>NC_138382.1:55892700-55927188 GCF_054177405.1 Leptonychotes weddellii
TTTTTTTTTTTTTTTTTTAAGATTTTATTTATTTATTTGAGAGAGCAAGAATGAGAGAGAGTACATGAGAGGGGGGAGGGTCAGAGGGAGAAGCAGGCTCCCCGCCGAGCAGGGAGCCCGATGCGGGACTCGATCCCGGGACTCCAGGATCATGACCTGAGCCGAAGGCAGTCGCTTAACCAACTGAGCCACCCAGGCGCCCGATCACAAATTCTTTTAGTTTCTATTTGTCCTGGAAGCTTTTTATCACTCCTTCTATTTTGAATGAGTGTAGAACTATATCTTATTGCCTTCTGAATTTTCTTTTTTTTTAAAGATTTTATTTATTTATTTGACAGAGAGAGAGAGACAGCAAGAACAGGAACACAAGCAGGAGGAGTGGGAGAAGGAGAAGCAGGCTTCCCACCGAGCAAGGAGCCCGATGTGGGGCTCAATCCCAGGACCCTGGGATCATGACCTGAGCCGAAGGCAGACGCTTAACCAACTGAGCCACCCAGGTGCCCCGCTTTCTGAATTTTCTATCAACCTAGTGTGAGGAATATAAATACTGACTGTACATGAGTAAATGAAAAGAATGGTAAGACATAATGCTAGAAGAAGTATGTTAAGGGTACAGAAGAAATATTTAAGATGTGTTCTTACAAAGCAGAGCCTTCTTCACAATTGGGATTGATAGTTTCACTATTAGGAAGAAAGAAAAATAATAAAAAGGAAGAATAAATTGATTTTGATAAGAGGTTTCATCTCTGATTTATTTTTTTTTTTTAAGATTTTATTTATTTGACAGAGAGAGACACAGTGAGACAGGGAACACAAGCAGGGGGACTGGGAGGGGGAGAAGCAGGCTTTCTGCTGAGCAGAGGGCCCAATGCGGGCTCAATCCCAGGACCCTGGGATCATGACCTGAGCCAAAGGCAGACGCTTAACCACTGAGCCACCCGGGTGCCCAGGTCTCTGATTTATTTTTAAAAAGATTATTTTTTTTAAAGATTTTATTTATTTATTTGACAGAGAGAGATAGGGAGAGCAGGAATACAAGCAGGAGGAGTGGGAGAGGTAGAAGCAGGCTTCCTGCCGGGCAGGGAGCCCGATGCAGGCCTCGATCGCAGGACCCTGGGATCATGACCTGAGCCAAAGACAGACGCCCAACGACTAAGCCACCCAGGCGCCCCGATTTTTAAAAAGATTTTATTTATTAATTTGAGTGAGAGAGTGGGGGGAGGAGCAGAGGGAGAGGGACAAGCAGACTCTGCGTTGAGTGTAGAGCCCAACACAGGGCTTGATCCCACGACCCTGAGATCACAACCCAAACCAAAACCAAGAGTCAGATGCTTAACCAAATGAGCCACCCAGGTGCCCTTATCTGTGGTTTATTTTGATCCCTGATATTATAGACTAAGAAACTAGGACCCAAATATATTAAGTAATTTGTTTAAAATTACAGTTAGCCAGTGGTAGAGTCAAGATTTTCAATTGCTGAATGGATGAAGATACGGTGTGTGTATGTATATATATTACATAATATATGTATTATGTGTGTATATATTATATATAATGGAATATGTTATACATACATATATCCATATATATATTGGAATATTATTCAGCATGAAAATGAATGAAATCTTGCCATTTGCAGCGGGATGGATGGTGTTAGAGAGTATAATGCTAAATGAAATGAGTCAGTCAGAGAAAGATAATACTATATAATTTCACTCATGTGTGGAATTTAAAAAACAAAAATGAACAAAGGGAAAAGAGAGAGAGGGAAACCAAGAAACAAACTCTTAACTATAGAGAACAAACTGATGGTTACCAGAGGGGAGGTGGGTGGGAGGATGGGTGAAGTAGGTGATGGGAATTAAGGAGTGCACTTGTCATGATGAGTACTGAGTGATGTATAGAATTGCTGAATCACTATATCATACACCTGAAACTAATATAACACTGTATGTTAATTAACTGGAATTAAAAACTTAAAAAAAAGAAAATTATAATAGTTGAGATGAAAAATACACTGGACAAAATTAATATCAGATTAGATATTGCATAAGAATTGATCAGTGAACTTGACATAGCAAAAGAAAATATAAAAAATGAAATACACAAAAGAAGACTGTAAAACAAACAAAACAAAATGTCAGTGAGCTATGGGGCTATTATTTTGGGGGGGACTATTTTTTTTTTTTAATTAAGGCTTTATTAGAGCAGTCTTCGGTTCACAGTAATATTGAGGGGAAGGTACAGAGACTTCCCATATACTACTTGACTCTGCACATTCACAACCTCCCCCATTGTCAACATTTCCCACTGTAGTGGTACATTTGTTACAATTGATGAACCTACATTAACACATCATAATTACCCAAAGTGCATAGTTTACCTGATGGTTCACTCTTGGTGTACATTCTGTGGGTTTGCACAAATGTGTCATCACATGTACCCATCATTATGGTATACATAAAGTATTTTCACTGTTCTATATGCTCTACCTATTCATCTTTTTCACCCCAACCCGCAGCCCCTGGCAACCACTGATCTTTTTTACTGTTTCCATGTTTTTTTCCTTGTCCCAAATGCCATATTATTGGAATCATTCAGTATGTACACTTTTCAGATTGGCTTTTTTCACTTAGTAATGTGCATTTAAAGAAACAAAACAGATGAACATATGGGAAGATAAAAAAAGAGAGAGAATAAAACCATAAGAGGCATTTAACAATAGAGAACAAACTGAGGGTTGATGGAGGGAAGTGGGTGGGGGATGGGCTAGGTGGGTGATAGGTATTAAGGAGGGCACTTGTTATGATGAGCACTGGGTGTTATATGTAAGTGATGAATCACTAAGTTCTACTCCTGAAACCAATATTACACTATATGTTAACTAACTAGAATTTAAATAAAAATTTGGAGAGAAAAAAAGGAATATAGCTGCTATAAACATCCATGAGGAGGTTTTTATGTGACATATGTTTTTAACTCCTTTGGGTACATTAACCAAAGAGTGTGATTGCTGGATCATATGATAAAAGTAGGTTTAGTTTTGTGAGAAACTCTTTGGTGAGGTCTCTGTTAAGGTCTTTGATACATTTTTTGGTCTGATTGTTTTCTTGAGTTTTAAGAGTTCTTTGTACATTTTGGATATCAGTCCTTTATCAGATGTGTCTTATGCACGTACATTCTCCTGTTTTGTAGCTTGTCTTCTCATCATCTTGACATTGTCTTTCTCAGAGCAGTTTTTAATTTTGATGAAGTCCAGCTTATCAGTTATTTCTTTCATGGATCATGCTTTTGGTGTTTTATCTAAAAAGTCATAGCCACACTCAAGATCATCTAGGTTTTCTCCTATGTTATCTTTTAGGAATTTTAGAGTTTTGTATGGTTTTATGTTTAGATCTGTGATCCATTTTAGATTTGTTTTTAGCATGTGCATGTCCAGTTATAACATTATTTGTTGAAGACTGTCTTTGCTCCATTATATTGTCTTTGCTCCTTTGTTAAAGATCAGTTGACTGTGTTTCTGGTTGTATTTCTGGGATCTCTGTTTTGTTCTTTTGATCTATTTATCCATTCTTCTGCCAGTACCACACTGTCTTGATTACTGTAGCTTTATAGTGAGGCTTGAAGTTGAGTACTGTCAGTCTTCCAACTATTCTCTTCAATATTTTGTTGTCTATTCTGGCCTTTCCATACAAATGTCAGAATCAGTTTGTTGATATCCACAGAATTACATTGAATCTGTAGATCACGTTGTGAAGAACTGACATCTTGACAATATTGAGTCTTTCTATCTATTAGTTCTTTATTTTGTTCATCAGAGTTTTGCAGTTTTCCTCATGTAGACACTGTGAATATTTTGTTATATTTATATCAAAGTATATTAATTTTTTGGTTGCTAATGTAACTGGTACTGTGTTTTTAATTTCAAATTCCACTCGTTCATTGATGGTATATAGAAATGTGATTGACCGGGGCGCCTGGATGGCTCAGTCATTAAGCGTCTGCCTTCGGTTCAGATCATGATCCCAGGGTCCTGGGATTGAGCCCTGCATCGTGCTCCCTGCTCAGTGGGAAGCCTGCTTCTCCCTCTCCCACTCCCCCTGCTTGTGTTCCCTCTCTCGCTGTGTCTCTGTCAAATAAATTTAAAAAATCTTAAAAAAAAAATAAAGAAATGTGATTGACCTATGTGTATTAACTTTGTATCTTACAACCTTGCTATAATCACTTATTTGTTCCAGGATTTTTTTGTCATTTCTTTTGGATTTTCTACACAGACAATTATGTCACTTATAAACAAAGACAGTTTTATTTCTTTTTCTCAGTTTGTTTATCTTCTATTTCTTTCCTATTTTTTTAAGGTGTGCAATTTTATTATTTTTTAAAAAGATTTTATTTATTTATTTGAAAGAGAGAGTACGAGCAGGAGAGAGGGGCAGAGGGAGAAGGAGACTCCCAGCTGAGCAGGGAGCCCGATAAGGGACTTGATGCCAGGATCCTGGGATCATGACCTGGGCCAAAGGCAGACGCTTAACCAACTGAGCCACCCAGGTGCCCCTCTTTCCTTTTCTTGTATTATTGCACTAACTAGAACTTACAGTATGGTTTGAAAAGGAATGGTTAGAGGGGACATCCTTACCTTGTACCTGATCTTGGGAATGCTTTCAGTTTTAACTATTAAATATGATGTTACCTATGGGTTTTTTGTATATATCTTTATCAAGTTGAAGAAGTTCTATTTTTAGTTTATTGAGAAATTTTTATCATGAACAGGTGTTGGATTTTCTCAAATACTTTTCCTACATCTAAAGATAAGATCATGTGATTTTCCTTTTTTAACCTATTGATGTTATAGATTACATTAACTGATTTTCAAATGTTGAATCAGCCTTGCATGTCTAGGATAAATTCCACTTGGTCATGGTGTGTAATTCTTTTTATACATTGTTGGACTCAATTTGCTAATATTTTGTTGAAGATTTTTACATCTACAAGAGATGTAAAAGAGATACTGTTCTGTAGTTTTCTTTTCTTGTAATATCTTTGTCTGGTTTTGGTATTAGGGTAATGGTGGCCTCCTTGAATGAGTTAGGAAGTATTCTGTCTGTTTCTATCTTCTGCAAGAGATTATAGAGTATTGGAATAATTTATTCTTTAAATGTTTGGTAGAATTTATCAGTGAATCCATATGGACCTGGTGATATTTGTTTTGGAGGGTTATTAATTGCTAATTCATTTTCTTTAATAAATATAGGCCTATTCAAATTGTTTGTTTCTTCTTGTGTGAATTTTGGCAAATTATATCTTTCAGGGAATTGGTCCATTTTATCTAGGTTATCAAAGTTGTGATAGATTTGCTTATAGTATTCCTTTATTATTATCCTTTTAATATCAGTAGGTTCGGTAGTGAAGTCACCTCTTTCATTTCCAACACTAGTAGCTTATGTACTTTCTCTCTCTCTTTCTCTCTCTCCCCCTTCCTCCCCCCCACCCCCCTTTCTCTTTTCTTAGCCTGGCTAGAGGCTTGCTGATTTTTTTTTTTATCTTTTCAGGGAATCAGCTTTTGGTTGCATTGATTTCCTCTATTGATTTCTTGTTTTCAGTTTAATTGATTTCTGCTCTAATTTTTTTTTAAAGATTTTATTTATTTATTTGAGAGAGAGAATGAGACAGAGAGCATGAGAGAGGGGAGGGTCAGAGGGAGAAGCAGACTCCCCGCTGAGCAGGGAGCCCGATGCGGGACTCTATCCCAGGACTCCAGGATCATGACCTGAGCCGAAGACAGCCGCTTAACCGACTGAGCCACCCAGGCGCCCCTCTGCTCTAATTTTTATTATTTCTTATCTTCTGCTTACTTTGGATTTAATTTGCTCTTATTTTTCTATTTTCCTAAGGTAGAAACTTTGATTATTGATTTTAGATCATTCTTCTTTTCTAATGTATGCATTCAATACTATAGATTTCCCTGTAAGCATTACTTTCACCTTATCCCCTAATTTTTGATAAGTTGTGTTTTCATTTTCCTTTAGTTCAAAATATTGAAAATTTTCTCTTGAGATTTCTTGTTTGAACCATGTGTTATTTCAAAGTGTGTTGTTTACTCTCCCCATATTTTGGGATTTTCCTGTTATCTTTCTGTTATTAATTTCTAGTTCAATTCCATTGTGATCTGAGAGCACCATTGCATGATTTCTCTTCTTTTCAATTTGTTGAGATGTGTTTTATGGCCTAGAATGTGTTTTATCTTGGATATTTCATATGAGCTTGAGGAATAATGTGTATTCTGCTAGGTTGACTACATTTCTAGACTGAATGACACAGCTCTTTTCAAGGTAACCTTCTCTGTATGACTCTATTCAGGTTTCTTCAACTGCTCGTTCCTCTCATCCTTGTGGGGCATAGAGGTAGTAACATTCCCCTGGGGTTACTAATCTGGAGTTATTCCACTATTCCTTGTGGGTCCTCTGTAACCACTTCTTGTAAATAGTCCTTTATTAAATCCGCAATTTTTTCCTGTTTGAAAGTACCATGTATTTTCTGTTGTGACCTTGCTTGATACAGTCTATTTGGAAGTGGATCCCAGAACCTGTTCCAACCCAGCCATCCTGGTGGCAAACTTATGTTCTGGGGAAATGGCTGAAGGCATGGTTTGAAGGATTTATAACATAGAAGCTCAGGGCAATTTTGTCATTGGGCAAACTTGTCCAAGTATAATGCAGAGTGAAGAGTCATCCTCCCTTGTTTTTTGAGCAGAGTCTTCTGGGCAGGAATTCCTACCAGTGATGCTAGAAGCAACTGGAAGTAGAAGCTTGGCCGTAGCCATGTGGATTCAGATGTGCCAGGCAACAACAGCATGTACAATCCTGAACTCATTATTTATTTCTACATATCAAATCTCCTCAAGACAAAGTAGCTTGAAGCAACAGCCATTTTATTACCTCCCATTGTTCTGTCCTCATTAGGAAAATTCTCATTTGTGGTCTGTCATTCAGTAGCAGTCAGATGGCGGTGGCAGCTAGAGGCATCTGAAAGTGTGAGTTGGATGTCCAGATGGCTTCTTCATTCTCTGTTTGGCAAATTGGTGCTGGAATAAGAGAAAATCTGCAGCCGTCTACCATGCTTGATTTTTTCCCAAAGGGCAGATTCACATATTTCACAACATGGTTGTCCCAGAGTTGTTAGAATTCTAACCTGAAGGCTTATTACTGCCCCCAGGATGCATTTTCCAAGGGAGTCAGATGGAAACTACATCATATCTTGTAACTTAGCTTTGGAAGACATGCAGCATCACTTTGGCCACATCTGTTGGCCAAAAGTTAGTTCCAGCCTGTGCAGATTTAAGGGAAGAGAGTGAATATCCAAAGCAATGGCTCACTGGGGGGCCATCTTTAGGGACTAACAGCCATAAGCTGTGGGGGTGGATATTCTGGCACTAGTAATGGCAGCGGCAAGGATTGGAGGCATCTCTTTGGAATGCTGGGTTTCTGTTGTAGATAAAGACCACAGCCTGAGAACAGACTGAACTGGCTCTTCATTTCATCCTCATATCTGCAAGCTGGGGTCCCTTTGGAAAATCAGGAAAGGGACTGGACTGTGGGAGTCTTGCAGACTGGGGGCTTAAATGTTCTACTTTAGGGCACATGGCATTAGGGAGGCAAATAAGTTTCATATAAGTGAAGAAACTGAAGCTAGAGAGATTAAATAAACATGGTGTCAAGATTCAAATCTGGGGTTCCTGGGTAGCTCAGTCAGTTAAGTGTCTGCCTTCAGCTCAGGGCATGATCCTGGGGTCCTGGGATCAAGCCCCACATCGGGTTCCCTGCTCAGTGGGGAGTCTGCTTGTCTGCTTCTCCCTCTCCCTCCGCCCACCGCTCCCCACCCCCGGCTCCGCCAGTGCTCTCTCTTGCATGCGTGCTCTCTCTCTCTCTCAAATAAATAAATACAATCTTAAAAAAAAAAAGGTTCAAATCTTGTCTGGCTGCTGTGAAAAACTCTTAATGCTAAGCCAGGGTCTAGAATTCAAAATGTCCAAACAGGCCAGAGAAGTTCAATAAATGTATCAAGCTAAAGCAAGACAGCCATCAAGAAGCAGCTTATATTGCAACCAAGCTGAACACTTGCCTAAAGAAACTGCCTTTTAACATACTTGTAGACAAAAGCAAAGTCAAACAAAACTCTGCCCAAGAGCAGTAATGTCCGTGGTATAAAGGTGGCCTGTTGACAGCTGAGCTGTATTTGTGCCTTTTCCCCCTATGGATGGAGCTAGAGTTTGCAGACTGGTGTTTCTTGTCACTTTCCTATGGAATGGCACATGAAGTCATGCCCTACACTTCATGTCATGCCCCGCACTCACGCCCAAGGGCTGTCAGTTTATGACTTCTGTACTAAATTGTACTACTATTTCCCCACATATATTATTTCATTTAATCTTCACACAGCCTTGTAAGGCAAATACTATTACTTCCATTTCACTGATAAGGAGCTGGTTGCAGAGAGCTTACACAACTTATGCAAGATTGTACAGTGTGAGAGCCAGAATTCAAAGCCAGGTCTATGTGAGCCAAAGTTCCTGATTTTTCTTCTATTTGAGTGCTGTCTTTTTCTTAAACTTTATTTTCAAAATGAAGGTAATAGTACCTACTTTGCTTTCCTTTAAGGGTGACTGTGAAAGTAAACAAAATGGGCATGAAAATGTGTGTCAAAGACTTGGTCGTTTTTAAGGTGGTAAACACAAGCATGCTGCTGTATTATTTTAATTTATTTAAAAAAAATATATTGAGAATTTACTATGAGTCAGGCACTCACGCTGGACTACTGCAGTGAGCAAACCAGATAAAAAATCTTGTGTGCATGAGCTTATATTCTATTGAAGCACCCACATGATAAGCTAAATAAATATGTAAGTTATATATAACATTTTATAAAGTGATAAATACTAAAGAGAAAAATCAAGTAAGAAGGGAGATCAGAAGGGATGAGGGGTAGGTGTTCTCATAAATCAGGTAGTCATGGAAGGCCTCTCCACCAGGAGATCCTCTTGGCCAGGGGATGGCCTACCTTCATAAGACACGCAAACTACAGATTTTTTTTTTTTTTTTTTTACATTTTTCAAAGGATTTGTAAAATGACCAAGAGTATGTGATGTAGACCATATGTAACCTGAAAAGCTTAAAATATTTGCTATCTGGCCCTTTACAGAAAAAGTTAGCAGACTTAGCCCACTTTTTACCAAACAGCTTTGCACAGGTATAGCCTGACAGCCTTTGACTTCAGCTGCACTGAGTAGCCCTTGCTTTCTGCCTCTGCATTCCCTGCCCACGCCCCCATGGAAATCTGCCTGGCACTCACCCATGTGCAGCCTGAAGATGTGAAGTCCTTAACACCCTATGTGGCAACGCTTGACAATGAGTAATGGGAGCTGATGCATAAATGCCACATCCCCATCTGCTCTCAGGCAATTTCTCTCTCTTCTGTGTCACATTCTGTATGCTTCCTAGTAGGATTAAGGTCTTGGTAGGATTCAGCTCTGGTTGCTCCAAGTGGTGACCAACTCAATAATATTTTGGCTTTTCCTTTCTCTGTTTCTTTCCCTCTAGCTGCTCACTCTTGCTCCCTGACAGGTCTTATCTCAGGCTTCTGCTTCTTTTTTTTTTTTTTTTTAATTTTATTATGTTATGTTAGTCACCATACAATACAGGCTTCTGCTTCTAATGGGGAAACCAGAGTAAGACATTTGGTATCTAGAGTGGTCCTAGAAAGTTTATTTTCAGACTAGGACTCTGAAACTGGACTTTGGCTCATCTTCTGTGTGAAATGAGGAACCACTGAAATGTTTTGAGCAGAGGAGTAACCTGACCTAACCAATATTTTTGTTTATCTTTTTAAAAGATTTATCTATTTACTTCAGTAAGAGAGAGAGAGCACAGAGGAAGAGGGAGAGAGAAGCTCAAGGAGACTCCACACTGAGCACAGAGCCCGACATGGAGCTCCATCTCATGACCCTGAGATCAGACCTGAGCCAAAACCAAGAGTCAGATGCTGAACTGACTGTACCACCCAGGTGCCCCTGACCAATATTTTTAAAGGATCACTCTAGCTGTTGTATTAGAAATGGACTTGAGGGAAGATGTAGGCCCTGTCAGTGATGGTCACAGTGAAGGTGGATGGTTACATTCTGGATATATCTTGAGTCAGCTGGATTTACTGATGGATTGGATATAAATTATTAGAGAAGGAGAGACATCAGGATAACTATATGTTTGGCCTGAACAACTGGAAAGATTGAAATGCTGTTACCTGGGATAGGAAATAGTATGGGAGGAACAGGTTTAGAGAATCAGGGTGATGAGTCATTATTTTTTCCATTTATTCACTCTTTCAAATTGTCAAATATTAGATGAGTAGCTACTCTATACTGGGCATTGTGCTTGGCTCTGGAAATTAAATGGTGAATAAGAAAAATATACTTTTGTCCTCCTAGGCACTCAAAGGCTAGTAAATTTGGTGTTTATAATTCAGTGTGAGAGATGGTGTGGTGATTAGAGGAAGGGCCCTAAAATCAGAATGAAGGAAGAGGAGGAGGATAGAGGGAAGAAGAGAAGGGGGAAGAGGAGGAAGAAAAATTTCCTTGATATTAAGCTTTTGCTATGTGCCTGGCTTTTTATGAGCTTCTTATCCCATTTTGTTTCATTTAGTCTTCTGTGAGGTAGGTATTGAAAGGAGTGGTGGTGGAGTTGAATGGATTAAGATAACATTCTCTCAAATTTTGTAAGAAGCATGTCTTGATTCTATAATATGAACAAAACATCTAGCCTTGTGTCAAAAACCTAGGGCAAACCTCTCTGCTATAGGCAAGGAAAGGTCTTTGAAGTCTTTTTTCCTCTCCCTAGATTTAAACCCAAATTGTAGGATGTTACTGTCTGTGACCAGCTACTTCACAGGAAACCAAAGGCATGAGTGCAAGATGGCTGTGTCTCCTTCCATATGGAAGAAGGCCTTGCTCCTCTATCACTCTTACCCCAGGGAAGGAGGAGCAGAAAAAGAGAGCCACCAATCTAAATGAGCTTTGAACCTATCTAGTCACTCTCCGAAATTCAGATTAGTGTTTGGTCCTCTAGGGAGAAGAGGGAAGTAAGTAGGCAGAAGAGTGGACAATTTTTTCTTTTCCCAAAGGGAGGATTACTTCCCTGTTATAGATGGTAGGTTTAGTAATTGGTCTAAGTTCAGCTAAGCAGCAGAGCCTATGCCCAACCCAGATTTGTCTAGACGGTTTCAGCTCTGCAGAACCAATGTCTATGGTCTTTGAAAAGAGAACCTGTAACCAAACAGAGAAAAAAAGTATATGGCTGCTTAGAGGCTGCTTATAAATAAAGGCTTGCAAGGCACAGGAATTCTCAGGGGACCAGAGAGTGCTGGGATAAATGAAATTTCTGAGCCATATGGCTAACATGGCATGAAAATATTGAGCTTGCCAGATTTTAGCTCTTTCCGAAAACAAACTGAGATTGGCTAATTGTTACCCAGATTTTTGACCCTCCCATGTGATGATTCTCCCTGGGTTTCAACCTGCCATGCTCCTGTTTATTTCTTTTAATAATTTTTAAAATATGAAAATAACTTATTTTTTTCTGATTATAAAAGCAGGACTTGTTCACTGTAACAAATCCTAAAATATAAAAATTTATAGAGAAGAATTTTTAAATTATCAAAAATCCCACAACTCAAAGATATCACAGTGAATTTGTTGGTACATGCCCTTCCAGATTTCTAAACTTGATCTGTTTGCAAGTGTGACGTGATGTCCTTTCCCCCTCTTCTTAGTATATTCCAAGTTTTGGGTAACTGAAGAAGGTGTTGGGCAATGCAACTCCAGGAAGAGAACAAATCAGATCCACCACAAGAGCTCTTTTCCTTTTGTCTCCTTCACCTGTAGAGTCCAGGGTAGCCTCATGGGGTGTCTTAAGAGTCTAGAATGAAGGTTTGAGCCTGTTGAGAAGTTGGAGAAAAATCGAATAGAGAGGAGATGCCAATTCTGGAATCTCAGGGCTTGTGGACTCTGGTTTAAAATATAAGACTTGGAACTCACACTAAAGTTTTGATCATTCTTCTGGCCTCCATATGGGCTCTCAATGCACTAAAAGAGGAGTTGGCAAACTTTTTCTATAAAGGACCAGATAGTAGATATTTTAGGCTTTCTAGACAGTACTGTCTCTCTACTCAACTCTGCCATTGTAGCACAAAAGCGGCATAGATAGTATGTGAATGATGGGCATGACTGTGTTCCAATAAAACTTTATTTAGAAAAATGGATAGGAGTCTAGATTTGGCTGCTGAGCCACAGTTTGCAAATCCCTATGCTAGCTAAAGGAAGAACATTTGGGAAGAAACTAGCATCTTTTCCCCATTACCAAAGGTGGATCACTGGGCCCACACAGACAGACAGACACAGACACACACACTTGAGATAAGACTGTAGATCCAATCTTAAAAATTGTGGTAAAACAGATATAATAAATTTACCATTTAACCATTTTTAAGCATACAGTTCAGTGGTATTAAGTATATTCACCTTGTTGTGCAACCATCACAACTATTCATCTCCAGAACTTTTTTCATTTTGCAAAACTGAAACTCTAGACCCATTAAATAATAACTTCTCATTACCTGCCCCCCCAGCCCTTCACAAATACCATTCTACTTTCTGTCTTTATGATTTTGATTACTCTAGCTATCTCATATGAGTGGAATCATAGGTTATTTGTCCTTTTGTGACTGGCTTATTTCACTTAGCATATTGGCTTCAAGATTCGTCCATGTTGTAGTGCGTATTAGACTATAGATTAAATTTTATAATATTTTTAAAAAATAATATTTTATTTATTTATTTGAAAGAGAGACAGCAAAAGTGAGAGACAGAACAGAAGCAGGGGGCGTGGGAGAGGGAGAAGCAGACTCCCAGCTGAGCAGGGAGCCCGATGCGGGGCTCCATCCCAGGACCCTGGGATCATGACCTGAGCCGAAGGCAGATGCTTAATGACTGAGCCACCCAGGCACCCCGAGATTAAATTTTATAATATTTTTAAACTTTATAATATTTCCTACATATTTCCCCAGGTATTTAAAAACCTTTGGTAAATACCGTTTTGGAAAACTGCATAATATTCCATTGAGTTAGACAGACTGAAGGGAGATTCATTTGAGATCAGAGCAACCTTCTTGGGAGCAGCACTATCTGTTCCCCTAAACACAGCTGACTGGATTGGGGACCAATGCACTGGCAAAGGCTGTCCACCCAGTAGAAATGTTCGCTATAGAATGGCCCCAAGATAAGCCAATAAAATGCACTGGGGAAAGTATATTTGCAAGGCAAACAAAATGAGAGTAAGTCATACTGAGGCCCACAGTGATAGGCAGGCTCCCAGTTTAATCTACCACAATGAATAATCTGAGCCTGTCTCTTTTTATTCTAATGAACTTGGCAGGCAGAACCAGTATATCCATCAGTAGATGATTCATATTTACAAACATTCTCCTTTGCTGGACGTTTAGGTTGTTCCCAATGTCTTGCTATTATAAACAGTGCTTCAGTAAGCATCTTTGTACATAATCCTTCTCTGCATACCCAGTCACTTTTTTAGGACAGTTTATATCTTCAGCAGTACATTTACTGTGACTGTGGATTGTTTGGTCCCTTGGCCCCTTAGAAGTTGAGGGTCCAAGATAACTTCACTGCTAAAAACATGGATTGACCGGCCTTAAGGAGAACTAACAAAAGCTGGACAAGGTATGATGCCTCCAGTCCTACAGATTTCCTCTCAGGGCAGGGCTCAGCTTGCAGGTGGAGCCAAGAAAATCAGGCAGGACAGTAGGGCAATACGGACTAAGAAGAAGGGCCATGGACATAAGCCCAAGCTGGTGAACTAAACCAGTTCATTGGGGATGACATTGAGGGTATGGGAGAAGTGGGGATGGAGTCCTCTGATGAGTAGTTATACAAGTTACAGGGCCTTCCGCCTAGCTTAATGTAAACTTGGTCTGTTGGATTTACATGAATTTTGAAGTAAGAACATAATCACATGGTAATGCCACATACTGTGATACTGGCCGTAGTAGAATTACTCAGCCATACCCAGTTCTTCCCACTTTGGGGACATATGGAAGGGTGTGCTTTCTTGTCTTCTGCAGATAGTCAGGGTCATGTGACTAGTTCATTTAATTTTTTTCTCAAACTTCCATCCTGGCCTATAGTGGTGGTCTGTGGGCATGCAAGGCATGGGGAAGAGTCACAGGTATTTTAATGTCAAGGAGTTATTCATCTGATGCAGAATAGAGTGACAGCTTACTGAGAATTACATTTGGTTGGATTGAGTCACCTTGTCTGTATGTTTTGCAGTCACAGCATCAGATCATCCCTCCCAGGCCTAGACTTCAAGTGGGCCCTGGGAGATAGGTCCCTGTCCTCTCCAAAGTGTGCGGGGAATTTCTCAGCTGTGCTTGAGTTCACAGGCCAAATTTGTTGCCAGCTTTTAATCTCTCCTGGACTCCTAGAGACTAGAAGAGGGAGGAATATTATTGAGGAGTTCCCCATATTTTCTATTTTATACTGGAGCTTGGGATCAAAACTGGAACTCCAAGAGGAGAATTACAGTGGAATTTCAGGGTTCTCAATGGGAAAGAAGAAACAAAAAATCACTTTCTTGAAAGCTCCATTTTATTGTCTCAAAATGGGCATGATACCCACCTTATAGGGTTGTAGCAAAGATAAAGTGACATACACTTAATATAGTGCCTGGCAGGCACTGGGAGCTAAACAAACATTAGTTCTCTTTAAAGTACTCCCCAAGAAATGCCACAAATGTTGTCCCTTAGGTCTGCTTCTCTTTGTCTACTTGTCTTCTTTCTACAAACTGAATTCTTCTCTGTATCCTCTGTGTCTTTTCTCTACCTCATGTTTTTTGCTGACTTCTAACTTGGTTCATTTATGGCTTATCATGCATGCCGTCTCCAGTTTCTCTCAAACTTGTGACCTTCAAGCGTCTGCATACTATCTGATTCTATCTATATTTACCAATTTAAATTCTTAGGAGTAGAATGGGTTTGTCCAGTCTTCCTTATCTGGGCAGATCTCTTTCCTGGGCCATATGATAAGCCTCTGGCTGTGTTGGGGTCAGGCACTCATGCCGGTGGGGCAGGAGGGAGGAGTTGAGGGTTTGAAGGAAGCCAGATGGCTTCAAGGTGGAATTTAGAGCATGGCTGCCTGGAGCTGGGGTCTACAGAAAGACAGTTTCCTGTAGAAGTGGCTATGGATGTAGCAGACGTGCCTTAATTGGCACATTTAGTAGAGACTCCTTGAATTTTGGGTTTTTCATTACCCAAATTAGACATAGCCTTGTCCAAATCCTGTAGTTTATGTATGAGAACCTGAAACTCAGAGAGGTATGGAGACTTGCCTAGAGTCACGTAGTAAGTGGTGGAATTAGAATTTGAGGTGCCCAGGTGGCTCAGTCAGTTAAGCGTCAGACTCTTGATTTCGGCTCAAGTCATGATCCCAGGGTTGTGAGATGGAGCCCCATGTTGGACTCCCCACTGGGCATGGAGCCTGCTTAAGATCTCTCTCTCCCTCCCTCTGCCCCCAATCCCCACTCCCACTCACACTCTCTCTCTCTCTCTCAAAGAAGAAGGAAGGAAGGAAGGAGGAGGGAAGGAAGGAAGGAAGAAAAGAAGAAAGAAAGAAAGAAAGAAAGAAAGAAAGAAAGAAAGAAAGAAAGAAAGAAAGAAAGAAAGATTAGAATTTGATTTAGTTGGGTTTCCCATAATTAGGTACAAATATAAAAAAATATTTCTTGATGGCCTACCATGTGTGAGACACTAGAACAAACCAAAGTCCTTGCTCTTGTGGGCATACATTCTAGAGGGGGAAGAAAGATAGTAAATTCAATCATGAAAGGTAAATTATGTAGTATGCTAAAAAGTGACAAGTGTTATGGGAGTGAGGGAGATTAGATGTGCTGGGGAGGGGCAGGGGCTATGATATAAAATAGGGACATCAGCATAAGCCTCAATCTGATCGTGAGAGAGCACCCTCCCCGCACCATGCTGCAAGTTTCCTGAGAATAGGACTATGTGTATTCCTTCTCCTTTCTCCCCAAGCCTAATGCCTTGACTGTGGTCATCATGGAATAACTGTTTATTGAACTGAACACTTGTAGGAGTATTAAGGAAGGACAAGAAAAGGCTTTAAGTTTATCTTCTTTTTTTGGTGTCTTCCTATGTAGCTTCATTTTAATAGCACGCTTCATGAAGCACCCCCATATCATATAAGTCATTGTGCAAATGTGCCCTTTTAGTACTCATGGGGGCTATTAGCTTCATGAAATGCCTTGTAAGCACTCTTAATACAAAGTTGTGGAAAGAGATTTAATTAACAGAGAAAATACAACCTAAGCATTAAACACAGCCCAACTCAGAGTCTCACAAAAATCCCATTCCCTTGGAGGCATTGGAACAGTGGGGAGGCTGTTTGTCAGTGGTATGCTGATAAATGTCTAACAATTGGCTCTCTAGGGCAGGGAGAGGATCATGATTTGGAGGTTTGCACCATTTCTGTGGTGTAAATACTCTATGGCTGCTTTCAAATTAAAATGTGATATCACTGAAGGTGGGCTTAGGAAGAGATACACAGTAGCATACTATGATATAATATATTCTTCATACAGATATCATTGATGTAAATAACCTCAAGAGCATAGATGGTAGTAAAAGATAATAAAACAATTAGAAAGTGATGAGTTTTGAGAGTTTATTATCATTGCTTTTAATATAATTTACATAACTCTAAGTTTATACAATTGTTTTTTGTTTTGTTTTAGTAATCTCTACACCCAACGTGGGGCTCAAACTCAGGACCCCAAGATCAAGAGTTACATGCTCTTCTGCCTGAGCAGCCAGGTGCTCCAGTTTATACAATTTTTAATAATGTATAACAACCAGTTTGCAAAAGTTCTGAAAACTTAACAATTGCCTCTTGTGAGCAGATACATGGCAGCCCAGCCCGCCATGGCTCTTCTGGGTTCTTCTCGGTGCGTGCCTGTTCCTGGACAAAGACCAGCTCATACCATGAATACTTGGGTATCAAATGTAGATGGCTCCGTCGCTTCTTTGTCACCTGACTGCTCACATCTCCTATGGCTGCCATCTTGTGTTGTCTGCCACGTAGCTTCACTACCTTTTGTGGTAAGTAGGGTTTTGTAAAGTCTCAGGAAGGTGTTGTTTTCTAGGTCAGAGACCTGCATTGGGCACATGCTTTTATTCTTCAGTGGAGGTTGAGATCATACATCCCCATATTCTCTACCCCATGGTGTTCATGCTCCCTTTACCAGTACCACCTTGGTGTGCTGGCCTGTCAGATTTCAGCTTCTCAGTGAGCATTTGTGCAGTGCATACTGTGTGCTGACTTCCTTCCTGCTTGTGGTACTGGGTGCCAGGCCCTGTGCTCTGACACTTACTCTCTCAAGGACCCTACTAGATGGGTCCTAGTCCTTCAGTATTACAGACCAGGAAACTGTGGCCTAGAGAGGGGAGGTGACTTGCCCAAGTCCGGAAGTCATGTCTTCAGTGAAACATTGCCTTTGAGATGTAACATGCAGGGAATCTCCTGTCATCCCTCAGCTGGCTGTTGCTGGTTGTGGACTGGTTTTGCTCAATTTAGGGAGGACTCAGAGCTCTTTTCTGGTGGGCTCTACCATAGCATCTCAGCGGAGGGACATTTGGGTATACAGCCAGAGCTGGGGTTGGGGTTAGGTCTGCTTCCGGGAGCGTTCACGACCCCATCTCATTCTCCTGCATGTGCGTGTCTGCTGGAGCCTGGGCCTTGGCTCTTGAAGGGGAGAAGCCACGATGGGAGGTGGAGGCGCTGAGAGCCCCTGTGTGCAGTGCAGCTCAGGCACCTCCAACGGGGTAGCAGATGTGTCCTCTGGCAGCTTTCCTGGAGGAAGCCAGTTGTAGCTACAGAGCAAATGTTGAGGACCAGGTAGGAGGAGGAGGTGAGGCTTCTAGGATCATGGAGATCTATTTCCCAGAAGACCTGAATTTAAGTCAGAGTGCTCCTACTTATTTGCTTTGTAGCCCTGGACAAGTCATTAAATCTCTGAACAGTTTCCTCGTCTGTAGAATGGGGAAAGGGGGAATTATGGTAGTGACTGCCATATCCTGAGGGCTCTCCGTGTGTTCGTGCATGCAGCATTATCCACAAGGTAATTCCTATAGAAGACTGAGCCCAGCGCCAGAAACATGGTCGGTATGCAACAAACGCTGCTATTATTTATTAATCCTCGTAACAATCCTACGATTAATAATAACAGGAATAATAACAGTTGCTAGCATTTACTGAGCACTTTCTATGCAGTCAGCCATTGTTTTAACTTATTTAATTTATTAACTGAGCGAACTTATTTAATTTCCCCAATGATCCCATGAGATTGGTTCTGTTTTTAACCCCATTTGCTGAAGAAGAATAATTGAAGCACAGTCAAACTGAATACATGGCCAAGGACACAGAGCTAGAAACTGGCAGAGTTGTTTTTATTCTCCTCATGGTGCAAAGATGGCCACTGAGGCAGAGAGCGGCTGGGTGGCGTGCCTAGCGTGAGAGTTGGCACTAGGTCATTGTTTGGCAGGCGAAATGATGAAATGATATGATGGAATAGAAACTGCTTTGTGAACTATTGTTCTGTCTGCTTCAGCCAGGGGTGAGTAAGCTTTGTATGTTGTTTTTTCTAGTCTAGACACACCGGCTGGTCCGGGACCCCGAGGTCTTCAGGAAATACTGCTTGGACTTAGTGGGTTATCTAGGTGGAGTCTTAAAAGCCAGTTTGGTGTGTAGGCCCTGGACTTACCATCCTGGGACAGTGTGGGAGCTGCTGCTTGTCTGACTTCAGAGCTGCTACCAGCTGGAAGCCTCTGGGGGGAAGCTGACTGGCAGCTGGCCACCAGCACGTGCTGCTGGGTCACTAGTGGTCACCCTGTGGGTTTCCTCCAGCCACACTGACTGTCTTCAGTGCCTGAGCCCTCGCTGGCACCTAGGACAACAGGCAGCTGGGCAGGGGGAGGGCAGCTTGTGGACCCTAGTGGAATGGAGATAATCAGATGTTAGGGGTATTCTCTTTGCTCCCTCTCCCCCTGGTGCTCCCCATTGGGAACATTCCCTCTTCCCAGGGGCCTACTTCCCAGGATGGAGTGGAGAGGACTGTTGGGTCTTTGTGGAGGAGTTCCAGAACTCCAGAACTGAGATGCTTTTTGAGAACAAGTCACTGTCACATGCCTCTAGGACTGTCTTTTTACCACATTGAGAACTCCTCTGGGCAGGGCAGCTCAGCGTCTCCCCTTCCCTGAGCCAGCACAGGGCCAGAGCCAGGGATGGTGTTGGGGAGAGTCATGTTTCCTCAGGGAAGGCCATTTCCAGTTATTGGGTTGAAACTTGGTGTTGGGGGTGGAGGTGGCGGTGGGAGCTATACATACACACACGTGTGTTTATATGTATGGTGTGTGTGTGTGTGTGTGTGTGTGTGTGTATGGTGTGTGGTGTATGGTGTGTGGGAGGGTGGGGAAGGAGCTTTAGGAGAAAGAGAACCAGAGTCAAC
Source organism: Leptonychotes weddellii (assembly GCF_054177405.1). Classification (NCBI taxonomy): domain Eukaryota; kingdom Metazoa; phylum Chordata; class Mammalia; order Carnivora; family Phocidae; genus Leptonychotes; species Leptonychotes weddellii. The sequence continues at coordinate 55,912,335 of NC_138382.1, forward strand.
CCAGTCTGGAAAGGGGCAAATATGCTGGGTTGGTTCTCCTGCTTAGCAAATGTGTACACTGCTCGTGTGGCAGGAAGGTTCTGTACACAGATGATTGTGGCCTTGACTTCCTGCTCCCTCTTGTACCGTCTGGATGAGATGGTGCTCATGCAGGCTCTTTCTCTGAGCCTCTTTATCCTGAAAGGGAGAGCGGCATTCACCAGTGTGTTGGACTATCCTGGGTAGAGAGGGTGACAGCCTTCCTGCCTATGTCTTTCACCAAACAGGGGCAGGGAGGTAGGGGAACAAGGAGACTGGCTCAGCGTCTCCTGGCTGGGACTGGCATTTGCTGCTCCTTAATCTTTTCTGCCTTGAGATCCTCAAGGGCAGCAGGGAAGCGTCGGCCAGAAGATTACCTACAGGTGAGGCCCAGCTTTCTAAAAACAGACTCTTCATTGAGTTCTGCCTGAGGTTTGAGCTATTCCCTTACTAAAGGACATACAAATACTTGCAAAGAGCATCAGGATGGATGACAGAGGTTTGGGACTCTGACTGAGTCATCCCTTGAAGTGCATCAGGGTTGGGGACAAGTTTCACTGTTTAGGTATTTGAAGGAGGTCATACCTGGTGCCCCCTTGTTCCCCCAACTTTCCCCCAACCTTCACTTGTCCCCCACCCACAACACCCTTTAGACCTCCCCTGTGTGTCCTTCCTCCAGACGCTCTGTTCTTCCCTACATGACAGAGTCCCAGTACCTTGTCCTTCACATCTTGCAGACTGTGCACTGCAAGCTGCCGCTGGAGGCAGACAGACGTCTTCTGTGCCCGGGCTCCTGCTAATGCCGAAGGGGGCAGCATGGGTGGGTGACAGGGCAGGCTTCCTGGCAGTGGATAGGGCAGGGTGGGGACTGGGCTTCAGTTTGGTTTCTCTCTGTCAGTGATGACTAAGCCCACTTTCCTTCTGATTAATCTTAAGGCAAATGTCTGTACAAGAATTATTTTTCTTATGAAGATCATACAGTCCAGTAAAACATGAAATTCCTCCAAATGAAGTGCCTTTGACCCTACATGTTGTGAAATATTAACCTTGACATTATCATGCTAATGGTCCGTTCTTCTCTCAGGGCCTATTTTCACTACAGAGGGACTCTGAGTCAATGCAGATGATTGCAACTTCCACAAAAACCATCTCCATGCCCTCCCCCCCCGCCCCCCCCCCGATCTTCCCTGAGAGGAGTTGGTAGCCGTTGGAGAATCTCAGTTCATTTAGCCGCAAATATTAGTCTCCTTCACTCCCCTACAAGATTTTACGTTTTACAGAATCACTTCCACATGCATTATATGAAATCTTTGAAACCCAGGTCTGAAGTAACTCTTCTCTCCCCTCACCGAGTTGTAGATAGAGAACCTAGGAGTCAGAGAGGGCAACTGAACTGCTTGGGGTCATACAGCCATTAAGCAGCCGAGAGTTTCTTACAGGCCGTTCTGTGCCCTCTTCCCGCAACTCAGCTGCTCCAGCCTTCTCTCCCTGAGAAGAGGCCACCAGCCAGGAGAGGAAGTGCTCACAAGAAGCCAAGCTGCAGCTGGTGCCGAGCTGGAGGGCTGTGGGGAGAGGAGATGACAGTTCTTCCTGCACCTGGCAGGGATGGGTGAGGAGTGCACGTCCTGCACCTGGGAGCAAGTTAAGTCACCACTTGTTGGGAGGACTAGATGAAATCGGTCCATCAGCTGCCCCAAACCTGGTTGTGGTTCTTTCTGAGCCCCACCTCCTGGAGGATGGCCCCACCATCTGTCAGCTGCCCAGCTGGAAACCTGCTGTGTTCCTGATCCTTGAGTCCTCACTGTGATCCTTGCAGCCTCTCCCCTCGCTGCCTCGTTGGTCACCAGCTTGCGTCCAGTCTACCCCTTGGGTGACTCTCTTATAGTCCCTGTTCTCTGTCTTCACGGCCAGCATTCTGGCACGGTGTCTTCCTTCCCCAGTCCACGGACCCTGCCTCCAGGCTCTCTCTCCTCCTCCAGTATCCATCCTCAACGGGGTCCTTGTAGTGATATTTGTGTTAACCTTAAAAATCCTTCACTGGCTCCACATTGCTTTCTGAATACAATTAAAACCCTTTAGCGGGGACATTAAACTTCTTGGGTTGGCCCTTGCCACCGTCTCTGGCTTCACCTCCCCACATGCATGTTCTGCTCTGTCAAATGCTAAGTTTGCCAAGCGCCATGAGCTGTGCCATTTCTCTTCTTGCCCTCTTCACTCTTCCCGCTTCAGGCATCACCTCCTCTGCAAAGCCTTCCTCTCAGCACCTCCTCCAAGACTGACTTGGGTGCTCCTCCTGTGTGCTCCTCTCTGTTTATCCTCATAGTAGAACTGATACTGTAATTCCTTGGTGTAATAAAGTAAAAAAAATGTATCAAACGGCTGGCACTATGGGTTTGCTCCTGGGTGACACTTTCCTAGAAACACCTTGAGAACATACCTGGGTGGAATGTGAGGTTCAGAGAGCAGGAACCCAGACTGTAAAAGATGCCAGCCAAACTGTTTTTCATGAGACAAGGAGAAGAATTTGTTCTTTCGATTCTAAAAGATTACCAGAATCCCTGTGGCTGGGGTATGTGGCCTGTACACTAGGATGTATATGGCAGGAGATGAAGCTGGACGGTAATGGTCTGGTAATGAAGGATTTTGCATACTGTCTTGTGAGAAATGAATAGCAGTGTGACATGACCAGACTTGTGCTTCACAAACATCATTCTTGGAGCAATGTGAAGAGTCAGACTAGAGGTGAGGAGACCAGTGAGGTGGCTGTTTCAGCGGTCTAGGACCTAGACCAGGGCACGGGGGCTAGGGAGAGGGATCAGACACTAGAGAGAGTTCAAGAGTAAAAGTGGGAGGACTTAACATGAGAGGTAAGAGGACACCAGGTGGGAATGAGGTTTCTTGCCTGGGTAACTGAGTAAATGGTGGACCTCCCAAATTGTATCTCCCTTTCCCTTACTTCTTCTTGATAACATCAGGATGATGTTTAAACTAATTTTATTCTTTAAAAGTCTAGCCGTCCTTAAATTAAATACTTACCTGGTTTGGAGAATTCCCCACCATGCCAACCCAAGGGAAAGGCCAGAAACTTGCCAGCCTCCCTTACAGCCTGGAGCTAGACACAGGAATCCAACTCCACTAATCAAATAAGAATTTTTTTGGAGCCTAGTAACGCCAAGAAGGGGTGCCACAAAATCCACTTGGATGATGGTGGTCACAGGTGGATGCACTTCCTGACTGAATTAGAAGCAGAAGTGTTACAGGTGATCTGCAGACTCTGCATCTCTCTGCCTGTGTTGATGATGTGTGCTAGGGGTCTCTGCCCAGTGGTGCAGCAGTTATGTCCACTGGGGACAGCTCTATGCTGTGATTTGGGGGTTATTCCTGTGGACATAACATTTAGGTTCCCAGGAATTCTGTGAGTTCCCTAATAGCCTTTAATAACTCTCTTTTTGTTTGCAACTAAAACCCCCAAATGATATACCACTTCTCCGTGATAGTTTGGCTGCAAGCAACAGAAATCTCCTTCTTCTATTTAAAATAAGTAACTAGTTACCTCAAAGTAAAGGTTATACAATGGCAGCACAATTATTTTACAAATATATAGTAAGCCTTTATTTTGTGCCAAGCATCCTTCTAGGTACTTTACACAAATACTTCATTTACAAATTATCAATTTTACCAATGAGGAAATGGAAGCCGAAGTATCCCAAGGTCACACAGCTAGTAAGGGTTAGAGCAGCTCTTTGAACCCTGACAGTCTGACTCCAAATTTGACACTCTTAATAACTACCCTAAACTATCTTGCTGTTAGAAAAGCTCATTGTTTGTACAGCCTTATAGTCCATCTAGTCCAAATTGTATCCCATGCCTGAGTTTCTCTAATGTGCCCTCAATGAGTAAACGAGTGGAGAATGATTAACTTGCTCTAGGGGAGGTAGGAGTAATGTTGGAACTGAAATTTGAAAGATTAAATGGAGCAGGAAGATATCCTTGAAATCACTACATTACCAGGTGGCAGGTACAAAGAACCAGGTACCGGGCTGTGTTGGTTAGGATGTGTTGGGCTGTGAACAATAGAAACCTCAAGTAGCAGTACCTTACATCTTACACATATTTGTTATGTCATTTATCAAGAAGACAGGAAGTAAGCAGTTCCAAGTCTGCTTGAGTATCTCCATGTTATCATAGACCTAGGATTTTGTATCTTTTTATTCTGCAGCTACAGAGTATTGGATTTTTGGCCTCAGGCTGACAAAATGGCTGCCCTAGATAGTTACAGGTATCTTGTCCTTTCAAGACTGCTTTCAGGGTGGGAAGTTGGGTGTGACAGCAAAATGGAGTCTCCTTTCCATAAAGGTACTCACTTTTAAAAGTCTCACTGGCCATAGCTGTGTAATGGGTTCGCCCCTAAACCAATCACCAACAAATAGGAATGAGATTACCATGACTGACTTAGATGATTTGTCACTTGGAGGAGGGTGAATCCTACCTTTTCTGAGTGCTTTCTGCTAAATACCTGAACAAAAATCTGAGTTCTGTATCAAGGAAGAGGTGTGAGGAAGTGGCTATTAGATAGGAATGGACAGGGTCTGCCATAATGGACACCAGGCTTCTGGTCTGGGCTGATTTGTTTCTTTGCTCAAAAAGTAATTTTTTCATTAGTGTTAAGTGCTGTGTGATCTTTGAGTCTGTCCATTACTTGCTGTGTGTTTTTGGCAAGTGATTTGATCTTTCTAGATTTTTGGCTTCCATATCTCTAAAACGAAATGGCCAAAGTAGATTATTTTGAGGTCTTTCCTCATATCCCATTCATTTATCTCTTCTCTCTTTTGTAGCACTTTTACATTCAAAGCTATAATTTTTGCTGTTAGAGACCTTTAGGAGATGGATAGTTTTGTCAATAGACAGTTTATTCCCTCTTACCACTCAAAGCCATGCTTTTCAAGGTGGAACTCCCACATCATGGCATATGAGTGGTAGGTCAGTGGATATATGAAGCCATAGGATAAGCATGGTGTATCTTCCAGGATTTTATGCAAAGATTTGGGAGGAAAGCCTTCAAAAATAGTGTTTTCTGTTATATAATTGTGGACCTATTATGGAATATGGTGCAAAATTCTCAAACTTGGACAATAGCCACATCTCTTTTGGGGATATGTGTTTTTGTTCTTCTCTGTGTCTGGGGGGTCTTTAAATAGAAAACTTTGTGTGTAGCAATGACTAATTAATATTTGCTGAATTCAAAAAGTGAATTAGATTATTTGCATATCACTTGGGTCTGCTATATAAAGTTTTCCAATCTGAGCACACTGACAGTTTGGGCCAGATAATTACTTGTTTCGGGGGCTGTCTATGCATTGTAGGATGTTTAACAGCATCTCAGTCTCCTAGGTGTGACCACCAAAAATGTCTTCAGACGTTGCAGCATATCCCTTGTGGGGCAAAATCAACCCAGTTGAGAATGATGTGAATGGATTAATATTTGAATTCTTACCTCTTCTAGGATTAATAGTTCTGTGATCTTAGACAAGCTACGTAAATCTATAAACTTCATCTTCCTTATCTGCCAAATAGGACCAGCTCATAAAATTATTGTCTGTGTTAAATGAGGTCACAGATGTTGAGTCTAGCACACTGCCTAGTCTATAATAGACCTTACATGAATTTTAATTCTCTTCTTCCCTTCAGTTTTCTGGGGCTGTGGAACTTTCCAATTGGAAGGGATCTTAGAAGTCATCTTACTAGAATTCTTCCTTTTACAAATTAAGAGACTGAGGTTCATAGAGCTAATCTATCTTTTTAACTCTAAATTTATCTTTATACTCAATTAATACAAAAGAGACATACTGAAGTAGAATTGTACAGAAGTGGATGAGTTCAAAGGCTCTCTCCTGTCAAAGCTGATCTGCAAGGTTCTTGCCCCTGTAGATTTCCTCTGATGTATTACCTCTGAGAGAATTCTCGGAGCACTAAATCCCTCATGTGACTCAGACTGAGTTCAAATGTTTGGTTTCAGGGACCATCAATTGTCTCTTTGGAAGCGCTTGTCCTGTGCACTTTAAATGTTGTAGAATGTTAAACATTGAAACAAAATGTATGGAATATGAGAGTTAATGCTCTGAGCCAGCCAAAGTTTAAAAAAATTTATGGTCACCAAGAACACATAACAGCTGTTCAAGAAACAGCAAAGAAAGAACCAGAAAGATTAATAGGTGACTCCAGTTTGTCTTTCTTCTCTGCTAAGGACAAAGCTATTCTGACTAAAAAGACTGGGGCAAACTAATAGAAGGGACTAATGCCCCTGAGAGGGGAGAAATGAGGTAAGAGCTGTCCTAAAAGGGTCCATGTTTCCTGGACCAAACCAATCACTGTGCAAACTATTGGGAGATTTGCTGGTGACACCGTAGAACCACTGTTGATAATCTGAGGGACTCATAGAAAATAGGAATCATAGTGGAGGACTGGGGATGGGCAAATGTTCTGATTTTTAGGAAATTCAATTAATCTTTCCCTCCTCACTTCCACCAACTAGGAATTTGTGAGTTTGGCACCAGTCCTAGGCAAAATTCCATAAAAGATTATTCTACTAACGGCTTATGAACGCTTACAAATTAAGCAGCAATCTCTCTAAGCCAGTAGTGTTTCAGTAAAACAGGTCATGCCAGAGTAATCTAATTTCCTATTTTGATTAAGGCCATTAGAATGGCTGAGCAGGCATGTGGAGTGAGCACAGAATATCCAGATGACAGCAAGGCATGTCTCTTGTGACATTGTTGGAGGCAAGACGTGGAAAGATGGGCTGGATGCAGATATCATGCGGGGGCTGCATAACTGTATCCAGTGGATGGATAGTGATAAGGAAGCAGATCCCCAGTGGCTGCTGCAGGGCATTGGCCCTGGGCCTGTGACAGTCCATATTTTATTAGCATATTAACCAGATTGGACAATGAATGCGCTATACCCTTGGCTCTTTGGGGGATCCGCTTGGCCCATAGGCCTTAACGAAGGGATGCGTGTAGGTAGCCATGTTTTGTGCCAAGTGGCCCCAAGTTCCAGGGTACAGCTAAATGAACACCTTGCTTTAGGGATATATGTTCCATGGTAGTGCAGATCCTTATAGATCTGGCCCCTGACTACCTCTCTAGTCCCAGTTTTGCTGCCCTCTTCCCCATGCTCTCAATGTTTAGCCATACCAACCTATAATAGACTGCATACACAATGTTGTTTTATGCCCCCTTCATTTTGTACTTTTTTCTGTATCTGACTTGAATTCCCTTCCTTCTCTTCTGCCTACTTCATCTGCCTCACAAGCTCTTACTCATATTTAAGACTTAACTAAACCTTCCTGTCCTCCGTAAAGCCTTTCCTTTACTTCTCACCCTTTTGGGGCACCTTTCCTATTAAATGTTTCCCCATCTGAATTTTGGTGCTTCTACCCACCACTGTTTTAGGAATTATCACACTGTGTTACCAACATATTTACTTGTCTGTCTCCTCTGACCTCTCCTTTCTACCTTCACCAACCACTCCCCATATAGTCCCCTTCAACTCATTGAGGGCAGGGGCTGGATCCTACTCAGAGCCTGGTACATAACAGAGGCACTCAGTGAAAGAATTAATGGATAAAAAATGAATGAATGAATAAATGTCTTATATAAAACACATGATTCTGGCTCTCTGTTACTCCGTGTCAGCCTGCTAAGAATCACAATGACATAAAATGTTTCTGTGTAGCCTGGCTCCTTAGAGCCAGCTTTCCAAAGAATTAAAAAAAAAAAAATACACTGAACAGGATTCCTTTCCCCTCTAGTCACCTGCTGTCTCAGTAAGGGCTTATGAATGCACTGAAGCGGCAACAAAGCTCTTTATCATGGCACATGCAGACCACACTGCCACAACCTGCCAGGCTCTCCCAGGGCTGTTAGTGCCTTGATTCACTGGGAAGTCCACACTACAAGTCAGAATTTCCAAGGTTCCCCTCTGGTGGCACCCAGGAAAGCACATGTATGCTACCAGCAGGAGGCATTTTTAGAACCGTTGCCTGCACTTCTGAGGAGGGAGTTGAGCCTTACTCATCTTACCTCTTCTTCTAATTGACTCAGAAAGTAAGGACCACCTTATTTAAATGCAACCAGAGCAGAGAGGCACGAAGCCGAATTCAGCTTTTCTGATACTTGTGGAAGAGCCTAATTACTATGAGAAGATCTGGGCCTTTTAAAAGGATGCTCTGTGGTATAATGAAAGAATTAAAATTCAGATAGGGGCCCTGAATGCAAGTCAGCAAGCATTGATGTCTGTGCCAATTATTCAGTTCTAACTAGCTAGGCCAGGCAGTGTTTGTTGTAGGTTGGCTGAGTTGCCCGACAGGAAGACTGGCAGCCTGGCGCGCTACCAATGTCCCTGAGTCCATTCTGGTCCCCGTGTAATGGGAGTTGGCATTTAACACCCTCCAGAATGCAAGAGATGATGCTCTACTGGTGATCCTTCACGCTCAGAGTGAAGACAGGCCTCACATACAAATTCCTGGCAAGCCAAAGAATGCAAAACCCTGGGGATCCGGAGCAGACAGAGCAGGGTGTGAATCTTCAGTGTGATCAGAGAGTCTGAAGGAAACTCAGACTTGATTAATTACCTTTAAAGGGGTATCTGGATTTATTAATAGTGTCTATATAATGACTGTTCTGTTTTGATCACAAAGTAGGCGTGAAGCCCTTAGAAACTTAGAATCCTTATTGTATGACACTCTTGCCTGTTGGTGAAACTTTGATCTGAAGCTCTCATAGTACTTATGGCTAGTGCTTATTAATAATAATAATGATGATGTTCCATGTTTAGGCAGAACTTTTCACTATGGTCTCCATGTCCTCACAATGTTCTGGCTAGGAAGCTTTAGAGCTCTCAGCTTGAAGTTGGGAAACAAGGGTTAGAGGGCTTGTTAGAGCATGAAGCGAAGTAGAAACTTAATGTTTTTGTGGCTGTTTCCGCAGAGGACGTGTCATGGGCAAAGATCCCCGCAGATATCAGGATGAGGCATGCCTTTTATCTGCTATGGTTCAAGCTCCCTACTTTCGGAGACAAGAGGACCCTGGATCACACCCACTGCTCTTCTTTATTTGTCATTTGAGATCTAGGGGCCTAAAAAAACATCTGCAGGCTCTAGAGAAGGGAAGGCTGCTCCCAGAGAGAAGGAATTTGTTGAACATCTGCTTTTAGCCCCTCAGAATAACAGAAGAGAACCTGAAGGAATCAGAGCTTCGTGGGGCCCACTTTCAGAAAGAGTAGGGCAAAGATAAAGTTAGATTCCTGACTCATACTGTCTGTGGTGGTTAATTTTATTTGTCAACGTGGCTGGGCTACAGTACCCCACTATTTGGTCAACTGCCAGTTTGTTGTCTCTGTGAAGGTAGTTTTTAGATGAGATTAATACTTAAATCAGTAGACTCAGAATAAAGCAGATACTCTCCATAATGTGGTGAACCTCTCTTAAGGACGGCCTTAAGAGGGTAAAAGACCGAGGTTCCCTGGGGAAGAGGGAATTCAGCCAGCAGGCAGCCTCAGGACTCAAGCTGCAACGTCAGCTCTGCCCTGGGTCTGCAGGTGCCGGCCTGCTCTGCAGAGTTTGGACTTGCCATCCCAGCGATCACATGAGCCAATTCCTTAAAATAAATCTTTCTCTGCATCTCTCTCTACACACACACACACATATCCTGTTGGTTCCATTTCTCTGGAGAACCCTGACTAATGTACACACCATATACCAGAATAAATTCAGATGGATTAAACATTTACATGTAAACAAACAAAAGGATAAAAGTACTAGAAAAAATATTGGCAAATATTTTGGCAGGAGTGGGAGGGACTGAAGAATGCACACCGCAAGCAGAACTATAAAGGGAAAGATGGGCAGATTTGATTAGGAAAAGTCTCTATCTTCCAATATCTGGAAGTACCATAAGCATGTAAAAGGGAAAGTGATAAATTGGGGAAAATTCACAATAAATATATATTTCAGACTAAAAGTCAATATATTTAGTACACAAAGAAGTGTTACAAGAGAATAAAAGAAGCTGACCGTCCTAAAAGAAAAATGGACAAGAACAAGTAAGTCACAAAGAAAAGCAAGTGACCAATAAACATGTGGAAACATAGTATCAAAGAAATGCAGATACAAATAAGACAAAATTTTTGCCTAACAGGTGATCAGAAACTAAAAAGGATGCTCATATGCAGTGTTAATAATGATGCAGCAAAAGGGGCCACTGTTGGTGAGGTATAAATTAGTATACCTGTTTTAGACTTTTAGACTTCCATGGTTAAGATTAACATCAGACAGGGGCGCCTGGGTGGCCCAGTCCTTAAGCGTCTGCCTTCGGCTCAGGTCATGATCTCAGGGTCCTGGGATCGAGCCCCACATCATCCCTGCTCCTCGAGAAGCCTGCTTCTCCCTCTCCCACTCCCCCTGCTTGTGTTCTCTCTCTTGCTGTGTCTCTCTCTGCCAAGTAAATAAATAAAATCTTTAAAAAAAAAAAAAACATTAACATCAGATACACAGACATTTATGGACATATGCCAACCCCTGCAATATTTACAATAGCATACAATTGAAAACAACCTTAAATGTCCATCAATATGGTATTAGTTAAGTAGGTTATGGTAAATCCATATAACTAAAATGAACTTATGAATTATGGGCCCAGCACGCTCCCGTAAAATGAACTTATGAATTATATTTACCTAGGCAGATGGCCAGTTTGTATGTATGTATGTATGTATGTATGTATTTTAAGGTTTTATTTATTTATGAGAAAGAGAGAGAGCACGTGCACATGAGCAGGGGGGAGCGGCAGAAGGAGAGGGGGAAGCAGACTCCGTGCTTAGCAAGGAGCCTGACGCAGGGCTTGATCCCAGGACCCTGAGATCATGACCTGAGCCGAAGGCAGATGCTTAACTGACTGAGCCACCCAGGTGCCCCATTTATTTATTTCTTTTTAAAAAGATTTTATTTATTTATTTATTTGAGAGAGGGAGAGTGTGTGAGTGTGTGGGGGAAGGGGTAGAGGGAGAGAATCCCTCTGCTGAGTGCAGAGCCCTACCCGGGGGCTCAATCTCATGACCCTGAGATCGGGACATGAGCTGAAATCAAGAGTTGGACGTTCAACTGACTGAACCACACAGGGGCCCCAGATGGCCATTATTATTAAGCAAAAAGGGCAGTAACAAAAAAAATGTGCACAATACAAATCCCAGTTTTGCAACATATGTATTATATATGTGGGTAAGTCAACATTCTTGAATAGAAGAAAGCCTGAAAAGAAATACACCAAAATGTTAACAATAGTAGGTAGAGGGATTATGGGTGACTTAAATTTCCACTTGAGTATATGTATGTGGTGGGGAGTGGGGAATGTTTTTCTGCTATAACCTTACATTACTTGTGTCATAAGAAAAGAGGTTATTATTTTTTAACTTTTATGTTTACAATACAGTAGGGGTGGGGAGGCAGCAAGGTGAGGGTGGGACCTGTAGAATTAGGAACCAAAAATCAAAGGCAACAATTTCCAGAACTTGTAAGAGTTCAGAAACCTCCGTCCTGGTCTCACATTTATTATGTTGGCCATTCTTTTGTTTCCCTGACTTGATTAGCAGTGTACTTAGGAAAAATGGGGCTTATTTTGGGGAAGCAGAGAATGGGGGAAGCAGAGGAGACTGCATCCTGTTCCATAACCTGTCTGGCAGTGACGAGCGTGGGAGACAGCTCTGGAGAGGGGGCATACAGCCTGTAAAAAGAGTAGAAAACAGATAATCCCTGGGGCCACAAAAAGGATATGGGGGTATGTGTCAAACTGGGGTGGAATGAAGGAGGAAGAAGCAGGAGGGGTCTACCTATCAAGAGCTGGGAGTTGGGGGGCAGACACCTATGGGCTAAGCCCACTGCAAATACTTGTTGGCTCCAGAGCAAGAGGCCCATATACATATCTCCAGATGTACACCGAAGTTTGAAAACCGTTGTCTACTATACCTGTAAAAATCCAGCATCCCTGTGTGCACTTCGTATGGAGGAAATTAAAAGATTCTTTTCTGAAAAGAATCACCTGTTTCCAGGTGAAAAAGTTGTGTATATTGATACCCCCTATGAAGAAAGCCAGCTTGCCCAACAGTCAACCTCAGCATTTAACAAGCTTTAGCCATGCAGTTTCCATCCGCTTTTTATTTCCCCATCATTAGCTATGACTGGACAATCAAGTACCACAAAATTTTTAAGGAAAGCCTCCAAAATTAAAAAGAGAGACCAAACAAGTAGAAGGGGGAAAAAAAAAAGACAGTAGATGGGGCAATACCTACAAAGTTTAGAATTAAAATTCTCCAAGAGAGAAGAGATTACATCCCTTAAACAAGAGCAGAGTACTATGTTTTAAAAAAAAAGAGGTACAATCAGAGAACAAAGCAGAACACACAGGAATGTTAAAAAAAATATGGTAGCTGAAAGTTTTGAGGGTTCTCAAAACTACCCATACATTCAGTGATTCTCTAGAAGGACTCAGAATTAGAGGCAGTTGTAATCACAGCTATTGTTTATTACAGCAAAGGAATACACAGCAGGATCAGCAAGGGAAAGACACATCAGGCAGAGTACACAGGTTTCCAAAGTTTTCCCTCTGGGTGGTGTGGGATTTTCACACAGAACATGCTTTGGCCTTCAGCAGTGAAATGCAGGACCTCGTGCAATATTTTTGCCCATATAAGGCCTCTTAAGACTCAGAGTCCTGGATTTTTATTGCTGGTTATTTAAGAAAAGTTTGCTTGTGTAACCAACCACAATTATTGAAGTTCCAAATTCTCAGAAGGAAAGCAGGTGTTCACCCTAAATCACATTGTTTGTACAAACAATCTAGGCAGGCTGGTAGAACAGAATTCAGTGCCCCAGGCACACAAAACATGATCATTTAGTAGCAGGGAGTACATACCAGAGGCCATTTCCAGGAGCCTCCCCGAAACCTCCTAGAGATAGCAGCATAAGGCCTACTGCGGTTAACATAGCAGCAGCAGGCCTTTCCTGCAGACTTGAAATTGAAATTCAAGAGAAAATATTAAAGATCACATTGGAAAAAAATCTTTTGAGAATAGGATGGAAAAGAAGATAAAGAAATGGAAAAATAGAATAATGATAAAATTAGGAAATCAGTCCTGGAAGTCTGACACTTAGGATGAGCAAAGAGAGAAAACTGATGGAAGGAAAATATAAAAGACATAATAGAAGAAAAATTTCTAGAACTGAAGAATAAGAGTATCCAGATTGAAAGAGTCCATTAACAACACAACCTGGTAGAGGCCCTTGAAGAAGAGATTGTGAGTGAGTACTAACTCCTTTTGTCTGGGACCTCCAGCTGTTCCAGGCTGACAGTTATCCCTCGTTTGCCCTTTAACAAGTCATTGATATTTTAGTTGATTTTTTTAACCTGTTTATATGGCAACTGCCACTTTTTTCCTTTTTTTCATTCTCTGCAAAAGCAAATGGTTTATGTGTCTTATTTCTCCTTGGAGGAGTTTATTTGGAATTTATCTTACTCAGTTGCCTCCTGACCGGAACTCTTTGATATTCTTTAAAAAATGGTATTTTTTAAAAGATTATCTGGCTTTAAAAAAGGGTGGGAAGGTCTTTTTTAATAGCTTTCTACATTCTAAAGGAAAGTGGAGGTTGCATACAGATTTAGAACCAATCCCTACTGCTATGCCTAATGTTTTCAAGTCCTGGGACTTTTCTGTGAAAAAAAGGTATTAGAAGATCAGTTCACATGTTATCAATACCTCCTTCTCAGTAACTTTGCAACTTCGCCTGGTTTGCTAAGTCACTGAGGAAAAAGCATCTCTATTTGCTTTTTATTTCCCCAAAATTCAGTGGTTTCTTTCATCCTTATTTTTTCCCATTGTCTTTATTCTTGTGTGTGTGTTTTAAAGATTTACTTATTTATTTTAAAGAGACAGTGGGGGGAGGGGCAGAGGGAGAGAATCTTCAAGCAGATTCCCCCCTGAGCAAGGAGTCCCACACGGGCTCAATGTGGGGCTCTATTTCACAACCCATGAGATCATGATGTGAGCTAAACCCAAGAGTTGGATGCTCAACTGACTGAGCCATCCAGGTGCCCCCCCACATTTTAACATTTATCTTCTTTTTTTTATTTTTATTTTTATTTTTTTTTTTTTTTAAAGATTTTATTTATTTATTTGAGAGAGAGAATGAGAGAGAACACATGAGAGGGGATAGGGTCAGAGGGCAAAGCAGACTCCCTGCCGAGCAGGGAGCCCGATGCGGGACTCGATCCAGGGACTCCAGGATCATGACCTGAGCCAAAGGCAGTCGCTTAACCAACTGAGCCACCCAGGCACCCAACATTTATCTTCTTGAGGGAGTTTTTAAAAACTTTTTTATTCTTTAATATCAATTTATGTGGGCTTGGGGAAAGAGCAAAGGTAAATATACACTTTCATCCTGTCCTGTTTATATTAGATTGTTGAATGCAACATTTTGCAAAGGCTGAGCCATGAGGTGACTTTAGCTTTATGTTGATTACATAGGAATTATTTTTTTTTAAGAAAAGAAATGATTTTCAAACATTGGTATCTTAATTTCTAGTAACCAACCTCTATACCTAAGTATACTGGGACACCACTATTAAGAATTATTGGGCTCAAACTGTGGAGAGAGCCAAGATGTCCATCGACAGATGAATGGATAAAGAAGATGTGGTATATATATACAATGGAATATTATGCAGCCATCAAAAGGAATGAGATCTTGCCATTTGCAATGAAGTGGATGGAACTGGAGGGTATTATG
>NC_138382.1:55927688-55949546 GCF_054177405.1 Leptonychotes weddellii
TGGGTGGCTGGGTGATAGACATTGGGGAGGGTATGTGCTATGGTGAGCACTGTGAATTGTGTAAGACTGTTGAATCACAGACCTGTACCTCTGAAACAAATAATACATTATATGTTAAAAAAAAAAAGAAGAAGAAGAAGAAGCTAGCAAGAAGGGAAAAATGAAAGGGGGGAAATCAGAGGGAGAGATGAACCATGAGAGACTATGGACTCTGAAAAACAAACTGAGGGTCCTAGAGGGGAGGGGGGTGGGGGGATGGATTAGCCTGGTGATGGGTATTAAGGAGGGCACCTACGGAATGGAGCACTGGGTGTTATACGCAAACAATGAATCATGGAACACTACATCAAAAACTAATGATGTATGGTGACTAACATAACAATTAAAAAAAATAAAAATAAATAAAAATAAAAAAATAAAACCTCCCAAATATAATTGAAACCCTGTGCGCGCCTATCCCATCCCATTTTTTTTCCTTCCCAGAGGTAATCACTGTATGTTGGTGTTTATCACTGTATGCATAACAATATATAGTATTGTTTTTCATATTTTAAACTTTACATAGAGCAGGGAGGGGGACACAACTGAAAAAAGGCTCACAGGTCTTCAAATGACTAATATTCTGTTTCTTTAACTGGATAGTGAGTACATGAGTATTCATTTCATTGCCACTCTCTGAATGACACATGCATTTGCATGTGGGATTTTATATGTATAATGATTTTTAAAGATTTAGATAAGGGTAGTATTAATATAAATATTATACTATTAAAAATTGTACCATTATTCAACCACACACTAATCTAGTGTTGCCGCAAAGATATTTTTTAGATGTGATTAATATATATAATCAGTTGACTTTATATAAATGAGATTATCCTGCATAATCTGGATGAGTTTTATCCAATCTGTTGAAAGGCCTTAAGAGCAGAGCTGAAGGGTGCCTGGCTGGTTCAGTTGGTAAAGCATGCGACCCTTGATCTCGAGGTCGTGAGTTGAAGCCCCATGTTGGGTGTAGAGATTACCTTAAAAAAAAAAAATTAAAGATTAAAAGAAAAAATGTTTCTAAAGAACAGAGCTGAGATTTCTCCAAGGAAAAGGACATTCTGTCTATGGACTACATCAGTTTCTCTCCCAGACTTTCCAGCCTGCCTTTCCTGGCAGCCTATCTTGCAGATTTCAGATTGGCCAAGCCAGTCCTCACAAGCATGTGAGCCAATTCCTTGCAATAAATCCTTTTACACACACATACACATACATATCCTCCTGGACACATATCCTACTATAGACCTTACTGGTCAGTTTCTCTGATGGAACCTTGACTGATACCAGGCAGAAAAAATATCAGAAAATGGCTAAAAATGGCTAAAATTTTCCCAAACTTGGAGAAGAACATTAAGTCACAGATCCAAAAGTCTCAACAAACCCCAAGTAGGATAAACAAAAAGGAAACCATGCCTACCAGAGCTCAAGGCCAAAGATAAAGAAGCACATTAACAACTCACATTGATGGGACACATACAAGTGAATCAGATGTGGAGTGCATTCTGAACTGTTCTGGAGGGGCAAGCCTACCAGGAGAGACTTGCAGAATTCCTAAGGCACTAGTCTTATTTAAATAATCTAAAATTGGAGAGATAGTTTGATCCTTGAGTTATGTTCAAGCCCTGTGGGTAAGTGGCAGGTGTTCCCCCAAAATGGGAGGAGATTTAGATGTTGAAGGTTTTAAGGAAGGAATAATACCTTAGGATGGGATCAAGGACAGGAGCTAGTGTTAAATGCCAAGATACAATGCACTCCTATACTCTCCCCAGAACTTAACCTTAACCTTAACTCACCCAGTCACAGAATAAGCTGGACAACCACAGCTGTGCCATCCAAGGCTTACTTCATGACAATGAATAGAAAAGGCATGCTTTCCCAGTGAGCTACTAATTCAGGAAAAGAAAAAACGTGCTGAGACACCATGCTCAGTTCCTTTGCCCAACTCACTAATCATATAAATCTCCCCTCCTCTCTTAAGAAGAAGGAGAAAAGAAATGGAAAGGTTCTACCTTGGTTGTGGAGTAGAAATTTCTTCTTCTCTATAGAAACATGGGGAGTAGGGAATAAATTGGTCTCATCTCCCAACTAGACTGTAAATTTCTTAAAGTCAGGAAACTGACTTATATAAACCTCTACATCTATCACAGTTCAGAGCAAAGAGCCGGACATATAAGAGAGAGTGAGCAAATATGTATCAACTTGATATGTGTGTGTTATGAAGACTAAACACAATTTTAATATATTCTAATTTTACCTAATATTTAAATAGTGATCTACAGTTTATAAAACATTTCCATATGCATTACCTTACTCAGTCTTCACAGCAACCAGTATTATGAATGAGGAAAATGAGGCTCAGAGGGGTTACATAACTTGCTCAAAGCCACACAGCTAGTGAGAACCAGAGTTGAGACTCAAATCCACGTGATGTCTCTCTATCATCATACCATGACTGCCTCACTCTTGCTATTTATTGTTAAGTATTTTGACCTCCTTAAAGAAGAGAAGGATGTTGCACATGAAGTTTGAGGCAACAGCTGTGTCCCCGGCTGTCTGAAATGCCTCCACCAGGTTTGGCAACAGCTGTCTCGGCTTGACATCTCATTGGGTTCCTGTCAGAGCCCCACCTTGGGGAATGACAAGTTTAATGAAGAAAAATCCAACCTTCCACCTGAACTCCTAGCTTTGCAAATGCAACTGACATCTGACAGGCTTGGAGGCCCTCGCTGCAGGGAATGGGGTGACCCCAGCTTCTCAGCTCATAGATTATATGTTTGGCAGCTTTCTCTGCAATTGGCTGACAACATTTGTGCCCTCTCCAGATCTTCCTTCCTGGTCCCAATGCTAATTTAGATGCAATTCAAACAAACACTTACGGAGTATTTCCTATATGCCAGGCATTGGGGACATATAAAAAGATGAGTAACACACCATTCCTGCCTTGGGGGCACTCAAAGTCCTACAGAAGAGTCAGAAACTTTACATTGACACTATTTCTATGGAGATAATACTCATTGCCATGGCAAATGGGCCCCTTTTGAAAAGAGAAACTCTAATGAGACTGCTCAAAAATTAAATACCATGTTGACTATTTCCTTTGGCAGGAACAACAAATTCAGATGCCAAGAAGAATCTCAAAAGGGCTGTGGAAGGGGCACTTTGAAACTAGTATTTGAGAACCAGAACCTCGTTTTTTTTTACCTTAAAAAATAAAGCAGTGATCAGCATGAGCAAAGACTACATGAAATCATGTGGTGTATTATAGGGGCAATAAGCAGGGCCATATATTTGGAGGACAGGGCATAGGAGGTGAGATTAGAAGGCAAAGTGGTAAAAAGCCTTCACTATCACACCAAAATGCTCAGGTTAGCTTGATTAGGTGTATGATTTAGGGAAATGATGTTAGCGCTGAGGAGAGGAATGACACTGAGAGACTAGTCAGAGGGAACACTACAGTATCCCAGGGGAGACATGATGAGGGCCTGAACCAAGGATGTGGAGAAGGAAACAAGAGAAGAACAGGAAAGACCATTCAGGAGTAGAATAGTCAGATCTGGGTCAGAGAGGTAGAAGATACCTAGCCATGTGACTGGGCACTAGGGAACTCCTGAACTGAGATAGGAAACCCAGAAAAAGAAGTGAAGAAGGAGAAGTTTCAAGGAGAAGTCACTGAGTTTGCTTTCAGCTGGACATGTTCAGTGTGAAGTCCATACAGACATCCAAGTGAAGGTGCTTCACAGGCAGACAGAAAGTATAGCCCAGGGATGGAAGAGGCTCACAGATTAAGCTATAAGTGTACATGAGACATCTCAGGAAGGGAACATGGAGAGAAAATGGGTGAAGGACAAGGCCCTCAGAAACACTGACATTCGGGGGGCACCTGGGTGGCACAGTTAAGCAGCCAACTCTTGGTTTCAGTTCAGGTTGTGATCTCAGGTCATGATCTCAGGGTCATGATCTCGAGCCCTGGGTCAGGCTCTGCCCTCAGCGCAGGGTCTGCCTAAGACTCTCTCTCCCTCTGCCCCTCCCCCCCCAAAAATAAATAAATAGATCTTTTTTAAAAAGGGGGAAAAAAAGAAGCACTGACATTTGAAAGCAGGAAACAGAGAGCAGTCACAGGAGGAAAAGGAGACTCAGAGACAGCAAGGGCAGAGAAAAAAGGGTGAGCAACAGTAGCTAATGTTGGGGAGAGACCACAGAAGACTAGAGCTAAGACGAGACGTCTGGATTCCCCCTGAAAATTGAAAAGTCATTAGATTTAGAATAAAAACAACAACAACAACAAACAAACAGGAGAGGAAATAAGATTGGCAAAATGTTGATCATTGTCAAAGCTGAGCCACAGGTCCAACGGTGTTCATTATGAGATCTCTGCTTGTGTATATGTTTGAAATTTTTTTCCAAATAAAACGTTGAAAAATTAAAAACAAATTAATATCTAAAAAGAATAAAATGAAATGTCATTAGTGGCTTTGAAGACCAGAGTTTCTGTCGAATACCGAGCAGCAAGTGAGAAGACACTCAAATTAGGATGGTTCCCCAAGGGTTTAATTAAGGGAGTATTTAAAGTGTAAGAGCAGGGTGTCGGGGAGGCACAAAGAATATTGCAGTAACCCTGGTGCTAGTAAGAGTGGGGTGTGAGCACCCTTTATCACAATGCAGCTAGAAGCATGTATTTCTCAGGGGTGTGGAGGGGGCGGCAGGTCAGCTGGCTCAGCAGGGTCTCTGCTTTCAGCTGGCGTCCACTGGGCTTGCCTCCTCTCTGCAGATCAAGATCTGGTCTGTTCCACATGGGTTCATTCTAGGGCCCAGACCGAAGAGGCAGCAGTGCCCAGGGGAAGCTCTTCTTGTAAAGATAGCAGAGGCACAAAAAAGGGACACAGAAACACATGATGCTCTGAAAGCCTGGGCTGCGAAATGGCAACAACGATTGGTTCCACTTGTCAACCAAAGCAAGTCACAGAGCCAAGCCCAAGGGCAAGGGGCAATACACCCCTCCTTTCATGGGAGCAACTGCAAAGTCTCATGCAGGCAAAGAGCATGGATACCAGGAGGGACAAGGAACTGGGGCCAATAATGCAATCTATCACACCCCCTAACGTCAATGGAGGGAGTGCTTAGCCGAACTCCGAAAAAGTCATGAGAAAAGGGCCCCCTTGAGAGGAGCTCTGACCTTCCATCTGAAAGAACCTGAGCAGATGCCACAGGGAGGGTGCCAGGGGAATAAACATCCTGACCTCAACCAGGTCTCCTGCTTAGGCTTCTCACCTGCTGCAGAGCCCTCTGATAAGATCCAAACAGGTCAGCCTCCCAGGGCAGGGGGCAGTGCAGGAAGATGGGAAGCCAATCTGGAGGGACACACAGAGGACGAAGCACTGGCCAGCTGCAAGAAGAAGACAAAGTGAGGGTACGGCGGCAGGCTACTAGGAGAGGCTTAGCACTCAAGCAAAACCCTCATCTTCCTCCAGTACAGCCCAGGAAAATGGGGGAACCCAAGGGCTCAGAAGTTGTGGGAGATCCTCTAGGTGGCCTGCACTGCCACCCTGGGCATCTGATCCGAGGGCATCACGGGCAGGCACCAAGCCCTGAGAGAGAGGGTTTTCCTCCTGCAAGGAAGAGACACAGCTGGAGGTGGAAACAAGCAATTAAGACTGATTGTCTGACTCAGCAAGAAAATTAGCCTGCGACAGCTAATGATAGTCAAGGGAGGCAAGTTGCTGGTGGTGAGCCCAGAGCAGGCAATTGATGCGGAGACTGACACCTTGGAGGACATGAAAAGATGCTTTGGGTCCAAGGGCTCTAGGGAGACACCTCTGACTTTTCCTGAGGTCAACCAACACTCCGCTAGTAGGCTATAAGGAAGCTCTTAATGTTTGTGGTGCTAACGTTTCTGGAGACAAATTCATGTCGAATGGAGCCAATGTACTAATGGCAACTGACAGCAATTTTCTAAATACAATAAACGTGTTATTTTATAAGCAACGAATCTGTACCATTGGGAGGGGAAATAAAATGAGCCCCTCGAACTAAGTTCTAAATTTCATATGTCCAGAATCCCAAATCAGGGCTCACGTGTTTTATTAGGCCACCAAAAAAAAGAAGAAAAAAAATCGAAGAAGTGCCCCAAGCAAGCGTTAGAAAGACAGATGTCAGATTATAGTCGTCAAGAACATGGACTCTGGAGCAAACTGCCTGGATTCAAAGTGAGCTCAGCTGTTTACTTCAACTGTGAGCCCCGGCAAGAGCAAGTTACTTTACTCTGTGTCTCAGTTTCTCCACCTGTAAAATGGAGGTGATAATCACACAGCCACAAGTGATGAGTTATTAGATGTGAGCACCTCCTAGAGTGTTGGGCAATAGTTCATACAATTTGAAGGTCACCTCTTATTATTATTGGCAAACTCAGAGACAGTCTCCTGTCCCAGATCTGGACAGCCCTACCTTCTGCCACTTCACACTGTGTCACAGGTGGGAGCCTGGGGAATAGAGTGTTCCAGCCTCTAGCTAAGCCTAGCTTTCACCTAGATTTCAGCCCAGCCCTGAGCACCTGATTCAGGAATGCTCTCATTCTAAGGCTGGAACCCAGAGGAAATTTCCTTCCTCAGTGAGTGCTCTGACTAACCCACAAACTGTAGACTCAAGGTTGATGAGAACTACTAAAGGACTATGGAAGGGGTCCCTGCTGCTGAAGGAAATGAGCATTTTTGTGAAAAGTATAACAAACCTACAAGAATAACATTAGTCTGGGGAGAAGAACTGGTTTGACCAAGTCAGTCATCACTGCATGGTACATTTCATGAATTGTTGCATCTTCCTGTCTCCCTGAAGCTTTCTGTCCTTTGGCTTTTGTAAGCTGGGGTCTCTCCCCTCCTCATTTCTCCCTCTTTCTCTCACTCACTTCTTTCTTTCTCCTTCTTCACTTTTCCCTTTGTCTCTTCTCCCTCAGCGCCTTTCTCTCTTTTTAAAAGATCGCTAGCCGCCAGGGCGGCTCAATCGGTAGAGTATGTGACTCTTGATCTCAATGCAACCCTTGATCTCAGAGTTGTGAGTTCAAGCCCCATGTGGGGCATAGAGATTACTTAAAAATAAAATCTTAAAAGAAAAAAAAAAAAGAAACCTCCTTGCCTAATCCAATAGGACTATGTCCTCACAAGAAGAGGAAGAGGCACCAGAGGTATGTACAGACAGAGGAAAGGGCAGTCAGGATAAAAAGTCTCACCAGAAACCAACCCTACTGACCACTTAATCTTGGGCTTCCAATTTCCAGAACTGTGAAAAAATGAATTTCTGATGTTTAAGCCAAAAACAAAAACAAAGAAAAGAAAAAGAAAACCTGCCGTAACATTGGTTTTTACATGTGTTTGGTCCTTAGTTGTGAATCCGTGGTTCTCAGTACTCGCAATTTTTTTCTTCCTTTCAATTACAACACCCGGGATCTATCTCAGCTCTGTCACTACCCCACTGGATGATGTTCAGCAATAATAATCACAAACACATATTATGCTTAGTGGGTGCCACTCACTTTTCTAGGTGCTTTACGTATAAAATTAACTGATTTAGTTGTCAGGGCAACCCACGGGGTAGGAACTTTTATTATTGTCTTCATCTGTGGTAAATTAGATTTCTATTCACCAAATATTTTAGTTTACCTTCCTGTAGTGCTCCTACCCATAGCAGACTTAAGCATCCCCCCAACTCCTGCTGGACTAAGGAGTGACTATCTATATGATTTTCTTTGGCCAATGAAATAAGGGCAAAAGTGCCATGTGTCAGTTCTACAAAGAGACTTTAAAAGCCAGGGTTCTTTTCACTGTGTCATGATGACTGGCAGTGCCCAGCGACGTCTCCGTCAGCCTGGGTCTGAAGATAAAGATGGCATGGAACAGAGACATAGTCAGCTCATGAAGGCCATATAGTGGGTATAAGAAGGAAAAATTTGTTGTTGTCTACCATTGAGATTTGGGGGAGTCCTTTGTTACTGCAGCATAACCTAGCCTATGCTGACTATTTCCCACTTTTTGGGTCAGGAAACTGAAGCACATTTAGAATGTGTCTGGCAGTCTCGCTGCAGAGTCTGAGCTCCTAACCACTACTCTATAATTACTTCTTTGAACTTCAATTCCTGGCTTATGAGCTGGGATAATCTGTCACCTAGCTGAAGGTAATGAATGCTATTTATTTCGGTCCCGTCTATCTGGTTCTCTCTCATTCCATTGCCTGCTTTCTTTTCAGCTTTGAGCATGCTAGGCATATTTATTATATGGTCGATGCTGGTTAAGTTCAAGGGAACTGAAGAGTTCAAAGCTGCCTACTGATGTTCCCATCATGTTTATAATCAGAGATCTCTACTATCCACGTTCCCAGCTCAGGACACCCTGATGGAAAGAATTTCCAAACCTCCACATCTCCCCACCAGGCTTCTTACTTGTTGGTGTTTGAGGAGGGATGATAATAATTGTTATCATTTACTAAGTATCTGCTGTGCTCCAACAACTATACAAATATAATTTCTAATTCTTAAAGCCATACTACAAAGCAGGTAGCATTCCCATTCTTCTTGATGAGGAAACAGAAACCCAGTAATACTAAAAGATGTCCAAGGTCACACGTCTACTATGTTTGAAGTTCCTGATTGCACTTTAGAGCCATCTGGCACTAAAGCCTGTGTTCTTTCCACCAGGCTGCTTGTTGTAGCAAGCGCTGCTTCAGCTGGTCTTCTGGTGCATTCTCTTTTCTCATTTGTGACCATGGAGATATCTAAATCTTTCAGTATATTCTATGCTAAATAATATTTAAGATGTTTTTGAAGATGGAAGTAAAGGGACAGTGAGCTGAATCTAGGCAAATTCCTAGGAAAGCCTTAATGTCACAGAAAAACAGAGAGGCTTGAAAAACAAGTAAAATGGCCTAAACGCTTTGAGGTTTTCACTTAAATAAGAAGGCTAAGCACAGTGCTGAGGAGTCTTTGATTCAAAGCTTTCTGAGCTCTCAGCCAAACCTTAATGAAGCAAATCTCCAAAGGAGGCATCTCAATTAGCCCTATATTCCAGATGATCAGACCAGGACCCTAAGGTCCAATTTCCTGTCCCTGGTGCTCATCTTGGAACAAAATTATCCCTATTGCAAAGCTATGTACCAAATACCACATGTACAAATAACTGCCCGATTTTTACAACACGCTTATGTTGAGTCATTGATCATTGCTATGTTTCAATAAATATTTTTTTCCTGATAATGAGCCAATTTATAATCTAAAGCCAGATGTTGACAGGCCTGGGCTCTTTAAAAAAAAAAAATCGTATCATCATAATTATTATTATTTGGTATTGCCATCTGGGTCACCTTTTGAAAAATAAAAGGCTTTCTTGTGCTTTTGGAAGCTTCTTCCGAAATACTGTGTCCTCAAGACATCCCCTCACAGCATGGCCTCCCAAATAGCAAGTCACTGGTGTAAGCTTCTCAAAACACTTTCTCCTGAAAGTGTTTTTCACCAAAACCCCCAAGTCAAAATACCCCCTTAGTCAGGCAGCTGCCGTTTACAAAGTGCCTGCAATATGCGAGATCTAATACCAGATGCTGTGAAGAATGCAAAGCTATACAAATATATAGTTCCACCTCACCACTCAGTTAAAGGACATTAAATAAAAATTAGTACTATTATGTAATGTTAAAATTTGGAAGCCATGTAGAGTATTTCACTTCTTAGAGAGAAATCAAGGTTCTGGCCACTCTGTCAAGCCTCATAATGCCCCCACAATCAAAGAAAAGGGTGTTGACCTTCTTGGGAGGAAAAATTTTGCCTCTACCCTTCTCGGTTCTTTGGCTGGTCTAATAATCAAGTTAACATAGGACATATTAACAGGGGAAACGCATACATACAAATGGGGCCCTTAAGAATATGACACCCACAGGCAGTCAGGCCATTGAAGTTTATATGCCTTTCTGAGCTAAAGGAAATCTCTAGGACTTCAAAGGGGAGGAAGACAGCTCACCAGATGATGGGAAGAGCAAATGTTTGGTAAACAAATATTTGCCTTGCCCTGCAGAGACAATGGGACACAGAGAGGAATTTAACCTCTAGGCCCTGCAGAGCTCCCCCCACCCTGCCCCCTCCCCCCCCCAACAGTTAACCACACCTAGTCCATATGCTTCCGTAGTTGTCTCTTATAATAGTTCTCTTCCTGGACCAGCCCTTCTATATAGATTATTTGAGGCACTTCAGGGAGAGGTTCAAGTTTTCCTTGAATCTGCCAGTCTTGATTGCCTTCAGCTCGACATAATCCATATGCCAAAGTGGCACATTTTGAGGAGACTTGTTCTGAATCCCTTCAATAGTCACTGATCAGGCTTTATATTTCCTGGACTACAGTGCCAGGAAGTGGTGCTTTGGTGTGAGTGGGAAGTTAACTAAAGTGCTAAGCCTCTTTGCAACCTTCAGTCTCCCGAGAGGCCTGGGGCTACATTCCCCCTAGAAAGGACCTTCTGTTTCCTGGAGTAGAACTAGAGTGAAGCCTATGGGGAAGCCAAAATGCTTTCTCACAATTCCACAGGAAATGACATTGGGCTATGAGTTAAGAAAAATTATCCAAAACATGGTAAGTTCAAGAGAGCACAACCTGTCCTTTCAATATCATGCCAAACCGAAGTTTAACAGGCCCATTCAAGAATTATGTAATTTCTCAGCATGCCTGGGTGGCTGGGTCAGTTAAGCGCCTGCCTGTGGCTCAGGTCATGATCCCAGAGTCCTGGGATCAAGCCCCACATCAGACTCTCTGCTCAGCAGGGGAGTCTGTTTCTCCCTCCTCCCGCTCATGCTCTCTCTTGCTTGCTCTTTTTCTCAAAAAAAAAAAAAATAAAATCTTAAAAAAAAAAAAAGAATTATGTAATTTCTCATGAGAAGATACCATTCTATGACTTTGCTATTTAGTATTAATTGAGGCTGGGACTCAGTGACATTGCATGTTAAGTTGTAGATGTGTGACTAATAGAGATGCAAATGATTTCTGACTAGTAGATATGATAACCCCAAAGGTTGTAGTTTTATTGCCCTGTAGGGCAGTAAATCAGTTTTGTATCTCACAGTGACCTTATTTTGAAGTTTTTTAAAATTGCCTATAAGTATCCTGTTTCTAATCTTATTGGTTCCCTCGCTAATTAATGAGTTAAATAAAATCTTTGACGTGTTTATTCTATATTTTTGAGAGTTATGTTTTTGACTTTTTGAAATTTATACTTTGACAGAGGCCAGAGAGCAATCCAGGATAATGAGAATTCCTCTGCCTGGCCTTGTCCTCTGGCATTTATGTCCCTTGGGAGCCTCAAAGGGAGGAACCAGGTAGGAAAGGATTCCAGTGTATGGGACCTTAGGTCCTGGCCAAATATCACCTCCATGGTATTGAATCAAGACCACAAGCAATGTATTGTAAAAAACAGGAGATGAAAATTCAGTTAATAAAGTAGTATTGGATAATAACCCGAGATACAAATAAATACCCATGAGTTCATTCTGATATAAATACATGACTGAGTAAATGAATGAGAAGTGACAAACCTCCTGTGCGGAAGAATCCCAAATAATTTATGTAAATACTCCACCGTCAAGGAGGAGGAGCAGATCTCTCCTCCTCCGTAAGAGTGGACTGCACATGACTTTCTTCCAAAGAGTACCCTATGAAAAGAAGGAAGAAAGAGTAACTTTACAATGAAGAAATGTGGCAGACACTAACTCAGCCAGGTGATCTGGGTGAATATCAACAGTGATAATATTCGCCCTTGATACAATGTAATGAAAATGCCACTGAATTCCTATGGTCTTCCGAAAACACATAACCCCTGTCTAACCTTGAGAAAACCTCAAACAATTCCTAACGGAAAGACATTCTGTAAAATGCCTGACCTGTAGTCCTCAAAATTTTAAAGATCATCAAAAATAAGAAGAGTCTGGGGTGCCTGGGTGGCTCAGTTGGTTAAGTGACTGCCTTCGGCTCAGGTCATGATCCTGGAGTCCCGGGATCGAGTCCCACATCAGGCTCCCTGCTCAGCAGGGAGTCTGCTTCTCCCTCTGACCCTCCCCCCTCTCATGTGCTCTCTCTCTCTCTCTCTCACTCTCTCAAATAAATGAATAAATAAAATCTTTAAAAAAAAAAAAAAATAAGAGTCTGAGAAACTGCCCCAGCCAAGAGGAATTTAGGGAGACCTAACTACTGAATGTAATGTGGTGTCCTGGATGGGATCCTAGAATGGGGGAAAAAATGAGGAAATCTGAACAAAGCATGGATTTCAGTTAACAATAACGTATCACTGTTGGTTTATTAATTGTGACAAACGTACCATACTAATGGATGATATTAATAATAAGGGAAACTCGCTGTGGGGTATACGGGAACTCTGTATTATCTGCATAATGTTTCCGTAAATCTAAAACTGTTCTGAAATAAAAAGTTTATTTAAAAATAAATCATATTACCACTAAGGACTTTTTAAAAAGATTAAATTGAATCCCAATTCCACAGTTTATTGACTGTGACCTTGCCTAAGTCATTAACCTTTCTAAGTGTCATCCATAAAATGATGACACTGTTATCCACCTCATAAGATTGTTACGAAGGTAAAATGCAAAAGCACCCGGTTCCCTCCACCTTGGCTTAAGGACTATCAAAATGCACTTGAGTGAACCTGGGGAGGAAATGCACTCTAATTTGCCTGGAAACTAGGTCCTTTGCACCTTCTTGAAATATTCTAGCAGTGCCAGGTACAGGGCCCCCCCCAGCGCAAAGCTCACTAAATGCTCAGCAGTGCCCTCCCAGTCTCTGAGGTTCTTGGTCTACCAAGAGGGAAGGCTGGTGTGCAAAATGAGGTTGAGTTCGCTGGGCTTACAGAGAAGAGCAAAGCCAGAGGGGGGTGTGGAGGGAAGGAGGACGGTCTTCACTTAGAATGAGCCTGAGCTCACTTGGCAGGTGATTAGCTAAGGAGACAGCCACGCTTCTTTCCCCCCGGGGCTTCTGTTTGGATGGTAGAGTCCAGCAGCACCCGCGGGGCCTGGAATCCCGGGGAGCAGGCTGCTGGGCAGAGCTGAGAAGCCGCCTGGCATAACTCTCTGGACCACGGACTGGGCAGGGGAAGAGGACAGTCTGAAAAGCTGTCCTTTTTCTTACCCTATTATTGTTTGTGCTGTGTTACTGTGTGCAGTAGTTTTCTCACCGCACCTTTTAGGGAACTTTGGAGGTGGCAGAACTGTTCGGTCGGATCTGCTTTACTCTGAAGAGGAGAGACTCCTGTGCTAGGTTGGCATCTATAGTTCCAGTTTCATTCATCGGGATTGAGACAACCAGATTCTTTCTCAGAAAGGGAGTTGCGCTTACACACGCCTGTTTTCTCGGAGCTCTACACCAGAGGGCAGTGTGGCGGCTCGGTTCTAGAGATGCCCTTTTTTCCAAGCGGGTATGGCTGAGCAATGGGTCTTCTCTTAGGGTTTTCCTGGGGAATAAAAGAGGAAGGTAGGTGTATTCGTTTTCTGTTGCTGTGGAAGAAAGTACCACAAACTCAGCAGCTTAAAACAGCACGTATTCGTGAGCCCACGGCTCTGTAGGTCAGCAGTGGATTGCTTTCACAGTCAGAGAGGAGGCAACGGTGGGTATGGCTGGCTGGAGGGAGTGATCCAGGAAACCAGGCATATAACAGGGGAGCCATAAACATTGGCTGGTGAGCTCTATCGTGCTACAGCCACGTCAGCCAAGGAAAAGAAAAGGATACGATGCAGAGTGCTTTTGAAGAGCTCAAGGGAGCAACTGAATGGGGATTTTGCTAGGTTGACAAACTTCCCTGGGTGTTCCTAAAATCTGACTTCAGATCAGAGTTTCATTCTCTGTGATGGGATAGTTGGGACTGTGTTCAATTCATCAGCACACTGAAATCTTTCCAAGTCTTAAAACAAAACAAAACCCTCCTGACTCTAGAACTTTTCTTCTCTGGTCTAGACCCCTTGAAAGCTGTTCTTTATTCTCTTTTCCAAGCTATCCTGGAAAAAAAAATGAAACCTTTTCAAAATGCAGAAATAGGACTTCTAAATGCAAAAATAGGCTTAATCCTCCCTCCACTGTCTATTGCCTTTGTAACAGACCCACAGATTTTCCTCAGGCTTAAAAGGAGGACACCCAAGCAAAAATGAGCTTAGTTGTACTGTCCCAGCCTATAAGACAGACAAGAAACTCTGCCTTCCTAGTACTTTCCCTAACATGCTGCATTTTACTGATTGATTGATTGATTTATGGCGGGGGGGGGGCAGAGCAAGAGGGAGAGAGAGAATCTTAAGCAGGCTCCCTGCTCAACGGGGAGCCCGATGCAAGGCTCTATTTCACGATCCTGCGATCATGAGCTGAGCCAAAACCAACAGTCAGACATTTAACTACCCAGGGCCACCCAGGCATCTCGAACGTGCTGCATTTTTAATTTTAAAGAATAGAAGCAGCTGAAGGCAGGTCTGTGCTCTTTCTTGGCTGGAGACATTTTTTTACAGCCCATTTCGTTAACCAGTTAGGAAGTTTTACTTCTCTCTTACTTGGTAAAATTTATAGGGTTCTGCTGTTCAAATTTGGTAAAGAATCATATGCATTTAAGAAGTATCATTGGTTCCAAGATGTCAGGAAAGCCCAGATCTCTCTACTGACTTCTTGAGATGCAATCATAAGAGAAAGAGCCTGTAAATGGGCTTTTCAAAGAAAAATAGCAAATGCTCCTCTTTCTGCCTCTTTTGGTAATAGTCCCACTTACAGGATACAGTTGTTAATCTACAACAGGAAGGGGATGCTAAATTTGGTGGCGAGTGAAAGAAGATATTACAAAGAGGAGAAAGGAATTAACCCATAAAAACTTTGTGAGTAAAAGGCTTATTACTTTGAGTTGACCTTGAAACATTTCATTGCCTACTTCTGTGCTGGCTTCGCAATGGACAATAAAGTCTCCAAAAACACTTCATGTAAGGTTGTTGTTTGTCTTCATTCATTTACCCTAGTGACCCTGGGTGGGACATCGCTCCATCAGGAGAGGTAGAGTCTCAGGAGAGCCATCCAGCTAGTCAACCGAGTTACCAACAGCCCAATTGTCACAAAAAAGCCAGTTACCCACTGCTTCCTTTTTGGCAGCCTTTCCTACGGTTGAGGCTACATCCTACTTCCCTAACAAACCTGACTTTATATTTCTCACTTTTATCAGTGAGCTTCCATTCAGCAGCCAGGCAGTCCTGGACCAATGGCACAGTCTGCTCAATACACCGGGCATGGAGTGGGCACTTAAAATTCATTAACTGATCCAACACTTCCTCCTTTACTTCCAAATTAACCTTTTCTCTCAGCTGGATGGGGACTTCTTCCTTACTCTAGATGCTGTTTTCTCTAACTCTGGGCCAGGACTTGCCAGATGAGCAAAGAAAACCTATCCCCACTTTCACAGACATTGCCCCACCTGGATGTCACATACTTGTAAAGCTCCTAGACATTCATCTTTTTAAACCCACCTTGAGAAGAGCTACACATAAGCTGGTGCTCCTCAGTTCCAAATGGACACTGGGCTTACGTAGGCTTTTTCTGCCAAGTAAATTGTCAACAGATAGGGCTATTTTCTTTATTGACATCATGCTCTCTCCTTCAGGTGGACACCAAAGAAAACACTTCAAACTTCTGGAAACATGACGGCCCTGATGAGGAGAAAGAGGAGAGAAGAACAGAGGTCCAAAAGGGAGGTAGTGGGAAAAAAAAACATAAGACTGAGAAATAATCCCAAAGCAAGATGTCACATATAAGAACACATTCTTGGCTTTCTCACCTTTCAAAATTAGAACAACCTAACTGGCCAATGTTAGAGGAATGATTAAGTGAATTATCATTTATTCACACAATGGAATATTGTGCAGCCATTAAATGTTCCCTTTGAAGAATGTGCTCAGCAAAGAATAAAAGTTTATGTAATTATAAATGGGAAAAAAAAAAAAAAAGGCAAAACGGGGCACCTGGCTGGCTCAGCCGGAAAAGCGTGTGACTCTTGATCCTGGGGTCGTGAGTTTGAGCCCCACCTGGGGTGTAGAGGTTAGTTAAGTAAATAAAACTTTAAAGAAGGAAAAAAAGTAAAACAAGCTTTGCACAGTGGCAGTATTGTAGCCAATGAGGTTTATCCAAGGCACGATTATTGCTAATTGAAAAATGTTCCCAATACCCCACCGTGACGACTCGAAATACAGCGGACATTGACAATTTTTGACAGTCTCTATGGAGACTGAATTTAAAAAAAAAAAGGCAAACGAAATCATATTGTGCTGTAATCTGCTTATCAATTTGTGTGTCTGTACCACCATTAGATTGAGAAAAGGTGAGAGTAGCGGGGATCCATGTCAAAGACAGAACGCTGAGGAACACTGACATCTATGGAATGTTGCAGGAAGGGGTGCCTTCAAAGAAGACAGAAAATATGAAGCAAAGAAGCCATGGAAAGGACTGAACCAAGAGAGCGTGAGGTCACAGAATATGGGAGAAGATGACACATCCAAGGTGTCTCCCAAAGTGGGAGACCCTAGTATAGCTGTTTTGCTATGAGCAAACTTGAGCAAAGTTTCAAGAGGAACTTAGCGAGTTAGATAACATCCCAGGGTAAGGGAGAGATGACATCTGAGCTGAAGTCTGCCTGTCAGCAAAGCCTATGCTCTCTGCTTTACTCAAGGCTGTCTCCCTGCCATGTTAGAAATATCTCTGGATTGTGTACAAGATCATGATTGAAGAAGGATCAATCAGCTGTATTTTCTTTTTTCTTTAAGATTTTATTTATTTATTTGAGAAAGAGAGAGCAAGAGAGTGAGAGAGAGCACGAGCAGGGTGGAGGGGCACAGGGAGAGGGAGAAGCAGGCTCCTGGCTGAGGAGAGAGCCCACTGCAGGGCTCGATCCCAGGATGCTGGGATTAGGACCCAAGCCGAAGGCAGATGCCCAATGGACTGAGCCACCCAGGCGCCCCATGTATTTTGTATTTAAGGGCTACACTTTGATACAAGAACAGCGGTGGGAGTAGAAGGTGAGAGAATGGACCCCAGGGCAACAGATTAGTATGGGGAGTGCAAACTCCATCGCTTGCAAAGCAGATAAGGTAGAAGGGGAAGTGGCCTGGCAAACAGGTGCCTACTCACACAGCCTACAGGGGGCAGGAATGCAGGGCCCTCAACCACTGTGGTTGGATATTCCAATTTGTTTAGAGATGCCAGAAATCTGGATTTTATCTTTCTCTGTGACATTTTCAAATTTCAAATGCTGGGCTCCAAATAAAAAACATTTTTAAACACTATGCAGACTAAATAAATCTGTGGAGTAGATTGGGCCCAAGTTTAGACTGCTGGCTTTATATCGGGTAAAGGTAGTTGGACTTCAGGAACTATATCTTCAGTTGTGCTGGTTCTATGCAGAGCTGATCCCCAGATGGCAGGGTGGAGGGGGGATCCCTGAGCAGGCCTTGGGTGGGGGCACTTCCCCTACCAACCTCCTTCCCCAGCTTTTCTCACTGGGCTCATCACTCAACTTACTATGATGAATGCTTTGTTGGGTTCTGTTCCATGGAGTTAAAGGAGCATGGAGTGTCTCTCATCACAGTCCTTTCCTAGGAAAATAAATGGCCCGCTCCCTGGAGTTGGGGGTTTTTTTATGCAATGACTTTCCTCTACGAGATTTATTGCAGCAGCTTTGTGAGAGATTTGTAGTAAGTAGTATTCGGGCTGTAGGTCTTAAATCCTCAATGCCACAGTCGTAACTCTCCAGGAAGGAAATGATGGAAGATCACAGTAGCTAATAGTGCATTATGATGATATTGTCTCCACAGAAATGATGGCTGTCTTGCTGCTGTTGTCTTACTTAGGAAACGTGAGCTCTTCAGGTGCGCCTGAGATATCTATCCTGGTGGTGCTTTGTGAGATCCTGAAAAACCGACAGACTAGGGGAAGAGAGCAAACATTTACTGAATGTCTACCACTTCCTTTTTCACATATGGGGAGACTAAGGCTCAAAGAAGTTCAGTCATTTTCCCAAGGTCTCCTGCTGAAAAACCTTTTTGATTACAAAGCAGATCTCGTCTACCATGCCACATGGAACATATTTTTAAATATAAGAGAATGTCTAATGGATCAAAGTTGATAGGAGTGAATGGTGAAATATTTCCCCCATTTTAGGTTTAACCTGAATCTACCTCACTTTTAGACTCAGGGCACAGTGTATGGGAAGTCCAGGGGATAAATAATCTATATGACACCACGAGGAAACAATCAGACAAACCCAGACTGTGGAATAAAGACAATCATCCCAATCACTGTCAATGTCATGGTTAAAAACGTCAAGATGCTCTTCTAGTTTAAAAGAGATTCAGGGACGCCTGGGTGGCTCAGTCAGTTAGGCATCTTCCTTCAGCTCATGTCCTGATCCCAGGTCCTGGGATCAAGCCCCGCATTGGGCTCCTTGCTCAGCAGGGAGCCTGCTTCTCCCTCTCCCTCTGCCTGCCTCTCTCCCTGCTAATTCTCTCTCTCTCTGACAAATAAATAAATAAAATCTTAAATAAATACATACATAAATAAAAGAGACTGAAAAGACAAATTAACAAATGCAAGATACAAACCTTAATTGGGTCTTGGTTCCAAATAGAACTATTGGATATAATACTTTGGGAACAATTGAGGAAATTTGAATATGGACTAGATATTAGATGATAGAAGAGATCATTATTCGTTGTCTTAAATGTGATAATGACATTGTGGTTATGCATGGAAACAGTCTTATTCTTAGGAGATACCTACTGAAGTACTTAGGAATGAAGTATTACAATGTCTGCCCTTCAGTTTCAAATGATTGAGAAAAAAATTATGTGTGTGTATGTATAAAATATAAATTGCTGAATCTAGGTGGTGAGTATGTAGGTGTTCAGTATACTATTCTTTCAACCTTCCTGTGCATTTAAGATTCTTCATAGTAAAAAAAAAAAAATGAAAAAAATAGAATTCTTCATAGCATAAAGTGAAAATATACAAGTAAAAAAATGACTGACTTAAGCTGCCTCAGAATGATGAAGAGGGGGCTATACTGAATAGGGTAAATGCATTTTGAAATTCCTTTAGAAGATTAAAAATATGGACAAGCTTATATAACTTTGAATACGTGTTCATTAGAAATGAAAAACATATTTTAAAAGGATAGATGTACATAACTAGGGGCACCTGGGTGGCTCAGTCGTTAAGCGTCTGCCTTCAGCTCAGGTCATGATCCCAGGGTCCTGGGATCAAGCCACGCATCGGGCTCCCTGCTCCGCGGGAAGCCTGCTTCTCCCTCTCCCACTCCCCCTGCTTGTGTTCCCTCTCTCACTGTGTCTCTCTGTCAAATAAATAAATAAAATCTTTAAAATAAAATAAAAGGATAGATGTACATAACTACAGCCATATAAAAATATATTTGCTGGTGGACAAGAACTAAAACTGTATCTGTTCGGTTAGTGGAACTAGAGGTGATTTTTTTTCCAAAATTACTCTTGCTATATCATCTTTTCCATTAATATAATCATCAAAAATATGCTCATAGACCAAGGCAGAAAAAGATCATAAATCTTTTGCTATGGTGTGAGGTTGCAGATGACTATTTTTCTTTTAAGAGTCATCCTTAAAGTCCATTATAAAACAAAATCCTGTATTTTTATAATCAGTAAGTGCATTGAATATATTGCATTACTAAAAACACATCAATCAGGGGACTTCAGCTCCATAATTGTAGCATGGTAAAGAAAGATCTGGGGAAAACAAGTGAAAATTAAATAATTAAAAATTTAAAACAGCTTCAGGAAGTTGGAAGTTTGGTTCAGGAATGGCCAGGCTAATAGTTTCATCTGAATTATAAGAATGACTGTCTAAAATAGGGTTTAGCAAACACAGGCTGGCCACCGACTTTTGTAAATAAAGTTTTATTGGAGCATAGCCATGCTCATTCATTTATGTATTGGCTATGGCTGCTTTCACACTACAACAAGAGTTGAGTGGTTTCAACAGAGACTGAGTGACATGCAAAGCTAAGATACCATTCTCTGGTCTTTTATGAAAAACTTTGCAGAGCCCTAGTCTAAAAGTATCCATGCAGGGCATCTGGGTGGCTCAGTTGGTTAAGTGACTGCCTTCGCCTCAGGTCATCCTGGAGTGCTGGGATCAAGTCCCCGCATCAGGCTCCCTGCTCAGCAGGGAGTCTGCTTCTCCCTCTGACCCTCCCCCCTCTCATGTACTCTCTCTCTCATTCTCGTTCTCTCAAATAAATAAATAAATAAAATCTTTAAAAATAAATAAATGAATAAATAAAATAAAAGTATCCATGCATATGAAAAATGACTACATGAGAATATGGAAAAATAAAGTTGATTTATTATGGTGGGCATATTATAATTTTTAATTCACATTTTTAAAAATTACATTGTTATAATGTGGTTTGTTCATTTAATAAATATTTTTTAAGGAAAAAAAAATTGAGGGACGCCTGGGTGGCTCAGTCATTAAGTGTCTGCCTTCAGCTCAGGTCATGATCCCAGGGTCCTGGGATCGGGTCCCACATCGGGCTCCCTGCTCAGCGGGAAGCCTGCTTCTCCCTCTTCCACTCCACATGCTTGTGTTCCCTCTCTCGCTGTCTCTCTCTCTCTCTGTGTCAAATAAATAAATACCAAAAAAAAGAAAAACAATTGAATAAAAAATTACTATTTCTTCAATGCTTCAAATTGTGAGGGGAAAAGCAAATACAAATAGGTATTATATAGTTATTAAAGGCTGACATGGTTTGGAAGGAAAGATGGCGGAGGAGTAGGGGACCCTATTTCAACTGGTCCCCGGAATTGAGCTAGATATCTACCAGACCACTCTGAGCACCCACGAAATCAGCCTGAGATGTAAGAAGATCTGGATCTCTACAAACAGAATATCGCAGGCGGTTGGTTTTGAGGTTTGGAGCATAGCCATGCTCATTCATTAGAATGGATCATTGGATTGGATCTCATTGATAGCATGGGAGCCATGATTCCACGGGCAGATATCGGAGGATAAACGGCAGCAGGAGGGTGCCTGGCCATGGGGATCCTACACCGCCGGTGAGTGACAGCCTCGCGCTGTGGACGGGGCACAGACTCGCAGACCGGTAGCGACGGGGAAAAGATTTTAGGGCAACCCCGGGGCGGAAACCCTGAGCGGCGGGGTTGTGCACACGTGAACTGGAGGGGCTGGCGGTTTTAGAAGCACAAAGGGCAGAGACTTGCCCCAACCTGGGGGCAGGACTGGGGGCGCTGCGGAGGGGCACACAACCCAGGACGCTGCAGTTTATAGCAGCACGGACAGAAACAGAGATGGTGTGGCCTGGAGAGCTCACTGAAGAGGGTTGGAAACGGTCTCTTCTGCTCTGACTCACAGAAGAGACGTGGAAAGCCTCCAGGGAAAGCCACCAGAGAACAAAAGCCCCCAAAACTGTTTCCCGCTGAGCCCATTCCCCGCCATAGGGGGGCAGGGCAACTCCGCCCAAACAGGGTTGCCTGAGTAACAGCGCGGCAGGCCCCTCCCACAGAAGACAGGCTGGGAAAACAAGAGGCCAACAACCCTAAGGTCCCAAGAAAACAGGTGCGTCTTGCTTGGGTTCTGGTCAATAATTTGGACTCTGTACATTCCCTCAAACACCCATCAACAGAAACACTAGGAGGAGGAGCCCCCAAAACAGAAAAGACTCAGAGATTATGACTTATGCTGCAGATTTACAAATGGATGCAGATATAACCAAGATGTTGGAGAT
>NC_138382.1:55950046-55955125 GCF_054177405.1 Leptonychotes weddellii
GAGTCCTGCATTGGGCTCCCTGCTCAGCTGAGAGCCTGCTTCTCCCTCTCCTCCTTGCTCTCTGTCTGTCTGTCTCTCTCTGAAATAAATAAATAATGTTTTTAAAAAGAGTATCTGGGAAATATAAACTATACCCATTAACAGTAGTTTAGGAGGTGATATTTGGGAGGACTTTTTGTTTCAATATAATTCTAGAGTATTTAATTTTTTAAAGAGCATGTATATCAAAAGAAGAAATATATATATCCACTTTATTTTTTATATATTTTTTAAGATTTTATTTTTAAGTAATCTCTAACCCAACATGGGACTCAAATTCACAATCCCAAGATCAAGAATCACATGCTCTACCAACTGAGTCAGCCAGGTGCCCCTATATATCCATCTTTAAAAATAATACTTATTTAAAGTTTTTAAATGACCTAGTTAAATGTTTTTGAAAGCAGAATACAAAATTACAGAAAGAATATGATCTCAGGTTCAGGAATAAAATATACAAAAACAAGAAACAAGAAAATGTCAAAACATTAAGTGTTGTTTCTTTTTTTTTTTTTTTAAGATTTTATTTATTTATCTGAGAGAGAGAAATCACAAGCAGGGGGAGGAGTAGAGGGAGAAACAGACTTCCCACTGAGCAGGGAGCCTACCACGGGAATTGATCCCAGGACCCTGAGATCATGACCCAAGCCAAAGGCAGAGGCTTAACTGACTGAGCCATCCAGATGTCCCTGAGTGTTGCTTCTGTGAGTGATGGCATTGTGGATGATTATTACCTTATCTTTTTACACTGATCTCTATCTTCCTGATCTTTCTACAATGAACATGTGTTACTTGGATAATCAGGAAAAAAACTTTAACTAAGAATTTGTTAAAATAACTTTTTAAAGGAAAAGAATATTGTTGCAGCTACTACCAATCCATATTACTAGACTTTGGATCCCCTTATCTCTGTCTCCGTCTCTGTCTCTCATAGACACACACACACACACACACACACACACACGGTGATTCCTCACAATAATGACTTCTATTATTTTTTTTTTTTAAAGATTTTTATTTATTTGACAGAGAAAGACACAGCGAGAGAGGGAACACAAACGGGGAGTGGGAGAGGGAGAAGCAGACTCCCTGCCGAGCAAGGAGTCCGATGCGGGACTCGATCCAGGGACTCCAGGATCATGACCTGAGCCGAAGGCAGTCGCTTAACCAACTGAGCCACCCAGGCGCCCAATGACTTCTATTATTAAACTCTACCAGGTCCCCGACTTCTGTCTCACACTTCCTGGCCTCCTTTTCTCACAACTTCCCAAAATCCTGTATGCCATTTGAACTCTACAGGTGAGAGAGAAAGGAAGATGACAGCATTCAGGCATATATTTCCTGCAAGCCTCCTGATATTATGGAAGGGATAAAATACCCAAGTCCTTACAAATAGCCAACAAGGCGTACTTGACTGTACCCCTACCCTGTGGCACACATACTGCTCTGAACTCACCTTACCACTCTCTCCATCATTCTTACATTTCCTACAAGGCTCCATGCAAATTTCGTTGTATGAGGGGACACCTAACTTAGGCTTTCACCAATTCCACCAACTTGGTTTTGTTGCAGGATTTTTTTCTCCGTCGGTGCCCGTGGTTCTTGGTCATGCCACTTCAAAGAATGAAGGGGTAGACCAGACAGAGTGGTGGGCAGCAAAGCAAGGTTTATTGAGCGATAGCAAAGTGATAGCACAAAGCTCCTGAGAGGGAGGGGACCCGAAGGGGTTGCTACTGGAGTTTCTAAGTCTAGGGGTTTTTATGGGCTTGTTGGAGGGCTGTTTTAATCTGATTAACCCTCCCTGTGCCTGTCATCCAATCAGGTTTTTGTCATATGGGAAAGGGTGGAGGGCACCTTCCAGGGCGGTATAAAATCCTTTTAAGGGTGGTTTCCTCTTAGGGCGGGGGCCCCTTGTCCCTGCCTGCCTGCCTTCCAATTATCCTTCATCAGTTTCAAGGTATAAGCAAAACATGCTTTTTAAAATCTGAATGAAACCATTATAAAGGTGAAAAATCACTCAATAGTCAGCTCCGAAGATGGCATCCTGATATTTGGATAGTCTTCTCTGACGCTGAATAGGGCTGACCTAGGTAGGTCAGTAGGATACTGCAGACATGACAGTGGAGCCTCCAAGGTCAGGCCATAAGAGACCGTGAAATTTCCACCATGCTCTCGGATTGCTCACTCAGGGGGAAGCCAGTCCCCATGCCATGAGTATACTCGGGGGTCCTACAGGGAGACCCATGTGGTAATGAACTGAAGCCTTCTGCCAACAGCCAACATCAACTTACCATTAACATGTGTAAGGCACTAGAGAAGCAAATTGTCCAGTCCTAGTCAAGCCTTCACATGACTGCATTTCAGGCCAACATCTCGGCGGTAATTTCCTGAGTGATCTTGAGCCTGAACAACTCAGCTAAGGCACTCCCAAATTCCTGACCCACAGATACAATGAGGTATAAAAAAGAATCCTTACTGTTGTTTCCTCCACTGAGTTTTGGGGGTGATTTGCTACACAGCAATAGGTAATTAATACACTCACTAACCTAACTCTTAAAGCCCCCCCCCCTTTTTTTTAAGATTTTATTTATTTATTTGAGAGAGAGAGCAGCAGAGGGAGAGGGAGAAGCAGGCTGCCCGCTGAGCAGGGAGCCCGATGCGGGGCTCGATCCCAGGACTGGGATCATGACCTGAGCCGAAGGCAGTCACTCAACCGACTGAGCCACCCAGGCGCCCCCTCTTAAAGCCTTTTAATCCATATAGCTCTAATTCCTTTAAGTGACCTACCCATCAACACAAATCCATACAAACTCAGGCAAAGAAGTAGACCACTGTCCCTGGGATTGTCCAAAATACCATTCTCCACTTCTGTTCCATTCTTCCTTGCTTTTCCTACTTCCCTTGGTCTCGAAGGCCCATCTGTCTCTACATCTCAGTGAATGATGCTCACTTCTCTTACAGCAGGGTTGCGACAGATTCCAGCCTGTACCTTCTCCCATGTTTCTGTTAGTGCCCATCCAGAGCCTTGCCTGAAAGTCTTGGGGAGAAGATTTTACTCATTCTTGCTCCCACCCCCACCCCTCCCACCCTCACCTCAGGATCCAGCCCTGCCTGGGGACGGGGATTGAACAGTATACATCAGAAGCTTATCTGAATGAGCCTACCTCAACCTGATGGCTGGGCCAGACTTTGCAACCTAGACCATTGCTGTGATAGACCACAACCCCATCTCTGCAAATAACAATTTCCACATAGAGAGAGTCAATCTTGCTCATTTGCCCTCTTTTTTCCCTTAGATTTTATTTATTTATTTTTTTAGTAATCTCTACACCCAGTGTGGGTATCGAACTTACAACCCTGAGATCAAGCGTTGCGTGCTCTTTTGACTGAGCCAGCCAGGCGCCCCTGCCCTGACTCTTTCATCACTAGTGTTCTTTCGTCTCTCAGCACATTTCTGCCTCCATCAACTAGCTTGAGTTTCATCGAGAAACATTCTCCGTGGGGCATCTGTCTGGCTCAGTCCGTAGAGCGTGCAACTCTTGACCTTGGGGTTGTCAGTTGGAGCCCCACCTTAGGTATAGAGATTACTTAAAAATAAAATCGTTTAAAAAAAGAAGAGAAAGGAAACATCCTCCATATGTGGAGGATGAGCCCCTAATTCGAAGGGACAGTATGTGTGTGTGTCTGTATGTGTGATAAGTGTATGTGTCTGCATGTATGTTTGTGTGTGTCTGTATGTCTCTCTTGTTGTATGTATGCTTTGTGTGTCTATATGTATATTGTGTGTTTGTATGTGTGTCGTGTGTGCATGTGTGTTGAATCTATCTGTATTATATTGTGTGTATATCTGTGTTGTTTGTGTATGTGTCTATATGCGTGATATGTGCATACACGTGTGTGTGTTTGTGCGTGCATCCAGCTTCACCAGCCTGGGATTCATAAAACCTCCCTCCACGAGGACACCCAAAATAAAACAGATTCCTAATTTGGTAAGTGTACCATAGTTACATAAGATGTTGGCATTAAGTGAAGCTGGATAAACGGTATATAAGAACTCTTCTGTAAATCTAAAAGCTATCCAAAAAAGTTTTCTAAAAAAAACTATTATCCAGATTAGTAAGAAATTCAATCTTCCCCTCTTAGGTCTAAAACTTCCTAGAGTTACCTAACTTCTGTTCAAAGGCTTCCTTACCAGTAGAGCTGAAGTCAGGCTTGATGCCTGCGTAAGTACAGTCCAGATGGATACTCTCTAACTTGCCAAATTGGCTTTCCAATTTGCTAAACCCGCAGTGTGATCATCAACGATCCAGATCCCCTTCCATACTTAGTATACTAGAACATTTTTTAAAAGATAAAAATAAAAGAGAATTCTTAGGGAAAAAAAAAAAGAAAAAAAAACAGAAGAATGGGGCACCTGGTTGCTCAGTCAGTGAAGCATGAGACTCTTGATCTTGGGGTTGTGAGTTCAAGCCCCACAATGGGTGTAGAGATTACTTAGAAATAAAATCTTAAGAAAACAGTTTTTTTTTTAATCCACCCAAATTTTTTTTAAATTTTTTCTTTATTTATTTGAGAGAGAATGAGAGAGAGAGAGAGCACTAGAGGGAGGAGTGTCAGAGGGAGAGGAAGACTCCCTGCTGAGCCGGGAGCCTGATGTGGGTGGGACTCGATCCAGAGACTCTAGAATCATGACCTGAGCCGAACCAACTGAGCCACCCAGGTGCCCCTAAAAAAATTCTTTTTAATTAAAAAAAATAGGGGCACCTGTGTGGTTCAATCAGTTAAGCATCTGACTTTGGCTCAGGTCATGATCTCAGGGTCCTGGGATCAAGCCCTGTGATGGGCTCTGCACTCTTTGGGGAGTCTTCTTCTCCCTCTCCCTTTGCCCCTCCCCCATCCTCTCTTTCTCTCTCAAATAAATAAATAAAATCTTTTAAGACAACATCATCATCAACAACAACAACAACAACCAGAAGAACAAAGACTGAAGGGCCAGCAGCTAATTTAGGGCATAACTGCATTTTTAAGAAACCAGAGGAC
>NC_138382.1:55955225-55967967 GCF_054177405.1 Leptonychotes weddellii
GCGCCTGGGTGGCTCAGTTGGTTAAGCGACTGCCTTCGGCTCAGGTCATGATCCTGGAGTCCTGGGATCGAGTCCCGCATCGGGCTCCCTGCTCAGCAGGGGGTCTGCTTCTCCCTCTGCCCTCTTCCCTCTCGTGCTGTCTGTCTCTCATTCTCTCTCTCTCAAATAAATAAATAAAATCTTTAAAAAAAAAAAAAAAGAAACCAGAGGACGTGATGGGTCTTATGCCTGACTTGGAATGTTCAGATCTAGGCTGAGCAAAAGGAGGCTCCAGAGGAGGAGCAGTAAACTGCCTGCTTAGCGGACTTGGGCCTTAGGTATTCAAATCCTCCCTAGACCTGTGTGTTGCCATGGGTTTGATATTTTACAGATGGCTATTTTGGGTTTAAATATTCTTTCTTCTACCCCCACCCACAAATCAATTAAGACTTCTTTGGAGAAGAGTAGATCTGCCCTGCTTGCTAGGCTGAAAACAAAGTGCTCAGCTCCTGGGGGGAATGTGGTCTTGTCCTCGCTCTCAGCTCACTAAGCAACCTGTTGACAAGCTTATAATTACCAGAACTGTGTGCTACACAATGAATGTTCTTGGGGATTTTAATGATTGAAGTGAATGAACATGCTTCAACATTTGGAAACGTGCTTGAGAAGAATAATTGCTTTAAAGTGTTTCATAAATTGTTGCTAGGAGACCACATCAAGATGGGCCTTTTTACTTACAACTTGCAGTTCAACTGGCAGGAAATTCTCCCATCCAAAATATAGATAAGCAAACAGAACAATTCAAAAAAGAAAAAAAGACAGAAATCCACTCGCTGTTAGAGAAAAATCTGTCACCTGAAACAAAATGGAGAACAAGAGGCAAGATAATGTTGAGGACAGTTATGAACTTGCATCTCAGTTCTTACCAGTTATATATCTTGGACAATTCTTTTAATGTCTTCTATTCTCAGTTTTATCTGAAAAATGGGGTTATCAATAGCTCACTCATAGGATTAGAGATCACAGAACATGTAAATGTACTCAGCATGTGATACTCCATATTTTATTTAATTATTTATATTCATTTGTTCTGAAAGGTTTTGAGGTAACTTACAAAGTTATTGCCTATCTTAGTTTCTGTTCCCCAAAAGCGGCCCTGATGCAAGGAATTGGGTATAGGGATAGGCTTATTTGGGAGGTAACCCCAGGAAGTTCAAGTGAGACAGTGAAGAAAACAAGATTGGAAAGGAAAATAAGTCAATAAAAGGTGCATCTGTGACTACGAAAACCCACTACAGATCAGTCTTCTGAAGGGAACCCTCTGAGGAACCACGTAGAACATATCTCAGGATCCTCCTGCTTCGAGTTAGGGAAGTTGAGCTATTTATCCACTGACTCTTTTCTCTCAGTGGTTGAGGGTTGCCCCTGAGAGCCTTAAATAACCAGCCCCTCCACAATGCCCTGAGAAGTCTAGTAATTTCCAGTGGAATAGGAGAAAACCCGCAGGAAGAGAAGCAGGAAATCATGGGCATGTGAGGTAGGAACCTGCCAGTGCATCCAAGAACCATTCCACTCCATCTGCACGTGAAGTCAGAGGTGAACCAGAGGAATATGGGTTGGGACATCAACAGAATCTGCTACCCTTAGGGTTCAAGGTAAAATTAGTTGATGACAAAACTGAGGTCATATAAAACAGTTATTCTGGGTGCCTGGGTGGCTCAGTCGTTAAGCGTCTGCCTTCGGCTCAGGTCATGATCCCAGGGTCCTGAGATCGAGTCCCACATCGGGCTCCCTGCTCCGCGGGGAGCCTGCTTCTCCCTCTCCCACTCCCCCTGCTTGTGTTCCTGCTCTCGCTATCTCTCTCTCTCTGTCAAATAAATAAATAAAAATCTTTAAAAAAAAAAATAAAAAAAAAAAAAATAAAACAGTTATTCTGTAAATGTTGCCAAATCTAACAAAAGGTTATTTTGTAGCATCTGGCAGTGATGCCTGATAATATATTTTTTCCTTTTTTCTAGACT
This sequence comes from Leptonychotes weddellii, assembly GCF_054177405.1. Taxonomy (NCBI): domain Eukaryota; kingdom Metazoa; phylum Chordata; class Mammalia; order Carnivora; family Phocidae; genus Leptonychotes; species Leptonychotes weddellii. The sequence goes on from NC_138382.1 coordinate 55,957,226, forward strand.
TTCAATCAACAAAATAGCCTGGATCTTGGGCAAGGTTTCCATATTAGTGTGGGCAAGAAATGGTTGAGCATATCCTTTATATACGGCAGTCTCTGGTTGACCAAGTTCTAGGGGATCTGGAACATTCTTATGGGGCTCAACTATGGCTGGACTTCAGACTTCAAGCATTACATTTGAATTTGAATTTGAATTGTATTTGGAAATTACATTCCTATTCTGCATGGGTCAGGAAGGAAGCCCTTCAGCGACTTCCTGTCTAGCAGCCCCTCCTCTGCCTGACAGCTGTTTGCCATCTGGATCATTAGCAAGTTGGGCAGGGCTCAAACTTGGCACTCACTCCCTAGAGTGGAAGAGCAAAAGCAACTAAATGTTATCCTCCAAAGTTTTGTCAGCATATCTGTTCCCCACCCTGTCCTGAGAAGGGCTTTAGCAGCATCACGATGTCCCAACAGGGATGGAAAGCCACGTTGGCAGCAGAGACAGGAAGCAAGGGGATACGGCAGGGCGATACCCCAGGACGGGGCCAAAAAGCCTGGCAGTCCCTCCCCCCACCAGACTCCCAATCTCCAGCTCCCCAGCTTTCTCATCAGAAAGATGGGAAGTCAAAAAGGAAGGAAAAATAAGCAGGAGAGACATAATCAGATGTTATATGCCTCCTGATGGAAGAACACGACACCACTTATGAAGTAGTCTGGCTAAAAAATTGAACCTGAGTTTGAGCAAGACTCTAGTTTTAACTACCAATGTACGAGAAATGTAGAGGACAGAGTAACATGTTAAAAGCCACTGCAGGAATGAATGCAAAATCCAGACTCTGGGAAATTCTAGAGAGCGACTCACCAGGTTTCAACAAATAAAGAGAAACCTATAGATTAAAAGAGACTTAAAAGATATATTAATTAATTGCAATGTGTGGATCTTACTCAAATAATAAGGGCAATTTTAATCTTTATTCAAACAAACTACTAAAAATTACGAGTTTATGAAAAAGGAAATGTGAATACTGACCGAATAGTATGATGTCATGAATAATATTATATTTTTAATTACTTGGGTCAGTGGTAATAGTATTATTTTCAAATAGACTCCATATCTTTTAAAGATACATAATTAAATGCTAATGGTGAAATTATAGAATGTCTAGAATATTCTTTAGAAAGAACATGGGGGTGGGAGTGGACGTGCAGGCTTGGTTATCAGTTGATGATGGACACCCGGGGTTCTTAAGCTACTTTGTCTACTTTTGGGTGTGTGTGAGATTCTCTACAATAAAAAGGTAAACATAAAAATGAAACAATAACAGGGGTACCTGGGTGGCTCAGTCGTTAAGCGTCTGCCTTCAGCTCAGGTCATGACCCCAGGGTCCTGGGATCGAGCCTCGCATCGGACTCCCTGCTCGGCGGGGAGCCTGCTTCTCCCTCTCCCACTCCGCCTGCTTGTGTTCCCTCTCTCACTGTGTCTCTCTGTGTCAAATAAATAAAACCTTTAAAAAGAAAAAAAAGAAACAACAACAAAACCCAGGAGGGAAATGGGCCACCTTCAGCTGGTGACCAGGAGGCATGTAAAGTCTGTTTTAGCATTTTGGAGCTGAGGTCCTGTTCTGCTTGTAAGGAAGCTTTGGTTTCCCAGCTCTAACAAGGATGGGGGTGAGGTCCAGAGTGCCGGGAACAGAATGCAATTTCTCAGATTGACTCTTTAATTTATTCATTTAAGAGAGAGAGGGCACGTGCACGCATGCACGGAAGGTGAGCACCTGCTACATTAGTTTCCCCTGCTACATGAGTTTCCCCCAGCTGCAAAGCATCACAGACTGGGTGGGAAGGAAGAGGGAGAGAGAGAAGCAGACTCCTCACTGAGCACGGAGCCAGATTGCCAGGCTTGATACCAGGACCCTGGGATCCTGACCAGAGAGGAAGGCCGACGCTCAACCACTCAAACTGACTCAGATTGACTCTTGATCTTAGGGATCTAGCCCCCTGCCTCATCGCCTTCACTCCACTCCCAGGGGACCAGCCTGCAGTTTTTCATTAAAACAAGCTTTCTACCCCAGACATGTAAGAGTGCCAGGAGTTACTCTTGCAGGTGTGGCTACATTTTTACTGTGTTTGAATTCTCAAAGTAACTTGGAGCCATGTAATACAGTTTCATGATACTAAAACTACATCATGAAGCTAAAAATACTACCAAGAAATAATATAATAAAAATAATAATGATGACAGTGAGGCACTAAGCTAAACACTTCATATGTATCACTTGTCACAACTTCACAACTTAGCTTTGATTCCTATCTCTGTTTTACAGACGAGGAAAGTGAGCCTTGGGTTACATACTCCCCGGAGGTTGCGCAGCTGAGATGGAGCCGAGCTGGAACTCAAAGCTGCTACATTAGTTCACCTGGGCTGCAAAGTATCACAGACCGGGTAACTTAAACAGCCCAAAGTCATTTTCTCAGCGTGCTGGAAGCCAGGGAGGTCTGAGAGCAAGGTGTCCCCGGGGTGGATTCTTTTTAAGGGCCATGAGGGAAGAATCTGATCCTGGCCTCTCTCTTCCAGGCAAAGCCATTTGATCTCTGAGAACCTCATCTTCCACCTCAGTTCTCCTGCCTCTCATGCCTCAGCCCATTTGCACAGGCTAACCTCTCTGCCTCAAAGGCCTTTCCTCAAACATCTGCTAACTCCTCCTCTTCACCCTCCAAAGCTGACAACAAGAACCACCTCTTTATGGAAGTCTTCCCTCACCTGCCAGGCTCTTCTGAGCTTCCTAAAGCCATGTGTCACTCCTGGATCCTAAAGGTCTCTCATCTAGAGAGACAGGCACAGAGTTTCAACCCCTGTGGAATCCCCAGCTCTGGGCCTGGCACATCACGGTGTGGAGGGAATGCTGGACCATTTGATCTCTGGCCTCACTTAAAGCCAGCAGCACCGCAGACCCCTTTGTGGTGATTGTTTGCTGGACCTTGAACAATCCCTGTGGCTTTGTCCTCTAGCCTTTAAAAGCTGTTGATTTCTTGGGGCACCTGGGTGGCTCAGTTGGTTAAGCAACTGCCTTCGGCTCAGGTCATGATCCTGGAGTCCCAGGATCGAGTCCCATATCGGGCTCCTTGCTCAGCAGGGGGTCTGCTTCTCCCTCTGATCCTCCCCCCTCTCATGTGCTCTCTCTCTCTCAAATAAATAAATAAAATCTTTAAAAAAAAAAAAAAAAGCTGTTGATTTCCATTGCCTAATCATCCTCTGACTCGTGGCTGCCCAAGCCCTGGCACCATGCCATTTCTCCAAGCCTGCTGGTACCCTCAGCCTGTCATGTCACAGCGTGACAGAAAAATCCTCCTCTTACTTGTCTCTGCCAGTGCTCCTTCTCTATCACGATGGGCAGGGGCAGGACAGCGGACTGTATGTGTGTGTGCGTGAGAGAGAGAGAGAGAGAAAACCATACTGGCTTAAGCTAAAACACACACACACACACACACACACACACACTAAGCATGGCGTGGGCTTACAAAACTGAAAACCCCTGGGGTTCTGTTCAGCTTCAGTCCAGATACCACAGTCAACCTCCTCACCAATCTCCACAAGAGAATCACGCGTGCTAAACATTTCATTCACTTAGTATATTTTAACAAAGATTTGTGCGAAAACCCTCTGCTGTTGCACTGGGGTTGCATGCTCTTCCCCCCACCTCCCTGCCCTCCCCCTTCTCCACCCTCTCTTAGGAGCAATGTAATTCCCCTCCTTGCCTCATGCAAAGCAGTTGAACCGACAATTTTTCTTGATGGAGAAGGCCCTTGGGACTTCACCTTCCACCCCAAATGTCATTTCAAAGTATTTCTTCTAATCAAATAGAAAGCTCTCCCTAAGGGAGCTCTGGTGACCAACATTTTCTCCACCTCATTACTTGCCAGGCCTCACAGTTCTGCCATTTGGATAAAGCTTGTACCTCAGGCCCCGAACCAGAAGAGTTGATGATTAATAGAGCAGAGGGCTTACTTACAGGAGAGCCTCCCTTGGGTGAGAAGCCTGTCTAATTCATCCCACCAAGTTACCACAGAGCCCAGAACAGTGGCTGGCACAAATAATGGATATTTGATACTGTTTGTGGAACACAGAGTAGTTTGAGTGATTAACCAGCATCTCTTATGAGACAGGCAAAAGATGACACACAAAATTTGGAAAACAGCAGGGCTTAGGAGGGCTCAGGAGGGCCAGAGTCCAGGCAAGATGTGTGTGAAAGGAGTCATTTACATTTTTTCCCTTGGTTAGAAGGGGGTTTCTTATACCTAGAAAATGTGTCCATTTCTCTGCATTTGGTGCTTTCTGTAACTACATATTTTTTATATTCTTGCTTTTTATTCCGTTATATATAACCACATGTATCTTTGTTTTTCATTTCATTTATTTTGAAAATACAAGCCTGTGGGAGATATTTGAAGAGAATTTAGGTGTTCTGAACTGACCCAAGCTAATTTGGCCATTCAGCAACTGCCAGGCTCCTTGGATAAATATCAGAAGCCTCTGGTGCTTACAGGTGGATGGTGGCATACATCCTCTACCCTACAACCTCCACATCAGGTGAGGTCTTCAGACCAAATTCTGCCAAAGCTACAAATTTTTACTAGCCAGCAGGTATAAGAACAGTCCTACTAGTGGTTCTTGAGGTTTTGGGATCCAGTCTCTGTCTTAGGCACCACAAATATTGTAAGCATGATCAGTTCTATGGTAGACACAAGATGATGACAGGACCAGCCAGCCTTTTGTAGGGTCAAGCCATAGACTTTGTGAAGGAGAAATGTATAGGACCAAGGGAACACTATGATCACTGTACAAAAAAGTCTGACCAGTGAGCTTGCTGGAGTCATATACTCATCCATGTAAAAGCAATAGGGATTCTATCTTTCTAACCAACCATATGCCTTGGACCATCGTTCATTTTACCTATTCAAAAATATTTCTAACATTCCTTATACAAATTAAAAACCTTCAAGTGAGATTTTGATGAAGATATTTGATGAAGATATTTGAAGATATTTGTTATATAGCCATCTTTGGGGTGTTAATTCCTGATGAGAGAATTTCAAAAGCTAACCACCTGTCCCAGGGAATATATTTGAGTTCATTTGTACCCATATATATTACACCATGTGTAAAAAGTATTTGTAGGGGCACCTGGGTGGCTCAGTCATTAAGCATCTGCCTTCGGCTCAGGTCATGGTCCTAGGGTCCTGGGATCAAGCCCCATATTGGTCTTCCTGCTCAGCAGGAAGCCTGCTTCTCCCTCTCCCACTCCCCTTGCTTGTGTTCCCTCTCTCGCTGTGTCTCTCTCTGTCAAATAAATAAATAAAATCTTTAAAAAAAAAAAAAAGTATTTGTAAAGTAAATGACCATGCAGACAATGTAAAAAAAAAAAAATAGTATCTACTACTATTTTTCATCTAAATTAAAGAATCGTATCTATTCCATGATAGGACAGGAGCTGTAAGGTCCTAAGGGGCCCCTTTTGGTAGGTACAGTAGCAGGAACCCAAGTTGGAGAACCTCGGGGAAAAGAGAAGATGCACAGATGGAGTCTAGCTGAAGGTCAGCTGATGATCCCGAACTTTCCTCTGCTTAAACATTAAATGACTTGTGTTTGTTTTCATGTTGGAGGCTGTTCCATCCTCCCTGGACTTGAAAGAACTAATTTCAGCCCTCTTTTTATAACTCCCCTCTTTAGAGGGGGCGGTTTATTCTCCTGCTGTCAGCACAAATGTAAAAATTAAGAACACATCTGATTGCACCTGTAGTTACCCACTTGCAGCCACAATTAGCCATAAGCACTCTCCAAAAATGGCAAAAGCAGTTAAGCATGCCTGCAATTAAGTAATTGTGGGCATCATTAGTTGCATCGTTAGTCACATGAGTAACTTTTATGGTCGCCATGACTACCTTCTGATACCAAATTACTCACCCAACAAGGGAGCACTTAGGCTGAAAACTGACCCCCCCTTCTCCAATTTTGTGAAAATTGTGTGCTTTTTTTTTTTCTAATTATTTCACACAAGTGAATGGAGAATGTTTGCAAATACAAACTATTCATGTCAGACCAAAAAGAAATGGTCACCCTGGGTCCTGTGTTATCTGTTTGTCATTTTTTTTTTCATTTGACATACAACAAAGCAAAGCTAGCTCTTTTTTTTTTCCCCTGGGAAAATAACTCACTTGTAGTATCTAGGTGACAATATAATCTTTCATTTGTATATTCTGTCTAATAGAGAAGGTTTATTTTATACCCTAGTTATCATTTTCCAATTTGAATATCTGGTACAAATTTTCAATTGGAGAGCTTTTACTTCCTGTTTGAACTGAAATGATGAGATCTTTTTCCCACAGGGTTTTAATCTGAAAGGGAAATGGGCCCAAACCTAGGAAAATAGTTCCTGCTTGGAGAATGATGATCTGTGGAAATGTCATTGAAAAATGTATTCTTTTTTTTTTTTTTTAAAGATTTTATTTATTTATTTGACAGAGAGAGACACAGCGAGAGAGGGAACACAAGCAGGGGGAGGGGGAGAGGGAGAAGCAGGCTCTCCGCAGAGCAGGGAGCCCGATGTGGGACTCGATCCCGGGACTCCAGGATCATGACCTGAGCCGAAGGCAGTCGCTTAACCGACTGAGCCACCCAGGCGCCCGAAAAATGTATTCTTAATGAGTCACCAACCTGAGAATGAAACATCATGTTCTTCAAAATCCCTAGAAGTGTATATTCACACACTAGACCAGAGTGGGGTAGAGAGATGTATCTTTTAATTTACATTTATTTATATAATAATTTCAGCATGCTTGATATAACAACAGATTAATCATCCCTTACCAAATAGCATGTTTCAGATTTACTCATCCCAGAGATGAGTAGCTAGGACCTATCAATCCCATGTAAGCGTTGAGAAAATATGGAATATATGACTGAATAGCTCATAGTCCATCATGTGTCTATTGGCCTTGTTTGCCATTTGAAGAGAGGGAAGATTCTACTGGACTTTCAGAGCCTTGTTACTTTGGATAAAGAAGGAAATCTCTCTCTAGAGCAGTGTTGTCCATTAGAACTTTCTGTGACGATGGACATACTCTGTATCTGAGCTGTCCAATATGGCAGTCACTACTCACGTGTGGCTAGTGTGTGCTTGGAACAGGACTAGAAGGACTGAAGAACTGATTTTAAATTTTATTTAATGTCGATTAATTTAAATGTAAGTAGCTACATAACGCTAGCAGCTACCATCTTTGTAAAGTGCAGCTCAAAGTACATGACTACAACCAGAAAAAGGGGTCAACAATGGCTCCAAATATGATCAAAAGTGTGGTAAATGGACAGCAAAGTATTCAAATCCAAAATCCCAGGCCATGAATTTGGCTTCACCACCTCTAGCTATATGATCTTAAATAAAACACTTGTTTCTTAGCTCAAGTTATATTTTAAAGGTATCATTCTGATGGTAGGGTGGAGTTTGGAGAGAAATCAGCGATCACAGTGAACCAGCTTGTCTTCCTACTGCCTGGGTGTCTATGGTCTAGACTATTCAAGGCTGTTCAGGAGAGAACACTGAAGGAGAAGCAAGATGGAAAATACTCTTACACGAATTAGGACCCTCCTGACTACAAGTAGTGGAAGAACCTAACCTAAACCTGCTTTAAGCGAAAAAGGATACTGTGGGTTCATATTTTAACCCTTAGACTTAGTGCTGGCTTCAGACAAGAGGATTCAGGCTTCAGTGTAAGTCATATGGATTTAGTTCCTCTCCAGTCTTTTGATTTTGCCTTCTATTATGCTGATTTCAGCCTTGGGCTCTGTGTGGGAGCAATATGGCAGCAGCAGGCCAAGTCCCTATGAACTCTCAAATCTTCCTTCAGGGTAAAGAGCAAGAGTCTCTGTTGCATGTGTCTTATAAAAACCCTTCCTGGGGCGCCTGGGTGGCTCAGTCGTTAAGTGTCTGCCTTCGGCTCAGGTCATGATCCCAGGGTCCTGGGATAGAGCCATGCGTCAGGCTCCTTGCTCGTCGGGAAACCTGTTTCTCCCTCTCCCACTCCCCCTGCTTGTGTTCCCTCTCTCGCTGTGTCTCCTCTGTCAAATAAATAAATAAAATCTTTGAAAAAAACAGCAACAACAACAACAACAACAAAACACCAAAAAAACCCTTATGGTTCGTTTGCTCTGAAACAACTAACAGTTAGCCAAGTCTGAAGTCTGCGGTCCCCTCTGGAACCTGAAGTTGGCTCAGCCTTGCCAAGCCATAGGAGCTGAGAATGGAGGAGGAGGAGTCTCCCAGAGGTAAAGCAGAGTACTTCTAGAAGGAGAGTGAATTGATGCACTGCAGCAGGAAACAACAGATGTCCTTTAGAGTCCTGCTTCCAGGACTTTGAAAGACTAAAGCTCTGACCCCTTGAGTAATCATAGCAGCAATGAATTCAATTCAATTCAACTAATTCCAACAAACACACCTTAACAGTACCTGGCAGCCTTCTATTTCTAACCAGATGGTGTGGTAGCCATGAACAGTTATCTTATCTTGGAAATGTATGTGGCCTTCCACCTTCATAAGTGATATTATTTATACAACAGATCAATATTTCCTACTGACTGTGTTCTGGGATTTTGCATCCGTCAGGGATTGTGCTAAGAATGAACAGTAGTTCTTCAGAGATTCAACTTGCACTTGATTGAATGACTTGACTGGCAGAGATCCCAAAGGTCATTCATTCATGCTGGTAATACTGCTTGGAAACCCAAAACATATTCTGGCAGTTTTCTTTCTTTACTCTACTTCCAGGGGAAAAGGACGAATCAGGCGGTAAAGTAGCTATTTCTTCATTCATTCAATAGTAATTATGACACTACTGTGTGCCAGGAATGGTAGTTGGTGCTGAAAGAGCCTTCAAGAAAGCCAGATACTATATTACAGTGTTGTGGGTTTCAAAAAAAACAAAAAAGCACTAGGCTTCACATCAGAAGACCTAAGTTGAATTCTGACTTTGCAAGTAATTATCACTGTGATTTGGAGACAATGGCCTCATTTGGAAGCTTTCTAAAAGTCCCTTGAGTTGGAAAACTGATTCCAAGGAAAATTAGATGCCCTCAGCATGACTAAGACTTGCCGCCTGACCTTTGAGAACTAAAAGTAAAACACACTCCCTTACCCTCAGAATTCAGCACACATACCTCCTCTGGGATTCAGGTTGAGAGCATCAAATTAAAGTAGGAGATACAAAAGGAGCTTTTCATTAACTCTTAGAAATTGTTTTCTCTTTGGGACCAGCTTATTACAAAAGAATCCTCAGGAGCCAGGGCACACCCTTCCTGCAGGATGGGGTCCAGAGAAAGAAGGGTCTTGCAGAATGGGTAGCAATTCAACAGCTGGAAGAGCTTGTGGAAGAACATTCCAGGCCTTTGATAGGCTTGAGGCAAGGCAGAGCTGGAGCTGGGAGGCTGACAGAGGCAAGTGGTGATCATTTGCTCCTCTGGAGCCTCAGGTCTAGAAGTAAAGGAAGGCTGGTTCTGCTGAAGTAATCACACTTTCCCAAGGTTGGTTTTGCGTTATCTGCAGTCTCAAGTTCTCTGAGTTCCAGAATCCTGAATCCAATTGGTTGTTTAAAATCCCTGTGAAGGGGCAGGCCCCTGGCTGGCTCAGTTGATGGAGCATACAACTCTTGATCCTGGCTGGGGTTGTGAGTTCAAGCCCCACAATGGATGACGAAATTACTTTAAAATAAAATCTTAAAAAAATAAAAATAAAAATAGAAAAAAATAAAATAAAATCTCTGTGAAACCTCTACCCTGCAAGCTAGAGCAAGGGTTCCCAGGTCCCCAGTGTTCTTGGCCTGCCATGCTGTGGATGACGCCTCCACCTGTAGGTGAGACCTCGGTGGAGGTAGGGAGCCCCTGACCCCTGTGCTACCCTCACCTGAACTGAGGGATGAAAAGTGTGGGGGGCCTGCCCCTCCATTTCCCTTGACTGGGACCTGAGAGGAAATGGAATTCCATTTTCTTGGTGATCCCTTCCCAGATTGGAGCTTCTGTCATAAAGCCAACATGGGAAGGGGGAGAGAGAGGGTTGTGTTGCCGACTCTTGCTGTTCTTCTCAAGATCTAATAGGTTTTCTTTCTTCTTCCCTTTCTTCCTTTCTTTCTCTTTCTTTCTTTCTTCTTTCTTTCTCTTTCTTCCTTCCTTTCTTTCTTTCTCTTTCTTTCTTTCTTTCTCTTTCTTCCTTTCTTTCTCTCTCTTTCTTCCTTTCTTTCTTTCTTCCTTCCTTTCTTTCTTTCTCTTTCTTCCTTTCTTTCTCTTTCTTCCTTTCTTTCTTTCTCTTTCTTTCTTCCTTCCTTTCTTTTTTCTTCCTTTCTTTCTTTCTCTTTCTTTCTTCCTTTCTTTCTCTTTCTTCCTTCCTTTCTTTTTCTTTCTCTTTCTTTCTTTCTTTCTCTCCTTCTTTCTTTCTCTCTCTCTCTTTCTTTCTTTCTTTTTCTTTCTTTCTTCTTTCCTTCTTTCTTTTTAAGATTTTATTTATTGGGATGCCTGGATGGCTCAGTCGGTTAAGCATCTGCTTTTGGCTCAGGTCATGATGGGATCATGGGATCATGATGGGATCAAGGCAGACACTTAACCAACTGAGCTACCCAGGCGTCCCTCTAACAGATCTTCTTTTTTTTTTTTTTTAAGATTTTATTTATCTATTTGACAGAGAGAGACACAGTGAGAGAGGGAACACAAGCAGGGGGAGTGGG
>NC_138382.1:55968467-56002544 GCF_054177405.1 Leptonychotes weddellii
AGCTCTGTGAATTGTGCAAGACTGTTGAATCTCAGATCTGTACCTCTGAAACAAATAATGCAATATATGTTAAGAAAAAAAAAAAAGAAGAAGAAGAAGGTAGCAGGAGAGGAAGAATGAAGCAGGGGAAATCGGAGGGGTAGACGAACCATGAGAGACGATGGACTCTGAAAAACAAACTGAGAGTTCTAGAGGGAAGGGGGGTAGGAGGATGGGTTAGCCTGGTGGTGGGTATTGAGGAGGGCACATTCTGCATGAAGCACTGGGTATTATGCAAAAACAATGAATCATGGAACACTACATCTAAAACTAATGATGTAATGTATGGGGATTAACATAAGTATATAAAAATAAAAACAGTAGGACACATACACAACATAATTAGATTTTCACAGATTTCTGATGTCAGAATTATGAGACCCAGGGTATAAAACAATTATGCCTACTATGTTGTTATTGTTAGTTGTTGTTGTTTGAATAGCTGGGAAAGGGTATTTTTAAAAAGTTCTGGAGAAGGCCCACTTCTGATTGGAAAAAAAGGATAAGGAACAGGAAAGTATAAAAAGTAGTCTAACATATTTGAAAAGGGATGTCTATAGGGGCACCTGGGTGGCTCAGTAGTTAAGTGCCTGCCTTCAGCTCAGGTCATGATCTCAGGGTCCTGGGATCGAGTCCCGCATCTGGCTCTCTGCTCCACAGGAAGCCTGCTTCTCCCTCTCCCACTCCTCCTGCTTGTGTTCCCTCTCTCACTGTGTCTCTCTCTGTCAAATAAATAAATAAAATCTTTAACTGCCTGGGTGGCTCAGCTGGTTAAGCGACTGCCTTCGGCTCAGGTCATGATCCTGGAGTCCCGGGATCGAATCCCCATCGGGCTCCCTGCTCGGCAGGGAATCTGCTTCTCTCTCTGACCCTCCCCCCCTCATGCTCTCTCTATCTCATTCTCTCTCTCAAATAAATAAATAAAATCTTTAAAAAAAAAATAAATAAAATCTTTAAAAAAAGGGATGTCTATAAAAATTACAATAACCAAAATTAAGCACCTGGTAACTGATTAACTATAATTAAATAGAGAATAAAAGAACTAAAAGTAGGTCAGTACATCTATATACTAGAAACCCCTTGCTCAGGCACCATTCAGAGAGTTAATATATCGACAGTGTGCTGCAGTGTTGCGTCCAGAAGAATTAACACCCATTCCTTTACTGGTCTGTTTCTACCTAAAGACTGGGACTAGGCAGGGACTTTAGAGCTCCATGAGTTTGTGTCTTCATTTTACAGATGAGAAAAGTGAGTCCCGAGTGAAGAGATGCAGCTAACATACCATTACCTAGACATTTACAAATTTTATGCTGGTCATGAAAACGGCTAACATTGCCCAAAATTTCTGGAGTGAGCTAGCTACAAGGAACTTTTTACAAGATGGGGAAAAATGTTCCATCTGACCATAGAAATTTGGGGTATGTAAATATTTCTGTCCATAATCTCCTAACAAAAGGAATTGGATGTCTTTAAAAAAAGACAATCAAAGAAGTAAATGAGTATCTTCTCCCCGGGGAAGGTTAACAATAGTCAAAGAACTGGTGGAATTAAAGCCACTAAGGGCTGAGGGGGGAAGAAGATGTGAGAGAGGACAATAAAGTGACACTGAATTTCAGCCTAATCCACACACTGTTGAGAAGTGTGAGCTGTGCACAACAGTTTAATCAAACGCTGTACGAAAGACTGAGGAGTTGAAGATTCACCAAAAATTTACCAATATTTTTGAAAATACATTTTTTCCAAATTTTTAGAAGATTTCACATTTGAAAAATCTCACATTCTTATTATAGAAATTTTAGAAAATATTGAAAAATATATACAATAAAATAAAAATCATCAGTAATTCAGTAACTAAGAGTTAACCATTGGTAACGTGTTATTGTTTTCTTCTCGGCTTTCTTCCATGTACATAAATATATGTTTTTACAACTATCACTGTGATAAGTACCCTCATTCATGAACCTTTGAAAATGATTCTGTTTATATTCTTTGAGTATATTCCCTGAGGTTATAAAGATATACAATAGCAGAGTTATTAAGAGATTGGACTTGTAGGTGCACCTGGTTGGCTCAGCTGGAGGAGTGTACAACTCTTGATCTCAGGGTCGTGAGTTCGAGCCCCACACTGGGTGTAGAGAATACTTAAGTAAATAAATGCTTAAAAAAAGAGAGAGAGATTGGGCTTCCAATCAGAGTTGTCATTGAATACCAGCTTTGCCACTTATGATCTTATATAACTTCTCCAGGCAGGTCTCCGTTATCTCCTCTGTGAAAAAGGAAAAGAAGAATGTGAAAAAATGAAAAATGTAAAAAACTGAACCTATCTCACAGTTTGAGAGTGAAGATGAAAATAATTGAATGTACAGCTCTTGGTATACGTATAATAAGTGATCAATAAATTATTGTTGTCTTTGGATAACAACTTTGGATAATAGGGCCACAACTTTTACTGCATTTTGTATGTTTTTTTTATGCATAATATATTTTCTAAATTAAAAAGCATCTATTGCTGTGGAGGTGCCCGGCTGACTCATCAGCAGAGCTTGTGACTCTTGACCTCTGGGCTCATTCAAGCCCCACACTGGGGGTAGAGATTACTTAAAATAATAAAGTGATTAAAGTGGCAAAGTTATGTGTACTTTACCCCAATAAAAAAAATTTTTTTAAAGCATCTATTGCTATTATTACAGAAAAACATTACTCTTTTTAAAAGATAATGCTACTTCTTTATTGAGGTATTAAGTCATATTTCCTTGCCCCCCCCCATCTCTGCAACACAAAAGCCCCCAGGAATCTCTTTGTTTTTGTAGAAAAATATTAATAGTTGACAGCTTGTTGAGTGCATACAATAGCCAGGAGCTTTACAGTAGTATGCCAAGGGCAGGGCAGTGGGAGAGGTTAGGAACAATATAAGGTGCATTGGTCTATAGAGAATTTTGAAAAACAATCAAGCCTTGTTTGCCTGCTTTTTATTATCATCATGTGCCTGAAACTTTGAACAATGTCAATGATAAAATGAATGCTTTTCCCTAAAACATCTTTGGTTGGCCTACCTGCTACACTGCTGAATTTTAAGGATATGTATGTTTATATTAGGTATATATATAAACTTATAGATGTTTATTATATAATATGTATATAGAATATTTATTATATAATATATATTATATATATATATATATACCTCATATTAGCAAATGTTTATTACTTGTCTCTTAATAAACACTGTATTCCAAGATGGAAGTTAATCCAGAGAAATCCTACTTACACAGTCAACCCTGACACATGTGGACAGAGCTTCCAGGGTTTGCTTCAAGAGTAAGTTCATAATGGTTAGGGATTGTTCAAGTTCATTTAGGGCATTGTTCGTGTTTCCAGTCCCTGTGGTAGGACATATCCCTACATTTAAGCAGCAAATATAAATAAATGATAATAACACAGTCATTTGAAAGGTAAAGAAGCAAAACTAGATTAATTTAATTCCATCATTCTATGTCACAATTCGGGTTTTTAATGGCACTTTAAAACTTAAAACAGTAAAACCGTGAACTGCAAGGTACAATACCTTGGTGAGTAAGTGTACATTTTAGTTCACACAAAATATACCTTTTAGTTCTTAAAGATTGAAATTTATTTTTTAATTGTTTTGAAACAAAAAAATAAATTAAGAAAATGATTATTACTGATAATACTGTTGTCATCTGGAGGAGTGCATTAAAAATGATTTGTTCCAGGCATCAAATATGCCAGGTACACCCTTGTAAACTTGCCAAGTGCTCTCCCCCATTTAATAATCACAATGCAATGTCAGACTAGGACAAGGTCCCACAGCTAGTAATTTGCAGAGCCGGTTATCAAATTCACATTTGTCTGACTCCAGAGCCCAAGACTGCAACCAGTGTGTCAGGATGTTTGAGTTGCTAACAAGAAAGTCAAAGAAAGGAATAGAAGTTGTTGTGCTAAAGAAGCCTTGCTTTGGGGAAGTTCATTACTTTTGCCTTGAACCTTGGCTCCTAAGATTGTAAATTATCTCTACCAATATTCTCCTAAACAATTACCCAGGGGCCTGAAAGAGTTTATGTACCTTCCCAGAGGAAATAATTTACTCTCTTTTCCCAGGAGTAAAAGCACCATTAAGCTTCTAAATAAGGCATTTTTTCCCTATTACCTGGTTGCTTTAATAGATGTTTGTTTTTCTAAATAACATTAAAATTATATGGAGGACCTATTTTCAGAGTTTAGAAGAGGCTGCAATGATGAACTAAATAGGCTTTCTCAATAGGTTGAGAAACCGGAAGGCATTTTTGCTCACTCTATATTAATGTGCCTTGACATTTACTTCCTAAAGAGGCTCCAACATTTCCAGTGTTTTCAAATGCAAAACTGTTCTCAAGCCACAACTTTTAATTCCACTGCGACATTATCCTTTCCTTGTACCTGAAGTCATGAATGAGTTGTGCTTGGCAATACATGAAGAAAATTGCTCATGTCAGAAAAAGGACTGGTGATAGAATCAGAACTTTAATGCTCAAAGTGTTGGGATCAGGTTACTGATGTGTCTCCTCTGGCAGAATTTTGACCAGAACTTTCAGTAAAAGGTGTCACTGTGGAAGGACTTACAGCATAGGAAAGCACCTGTGTGACAGAAAGAGGGGCAGGAAAAAGAAATGATAAGGATTCAGATTTAAACCTTTGTTGAGGAAATGTTACATGGCATGGAGGTTCTCATACTTTCCTCTTCACTGTGACCTAATGAAAAAGTTTTATTGATCCCTAATTATAGATGGGAAAATTGCTGGCAACAGAGAGGCTAAGGGCCTTGCCAAGGCCTCAACACTTGTAAGTGGCAAAATGGGTATACAAACGCACCTGTCTCAAGTCCAGAGATCTTTCTACTACATTACAGCTGCTCCTATCCCTGGCCACTTCTATCCCTAAAGAAAATGCAATGGTTAAGAACATGGGCTGTGGAGTCAGACAGCTTGGCTCTAGATGCCAATCCTACCGCTTAATAGCTGTGGGATGGTGGCCAAATTATTACCTCATAGGGCGGTGACAGTGAGTGAGCAATATTTACCAAAGATTCCATTTCTCCTACATTTCCTCCCCTTACTGTTCTGTGAGGACATGTGACCAGTACTAGCTAATGAAATACAGCCAAAAGAATGGGTGTCATTTCTGGGCCGCAACAGTAAAAAGCCCATGGATAATCATCTAATTCCTTCTTTCTTTTTTTAGAAAGATTTATTTATTTATTTGAGAGAGAGAGAAAGGGAGAGCACACGTGCATACACACGCTTGCATGAGCGGGGGAGGCGCAGAGGGAGAGGGAGACAAGCAGACTTCTGGCTGAGCTTGGAGCCCAGTGCGGGCTGGATCCCAAGACCCTGAGATCATGACCTGAGCCGAAATCAAGAGTCAGCCACTTAAATGACTGAGCCACCCAGGCGCCCCATTACTTCCTTTCTTTGAGAGGTTTAAAGACCTAAAATTTTACAGGGTGCAGCTAAAATATGTTCAAGCCTCCAGAAACCTGGGTACATGAATAACTCCATGGAGCAGATACTACCATCCTCTCCCAGCTGGGTCACATGCTCTGTCGTAAATACTGTGAGGGAAAAGGAAACCTTTGTTCCACCAAACCACTTCGATTTGAGGGTAAATTTGTTGTAGCAACATAATCCAGTCTATCTAGACCATTGTTTTCACATCTCATTTTCCTAATCTCTAAAATAGTCATAACAATTTTTACTTAATTGAATGATTGTAAGGCTGAAATGAGACTTTTTATAGGCCATACCTGAAGGCAATTGTCAAACTAGGAAGAGGCAGGAGCAAAGAGTTGAGTGTATGGCCATCTGGGTGAATCATTGTCTCTCTGTTTTTTCCAAAAGTAAAGGGAAATAGACTATATGATCTTCAAAGATTCCTTGCCACCAACTGCAATGCTCTGCTACTCCTCTAAGTTTCTCTTTGACCTCAGAATTCCATCATTCAGTTGTTTGACCCATGTTTCCATGTCAAATGCTGTGCTAGGAGCTGACCTCAAGGACAGGTCATAAGAAGGGGCAAACTGGATTTTCTCTAAATCCAAACTGAGGACAGGGCATAATGTGTTCTGGGAATGGAGAGAAAATGGTCTGAAGAAACTTGGCATGGTCTCTCTTTCCTACTTTTGAAGAAGCCATAAATGAAGCTCTCTAGGAAGGAGTCTAGCGAAGCTGGTGATGAGGGGAACAGCATGTCATTTTTGCTTTAGTACTCATTGTAAATGTCTTTCTATATCCCTGCAACTAGCTGAGGGGGAGTAAGAGAGCAAAGCTATCAGACCAGCAGCATCTTAATTATGGAGATTAGAAATATTTTATGCAATTGACACAGCCTCTTCTAAATTACACAGTATTAAGGAAAATGACTCTGTCTAGTGCCAATGAGGAAGGAAGAAAGGAGCTCTGAGAACAAGAACAGGTGGATTTTGACAGTTTGTCCAATAAAATAATAATAGTTGGGGGGAAAAGACTTTAAAAACCAGACTAATGCTACAGTTTTCCTTGCCTAACACAAATCTCTTAATAGGACTGGGAATGATGGTAGCTAAGCTTCAAACTGTCGGTCCAGCTAGACCTCGCAGTCTCTGCCCGCCCCTTTTCCTTCATTTTGTTCTGTGGCACAACATTAGAAGGCCAGCTATTGGAATGCTTGGGAAGAAAGGGAGTTGGGCGGTCAAGAGATGGCTTGTTTCCCAGGCAGTCTATGTCCTTTGCTCAGTTGGAGAAATATCACTTAGTAGCCCTGAAGTGGTACCTTGGTATTCTCAAAAAGTTCAATTACTTCCCATGGCCTAGTAATTTCCTGCCAGGCATAGGAGCATCTGGTTCTACAAGAATCGAGGCCCGTTGAGAGCATCCTGAAGACTGAATGCTTTGGTAAGAATATGGAGGACTCCCATCAATCACACTTAGGCATCATTTTGCTGAATTGAGCAGGGGAGTTGATGACTGTGGGCAACAGTTTTAGCACCTACTGTTTTTATTGTTTAATCTCTCCTTCTAGACCTCCCTGTAAGATATCATCACAGTAATCTTTTTTTTTTTTTTTAAGATTTTATTTTATTTATTTGACAGAGAGAGAGAGAGAGAGAGACAGCTAGAGAGGGAACACAAGCAGGGGGAGTGGGAGAGGGAGAAGCAGGCTCCTGGCCGAGCAGAGAGCCCGATGCAGGGCTCGATCCCAGGACCCTGGGATCATGACCTGAGCTAAAGGCAGACGCTTAACGACTGAGCCACCCAGGTGCCCCCATCACAGTAATCTTTTTAAAGAAAAAGCTCTATTACCTTTTTGCTCCAAATCCTCTGATCCTCTTGTCTGCGAGAGGTGCAAACTCCAAGGGCTATGGAGCCAGGGGGTAGTGTAGATGGGAGAAGCTGTCTCCTCTAAGAGACTTCAGAGAGTGTTAGGAGCTGTGGCAAACTGGAGAGCTCCTAGCAAGGTCTCCCACATGCTCTTCTTACAATGTGACATTGATAATTCTTCTGTTGGGGTTGGGTGTTGGTGGCATTCGTCGTCCCTTCCCTTGAGTCTCAATGGGCCTGTGACTACAGCAAAAATCATGCTATGTGCTTTCTGAGGCTAGGTTATAAAAGGTAATGATGTAATGCAGTGTCAGCCTGGTCTTCTTGGGATGCTCACTCTTGGAACCCAGCCACCATGCTGTGAGGAAGCCCAGGTCACAGGGCAAGGCTCCATGTAAGTATTCTGGCTCACAGCCAACAGCCAGCATCAACCACCAGGCAGGCGAATGAAGAAACTTTGAGATGACTTGGGCCCCCTCCACTGAGAGATTGCAACCACACGTGAGCCCCCACGTGAGAAGTCCCCAGAACTGTGAGAGATGGTAATAAATAATTGTTGTTTTAAGTCTGGTTTGTGATACGACAATACATAAGTGGAACATCCAACAGATCTTATTCATTTCTAAGCTTGCACATTTGCTGAAGTTATTTTATGCCGGAGAAATCTCTTTCTTTCCCATCTTCACTTATTGAAAAATCTACCTGTTGTTCAAGGATCAGCTGAATGCCACTTACTTCAAGAAGCCTCTCTTAATCATGGCTTTTAATAGTGATCTGTTCTTTCTCTGTACTCTGGACACTTTGCATAATTTCTCCATGATTGAAAGGTCATCTGGGAGGACCACTTCCCCCCACAGTAATTTTATAAAAACATTTTAACATAGTTTTAAAAACAGTACCTGGTTTGTCAAAACCACAAGCAATGCAGAAGTCCATAGCTCAGGAAGTGTCTCCCTTCTGTCTTGCTCTATCTACCTCACCCCAACTTACCCACCTCCTCTCCAAAGGTAACTGCTCTAACAGAGTGGTATATATTTCCCACAGTCTTTTCTACAAATACACACACACACAGTATTTGCATAAACCAGATTCTTTTTTTTTTTTAAGATTTTATTTATTCATTTGAGAGAGAGAGAGCGCGCACAAGCAGGGGGAGAGGCGGAGGGAAAGGGAGAAGCAGACTCCCCACTGAGCAGGGAGCCCGACATGGGGCTCAATCCCAGGACCCTGGGATCATGACCTGAGCTGAAGGCAGATGCTTAACCATCTGAGCCACCCAGGTGCCCCCATAAACAAGATTCTATCATAATACTGTGTTGTAAACCTTGTTGAGTCAATGATGTATTATAGTTATCTTCCCATGTCAGTAAATACTGATCTACCTCATACTTTTTTTTATAAAGATTTTATTTATTTATTTGAGACAGAGAGAATGAGAGAGAGAGAGCACATGAGAAGGGGGAGGGTCAGAGGGAGAAGCAGGCTCCCTGCTGAGCAGGGAGCCCGATGCAGGACTCAATCCAGGGACTCCAGGATCATGACCTGAGCCAAAGGCAGTCGCTTAACCAACTGAGCCACCCAGGCGCCCTACCTCATACTTTTTAATAGCTGTAAAATACTTCTTATTATTTAACCAATTATTTAATATTCTACTCATAGAAATTTAGGTCTTGCCCAGTTTTTCCTTATTGTAAAAAAAGACTGTATTGCTGCTGGATATGTTCCTGGACAAGAAAAGGCTGAGCTAAAAGAAATGCATCTTTTAAATTTTGGTATAAATTCTTAAATTCCTCTCCAGAAAGAGGTAACTATATGCCCATAAATAGTATATGAGAGCACTGTGACTTTCTCTGACACTGAATATTATCAAGCTTTTAAATCTTTGCCAATTTGTTACGTGAAGAATGATAGCTCCTAATTTTTTAACTTACAGTTTTATTATTAGTGAAGTTGAGCAGCATTTCACATTTTATGAGTCCTGGTATTTCTTTCACTGTGGATTTTGTCTGCTATGTCCTTTGCCTATTTCCCTTTTGGTGCTTTTAGGGTTTTGTTTTGTTTAATAGGAGCCTTTCAACTATTACCAGTAGTAAATATCTTAGTCTATTCAGGCTGCTATAACAAAATACCGCAGACTGGGTGTCTTATAAACCACAGAGATTAATTCCTCACAGTTCTAGAAGCTGCAAGTCCCAGATCAGGGTGCTAGCATGATGGAGTTCTGGGAAAGGCCCTCTTCTGGTTACACACTGCCAGCCTCATTCTATATCCTCCCATGGTGGAGGGGGCTGGGGATTTCTCTGGAACCTTTCTTATAAGTCACTAATCCCATTCATGAGGGCTCCATCCTCACGACCCACGTACCTCCCAAAGGCCCACTTTCTAAAACTACCGTCTTTGGGGATTAGGATTTCAACATATGACTTTCAGGGACATAAACATTCATGCTGTAGCAGTGAACCTTTTATATATCACTTTACAAGGATTATTTATCTGACAGTGTGTTTATTTATGGTAACTTTTGCATCTAGGAGTTTAAAAAGATTTATGTAGTTAATCCTTTCTTTTGCCAAGGTGTTAGGCTACACTGTCTTTCAAAGAAAAACCTCCTATACTTTCAATATAAATAAATATATTTTATTCCAGATGTTTTACAGAAAAAAAAGCCAAACATTAAAAAAAATAATCATACAATATTTCAGATAACACTTCCTTTGAGACATTCTAGGCATTTGCAAATGTAAATTTCTGGGAACTCATTGACAAAATGCAGTTATTCATTGAAGAAATATTTGTGACATATTCCTGGATACCAAGCTCTTTTCTAGGCTTTTGGTACACAGTGGGAACTTGTCTAGTGGGGATAAGAATAAGAGTTAACAGGGGAAAAAATGTAATGCAGCATTTTTTACGAACAAAATAAATCAATCTCTGTGGACCTCCTCTGAGCTTATATAGCATGTGGACTCATTCCTCTCATTACATTTAATCTATACTCTAATTCTTGGCTTAAATGTCTTTCCACCTCACTAAAATGTAAACGACTTAAGGGCAAGAAATGTACCTCATTTATCTTTGAATCCCTGGCATCTAGCTAGGTATCTGGCTCATTATAATGGCTCAAGAACACTATTGTTAAATAAATGGGTTTCCCTACTTTACAAGTTGCCTCTTTTCCTTCTCACATGAATACTCATAATCCTGTCTCCCTTCCCCTCCTTCCTTACCCTATCACCTCAAAATAAAAACCCACAGTAGTTGTATGATGGAAACAGCTGAAATCTCCAAGGACTGATGTTTGCATAGTGATATTTAATCAAACATGCTTAGCTCATAAGAAGGACTCAATTTAAAAATTATTGAATAAATGAATAACTACAGATTTTTAAAATGTCATTCAGAAAAGTAATAGGGGAGATGCTACCCTCCCCCCAACGCAAGTTCACAGCAAGCATTTTTAGAGAACTTATAAATTGTCTGGTATCACAGCGAAAATCCAAATGAAACCATAAATAAAAGACACAGTTATTAACATTGGAGAGATATCAACTTACAAGTATGGGCAGAAACAAAGTTGCAGAACTAAGGATTTATAATTCTCAGAGTCTTGCTGGGAACAATGTTGTCTTTTTCTGTCACACGCCTGGGTTCAGGGAAGCTCTTTTCAGGCTTCTAACTTCAAGGCTTGTAACTGGGAGGCTGAGATACATTTCCATCTTCTCAAACAGAGACTTGCTCTTGCCTTTCTGGTAATGAATGGTTACAGCCCTTGGTTACAATTAGTTTTTGCTCCTGGAACATTTCCCAGGGGTGATGTGCCAATGCTTCCAGGAGGAGGTCGTGAGGCAGATCGGGAAGGCTGGGGCTCTGCTGAATCAACTGTGCTCTTGTGGGATGTGGCTGTGAACACAGTATGTGCTAAAATGTAAATAACACAGCCAAAAGCACCAAATGCCATTAAAAAAAATTAGAGGATGATTCTGAGTAGTTAGAAGCATATGCATACATAGATGCATTTATATTTGTTACCCAAAAACATGCAGTCATGTGAACAATGAGTCAGGCATTATTAAAATCATAGGAAAGACCATTAGTTCAGTGTTTTCCTACTGTGAGTGACCAGCACCAAGTCCTCCATCTGAAACTGGAAAGCCTGGAATTCACACGGCCAATTATGCAATACTAGACCACTGGGAAGCATTTCTGGCTGGCTCAGCTGGTGATCTGCTTTTACCCTGCAGCACCAAGATTGATAGACCTTATAATTTTATCCTGGTTAGTGCAGATGCTGTTCTTACATAAGTTGAAAAAAAACCAACAATGCTCTTTTTCTCAAAAGAAAAACAAACTAAGCCCTTCCCAGGGGCTTGCCTTGATGACACCTCATGGTGGTGAGATTGGTACCTTGATCACTGGCTAAAAAAAAAAATCCCAATCATGATTTCTGAATTTTCTGTAACTTAATCTCATTGAAGGCTGAACGTGCTTGTTTAAGAGAGTGAAAAGGAACAGCAATTTGTCCCCCTCTAAATCACTCCTTTATGAGGCTTCTTTGGGTATGAGGGGGATGGGAAAGAGACTCCTTCTTAGAAGATACAGAATATCAATTCAGGAGCCGCTAGTTTCTCTTATGCTAATGACGAGGCATAATTTTAAAACATCACATTCATATGCATATATGGTGCACACATACATAATTAGTATATTTACAAAGCACCTTGCAGAACCTTATAACTCCTAGTTCCATTAACCCTTAAAGGGAAAAGTTCATATCAGTCAAGCACAATGGAACGCACTCCCTTTCAATTATATTCACCCATCATCCATATCTACGAAAGAGACCTTCAAGAAAGTGAAATACGTTTTTTTCTGAAGCACTGCCACAGTCTGTTATGTATTTATCTGCTTTTGCAGCTCTAATTACAAAATAAGCACTAGCTACTACATGGAATAACTACACTAGCCAAAAAGATTTTTATAATCTGAGAGAAATGCTCCCATATTGACTCTGCTAAGAGAAACAACTCCCCTTTCCTTGATTATAAAGAAGGAAGACAGATGGCTTCTTGTTTAAGACTGTAATTTTACTTTCAGCCTCCTCCCTCAGTTAAAAACAAGATGTACTTTGAGGCTTTGAGGGAAAATCTCAAGGGAAGGTTTTTTATTCTTGGCTGCATTGAATAATTCAACAAACATTTGAGAGAGCTGAGGGAAATACAAAGGAGAAAATCCTTTCCCTTGTTCTCAGGGAGTTTACAATCTAATTGTGAAGTTTATAATCAGAATTGGGACTAGGGCCATTAAAGTTTTATTTTTTTTCACTTCTATATAGTGGCCTGATGGTTACTGGTAACACACGGAGGATTTACTAGCCCAGCGGTATGGTACACCCTCCAATCAAACTGAAAAAGGACATAGGTAGAATGCAGAGGAAGTACTGATGATCTCAGGGAGTAGTCGTAGAGTACAAGCTCTACCTACTAGCCGCTTTCTTACCTAATCTTGATGACAACGCTTCGGGGTCATCCTATTATTAACATTTCACAGAAGACCAGAAAGAGGTTTAGAAAGGTGATTGATTCATCCCCTGTCACAGACCTAGGAAATGGTATTGGAATACACCAACCAGGAATTCTTCTCTGGCCTTTTCTTTAGCTGTCTCCAGGTTCCTATTTTGACTTTCCTTTGCTTTCAATGCACATAAGGTCAACTTAGTTCTGTGCTGTTTTTTTTCCCCTTAGACTTGGAGTAATCTCTAAAATTTGCTGTCTCTCATTTAGTCAGGCCTTCCAGAATCTCACTCCTTTGCAACTTTGCAAATAAACTTTTTTTTTTCTTTTCTGATTCTGTTTTTGAGACATTCTTTGACAGGATGAAATGAAACATGTAAAAGACTTACAATAGTGTCTGATACCTGGTTCTCTTAATATTAACCCTGATCTTTAAGTTTTATTCCTGCCACATTTTCACTTGCTTTTCTCCCCCCCTTTTTTTTAAAATAAACGCTACACCAAACATGGGGCTTGAACTCAAGACAAGATCAAGAGTTGCATGCTCTACCGACTGAGCCAGCCAGGAACCCTTATTTCTGTGGTCCTTTAACTGTTCTCATCGGACACTATTTCCCAAGGACTCCCCGGTTGTAAATTTCCTGAAGGTCGTGACCACGCCTATTCTAACTTGTTGCTACCACACAGTGTATTAATGTAGCAACAAGGACTTGTAAGAGAACACAAGCTAATTTTTTTGTTGTTGTTGTTCACCTCTTTATTCCCAGTGCCCATAAATACTGGAACTTAGTATGTCCTCAGTAAATATTTTTAATATGAATGAGTTAATACTCGCTTATTGTTTTTTGTGGACAATCCTGTATAAGAAAGTTTAGTTCAGATCCAACATGGCTCTGTACTGAGAGACCTGGCGAACTTGTTACCTTTTCCCTGTATACGGCTCTTTATAAAAATTTCGACCTTGGGTGCATTTTATTAGGCTGTCTCCTTCAAAGGCTCAGTTTCATCAGCAAAATGGGGCCAGTAGCAACAGATGCTTGTCTCTCCCCGTTTTCTATCACCCACTCCTTCACCAGGGAAGGTTTATTGTGTACACTTTGCTCTGGATAAAAAGCAACCGTAGAAGCAGTAGGATGCCCTTAGGGTCTTCGGGTTGCGCGTCCAGTGGAGAAAGCGAGCAACTCCGCATGCCTCGCCAGTGCCTCTCGGGTCCGGAAGCAATCCGGCCACATTTCGGCTGCGAGCCCGCTCAGCCCCCGGGAGCCTCAGCCCCATGCGACCTCTTGCTCCGAGGCAGCGTTGTGCCTCGGTGCCACGGCTAAATAGGCTCGACACTGCACAGGCTCCGACGCGCGCCGAAGGGCCCGGCCTCGTTTTGGCCGCCGCCGCCCGGCTGTCGGCGCGGCGCTGCACTGGGGGCGGGGAGTCTGATGGGAGACGCGCGCGGCGCTGAGGAGGCGGCGGCCGGGGAGAGGGAGCGGGAGAGGGACTGGGAGCGGGAGGCGGGAGGCGGGAGGCGAGGGACAGGGGGAGGCGCCGCCGCCGCCGCCGCCCGCCCCTTTCCGCTGGGGAGCAGCTGCAGCAGCAGGAGCCGAGCAGGAGCCGCGCAGCCGCCGCCGCCGCCACCGCCGCCGGGGGATGTGGCCGGCGCCCGCCCCAAGCCGCGCCGCCTCCTGAGTACCCGCCGCCACCCGAACCGCCGCCGCCGCCGCCGAGCCGTGCGGGGCCAGGCCGCGCCCTCCCCGGGCGCCCGCCGGCTCGCATGCCGAGGGGCTCCGGGGCGTAGCTGCGCGCCGGGCGCCGCCTCCGGGCTCCTTCGGCCCCGCCATGGGCTGCTGCAGCTCCGCCTCCTCCGCCGCGCAGGTGAGGGGCTCCCGCCTCCCGGCCGCCCTCCCGGATGCTTCCCCAGCGCCGCGCCGCTGGCACCCGCTGCCTCCCGCTGCCCGAGATCCTCCCTTCAGCCCACCGTGCGCTCCGGAGACCCCCACCCCCGCTTATCCCTGGAGTCTGTCCCGCAGGTGCCCCCGCGCTGGCTCCGCGGCTGCCAACTCGCAGCCCCCTCTGCGCGGCCCCCAGTACGCCCCCGGCTCTCGCTGGCCCCTTTCCGACTTGGCCTCTTCCCAGTCACACCTGAGCGGCCCGTCCCGCCCGCCTGCAGGTAGAAGCAACACAGGCGCCTCCTCTCTGCTCTGCCCCAGGTGGCACCCCGTTCCCTCGTCTTCTGGGCCTTGCGCCTCTCTTCCCATCTCCTTGGAGTCTCCCCTTCCTCATCCACCGGCTGTTTTCTGTGCTCCCAGGCGGAGTACCCTCAGCGTGGGCTCTTCACCCCTTTTCCACGTTATTCCAGTTTCTGCTCCATTGGATATTCTGTCCCTTTCTCTTGCCCGCCGCCCCCGACAGCAGGTTCAAGTGTTTAAGCGGGTTCCGGAGCCCTTACACGGCCCACTTCCCAGATCCCACCCGCTCGCCTTGCACCCCATCCCCCCTTTGTGCCCTGACCCTGGGCACCGCGGCCTCTTCGTGCACCGAGGCCCCTGCGGGAGCGCTGACACTAGGCTGGGAAGGAGATTGGGCACCTGGTGGGTGACGGGAGCGTTACGGAAACTCCCTCTTTGTTGCCAGTGTAACAGGAGGAAGAGGTGCCGAATTTAGTTTTTCTGTGGGCACTGGCTGAATGTTGCCGCTGAGGGCTGAGATGCAGAGATTTCTCCCAGCTTCTACCCTGCCCCCATCCAAATTTCGCTAACCTCCCCCTCCCTTGCCGATCCGAGCCCTTAACCTGGATGGAAATGTTTAGACAACTGTATAAGGATCAAATGTAATAGAACTTGACTGCTGGCCACTAATAACTGAGAGGACCTGTTTGTAAATTACCTAATTTAGTGGATTAGTGAGTATTTACAAATACGATAAAAAGCAATCAGGAATACTGCATCAAACGTGTTGGTGTATGAAAAATAGGCTCTGACAACGCCTGGGATGTAATCTCACAGTTTCATTAGCGTAGAATTTAACTGTGGTCTTTGATTTGTTTGTTTTGGGGGGAAGACAAGGGCTCTTGTTTTTAGAAATAAAGGCTGGTTGGTTCTTGGTGAAGAAAAATGCTAGTTTGGAAAAAAAAAAATTTCCTCCAGAGATCAAGCATCTGCGATAATGCCAGAAGTGTTTTGCGGCTGCTAAATGACTATATATAACTCAGTTTTAAATAACCTGCATACTTGCTCTGAAAATCTGAGATCTGTTCGAAAATGACTAGAATTGCAGATGAAAGGAGGACATCTATGTTTTATGAAGTATCCAACCTATTTGTCCAGTTCTTTTTTTAAAGGGTGTTTGCTTACTGGGTTTTTTGTTGTTGTTGTTGTTGTTTTTTCCCCTACTAGGATCACGGTCAGGCTGATTGGTTTAGTTAGTTAAACCTTCCTATTCAGTTGGAATAGGCAAGAAAACTATAGGTGGTGGTATGGAGGAGAGGTCGAAAGACCAGGGTTTTCATATTAACAGTTAAAGGTGTGGGATTACACAATACCTTTCAACTGGTTAGGGAGTTTTGGGGGAGGGGGGAATCTAGTTGAGTGCTATTCATCTCACATTTACTTAGATATTATTTTCACCAAAAAGGTGTTTTCATACTGCCTTTCTTTTAGGAACTGGGTGACTTTACATCCCCCTTTGGTGGTGAAATGCCTTTAAAACAGGACATTATTGATAGTTTGTGGATGGCTTATTCAGTGTGTGAACAGTTAAAATTGGGAGGGATGGATGCTGGACCAAAACTCTGCTTTAATCACAGGTCTTGCATTTGACTAGCTCCACATCTTACTTTTCAGAATGCTGTCACATACATTTTCTTCGCTTTTTCCTCCTCTTGCAGTCACTGTTTCCTTCATGCCATGTTCTACAGACAAGATGCATGTCATGCACCCTCAGGGGTGCATTTTTTTTTTTTCTTCTGTAGATTCCTATAACCAATCAGCAGCTGTCACATGCCTTTAAGTTCAGCTTTAGGGACCTGTAGTGTTCAGTGGAGCATCGAGGAAGAGGTTTTGTGCCAAAGAGCTGGTCATCTTTTTTTTTTTTTTTAATTTGAGATTTTGGCATCATTCTTCATTTGTGAAATGTTACCAATCTGCTGGCATTTTAATGCCCCTTTCATGAGTGTCCCCAGTTTTAGAATAATATCGTATCTATGTATGTTGTGTTGAAACAAAATAGGGATGCAACTTCACAGTCACTTTGAACCTCTCTTAGATGCCTCAATTGTATTTTCAGGCCAAATGTGTTTCTTTTCATCCCTTCTACTGGACTGTAAGCTTCTTGATAACAGGAGCTGCTTTTGTTTTCCCCATCTTTGTATCCATTGCAGTGCCTCACTATACCTTGTACAGAATAGTTGCTTAGCAGTACTCAATAAACAGAATGTATACACACACATTTCACTATCTGGCTGGCAAGTAACATTGAATATGAGTCCAGCCCTGAGCCGCGTGCTGTTTCACTTCATGGGCTGGTTGACTAATTCCACCAAGCCATCCTCTTTCAAGCTCAAATTTGAACTGTTTAAGTTAAAATTGACCTGCCTTTCCCACATTCCTTCCTATTTTGTCAATGGTACCATCAGTTTGCAGAATTGAGCAGGATTCTCCTTTTCTTCTGGTGCTCTGCTCAATGCCTGTATTTTAGTTGGAGCAGTGGCTGTAACATCTTTAAAAAGCTTGTCTGCAAACTCTAATGATAACCTGCATAGCACATCAAAACAACGTGCTTCAGGGTACTCCGCAGTTCAGCTTAGCTTTTCTCAGTGGTATCGTCAGCAATTTTAAAGCTCTGGCAGGTTTTATCAATGTAAATATAGTGCGTTTCCTTTTTGTGGTAGGGATTCACTTTTGAAATGTAATTTATTTTTCCTCCTAGTCTCTTGCTATGTTGTAGACTCTCATAAAAGAGTTTATGGTCTTCCCAACTGTTTCATCTCTTGTAGTCTGTCCTGATATTATTTGCATTTTCTTGGCAGTGTCTGGATATCATAATTTGCCATCAAAATAATTATCCTGTTTTAGGATTTAGATCAAAGGGAAGTGTCACCTTCTATACTAACTTGCATTTCATTGCCGAAGGAGCAAATTATTGGCAAAATGATTTTGTGCCCTATCAGTTATGTACATCTAAGAGTCTTAAGAATGTCTACAGAGTCAGGGCTCTTATAGAACTCTTAATTATGATTTTTATTAGTGACCACTACAAGTTATTTGCTAATATTAGTAACTGCTCAAAACAGGCCAACACATGATAGCCTTTGCCTAAAAATCTCTTTGAAGGGAACGTAAAAGTGAGATAGTCTTGAGTTTCTTTTTACAGCACTAATCTTCCCTAAGACTCTTAAAATTTATTCCCAACTCTCCATAATTCGTTTATTCTGTTAAACCTGACATAATTTCTATTCTTGTAATGTTAAACTTCAAAGTTCATGTGTAAATCTTCAGATTTATGAAATGTTCTTTCCCATTGACAAACCAGTTTGAATGAAGCAGGCTTTCCAAAGATTACTTAGCAAACTGCCGTAAGTCTTTGTTGTTAATGGCTAGATCATTATTTCTCACAGCAGTGCTTTGGAGGCCAGGAGATTCTGCAAGTGCTCTGAAGTTCTGTGTCCTTTGGTTCTAACCTTAGAAATTGTGAGAAGGATGGAGGAGAGTCTTTCTGGTTGAACAAACCACCCCTCATCTGTCTGACTTTAGCAGAAATTGTACTTGTCTACTGTCTTGTCCCATGGTACTCAAATTGAGAGCTATAAATTTAACTGTCTTTTTGTAGCTCTTCTATCTTGTCTAGGGAGTAATGAAAAACAGTCAAGTGGTTCAGTAATACTGGTTAACTTTTTGAGTATGTTAACTGTTCCTTAGCAGATTTTAATAATACTGTAGTCTCCATCTGCTTTGTGGAATTTGAAGTCAGATGATAAAAATGGCATTTGAAGAGTGTAGTGGGTTTTCCCAATAGAAACTAAGTTGTTCCATTAAACTATGTCCAGCAAAGTAGACTTTCTGGGATTAAAAAGTCATGGCATGAAGACAGTTTATTTTTCTTCTTCTTCTGAATACTGTGCTCTTAGTATAGAAGATCCTCAAAATATGTAAATCAAAGTTACTGTTAAAATTGGAAAACAGTGTAAAAATGGTAATGCTTTTTGTATAGCTATTTTCCACAGTGATTTTCGTGTTGTAATTTCTACAGTAACTGAAGAAATTGGGAGTTTCATTGTACAGCTGAAGAAGGTTAGGAAAATTGGCTGAAGTCAGCTACCAAGTGGACAGGTCCAAACTTTAATCCTGGTCTTCTGGATCGCAGTCCTGTGTTTCTGTGTTCACATGCATGTTTCCCAAATCTTAAATTGCAGCTCACTCTGTCTTTAGAAAAAGTCCACTCGATAAAATTTTGGATTAAGGAATTTCCAATTTAAATTCATGGCACCATTTTGAACTTCATGGAGGTCCTAGCTGTGGAACAACATAGTATATAATAGAGCAAAACTAGTCTAGCTAGAATGTTCCCATGCTTCACAAATGCTATCAAATACTATTTGATGTGTTCATCCTATCATTTAGAAATGTTATTGGTTTGGGAGGATAATTATTTATAAAAACGCATTCTCTATTATGCTCTGGTAATTGGTTAATAGCTGTGTTTCTACATAACCCTCCACACCCTCCGTTCCCCCCCTCCCCCCCAAGAAGAAGAAATATTTCCATGTTGTAACTTTGGCTCAGATTTTTAGGACTCTAGGGGATATTAGAGATAAACCAGTCCTACTATCTCACCTTTCTGTTGAGCTAAACTAGAATTGAGAAGCTATGAAGTAGTCTGAGGTCGGAGAAATCGTTATGAGGTAGCTGGGACTAGAAACCTGCTCTGTCTCTTAATCTCTTGATCTTTCTGCAGTCCAGTTAATTCTTAATGTTTTAAGTCCTCTTATCTTTGCAATCTTGGCTGTACATTAGAAACACTTAGATAACTTTAAAGAACACTAATGCTTGGGTCCTACTCCCAGAGATTCTGATTTCATTGGTTCAAGTTCACTGCCTGGGCATCAAAATTTTTCAGTTACGTTGGTGATTCTCCTCTGCCGCCAAAGTTGAAAACCACTGAGAACATAGCCTTTCTTTAGGTAACTTCATCTCTTATGGTTTCAATTACAATCTGTATGCTGACAATTCCCAAACTGAATTACTGAATTGAAAGAAACTCTGTCCTGGCTTCTGATGCTAATATCCAACTGATTACTTAGCACTTCCAGTAGGATATCTTATAGGCAACTCAAACTCAGCATGTCAAAAACTGAACTCAAAATTTGTACACACACTCATCTTTTCAGAATCTCTGGTTCACTGAAGGATACCAATATCCTGATGTGGAAACTGAGACATGCAGGGGCCTACCTTTCATTCCTCCACGTCTCGTCACCACATCTTGCTTCTATTACCTTCTAAATTCTACTGCCAACACCCCAGTCTAAGCCTCCATCATCTCTGGCCAGAACCTTGCTTAGGGATCTCCCTGTATTATTCATGCTCTCTTCAAATTTTTCTTTCCGTACTGCAGTCTCAGTGATCTTTAAAAAATCCAAAGCTGGGCGCCTGGGTGGCTCAGTTGGTTAAGCGACTGCCTTCGGCTCAGGTCATGATCGTGGAGTCCCAGGATCGAGTCCCGTATCAGGCTCCCTGCTCAGCGGGGAGTCTGCTTCTCCCTCTGACCCTCCTCCCTCTCATGCTCTCTGTCTCTCATTCTCTCTGTCTCAAATAAATAAATAAAATCTTAAAAAAAAAAAAAAATCCAAAGCTGATTGTGTCCCTCTCCTGCTTGAAACCCTTTAATGGTTTCCGACTGCTTTTAAGACAAAGACCAGAATCTCTGACCTTAGCCAACAAGACTCCTTGTGGGGTGGTCTCTGTCTCTCTAGTGTCATTGTCCTCTTATGCTCACTCTTCGTGCTCCAACCTCACAGATTCCTCAGTGGATTGTATTCCTTCTCCTTTTAGGACTTTTTCCACTTGCTATTCACTTGTCTGGAAGACTGTTTTCTCCCTGGCCCTTGGTTGGCTACTACTCATCCATTAAGTTTTAGCCTTAAAGTTACTTCTTTGGAAAAGGCTCCCCGATCCTTCAAACCAGGCCACGTCTCCTCAATAAATTCTCATAGCCTTAATAATTTTACCTTTGGGGCGCCTGGGTGGCTCAGTCATTAAGCGTCTGCCTTCGGCTCAGGTCATGATCCTAGGGTCCTGGGATCCAGCCCCACATCGGGCTCCCTGCTCAGCAGGAGGCCTGCTTCTCCCTCTCCCACTCCCCCTGCTTGTGTTCCCTCTCTCTCTCTGTCTCTCTCTCTGTCAAATGAATAAATAAATCTTTAAAAAAAAAAAAAGAATTTTACCTTTGAGTACTTAAAGCAAAAAACAAATAATTATACAGTTGATATTGTCTAGACTGGGAGTTGGCAAAACTAGTCCATGGGCCAAATCTGGCTGGCTACCTGTTTTTATATGGCTTGCAAGCTAAGAATGCTAAAATTGTGTGTGTGTGTGTGTGTGTGTATTTTTAATGGAAAAAATCAACAGATTATTGCATGATACATTTATTTCGTACAATTGTATAAAATTTGACTTTCATTGTCCACATAGTTTTATTGTGACACGATCCCACTCATTTGTTTACATATTGTCCATGGCTACTTTCATGCTACAGTGGCAAGGTTGAATAGTTATGACAGAGACTCTACAAAAGTAAATATTTACTCTGTGGCCCTTAAAGAAAATGTTTGCTGACCCCTGGTCTAGACCGAGCTGACAAAGAGTAGGACCATGTCTGCTTTGTTCATTGCTGTTATTCTCTGTGCTAGGTTGATAGCCAGTACATAATAGGTGCTCAGGAAATATTTGAATAAATTAACAAATGTTCTCTTTCCTTCCATGAACGGATGTGGATGAACTGCTACTTTAGCAAGTCTGATGATTTAAAATTCAATACAACAATTTTTTAAAGGTATAAAGACTTCGAAAGAAGATTCTCTATAGCATCCTCAACAACATTCTTTGGCAGCTTGTATGTTGCAGGTATACATGTCATATGTGAAGCAAGGGGACTTATAGAGGTGTAAGTTCCCGGGTCAGGTGGATGGGAAAAGACTGGTCCACTCCAATAATGGGCCAGTTGGATTTACAGTGCTGACGTTTTTATAGCAGGCACAAATGGATGGGACTTTATGTGAGGTGTTATAAAGAAAAAGTGTTTGAACTGGTGAAAACTTCAGTCATTAAAGAGGCATTGTTATTTCTACTGTGGGAATTCACTCTGGAAATGGTTAAAGTTTTTGGCACAGTAATATTTCTTCCCTTTTAGTACTTTTTGTTGTCTCATTTATTTGGAAAATAGCACAGCATGATGTTCCAATTTTGAATTTATGCATTGTGTCAAACTTGGTACTCTTTTTAAAAGGTGATTTTTGAAAGTGATTTGCATTTTTCAGTTTTTTTTTTTTTTTTTTAAGATTTTATTTATTTGAGAGAGAGAGCGCGCGCTTGTTCGCATGAGCTGGGGGAGCAGCAGAGGGAGATGGCTGAGCAAGGAACCCAATGCAGGGCTGGATCCCAGGACCTTGGGATCATGACCTGAGCCGAAGGCAGACACTTAACCAACTAAACCACCCAGGCACCCTCTTTCAGTAGGTTTTAATATACTCCGTGGTAGTGGGGGGTCCTTAGTTTATTTTTTCCTGTGATATATTCCTTTTTTTAAAAAAAAGATTTATATATTTTGTGGGGGAGTGGCAGAGGAGAGGGAGAGTTGTTTTTTTTTTAAGATTTTATTTGGGGACGCCTGGGGGCTCAGTTGTTAGGTGTCTGCCTTCGGCTCAGGTCATGATCCCAGGGTCCTGGGATCAAGCCCTGCATGGGGCTCCCTGCTCAGTGGGAAGCCTACTTCTCCCTCTCCCACTCCCCCTGCTCGTGTTCCCTCCCTCGCTGTCTCTCTCTCTGTCAAATAAATAAATAAAATCTTAAAAAAAAAAGATTTTATTTATTTATTTGAGAGAGAGAGAGCTAGCAAGTGTGCACATGAGCAGGGGCCGTGGAGGGGCAGAGGAAAAGGGACAAGTAGAGTTCCTGATGAGCAGGGAGCCCAACATGGGGCTCCATTCCAGGACCCTGAGATCATGACCTGAGCCGAAACCAAGAATCCGACACTTAATAGACTGTGCCACCCAGGTGCCTCAATAGACTCTTCTTTGATTTCATATCAGTTGTATAATAGGATTTACTTAAAAAACATTTGGTTGATGAATCACTGGAAATTATTTATTGTGTGAAAATAATATTACTCTTTTTAGCTCTTCTCTACAACATCTCACAACCAACTATTTGGACATTTATTTAGAAAAGAAACTCTTAAAAGCTATTTTTAGTCTAATTTTTAAGGTTGTTAGATATACTGAAAATTGTTAAACAGAAGTGTTTGATTTCTGGATACTTTTATATAACGTAAAATAAAGAAAACAGCAAAAAGAAAAATTGGAAATAGGCGGTTACTTCAGGATGTTCAAGTAGTAGTTAAGGTATAAAAGTTTTTTTTTGTAGCATTGTGGTGATGATGATGATCTTGTAACATTTTTCATTATGAATCACTTAGGATAATTCCACTGTAAGAAATAAAGAAACCTTAAGGGGCGCCTGGGTGGCTCGGTCGTTGGGTGTCTGCCTTCGGCTCGGGTCATGGTCCTGGGGCCCTGGGATTGAGCCCCACATTGGGCTCCCTGCTTGGTGGGGAGCCTGCTTCTCCCTCTCCCTCTCCCCCTGCTTGTGTTCCCTCTCTCGCTATGTCTCTATCTGTCGAATGAATAAATAAAATCTTTAAAAAAAAAAAAAAGAAACCTTAAATCTAAATAGCTAAAATATTAAAAAATTAATCTTGCATAAATTGCAAGGTAGTATGTCTTCTAGGTTGGTTAGTTTAGCGGCTTGATGATGTCAGTGAGGACCTGACTTCTCTTTTTGCTTTTTAATTTTTTTTTTATTTTAAGGAAGATCATTTCTCCTCACTTATCTGCCCTCATGATCCCAAGATGCATGTGGCTCTTCCTACTTTCTTTTGCTGAACTGACAACCTCCAGTGTTTTCCCTTTAGTAGGAGTTAGGGAGGGTTGCATACTCATGCCTAAACAATTTCTAGCCGTGGGGAGACCAAGTACCCTGTCATTGGTTGGCTTAGACTAACCAGGATTTCCTGGAGTCAAGTGGAGGGTGGAGCAGCACTAGAACTCCAACTGCAGTGCAGAGGGTGGGGATGGTGATGGGTCGTCAGCCAGTAGTCCCTGTTACATAGTTTTGCCATTTTCTTCTGCCTGTAAAGTCACACCTCTGCAGTGTTTCCTAACATTTTGCTTCTAGCTCCATTATAAGACTTCACAGCTCATAGCTGGAAGTCACACAATTATCTTTCTGTTCTCCCAGGAATATTGCTCTAGCCACTGCTGAAGCCCCTGTTTCTTTTACCCACCCCCTGCCTCTTTCCTGTTCTGAGGCCAGAATAGCTTCAGGATAAAGAAGACCATTTAAGGTTGGAATAATGGTTAAGTAGCTAATTAATATTCCCACAGTCAGTGATCCTCAAGAGAATCTTGGGGGTTTAGATAACCTCTTCCCTCTAGCTCTCAATTTCCTCGTCTACCTCTTCTGTGTGGGTTTATCTCTGTCTATTCGGTACTCGTTTATTCTCTTTTCCCTAACATTTTCTTTTTCCTTCCTTTTGACCCCTCCCTGATGCACTTAAGGAGCCATAATACTGAGTGGGATGTACTAGGATAGAGAAGGAAAAAAAGGGACTCTCTTTTTTCCTTCTCTATCCTAGTACATCCCACTCAGTATTATGAGAGTGCCTTTTTTTCCTTCCCTTCCGTTTAATTTCTTTCTTTCTTTCTTTTTTGTATAAAGAATAATAAACCTGAAGATTCACATCATTATTTAGGATATCTACAATATAAAGAGCACTCATAAAAAATGCATCTCTGCAACAAATAGCCAATTTACAGAAGAGGAAATAGTAAACTAATATGTAAATGTGTTCAATCTTACTGATAATCAAATTAACTGAAAGCACAGAGACACTCTTTTACACCTGCAACTTTGGTAAAAGTTAACAGAATATTAATTGCTCATGTGGTTTTGACTCAAGTGTACTTTATTGATTTGCTGAATAAATTGGAATGACTCTCTTGGGACATTGTTTGATGACATACATTGAAAGCCATAAAAAGCAGTAGACCTCACTTATTTAGTACTCCAAAAGTACAGTAAATGCCATATGCAAGAATCTTTCCATTTGGTGTTATTTATAATAGCAAAAGAGTTTAATTTTAAATACAGTATTTTTGGTGTAACATTTTTTTATACTAAAAAAAAGTCTTTATGTGTCTCATTTCCCATCCCCAGCTTAATGATCCTCCCTTAATGCATAAGTGGCCTTCTACCTTCCTTATAAGAAATCCTTTCCCTACTGTTACCCCAAAGGGCCACTAGAATCCGTAGAATTGAACACCATCTTATACTGATGAGAATATGGGCTGCATAGCCAGACTGCACGGGTTTGAATTTCAATTCTGTCACCAGCTGGGTTATTTGGACCAAATTCTTTAACATTTGATGCCTCACTTTCCCCAGATGTAAATGGGAACAGTAATAAAACTTGTCTCATATAGGCTTATAGCAAATTGCACAGCCCATGAAAATATCTCCAGCATTATCATATTAATGGAAACTAAATCTGTCAGATGTCTTTGTATCCATTAATCCTCCCCTGGAAAAAGTCCTGTTTGGGTTTTGGAAAAGGGACCCTGACTTCTAAAAATTTTAAATTGTGTCTAGAAGATGAGCCCTCAGGGTGAAATAAGCAGCGATAATGAGAGGCTAAACTGGGTGCTTAGGAGTTCAGGGAATGGGGAAACCAAGAAAGGATGGACTAGTTGGTGAGTGGGCTACCTGAAAATGACCGTTGATCTGGCCTTAAAGGATGGGGCTTTGAGTGGGAGGAAAGACAGATTTCAGTAGAAAACAGAAGGGGCACTCCAATGAAAGGAATGGCTTGAACAGAGGCAAGGAAGCCTTTAACTCACTGCAAAGGAGACCTGGCCAAAGTAGAGAGAAGAGATGTTACGTGTAGGGAAGGCATTAATATTTGAAGGGAAGGAAATAGGCAGCCATGGAGGGTTTTTCAGAGTGATTTAAGGAAGATTAATATGACAGCCTTGCTGTGCTTGAAGTGGGAGAAAGGGAAACAGATGCCACCCAGGAAGCTGTTCACTATCTTGGACCAAACAGTGTTTCCCAAATGGGAAACAGAGAAGAGATATTGTGGAATTGAAATAGGACAGACTTTCCTGATTTATCTGGGTCTGTGGGATGAAGGAGAGGGATAAAACCAGTTTAGAATGCCATATAATAGAGGAAGGGTATTGTAATAGGCATTGCAAGGGGAGATGGAGACTAGTATGTGGGGAAGGGAAGGTGAGTTTAATTTTGTGTGCACTGAGTTTTGAGGCGATACCAATACCTCCATGTAGCTAGCAGTTTCCCATAGGCAATGGAAGACCTAGAACTGGATTTCAGATAATGCTTTAAGTCATGCGCCTAGAGGAGATGCTTTCAGGATGGGTGATCTCTGAGGGGAAGGAAAGGGCATGAAATACGAGAGCAGACAACTAGGGAATGAGTGATGACTGGTCATGAACTGGGGGTTTCTCTGTGCTCATTCCCTGTCTGCTCTCATATAATAAATTTCATTTTTTTCTCACAACTCTGAGAGGGGGTGCCACTGTTAGCCCCATTTTACAGATTAGGAAGCTGAGGCTGAGAAAGCTTAGGCAGTTTGCCCAAGTTCCCCCAAGTAGTGTAAAGCCTGGAGTAGTTCAAAGCACGTACATTTCCTACTGCACTACATTCCTCTCTCTCTGCTGTACTGAGGACTACTACATTTGGATAGTATATTAAACGTACCTCAGACACCACTTACCTGTCACTTAAATTCAGAGATTGTGTGTACTGTTTGCCCTCACTTTAAAGTGTGTGTGTGTGTGTGTGTGTGTAGGGGAGGGTGTTGGTTTTATTTATTTTTTAACATTTATTTATTTGGCTAAGATCAAGTGTAGTATCTGTTCTTACCAGTTTAACATTTATTTATTTTAGAGAGAGATTGAGCGGGTCGGGGGGATGGGCAGAAGGAGAGGGAGAGGATCTCCAGCAGACTCCCTGCTGAGCATGGAACCCAAGGCTGGCTTGGTCTCACACCTTCAGATCATGACCTGAGTCAAAATCGAGAGTCTGATGCTTAACCGACTGAGCCACCCAGGTGCCCTGAGGGTCTTGGTTTTAAATCAATGCACCCCAAACTGGAGGTCCAGGATGACAGTTTGGAGCAGAGTGTGGTCTGCATAAGTGGTGGTTATAAACCTTGGACTCTAGGGACCCTTGACTGCTCTGCATTCCCTCCTGGGCCCTTTTACAGATTCTTCTAAAACCTTGAGTCTGAATAAGTCTATCATGGCAGTAAGTTTACCAAATGTGACTATAATTGTGTCCTTTCCCCCGTAACTCAGATTCTTGAGAATATCATTTTAAATAAGGAGTATATGTTTATTTAGTCAGTCTTTGGAGATCCATGGCCCCTAAAAGGGTTAATGTAATTGATGCTGGTGGTATTTAATAGTGAGTACGAACAAGGCTCTGGAGAGCAGTAAGAAAGGAAAGGGTGAAGAAAACCGCCACAGTGAAGTTGACTTTGTAGAACAAATAATTAGCATGCACATTAGGATCAAATTACAAGAGCAGAAATTTTCACCACCAGGGCAAAAGCTGGATTTTTTTTTTTTTTTTAAACGAAGTTGTGCTTAAAACTCAGCATATTTAAGAGAATTTTATTCCTTGCTTGCTAGGCTCTGAAGTTTTTTTAAATCTGTTTTGCATGTGATTTTGTATTTTCATGACAAGTCCAAAAACATGAAGTGTTGGAAGACAATTCTAAAGATCTCAAGTTTAGGTCTAGCATATTAAATACATTCTGAAACTAACTGTACTTCTACGTCAAGAAAAACATTTTGGAATAGATGGTGGTGGTTGAAGTAGATTTCAGTTATGAAAGTTTAGAAATAATACTTTAATACTTTCATTTTAAAATTGAATGCAATTCTATTTTTAAATAGGTAGTGATAATTAATACAGTTTAATCTAGAAACTTGCCAAGAGCAAGTAGAAAGGCAGGTTTCTCTTGTAGTAACAAGCAAACAGAGCAGGGAGCCTCCTGGGCAGGAGGAACACTTTCTTCTGACCTGCTACTTACCAGGCTCTGTGATCCATGGGTGCTATTCCACAGTAAGGATACAAATGTTACTTATTTAGGAATGCCTTAAGGGTTTCTCCGAAGGCCGTGCTCCCGAAACACCAGGGCTACTAGGTGATCTTCCAAGAAAAGGGCTCTCAGGTCATAAAAGTTTGGGAAATTCTTGCTCACTCCATACCATCTCCCCAACATCTCCCTTACCTCTTTTGTTTGAGTCACAGTGCATATCAGCCTATTAAAGGCTTATTGCCCCACACGCCCCATCCCCAACCCCAGGAAACCAGTTTAACTTTGCATAACTGACCTTTTGAATTTATTTGTCCTTAATTTTTTTCTTTTCATTACATCTATTTTTAAATATATTTTACTTATTTTTAAGTAAACTACCTCCAACGGGGCTCGAACTCAACAACCCTGAGATAAAAAGTTGCAAGCTCTATCCATTTAATCAGCCAGGTGGCCCTTTTCATTACATCTTGAGGAACTGTTCTGCAGAACACACTTTGAGAAATGGTTCTTGAAGTATTCCTTCTCAGTTCCCTTAAGTGACAACAAAGGAGAGTGTGGTAGTAACAAGAATGTTCTTGGATCAGATAACCCTTAGGTAGGAAGCTCTCAGCAGATCTGAAACGGAGTTCGGACACATCACAAGCTTCATGTTGTTTAAAATATTAGCAGAACAATGTAAATAAATTTCAAGTCACTTGAGTATATTATAATCTAAAAGCCTTCATGTGAATGGTTTCTCAGATTTGTGGTTTGAGATCTCCCAAGAAGTTAGGGAAGGATCCTACCAGTTTGTAATTTGGGAATCTGGCTAGACTGCTGTGCGGCCAGCTGGGCCAACTGCAAGAGAAGGAACCAGCCAGTTGGGTTTGGGGGTTTTCTTCCTTCCTCTGGGCCTGCTGCCTACCACCTCAGAGGACCATCCAGAGGTGGACCTAGTGATCCAATGTTGTCTTTTGTTGGAGAAAGAATTGGATAAGCAAATAATAGATCCGCAGTAGATGCTTACTGAATAAATGTGATGGTGGGATGGGGTATTCAGGGACTAACAGTTTAGGATGCTAAAGATACTTGTCAAAATTACTATTAAAACAAATATAACCTGTGGTGGAAGGAAATGGGAATGAACCTGAAGATTATAATAAGACCATTATTCGAAATGTTTGTTAATACTAGTGATCATGAACCTGACCTTGTTAGCGTGTGTCCCTTCATTATAATGAAGTTTTAGTGAAGACATTAATACTAGTCGGTCAGGGGAAAAAAAAAAAGGGCACATCATAAACTAGAGACATCTGGGCTGGTCCACACCGAAGTATGCTATGTAATCAGCACTGGTTGATAGATTTATGAGAATGAAGGCTTCTCTTCCCTTCTGCCTCTGCCTCCCTACTCCCCTTCTTCTTTTTTTTTTAAATTGGCTCACATTGCAGAATACATGAAGGAAGCTCGTCTGGCCCATCTTCACAATGCCTGTCTGGTAGCAGAGTGAGCAGAGCTATAGATCCTATGTATTTTGTTCAAAGTGTGACTGGAAGGACAAAAAGCACAGCAAAAATGACCACCCCTGCCCATGACTGTGGTGCAGGAGTGAGAAGCTCTGAGGCCAGTGGGAAGGCACTGAAAAGAAAAAAGTAAAAGCATCAAGAATGTTGGTAAAATAAAGAGAAGGGGCGCCTGGGTGGCTCAGTTGGTTAAGCGACTGCCTTTGGCTCAGGTCATGATCCTGGAGTCCCGGGATCGAGTCCCGCATCGGGCTTCCTGCTCAGCAGGGAGTCTGCTTCTCCCTCTGACCCTCCCCCCTCTCATGCTCTCTCTATCTCATTCTCTCTCTCAAATAAATAAATAAAATCTTTAAAAAAAAAAAAACAAAACTCTGGGAGTATTTAAAAAAAAAAAAAAAAGAGAACATTCCAGGCGGGTCACATGCTTTGGTTCAGTTCAATGTTTACTGGCAAGTGTGCTGGTCAGGCTGCTAAGGACTGGCTTTAACCAAGAAAGAGACTTTACCTCTATAAGTATACAGCCTACAGAGGAGGGCAGGGGCTCCCACAGTGCTGGAGTGCACCTGCACCTCTCTTTCCACTCGTTTACAGTGTGTAAAGTGCTGACAATTTCTTGGTAGATTCTAACTAATTTTTTAAAAATAAGAGCTAGCAGTTGGTTGAGCAGCTGACTCCTGATTTCATCTCAAGTCGTGATCTCGGGGTCCTGGGATTGAGCCCCGCGTCAGGCTCCTTGCTCAGCAGGAGTCTGCTTGAGAATTCTCTCTCCCTTCCCCTCTGCCCTTCCCCTGCTCGCTTGCGCTCTCAAATAAATAAAATAAATCTTTTAAAAAAAATAAAATACAAATAAGAGCTAGAAATAGATATTACTTTTGAAGTATGATCTGTGTCAGTTCTTAACTGGTAAGGGTGGAGTTCAGTAAACTTTGGGGTAAATTTATTGTGTCTGTAGGTGTGATAGTATTTTATTGCACAAAGTGAAGGGAAAAATAGTGTCCTTTACTAGAAAATAAAGCTTCCCTGAAGCCTATAGACTGGTCACATGGACTCTCGAGGTAGTCCCATAGAAAAGATGGTACCTATAATATGTTTAATATATTTTTTAAAGTTTTTATTTATTTAATCTCTACCTCCAATGTGGGGCTCAGACTCACGACCCTGAGATCAAGAGTCACATGCTCTTCCACCCAGGTGCCCCATATGCTTAATATTTTTATTCCTGCATTGAAATGACTAACATTTAAGCTAAGGTGTGGTTTTTGTTCTTTGATAGTGCAAGGTTCTAGTAACTTTATTTAAAGTAGAACAAATGAAAGGTATTCTTTTGTTGTTCACTAATCTCTGGTGGCTTTCTTGCTGCTCATCCACATCTGTTGACTGAATCCCAGATCTCTATCCTTTCACCCTGCCAGGAAGTCCAGGTACTCTTGCCTCATACCAGAGGTGTGGTCCCAGAGTCTCATACCTACCTGGGTACTGTGACCTGTTTGATGTCCCACAGCCACCGAACCACAGGGCCCAGAGTGGGTTCTTCAGTTGTCTCTTATCACTACATCAGACCAGCTTCTTGATTCTCTTCCAGCTTTCTCCCACTCAGATGGGCATTTTCTCTTCTACTCTCAAAGTATTTACACTTCATCTGCTTCCAAAAATATTTTACGTGATTCATAACCAAATGTAAATATATTTAAGACTTCCGAAATGGGGGCGCCTGGGTGGCTCAGAGTGGCTACCTTCGGCTCTGGTCGTGGTCCTGAGGTCCTGGGATTTAGCCCTGAGGTGGGCTCCCTGCTCAGCAGGAAGCCTGCTTCTCCACCCGCCCCTCCCCCACTTGTACTTTCTCTCTCTCTCTCTCTCTCTCTTGCTCACTCTCAAATAAATAAACAAATAAATAAATCTTTTAAAAAAAAGACTTTTGAAATGAAAAGTCAAAAGCTAAAAGGAGAAGGTGGTATGGAAGGAAGAGACACACATGTCCTAAGTGCCTAAGCTTATTCACCTACCAGAGTTCCTATACCTTCTTTACAATAGTACTAATTCAAAGGAGATTATTACGTGAAATCCTTTTACAGAATCCCACAGCTGGCAGGGCCTTGAGGTCTGTAGCCCAACCCACCAAGGTATCATGTCCACTAAGTGGACTTTGTTCAGGCTCTGCTTAAATACCTCCATCAGCAGAGAGCTCACTGCTTCCTGAGATAGTTAATTCTGCTTTCAGGCAGTTAGTAGAAATGTCTTCATTTTTGCACAGCTGAGCTCTTGTGTCCATGTAACTTTACTGTTGATTCTGATTCTGCACCCTTTAGCCAGGTAGAATAACTGAACTGAAGATAGAAATCAGCCTTTAATGTGTGCCAAGTTTGTGTGTATTTTAAACTTAAAAACCCTTAATTTATACAACCATTTCTACATGTCATGATTCCAGATCCT
The DNA here is from genome assembly GCF_054177405.1 of Leptonychotes weddellii. Classification (NCBI taxonomy): domain Eukaryota; kingdom Metazoa; phylum Chordata; class Mammalia; order Carnivora; family Phocidae; genus Leptonychotes; species Leptonychotes weddellii. The sequence goes on from NC_138382.1 coordinate 56,000,685, forward strand.
GTACTATTCTGGGCTCCCCCTTTTTTCCCTCTTATGCTTTGATTTTTAAGATTTATTTTTTTATTCCTACCAAAGCTATATATGCATATATTTTTAAAGAGTCAAACATTTCTAGCAGGATTTTTTATTTAAGTCTCCCCCATTTTCTGTTGCCCTGAGGCCATCACTTTCAAATCTTTGAACTAAATCTTTTGTTTTTGCCTCTGTATCTCTAACATGCTTGTATTGCTGCCTCCTGGTTCTTCAGTTTCTGGCATTAATTTTGGCCTCCCGTTATGGACCATGAAGATTGAGCTCTCTTGCAACACCATTCTTTGCCCCATCCCATGGGTACACCCTGTTATCCTCCTGCTATAGACATATCATAATTTTGTTTGGATCAATGTTCAGTCTTTACATTATGACTATGTAAGTGTTCTTCACAGCAGAGTCATGTAATATTTCATCAATCTTACATAATCTTTTGTTGCTCTTGGAGATAATTGTCTTGTTTTGCTGTTTACCTAGTTTTCTATGCACTTAATGAATAATTTACCTCTAAATTCTTGCCTAGTTGTGTGAATTTCTTTGAGTCAGCTCAGATACCTTAGATACTCATTTCAATTTCAATTTCCCGACTCGATCTCTTCCATAGCTCCAGTCCGGGCTGGCGGGTTTTCAGGCCTACTGTAAAGCTCTTGATTTGAGATTTCCCTTCACATCATACCAGGGATTACCTTGATCTTTATCTGGATCCTGTGGACTTTTTAAAAATTTACTTAATATTTTTAAAATGTCTATGCGGCTTTCTTTATTTTATGAAATAAAATACCTTTCTGTGTAAGGAAAATGGAGGAAAGGAGGGAAGAAGGTGAAATAGAATTGGAGGAAGAAAACTTTTTTTTTGCCTTTAAACTGCAAGATCTGGGAAGAGTTCAGAACATCTTTCTGCTTGAAATGAGACCAGTGAGTCTGATCAACATGGTGGATTCAATATCCACTTATTTCTGCTCCTTCTCCAAACTCCTTGGGGTGGCATAAATGTAGATCCTGATCACCTAGAATCTAAGGCCCAGGGATCCCTGAGGGCATGGGTGAGAAAAGAGGCTGAAAACAACAGAATTGGTTGACAGTGTGTGTTAGGAGTAGGTAGACCTTTGGATCACTTCCCCAGCGAAGCAACTAGATATACACACGGCCCTACAATTTTCTATTTTTACATCTTACGTTAAGGGCTGTGATCCATTTTAAGTTGAGTTTGTAGAGGGTTTGAGGTATAAGTTGGGTTTTTGTTTGTTTGCATTTTTGCATATGGGTGTCTAATTATTCCAGTACAATTTGTTGAAAATGCTATACATTTTCCCACTGAATTGCATTTGTACCTTTTTCACTTGATCTTAGCCAAAAGGCTGAGAAGCGATTAGATACCAACCATGTATGTGTGGGTCCATTTCCAAACTTTCTATTCTGTTTCATTCATCTGTTTTATGGTAGCTTTATACTATATATTGAAATCAAGTAGTGTGATTCCTTTAACCTTTTCCTTCTTTTTAAAGAACTATTTTGGCTGTTACGGTTCTTTTGTCTTTCCTTATACATTTTAGAATCAGCTTGTCAATACCTACCAAAAAAATTCCTGCTGGGGTTTTTGATTTGGCTTGCGTTAAAACTGTAGATCAGTTAAGGAAGAATTGTCAAAGAATACTGAGTTTTCCTCTCTGTGATGGTGGTATAGTTCTCCGTGTATTTAAACCTTTAGTTTCTTTCATCATTGTTAACTGTTCTGGTCTTTTCTGTCTTGGTTTATTCCCTTAATTTGGTAAAATAACCTGCTTCGGTAGTTTCCTGAGAAAGGATACTTGAGGTAATTTTTTTTTTTTT
>NC_138382.1:56003044-56020859 GCF_054177405.1 Leptonychotes weddellii
ACTCTGAAAAACAAACTGAGGGTTCTAGAGGGGAGGGGGGTGGGAGGATGGGTTGGCCTGGTGGTGGGTATTGAGGAGGGCACGTTCTGCATGGAGCACTGGGTGTTGTGCACGAACAATGAATCATGGAACACTTCATCTAGAACTAATGATGTAATGTATGGGGATTAACATAAGAATAAAAAAAAAAAAAAAGAATTCCTCATATCAGTGAGATCGTATGATACCTTGCATACTTTTATTCCTACCTCTTACCTATTTTACATTTGGCTGGATGTAAAATTCTGGATTGGAAATTATTGTCCCTCAGCATTTAAAATGTGTTGTTCTTTTGTCGTCTTTGTTTCTAGGGTGGCTGTTGACTCTGTTGCCATTCTGATTCTTGATTTTTTGGTATTCAACTTGTTTTATCCTCTCTGGAATCTTTGAGGATCTTCCTTGTAACCCATGTTCTGACATTTTTCAGTGATGTGTCTTTTGAGGATCTGTTTTCATCTGTTACGCTGACCGCCGTGGAGTCTTTCAATCTGGAAATTTGTGTTTTGCAGTTGGGAAAAATTTTCCTGAATTTTCTTTGGTTCTTTCCCATCTGTTTCCCCTGTTCCTTAATTTTCTTCTTTCATTTCTGAACTCCTGTTTTCTCCACATTCTGGTAGATTTCCTCAATTTATCTTTCAGTATTTCTTTTTTTTTTTTTTTTAAGATTTTATTTATTTATTTGAGACAGAGAGCATGAGAGGGAGGAGGGTCAGAGGGAGAAGCAGACTCCCCGCCGAGCAGGGAGCCTGATGCGGGACTCGATCCCGGGACTCCAGGATCATGACCTGAGCCGAAGGCAGTCGCTTAACCAACTGAGCCACCCAGGCGCCCCTATCTTTCAGTATTTCTATTGCATTTTTATTTCTGCTGTGAGTTCTTAATTTCCTAGGGTATTTTATTTTGTTCTCTTCAACATTCTTTTTCATTTTTGCATCTTCTATTCTTATCTCTCTGGGCATATGTGTGCACATTTGTCTTAAATTCAGTTCTCTATCTGCATCATCTGTTTCTTCCAACTTTGTTCTGTTTGTCTCTGCATTCGTGTTAAAACTTTCCTTAAATGCCTAGTAATCTTAGCTATCTGCTCATTATTTAAGTACCGGGCTCTAAAATGTTGTTTGAAAATATTCTGTTCATTTGGGAATGGTTGACTGGGTTCATTTGGGAAGGTGGTCTGGCTGGCCTGTTTCCTTGGGAAATGCCCAGTGTCAGCATCTTTTGGACTGGTCAGATTTTTCCAAAGAAGTTTGCCCCTCTCTCGTGGAGGGCATTAGTAGCCTGGTTGCCAGAGTTCTGGGACACAAGGAGGAAAAAAAGTTGGGTGGGAGTTGGTCTCAATATTTAATACGTAAACTTCCACTTAAATTTTTTTGTTTCCCATGGGGTACCCCTGGCCACAACCCTTCTGGGCAGACAAGGGGCAGTTAGGTGCTCAGTTGCACACAGGGTGTAACTTGCTTTTGAGCCTCCTTGCACTAAATTCTCCCATTTAAGCCCACTGTCACCTCCAGTTCCAGAGATATCTTATACCACTAATTCGTGAGGTTTGGGGGATTTTTTTGTGCCATAAGTCGATATGCTTCCTGGCTTTTCCACTGTTGACTCAGAATAGCTTTTTGGAGTCTTCTAGGTCAGTTATCTCTCTCCTACCCACTTCCAAGCTCCAAATATTTTAAATCCCTTTACTGTCATTTTAGTGGCATTTTGGAAGGGAGCAGAGTTAAATGCATGTATTCAGTAAGTCAGCATTTACTGGCAGTACTATTTAAGTCTCTTTCATCTTTATGAGTTCTGGTTTAACAGTTTCATTAAAGTGTGGTGCACAGAAAGGAGCTCACTAAACTAGACTAAGTCAGTCCTTCTGGATTCTTCATGTTGCCCAAGGTGGAATGAGCTTTTCCAATAACTTCACTTACGTTAGCTTGCAGTCTACCAAAAGCCCTAAGACATCTTTTTTTCCTGTCCTGATGTTTCTATAATGTTGGATTTTTAAAACATGAGGACAAAACTTGAATTTCCCTAGGAAATTTAAAGCTATTGGTTTTTGCCCAGTTTTGTAGACTTTCTTGAACTTTTGGAATTCTGACTTTATTATCCAGTATATTTGATATTCCTTTCTTTTTATTTTTTATTATTTTTATTTTATTAAGTTTTTATTATCTGATGATTGGGTCAGCAAGCCAATTATGTCTTCATATTCATTTGAGAAAGGGCTTGTTAACTGTGGGGTTCACTGGCCTCTTTCCTTTGGAAAACCCTTGTGTCATTATCTTTTAGCCTTGATATTATTTATTGTTTAATTATTATTAAAAATATTTTTCATTTCTTTTCAAGACCTCTCTTTAGTTGGTCAGCTCTTTTCCCAAGACCATTTGAGCAGTTCTGGGGTGCCTGGGTGGCTCAGTGAATTAAGCGTCCAACTTTTGATCTCAGCTCAGGTCTTGATCTCAGGGTCGTGAGTTCAAGCCCCATGTTGGGCTCCATGATGGGCATGGAGCCTACTTAAAACACACACACACACACACACACACACACAAAACCATTTGAGCAGTTCCAAATATATTTGACACTTATTTGAGTCCATCTCTTATCTTCAGAGATAGTATTAGATAAGATCAACACATTTTAGTAAAATTCAGCTGTATCATATGTTTCCCAATCTCTGTTCTCCTAATGTCAAACAAGGACATGACATTAACCAGGAACGGCTTGCTCAGGTATATGTGCTGGCTCTTACTATATACCTCTTCTTGAGAGCCCCCAAACCCTCTTTTGTTAATCTGCGCTAGAATTTTACTGAGTTGAAGTTATGCTCAATCACATTCACTTTATTCTCCTTTCTAAAAGTGGGGCTGCTAACATGTTTCCCCCTGGTTCTCTGCCATTGTGGAGGGCATGTACTTGTCTGGATGACCAGGGTGTGAACTCTCCCCTGGGAGATAGGAGAGGAGGCAGTGTCTTATCTCCCTCTGTTCATGGCATACTGCATCGGTCTGATATAGAAGACACTCCATAAATGTTTGAGTGAGTTTGTTTGAAACAGCTTAGGGTTTTCTGGACTTCCTCACCTATTCACCTATTGGGCTTCAGTGTTCCAGCTCAATGTTGAGTCTCATCCTACTAAATTTTGCTGATACTTCTAAGGGTATACTTTCTCACTTGTGTTTAAAGTGTCAAGATTTGTCAAAAAAAAAAAAAGTCTTTTCAGAGTACCTGTTGGTGTTGCAAGCATTATGCTGGCTTTTGGGTCTATAGTAAAGAAAAAGACAACCCCTGCTCTCACGGAGCTCACTACCCAGTGGGGAGGAAAGCATTGAAGTGCCAACAGTAAAGTTTCCTGTGCGTGTGTTATCTTGACATTGGAGGTCATGTTTGGGGTACTTCCCCCCCCGCCCCCGCGCCCCGCCACATTCCCTCCTTGGACTGCCTCTAGTCTTTATGTATCATGTCTGGCATGAGCTAACTTTGCTGCCACCACTCTAGTCTGAGCCTACATTGTCTTGTGCTCAGGGGCCCGCACTCCTTTCTCCACACAGCAGTCTGCGTGATCGAAAAGCAAACTCCTATCCCATCTGCCCTGTGCCTAGGACCCTGCAGTACCTTCCATCACACTGAAGTGTGTATCTGGACTTCCTTTCTGCTTTGATCTGGCTCTGCCTACCTCTTCAGCTCCCCTCCTACCAGTTTCCGTTCATTATGTTCTGGCCAGATTCACTGTTTTCAGACATGCTGAGATCTTTCCGTGTCAGAGCCTTGCTTTTCTTCTCTCTTCTGGACGGTACCCTCAGATTTGTCAGCCTTGCTCCCCCTCGGTTCTGAGATGACCCTTCTACCCCAACCCTGTCATGGGCTGTTTCTTACTTGGTTTATGTTTCTTTAAGCTGATCATCACCTGAAATTATTTACATGTATTTACTGGCTTTCTCCCTCCATAAGCTCTGCGAGCACCGGGATTTGTCTGGTTGGTTGAACGCTGAATCCCTCAGTGTGGCACCAGGCTGTGGCAATTCGGAGATGGTCAGTCAGTGTTTATTACTGGATGAATGATGCATTATAGTATTGGTTTACATCATGGCTTCTACCGCTCTGTGATTAGTTCAAGGCCCTTTTGATGAGATAGGCCAGTCTGAGCAAAGTCATTCTTCCAGACTTAATAAGGTTCCTGCTGGTAGAGTTGTGTCTTAAACTGTAAAATACTAAATTCTGTTCTTTGATGCCGTTTGTGTAACTAGTGGTTAATTTTCCACGTGCTTCCTAGTCCTGTTGGAATAATAGATAAAAAGACCAACTGTGGCGCTAACTCCCTGGGATTCATATTTCCTAAAAACATTTCTCAGATTTCTGCTGCTAGGCTTTTTGTATCATGCAATTTTTTTTAAAGTAATCTCTCTGCCTAGTGTGGGTCTCAAACTCACGACCCTGGGATCAAGAGTCATATGCTCTACTGACCGAGCCAGCCAGGTTGCCCCAGTATCCTGTAATCTTGACAGGCTTTCTCTTACCTCTTGGATTCTTCCTGTTGAAACTTGTTAGACTTGTTAATTTTCTGTGTAGCATGGGATGATGGTTTTCTAGAAGATTCTGCAAATCCTTTGTCTTATATTTATCTAATAGCTTCTCTGGTACAGATTTTTCATTCCTTCCTTCCTCTACGTTCCTGTTCAATGGTATCTTTTTTTTTTTTTTTTTAATCACCACCCTACTTCCAACTGGTCATGGGAAGGGCTTTGTGACTGGAGTATGTGTTTATCAGTAGTATGGGGTCTGGCTGAAAGGTAGATTGTGACCTTAAATGGAAGGTTCAGGATTATGGAGATTCTGTACTCTCTCATGATATTTTTATATTCTTAGTGTGGGAATTATTTTCTTCTTTTTATATATTAGTTGAAGGTGAGGATCTCTTAAATTTTTTTTTCCTGTCTTCAACAGCACCCCACCTAGTAGCTTGCACATAATAGGTGTTCAATGTTGAGTTGAATTGAATTCTGATAAGAAGATTTAATCTCCCCAAGAATCTAGAAGGCCAGACTTTTTCTATTTGAGAGAGAGAGAGAGAACGAACAGTGGAGAGGGGCAGAGGGAGAGGGAGAAGCAGGCTTCCTGCTAAGCAGGGAGCCCGATGCGGGGCTCGATCTCAGGACCCTGGGATCATGACCTGAGCTGAAGGCAGACACTTAATCGACTGAGTCACCCAGGCGCCCCAAGTCCCCACTCTTGATAGGACAGTTAATATTTTCATAATCTCCAGTGCAGTGCTGTACAGGGGCATCTTCATGTACCCCGTTCCAATCAGGGAATTACTTCTGTTTCCCTCTGAGAAGAAAATCTGGAGCCACTATGAATTATCCTGTGTTAGGTATAATGGTCCTGTTTATAGATGAGAAAACCAGTTGATAGAGGTCAAAGGTCTAAGATTATTTAGCAAACAAATGACCTGGAATTAGAACACAAGTCTTAGGTTATTTTTTCTCCTCTGTGTTTTAGGTATCCCAAATCCCACTTAAGGTTGATGAGTGGCCTACTGGCCAATTGAAAAAAAATGCAGTTTGTGTAGCAGTGGTTAGTCCACATGCTGAAAGTGAGCCTTCCCCATCTGCTGAGGGTTATAGGCAAATTCAGAGCCTCTGGCCTTTCTTGTGACATGTGCATGAAAATGGGTAAGAGAAAGAAAAAGGGGCACCTGGGTGGTGCAGTTGGTTAAGCGTCCGACTCTTGATTTTGGCTCAGGTCATGATCTCAGAGTTGTGAAATCAAGACCCGCGTGGGGCTCTGCGCTCTGCAGGGAGTCTACTTGAGGTTCTTTCCCTCTCCCTCTCCTGCTTCTCCTGCTGCTCATGTGCTTGCACGCGCTCTCTCTCTCTCTAATACATACACACACACATACATACATACATAAAATCATTAAAAAAAGAAAAATTTTATACCACATTACATATTATGTTAAAATAATTCCATTCAGCATGTTTAATTTTGTAATTTTCCTGTATTTTCACTAGTGACATTATAATTCTCAAAAGGGCTTTCTTCATTTGGTATAAACTGGAACTGATACTGATAACTTTGATTAGAGTAAGAGTCAACCAAAGTTTATTTCTGAGACACAAAATGTTGATGAATTAGAGGTGGAGGTTTTATTCCTTATTGTCAGCATAGTCAATATGGACTATGGAGGTGAATGGACTACATTTTGCTTTTATTAATACTTGTCAACTAGGTTTTTCTGAAGAATCTTTTTTTTTTTTTTTAGTTCTGATTAAACAGGTACCCATTGCTTTGAAAAATCCGTATGTAAACTCAGGATGCTGGGCTCATATCATTTCATGGTGGATGATTTGTGTAAAATTTCAACTGAGTAAATTTCATTCAAGCAATGGGAGTCTTGAAGATGTGAGTCCATTGCAAAAAAGTATTATGTTCTATGTATATTATGTGATTCTTGACCTGCAGTCCCAGAGCAGTAATAATTCAAACCATTGTACCTACAATATCATAGTTCATTAACTAATTTGGCATTACTCTAAACCCTCAACAGAATGTGCCTAATTTTTTTTGTTCTTAGTAATATTAATAATAAACTACTTTTCCTGGCTCTGAGGGGCTTTAGAATCAGATAGCATTTTTCAGTTGTAAGGAACCCTCAACCCTTCTGTGTTTTATCCACACCCAAAGCCACATGTGAATGAATATGGTAGTTCTCTAAGTTATTATTTCTCTATGCATTCAAATATGTTTCACAGTGCTGAAAGATAGGGTAGGGAAGGAACATGGACATTGAGGTTAGAGATAACGATAGTGAACAAGGCTAATAAAAAAAGGATATATCTATCAGGTTTTGTTTATGCTCATTATAGCAAGTTCTTCATGCATTCGTTAGATAAATCCCTAATTCTCATTTTATTGGATGTTTTCCTATGAGCAATATGAAGCTTCTCCTTTCCCACTTTTATCCTGTTGAGCTGTGTATCTTTTACACCAGCATTCGATTCAAAATTCCCTCTGGACTCTGCCCTCAGTTTATTCATATGGTCTTCGTCCACTGAACAAGATGGTACTTGAGGCATATTGGCCTTTTCAAATAAGCATCTTACTCCTGCCTCACTGCTTTTACTTATGATGTTCTCCTTGTTTGGAGTTTTTCTCCCTTCTATCCAATTCTGTCCTGATGAGCCAGTTCATATTCCCTCCTTTACAGAAGTCTTTCTCTTTAGTCTATACTGATCAGTCTCATCTCTGAACACTTAACACATAATCATCTCACTAGCCTGAGTATTGTTATCTAAGTGTTCCATGTCATCTACCTACAGAAATACTGACTTTTTAAAAGCATAGAAATGAGGCCCTCTCATTCTGGTCATGAAGCAAGTTCTCATGCCCAGAATTTAATTAGCATGTTGTAGAATCGAGTAACAGTAACACCTAACTATTTATCAACTTGCTTTGATAGTTTGCTATCAATTTACTTTGCCACATGTAGTGCTCTGTATTTTATACATATTATCATTAGTCTCACACTGTTACAGATGAGAAATTAAGGGCACATTGGTTAAATGAGTTGTCCCAAGGTCAGATAGTAGCTTCTTTGTGGTAGAGCCAGGGTTTGTAAACAGTTTGCCAAGCTTCAAAACCAGTGTTCTTTGTACTGTGTGAAACTCTTTGTAGCTCAGATTCAAACATGTATGTGTGTATGACTGAAGGAATTAAGTAGAAGTCTAAGTTTCTTTGAACATGATTTTCTTCTTTGATGGACACTGAGTACTACTACCCCATGATATTATCGTGGGTCCAGCTTGTGAAGGGTAGTAATTTTGCTGTTCCTGTCTTCAAAGTACTTGAATCTAATTGGGTAATAGAGGCATATGTATTGTTACCTACATACAAGGAAGGATGGAATAAGATCTACAAAAGGAAATTAAATAGTCTTGTAGGTCCATGGAAGAGATTATCATTTCCAACTGGAGGAATTAGGGATGGTACCAGAAACTAGCATTCTGGGATTGATGGAAGGATGGAAGTTTGAAAGAAGATTGTGTTGAGTTTGGACTTTGGAACTTGGAGATTGGGGTTCAGTTTCTTACACCATCACTCACTAGCCAGGTAAACTTGGGAAAATTAGCCAGTAGCTCTGACTTTTCTTCCTTTAGTACCACTTATCCCTAGGGGTTAATGAGAAGACTCTAGGAAAAAATTACATGTGAATCTCTTGGCATTGTGCGTAGTGCATAATAAGCACTTAGTAAATGTTAGCTAAAGTAATTTTGTTAATGAAAAGGTCATGAACAAACCCTTAGAAGAAACTTGAAGGTGACTATTAAGTTTGTGGAAGGGTTTAGTCCCTTTGGGACACAGTGGGCTAAGCCTTGAAAGGTAAATTGGAAATTATGGTTCCAGTGAGTCATTTCATCCTTAGAATATTATTGCTTCTTCCTTAGACAATAGAGCCATTAGAGTTTTGTTTTTTGTTTGTTTTGTTTTGACAGAAGTGATGTCTTGTAACCTGAATTTTAGGAAAATAACTTGTAAGAATGGGAAAACTAGACTGAAGATGATTGGAGGGGTATGGGAAGACTGGCTGATGATGCAGCAGACAAGGGGAGAACTGATCAAAATCGAAACCAGTGCCAGTTGGGGAGGGGGGAGTAAGGGGGAACAAGAATGTGAGATCTTGCAGGAGCAGGAATAACCTGTTATTTCAACCTCAAAATTATATGCACTAACACCAAAATGTATGTATTCTTTTTTTTTAAAGATTTTATTTATTTATTTGAGAGAGAGTGACAGAGAGCACAAGCTGGGAGGAGAGGGAGAAGCAGGCTCCTCCCCGCTGAGCAGGGAACCCGGTGTGGGGCTCGATCCCAGGACCCCGGGGTCATGACCTGAGCCAAAGGCAGATGCTTAACTGACTGAGCCATCCAGGCATCCCCGAAATATATGTATTCTTATTGTTGAGATTATAAAATCTTTATGTGCTCATTGTAGAGAAAAGTTTAGGGTAAAATAATCATTTATAATTCCAGCACATAGAAACAACCACTATGTGCTTTTACTTATTTATTTTTTAAAAATTTATCTATTTGAGAGAGAGAGAGATTATGGGCAGGGGGGGGCAGAGGGAGAGAGAGAGAGAGAGAGAATCTCAAGCAGACTCCCCACTGAGTGCAGAGCCTGACGTGGGGCTTGATCCCATGATCCTGAGATCATGACCTGAGCCGAAATCAAGAGCTGGATACTTAACCAACTGAGCCACCCAGACGCCCATCCCTTCCAAATTTACAATGTCCTTTATACCCAATTTTGGTTGAAATATTGGTTTATTCTAATCTTCACATCACTTCATATCCATGTAAATGTGATTACTGTTATTATCTTGAGGTGGTTTCCCTTCATTTGTTTTGGGGTATTTGTATTTTGTTGTGATAGGTCTGGAAGATTTTTTTTTTTTTTTTTTTTGAGAGAGAGAGTGCTTGAGCAGAGGGAGGGGCAGAGGGAGACAGAAACTCAAGCAGGCTCCATAGTCAGCGTAGAGTTCACCGCAGGGCTTGATTTCAGGACCCTGAGATCATGACCTGAGGCGAAATCAAGAGCCGGGCGCTTATCTGACTGAGCCACCCAGGTGCCCCTTAAATTTTTTTTTTTTTAAGATTTTATTTATTTATTTGAGAGAGAGAGAATGAGAGACAGAGAGCATGAGAGGGAGGAGGGTCAGAGGGAGAAGCAGACTCCCTGCCGAGCAGGGAGCCCGATGCGGGACTCGATCCTGGGACTCCAGGATCATGACCTGAGCCGAAGGCAGTCGCTTAACCAACTGAGCCACCCAGGTGCCCGCCCCTTAAATTTTTATTTGGAAATAATTTTAGATTTACAGAAGAGTTGCAAAGAATACAGAATGTTCCTGTGTTCCCTTCATCCAGCTTCCTCTGTGTTAACATCTTACATAAAATTGATACATTTATCAAAACTAAGAAATTAATGTTGGTACAATACTGTTAATTAAACTATAGCCTTTATTTGGGTTTTCCCAGTTTTTCCGCTGTTGGTTTTTTTTTCTATCCCAGGATCCAATCTAGGATCCCTCACTGCATTTAGCCGTTGTGTCTTCTTAGTGAACTCCTCCAGTCTGTGACAGTTTCTCAGGCGTTCCTTATATTTCATTACCTTGTCCTTATTGAAAAGTAAGCACCTATGCTTCTGAAGTAATGAATTGTGGCTTCCCCGTTATCCAAAAGTAGAGGATTCCGGGGGTGCCTGGGTGGCTAAGTCGGTTAAGCGGCTCCCTTCGGCTCAGGTCATGATCCCAGGGTCCTGGGATTGAGTCCCACATCGGGCTCCCTGCTCAGCGGAGAGCCTGCTTCTCCCTCTCCCTCTGTCTGCCTCTCTGCCGACTTGTACTCTCTATCTCCATGTCAAATAAATAAATAAAATCTTAAAAAAAAAAAAGAGGATTCCCATGAAACCTTTTGTAAGCTTGAGATGCTGAACAGTTACCATTTCATAAAGACGAAAATCCTCTTCGGATTTCATTTGAGGAAAATAAGAGCTAATGTAATTCTTTGGTAAATCGAACTTTTGGATAGCAGGGAAAACCTGTGTATAATTTGAAATTCACCCTATGTGTGGGCCCATATGAAGTTTAAATTTTTGTTTTCTTAAGATTTATTGAATTTTTTAAAGAGGTTATTTTAATTAATTAAAAATTTTAAAATTATTTATTTGAGAGAGTGAGCGAGAGAGGGAGAAGGAGCAGGGGTAGGGGCAGAGAGAGAGGGAGATGCAGACTCCTGGGGAGCGGGGAGCATGGGAGGGGGGCTCAGTCCCAGGACTCTGGGATTATGACCTGAGCCCAAGGCAGACGCTTAACTGAGCCATCCAGGTGCCCCTATTTATTTATTCTAGAGAGAGAGCACAAACAGGGGTAGGGGCAGAGGGAGAGAGAGGGGAAGCCGGCTCCTCACTTAGTGGGGATCCCGACACAGGGCTCAGTCCCAGGACCCTGAGATCATGACCTGAGCCAAAACCAAGTGTTGGATGCTTAACTGACTGAGCCACCCAGGCACCCCTAAATTCCTTTTTTAAAAAGTTCTTGATAATGATATAAAACAGATTAATGAAATTAAGATTTCAGAATTAATTCGAAATCATTTTGAAAAGTAATTTAATAAACTTGTTGATCCCCAAACTGCGAAGTTACAGGTTACAGGCCTGGAACTAGTCAAGTAGCATTCTTGATGTATTGATAAGAAAGTGACATTTAAAAAACAACCATACTCTACAGCTATCAGGTATATAGTCAGGCATATTTCAGTTTGTCCTGACTCTAGGGTTACATCACAAACGTAAAGCTCCAGTGTTAATTCCAGCCCTTTCATGAAAAAGAGTATGTTTTACAGCATCAGGGATGGTAAACACATTCCAGAATGGAGCACATGTCAGAAGTTTTAGGATAACTTTAAGCTTGTAGATTCATCTTCAGACTGTCCTAAATATTGACTGTTGGTTAAATTTTGCCTTCAGCTCTTGCATTTTGTTCATGAAAATGTGAGCCATGCCAATAGGACAAATGCTTGATAATTCAGGCCTGTCCCTGAAGGATGCACTTGAGAGGTAACCACAGATAATCTTTTGAGATTAATTGATAAGATTCTCTAATTTTTAAATTCAGTGATTCCACTGAGTGTGGGGGTTCGTCAGCTGTGGAAAATGAATGCAGTTTCCATGGGCTTGATTCACATGTCTGGTTTGAGGCAGAACACTTGTATTTCGTTGCTCATATCAGTAGTGCTCCGGGTTTTTTTTTTCCCCCTGCAGTTTCAGTTTTGGTGTATTCAACTGTCTTGTCACATCACGGAAGAACAATCTTGTGAGTTGCCAGGGGGTCTGACAAGTCGAGCCACTCAAAGCCCTTTAATTCCAAGTGTCCTTGATCTGAGGAAGCAGCTCAGTAAATCTCTTAAATAAGTTTTCACAGCCTAGCCATATGCCTGTATTAAAATAAAGGGAACTTCTGTGCACTGCTTCGCCTTCTTCCAAATATTCCTTGCATTTGTGATGGTGAAGGCCATAACCTGGAGTTACAATCTGTCACTTCCTTCATCACTTCATGCAGTGACCCTGATTCATTCACTCAGTAAGTAGTAATTGAGCTTAGTACATTCTGTGTGCCAGCATCTGTTGTAGGTACGGGGGAGATAGGACAGCACCAGGCTTCTTTTCTAGTGGACAGGGAAGGTGCACCAAATAAGTAAAATATACAGCTTAGCAGATGGAGATACATGCTGCTATGGAGAATATAAGGGAGGGGGAATAGGGAGAGTGTGTGTGTGTGTGTACGTGCAATATATAGAATGGTGGTCAGGAGAAGCCTCACTAAGATGATGACATTTGAGCAAAAACCTAAGGGAAGTGAGGGGGCAAGCCAGTTTGAGTACCCAGGGAAGGACTACTCTAGGCAGAGGAAACAGTAAGTGCAAACGTCAGGAGTTGGAAGCAAGCCCAAGGGACGAGAGGGACGGCAGCAAGGCCGTCATGGTTGCAGGTGTGTGGGGAGGGAAGGGAACAGCTCATAGGTGCGTGGCGCCAGAGCACCTGGTGTGTGGTAAGCCATCCTTTCAGTTGGCCTTTGCTCTGAGTGAGGTTGGAAAACATTGTGGGGTTTTGATCTGGATTTCCGATTTCCGATGAAAAGGGTTTCATTTTATTGACTCTAGTGTTGAGGGGACAAGGATAGAAGTTGATAGAAGGCTGTTTCAGTAATTCAGGTACGAGATAATGGTGGCTTGAACCAGGGTGGTAGAAATGGCCAGATTCTGGACATGTTTGGAAGATAAGAGACATTAGCATTTCTTAATGAATGGGATATGTGGTGTGGAGAAAGAGGCCCTCATGTTTTTAGTCTGAACACCTGAGAAGGTGGAGTTACTGTTTACAGGGATGGGGAAGTCAGCTGGAGCAGGTTGTGTGGGAGAAGATCAGGAGTTTTGCTGGGGTCTATGTGCATTGTGAATGAGACGATGGGGCCTGGTGTGGCCACCGCCTTTGCTTGAATGTACTTCGGAAATTTGCACATGCCCTCTCTCTTCGCTGCAGGTACTCCGTCTATGACAAATGATTTAAACTTTTCAATATTTAAATCAAGCATCTTAAATTCCTTGATGGCAAGTATTTCGTGTCTGTTAGCTGACTGGGTTAAAAAGAACCTCACATCTCAGGTGGGCTTCAGTGTGCTAAGCAGGTTGCAGTAGACCCGATAGGTCTGGAATACAGATGTTTCAGCTGCCACACCATATAGGTGAACCTGGAAAAGACAAGCAAACAAAAACAACAAAACTAAGACCTCAACAATTTAAAAGTTAAAATAAACAACCTCATGTTGTACAAAATCAGGCACTCAAACCACCAAGGCTGATTGAAGAAATGGAGTTGGGAAAGAATACTTAAAACTAAGGAACTTTGTAACTAACAGATGTAGTAGTCCTACTAGAAGTATTAAGAAATTAGCGCAGTTTACTGGTGGTGCACCCAGTATAGCAGTGAGAAAATTCTTTGTAGCCTTACACTCCAGTGCTCAGGCTTTCTTCTTTAGAGAAGTAGGTCTTAGAGGGTTTTTGCTTCTAATAGAGACCCTTTCATCAAAATTAAAAATCTGATCCAGGTTATATAGCCTTCATTAATCCACAGTTGTAACAGGAGAAATGTCTTTGCAGCTTCCTCATCTGCATTTACAGTTTTCTCCCAGATAGTTTAGAAGATGGAAAGTGTAGGGAATCCTGGGTGGCTCAGTTGGTTAAGCATCTGCTTAATAATTCTGGGATCAAGTCCCGCATAGGGCTCCCTGATCAGCCTGCTTCTCGCTCTGCCTGCCGCTCCCCCTGCTTGTGCTCTCTCTCTGAGAAATAAATAAAATCTTAAAAAAAAAAAAGAGAAGATGGAAAATGTCGTTGTATTTGAAGCCAATGAATCAGCCACCCCTTAAAAGTAAATCACTTCTGTAGATTTTTCAGCTTTCCCCCGCCCCCTTAAGGTCTTCTTGCTGAGGCTTTCTCTTTAATGATCATGAGAAAACTTGTGTCTGATTCCTCGGAAACATTAACATGCTGGGAAAAAGTACATGGGAGCCAATGTGACTTCTTCATTATGCAGATATTCATCTGTTGCCAGTCGTGTGTGAGATAATGTGTGTTAAAGAAACACATTGTGGCAGAACAGATTATTCCTGACCTGGGACTCCTGACTCCTGAGAGCTGACATACAATCCAGGACCAAACTTAGATCTACCTCCTTACTGGATAGTCCAGAATTTTTCTGTTTAAAATAGGTATGCAGGGGGTGCCTGGATGGCTCAGTGAGTTAAGCGTCCAACTCTTAATTTTGGCTCAGGTCATGATCTTAGGGTCGTAAGATCCATTTCCACATATGGCTCCATGCTCAGTGGGGAGTCTGCTGAGATTCTCTCTCTTCCTCTCTCCCTCTGCCCCTCCCCCTGCTCTCATGCTCTCTAAAATAAGTAAATAAGGGCGCCTGGGTGGCTCAGTTTGTTGAGCAACTGCCTTCGGCTCAGGTCATGATCCTGGAGTCCCGGGATCGAGTCCCACATCAGGCTCCCTGCTCAGCAGGGAGTCTGCTTCTCCCTCTGACCCTCCTCCCTCTCATGCTCTCTGTCTCTCATTCTCTCTCTCGCATATAAAATCTTAAAAAAAAAAAAATTAAAAAAAATAAAATAAGTAAATAAATCTTTCAGATGTGCTTTAAAAAATAAAATAGGGTTTTCAGTAAGAAAAACCCTAATGTTATTTCAATAGTATGCTCAAAAAACATTTGAAAAGGTTCAGCATCTATTCCTTTAAAAAACAGGAAGTGAAAACTACATCTTCAACAAGACCCACTGTTTCGAACCAACCAAAAGCCAATATCATTCTTGACAATGACACACCAGAGGATTTTCTGCTTACTTCAGGAACATATTAGCAAGACTTCTCTTGCTACGAACAGTATTCTAGAAGTTCTGACTGGTGCAGTAAACCATAAAGCAAAAATAAGTATAATTATTTGAAAAGAGATAAAATAAAAAAACCAAGAAAATAAAAGTATTAATAAAGGGTGTATATATGGTAAGTATACAAAATCAATAGCTTTCCCAAGTGTTGACAATAACCAGTTAGAAACATACAATGGGAAGAACATCCCTTCAGTATAGTTACAACAAATAAAAAATACCTAGAAATAACCCTAATAAGAAATAAGTGGAGGGCGCCTGGGTGGCTCAGTTGGTTAAGCGACTGCCTTCGGCTCAGGTCATGATCCTGGAGTCCCGGGATCGAGTCCCGCATCGGGCTCCCTGCTCGGCAGGGAGTCTGCTTCTCTCTCTGACCCTCCCCACTCTCATGTGCTCTCTCTCATTCTCTCTCTCTCAAATAAATAAATAAAATCTTTAAAAAAAAAAAAAGAAATAAGTGGAATTGAAATCAAGAATACTATAAAACTTGAGATTTTTAAAGTAAAACTTGAATGAACTGGAGGGACAAACATGATCTGAGTAAAAATTACGTACATTTCTAGAGGGGCTTGAGAAAATGATTCTAAGTAATAAACAAAGGAGAGACTAATATCAGATAATAAAACTTAACATAGAGCAGTCAATTATGTGTTACAGTTTAGCAGAGTAGTCATGATGTCAGGTGTTGGAGGTAGAGTACTTGGATTCTAGGCAGGTGATCATGGCCCAGTTACTTAATCCCTCTACTCCCGAGTTTTCTCACCTGTAAAGCGTGAGATCGAATGAGATAATGTAAATAAAGAGCTGAGCAAATTGCTGGTACATGGGAAATATCCAAAACATGTTAGTTGTTCTTGTTTTGTGTTGACACAAGAGTAAAATAGGTCAATGGAAGAGAATGTAAGACCATAATATAAATAAGAATTGATTATTTATTAAAGGAGCCGTTTTGAATCAGACAATTGATTAGATATTATATTTAGGTAAAAAATTTTGGATAACTCATATTGCACGTCAAAATAAATTCCATGGGACCATAAACAAATAGAAGGAAAAAAAGGTGTCAAATAGTTGAAGAGCTTAAAAGCAGTGAGAAAAGGTCCAAAGTCAAATTGATTTGCCTAGACAAAAAATTTATTTCTGTATAAAAGAAATACTCACATGTTGGATGACAAACTAAGGCACAAGTAGTGGTGTATTGGTAAATATATAATCACTAGCTCTGTGAGGGAGGGGAAAAAAATGCCCAGATGTGTCACACTGGCAGATTTCCTTGGTATAAATTCTCTACCATACTGATTTCAGGCTACCGACATGAAGTCAGTGAGCGGGAATTGGGAAGGGATGTGCATCATTGGCTCTCAGGAGCCTGGTGCAAGCTAGCTGCAGTGCACCACTTGCTCAGAAACGGCAGAGCATGCTGAGAAACCACCTAGAGATCATCCCAGGTCAGAGCACATTCCTGCTGGAAACCGCCTTCCCCAGGAAGCATCAGATAAAGATAACAGAATAAAAATCTACTCTGTTGTATCATGGAGAATACCCTGAACTGGACCTGCGCAGGGTGTCTGGGGTGGAAAGAGGCCTGTGGGGTGGCTAACGCACATCCTGGGAGCAGCCTCTTTGGAAACAAAATCATATGTTGGTTGAGGACTAAAGGGGCAAGGTGTTGCTAGGCAAACACTTAGCAGAAAAAGAACAGTTAGAAGAACAGACCAGAGCAGAGGTTGTTTCTCCCTTGGTTTCTTCTTCTGAAGCCCATGGTTCTCTTGGTAGTGGTACATGTGTTTATCTTCTGTCCCTGCATATTTATATTTTTATCTCTGTGTTTTTTATTCTCCTTTTAATATTGTTCAGTTACTGTCTATAGTAGTTTTCATAAGTGTGGTCACCAGAAAGACCAGTCATGATGGGAATGATGTGTGAGAGCATGAAGGCTTGTGTTTAAACAGTGATGAAGTGAGCCATATGCTTTTTTATGGTAGACCAGGAGGCCAAAGACATGTCTCATTGTGATCAGGGAATCATGGTATTGTCAGGAAGGGAGGCTTCAAGGTATGGAGACTTGGGGTCCTTTCTCATGTTTGTTGGATATTGGGATTCCATCAGGGGCTTGTACTTTCTATTCCACAGTGGATTGCTAGCTTATTTGGTAACCCAGCCTCACATTTATCATCGTAGATGATATCTGGATGATCATATCTGGAGTTCTAATAGATTGGAAGTAGGATTTAGTTGGATTTCAGGGAATTGGAGACTTTCTGAATAGGGGAGCAATATGGTTAGAAGTTGTATAGTTGCTTGAAGCCTGTGATTGAGAATCGTTACATACTTTATGCAGTAAAGAACCAGTTGGTATGGAGTGGGATAGGGGTATGGAAAGAGAGAAAAAAAAGTAGTTACTTTTAAGGGGTTAATGAAAATTAATCTTATGACATGAGAAAAGTAACTTAAATAGACACACAGAGAACTAGTTGGTTGGAAAGATGGGTTGCCAGATTTGGATATAGACCAGTCAAGGTACAAATGAGGGGAGCCAGGGTTTAGAACTTATCTTTGGAGATGGACAAATATTGTTTCTTATGAGTGGGATTTTTTTTTAAGTGGGTTCTACACCCAGAGTTGGCTGGGGGGGGGTCGGGGGGGGGGGCTTGAACTCATGACCCTAAGTTCAAGACCTGAGCTGAGATCAAGAGCTGGACCCTCGGGCGCCTGGGTGGCTCAGTTGGTTAAGCGACTGCCTTTGGCTCAGGTCATGGTCCCGGAGTCCTGGGATCGAGTCCCACATCG
>NC_138382.1:56021359-56122760 GCF_054177405.1 Leptonychotes weddellii
TTTTTTAAGTGGGTTCTACACCCAGAGTTGGCTGGGGGGGGGTCGGGGGGGGGGGCTTGAACTCATGACCCTAAGTTCAAGACCTGAGCTGAGATCAAGAGCTGGACCCTCGGGCGCCTGGGTGGCTCAGTTGGTTAAGCGACTGCCTTTGGCTCAGGTCATGGTCCCGGAGTCCTGGGATCGAGTCCCACATCGGGCTCCCGGCTCAGTGGGGAGCCTGCTTCTCCCTCTGACCCTCTCCCCTCTCATGCTGTTTCTCTCTCTCTCAAATAAATAAATAAATAAAATCTTTAAAAAAAAAAAAAAAACAGCTGGACCCTCAACTGACTGAGCTACCCAGGTGACCCATAGTGGGATATTTTAATAACTCATTGGGCATGGAAGTTTACAGATGTTCATGTTTTTAGAGCATTTATTTATTCAAGTTTGGTCCATTAACATTCATTTTTCTTGGTTAATTTTTTTTTAAGAGCAAGTTTAGTATCTGTCATTTACAGGGCCATTAATTTGATGATTCAGTGTTCCTTCTCACTTATTTGGGTGTTCCTAGCCTTTTCCATGAGTTTCTTTAATCACTTCAGATCTTTAGCTGGTTTTCATTAATTTAGCTCCTGATGTGCCCACATATTTTCCTGAAAACCTTCCCTGATGATAGAACATTGTATCTCAGGGTTGCAAAGGACTGTAATGATTTTCTAATCCATCAGTTTGATGCTTGAATCCCCCGTATTATTCTTTTCCATTTCAGACTTACATAATTGATGTCTTGATTTTTAATAGTTGGATTTATCCAGGAGTGGGATTTGAGGGTTTGTGGCAATATAGCATTCTCAGACCCAGCATTCACTTGGAGATAACCAACTGGTCATACTTAGGGATGGCTGAAGGCCAGTTGGTTACTTGATGCTGAAAACATTGATACCATTCTGTGGCCCTTACTGCTGGGTACTCTGGCCTCTAACTTTAAACTCTGGGCACAGGGTGGGAGTGTGGTTGGATTTAGGACTCAGATTCTAGCCACAGGCTAAACCCAGGACTCTGATGTTCCTAGAGCTTCCTCCATAGTTCTTATCTATTTGTAGGCAGAGAGAGGATGTTCAAAGTTGGTGGTGGTATAGAACCAACCTCTTTGTTTCCCAGGCCTGCCAGTTAACAAGGCCACTCTGTAGGTCCAACAATAGCTGCCTGTTTGTAAATTATGCTGAAATGCGGGAGAATTCTCTAGAAGGGTCCTAAGTTATAGCTCTTTAATTTTTTTTTAAAGAATTTATTTATGTATTTGAGAGAGGGCATGAGATAGAGAGAGCATGAGAGGGGGGAGGGTCAGAGGGAGAAGCAGACTCCCTGCTGAGTAGGGAGCCCGATGTGGGACTCGATCCCGGGACTCCAGGATCATGACCTGAGCCGAAGGCAGTCGCTTAACCAACTGAGCCACCCAGGTGCCGCTCTTTACTTTTTTTTTTTTTAAGATTTTATTTATTTGACAGAGAGAGAGAGCGTACAAGCAGGGAAAGCAGCGGGCAGAGCAAGAAGCAGACTCCCAGTGAGCAAGGAGCCTGATGGGGGACTTGATCCCAGGACCGTGGGCTCATGACCTGACCCAAAGGCAGACACTTAACCGACTGAGCCACCCAGGCATCCCTCTTTAATATTTTCTGCTTATAGAATTTGAATGCAGAATACTTGGTATGGTTCAGGTTTCACCAAGGAAGCCCAGCTGATGGCTGCAAGGAGGCTTTACCAAGTATTGATGTTAGAATTCACCAAGCCCTACAGCTTTGGAAGCTCGGAAAGTTAATTTTGCTAGTACATATAGAGTGCATCCTTCTGTTAATAGTAGAATCATGTAAATCTAAGTCGTAAGACACATGTCAACTCAGGAGGCTAATTTATGAAACTTACGTATAGAACAGAAAATTTTAGTCGCCTTAGCTAGTATTAAGGTAGAGCTGAATCGTTATTTTAAAATTATCCTATTTACTCTTTTTTTTTAATTTTTAATTGTATTTATTTGTCAGAGAGACAGACAGAGAGAGCACAAGCAGAGGGAGTGGCAGGCAGAGGGAGAAGCAGGCTTCCTGCTGAGCAGGGAGCCCCATGCGGGACTCAATCCCAGGACCCCAGCATCATGACCCGAGCAGAAGGCAGCTGCTTAACTGACTGAGCCACCCGGGCGTCTCCCTATTTACTCTTAATAGAAAGTAGTACTTTTAAAAAAAACAGTCCAATCCAAATTTGGAAATGTGTAAGTCGAAAGTCCTTCTGATCCTACCTGGTGAAATAAGTTGTTAAAACTTAGTCTAGATGTATTCATCCAGACTCTTTGCACAGGCAGGAGCCTGTGTTACTCTGTTACTTTATTTTTGTATAACTTTCTAGTTCGGTTATGCACCTCACTTGTTTACTTATGGGAAAAAGCTAGAGGACAGTCAGAAGGTTGCCTAAAGGGGCACCTGGGTGGCTCAGCCATTAGGCGTCTGCTTTCAGCTCGGGTCGTGATCCCGGGGTTCTGGGATCAAGCCCCGCATCGGGCTCTCTGCTCTGTGGGAAGCCTCCTTCTCCCATTCCCATTCCCCCTGCTTGTGTTCCCTCTCTTGCTGTGTCTCTCTCTGCCAAATAAATAAATAAAATCTTTAAAAAGAAAAAAAAGGTTGCCTAAAGACATGCAATCAGATGAACAGAGCAGCCTGGATGACTCACAGTGCAGCCACATGTCAGTAGCCTGAATTGTCTCTTCATCAATCCAGAGCCTGCTGCCCTGGAACTTCTTCCTCAAGACATTTTGGAAGGGCGATGTCAATGTTTATCTCTCAGACTGTTATTTTTCAGTGTAACTGGTCAAGTACAGATCTTGCCACCTACTAGGAGCTAAGTAAATAGGAGCTGTGCATGTACCCGCCCTTTCTGGCCCTTTTCTCTGACAAGTACATTCTTTCTCTAGGTGTGTTTATACCACAGTCTAGTTTTGCCTTGGCATGTGTGCCCTTTGGTCTCTTTAAGATGACTTTTCTATTTCTACTTTGCTTTATCTCTTATTTCAGTTCGGTGCGGCCTTATTTCTCTTTTCCTCTTGTGTTACCCACAGAAGGATTGAACTATTCACTGAAAATCAGCATTCTATCTAGTAATTCTTGTAATTTCTGATTTCTCACAAAAATGCTTCCTTTCATCAAATTTCATTATGACCCAACTCTTTACCTTAATTAAAACTGTTCTGCTTTTATCTTGTTGTATATCTAATGTAGCTGTATTAGAAGTGTTTGTATGAAGTCTGTCGTGAAATCAGTAGAATTCCATGTGAAGTGGCCAATATGGCCCCCTTTTAAGTATTTTCTGTGATTTATACATATAACTACTTTATTGCGATATAATTTTTTAGAGGGGGAGGGACAGAGAGAGAGAGGAAGAATCTTAAGCAGCCTCCATGCCCAACGGGGGGGTTCGATCTTACAACCCTGAGGTCATGACATGAGCCGAAATCAAGAGTTGGACACTTAACCGACTGAGTCACCCAGATGCCCCGAGATTTCATTCTTATACCATACAGTTCACCCATCTAAAATTTACTGTTCAGTACTTTTTAGTATATTCAGAGTTGTGTAACCATCACTACAATCAATTTTAGAACATTTTTATCATCCCCCAAAGAAACCCCATACCCATGAGCAGTCATTTCCCATTTCCCCTCAACTCCCATCCAATACTAGGCAAGCTCTACTACTTTCTGTCTCTGTTGATTTACCTATTCTGGATGTTTTATATAAATGGAATTATATAACATGTGGCCTTTTGTGTCAGGCTTTTTTCACTTTAATATTTTCAAAGATCATCCATGTTGTAATATGTATCACTACTTCACTCCTTTTTATTCTAAAATTTATATTCAATGCTATGGATATACCACATTGCATTTATCCATTCATCAGTTGATGGGCATTTGTATGTGATTTCTTTCTTTCTTTTCTTTTTTTTAAAGTAAGCTCTACACCCAGTGTGGGGGCTTGAACTCATGACCTTGAGATCTAGGAGTCACATACTGACTGAGCCAGCCAGGTGCCCCTGTATGTGATTTCTTATTAGCAAAGTAGTACTTTAGTATGATTTTTCTTTTTGAAATCCAAACAGCATTACATACAAAATATGATGGAAGTTACAGAAGGCTAGGAGGAAACAACAGTTGTTTTGACCTATTAGACATGCCTGCAGGTGTTGACTTCAAATATCAACAGCAATATTTGGACATTTGGAAATTATCTTTGAACTTAAAATACAAAATATGTTAATAACATGTTATTCTTCGTTACGACCTGTAATTTTCCTGTAAGAAAAATGTTAACCATGCAAAAAAATCAATTTAGATAAAATAAGCCACAGAATATACTACAGTAATTTTGCTGTAATTCTTATGCTTCTCATTGTTCTGTTTACCCTGTTCTCTTCCACATACATCATCAGTCCACGGTATCTACACAGGACTTTAACCACAGTCAACATGGAAGAGCAGTGCGGTCCTAAGCCATTGAGCTCAACTACCTGCTTCACATCCCTGCTGTTTTAGTATTTACTGGCTGTATGACTTGGGCAAGTTACTTATTCCCTCTTTGCCTCAGTTTTGTCATCAGTAAAATGGGAATAATAATAGTACCAACCTCGGAGGCATGTTGTGAAAATCAAATAGGTTAATATCTGTAAAGTGTCTGACACATGGCATATGCTTGATGATATAAGCTCTAGTTGGCATGTAGTGTCATACAGTTACTAAAGCACTTGATAATAAAACATTACTTTGGTAATCTTTTTCCCTTAAGATTTTATTTATTTAGTTAGTTAGTGATTGATTGATTGATCGATTGAGAGAGCACCCCCACAGGCCAGGAGGGAGAGGGACAAGCAGACTCTGCACTGAGCGGATTTTTGTATAGTTTGGTTGACTCTGGGTTTTAGAATTGAAGTTTTCTTCCTATTTCTTAAAAAACTTAAGACCTATGAAGGCATTTCAGTTGCTCTTGTTGCCACTGCCATTTGAAGGTTACTATTAATTTGTTTCTTATATTTACGATGATTATCTCCACAACTGTGCACTCATTAATTTCTCCTGATTGTATTTCCTTTACAACTAATTTTTCATTTTTTCAGGCATGCATTTTAGAATGTATGCAACATGGGAGGAATTTTTACATGCTTGAAATGAGCACTGGTGAGAATTCAATTTTTAAGATGTGTCATTGGGAAGATTTTCCCCTTTGCCAGTTGTGAAAGGGCATTAACAATGGTTTAGGGCCTGGTCCTACCTCGGAGCTTTACTTAAAATCATTTAGTCCTGAAAACCACAGCACATGGTGTGGGGATAGTCCCCTCTACCTTACAAGTGGGGAAATCAGATCACCTGGTCATATTTCTATTTAGAAGAGGACCTAGGATTCGAACCCAGGTTTGTGTTGCTTTGTACTGTGTTTCCTCTCTAATATTTGCTAGTGTATTTAGTATCTGTCTAATGTTGCCACTTCTGCTTTCTTCAGGAGCAACCTTGCCCCTACCTAGTGTATTCTCAGCATATAGCTTTCCAGTGACATTTAAAGTGTTCTATCTCCTGTCAATAGTGTCAGATAGAATGACACAAACGTTCTCTGGCAGTTTTGATTCTTCATCTGTTTATAGCTGGTATTATTATACTGAGAAAGCAGAAAAAGAATAATCTGGAGAAATGGGAGCCAGTGTTACTTTTTTGTTGTTATTTCTTCCATAATTAAATAGCATTAATAGAAATCAAAATGAGGAAAACACATCATAAGTGAAACTATTTAAAAATTGCATTATCTCCTTCCAGTGCTTGTACATTTTCATATACTGTTTTACAAGTTTTAGAGCCAGAACATAGATATAATTTCATACCATGTTTTTAAATACAACTTTTTATCATTATCATTTTTATGTTACAATGAACTCTTCATAAGTATTTTTATAATTGCTTAGTATTCCATTCTCATATTTAACTGTTTTCTGATAGTTAAATTTCTAATTCTTTTCTCATAATAACACTGTACTGAACATCTTATGTGCAGCTATTTTAATGTTTTAGATTATTTCCTTGGGTTTTTGAAATTATTGCCAAATTACTTTCCAAAAGTATGTAACCAGTTTAAATTGCTTTCAGTTTCAGCATAGTCTTAACTAGCACTACCCGCCTTCACTTCGGAAAGTGTTTTTCAAGTGGGAGCATGAACCCGTATGCTCTGGTTTCCAGAAACGTATTGTTAGAGAGGTTGGTACTGTGTGTACTCATGTCTCCCGTGACCACATAAGTTTTTGAGTGTCTCACAGTAAGGTCTCAGACAAATCCTACTCGGAAGAAAAGATTTTGTTAATATTTCTGAAACTTACTTAAATTTGTAATTTATTTTTCTTGTAGACTTATTAATAAACATCTTTGGGGAATACCATACTATATAATATCTCTGGGGAAAGGAGCCAGCCTATGATGCAGTAGAATGCTTTTTAGGGACATGATCTCATGCAGGAGAGACAATAAGGATGTTTGCTCTAACATTATGTCACACCAGTGGCAAGGGACCTAGCCTTGTTCATTCATTCATTAAAGAAATTTAGAGAGGGCGCCTGGGTGGCTCAGTTGGTTAAGCGACTGCCTTCGGCTCAGGTCATGATCCCAGGGTCCTGGGATCGAGTCCCGCTTTGGGCTCCCTGCTCCGCGGGGAGCCTGCTTCTCCCTCTCCCACTCCCCCTGCTTGTGTTCCCTCTCTCGCTGTCTCTCTGTCAAATAAATAAATAAAATCTTAAAAAAAAAAAAAAAGAAATTTAGAGAGCCTGCTGTTTGCCAGACACTCTTCATCTACTGAGGATATAGCAGTGAATAAAACTAACAAGTCCTAAGTAGGCAGTAAGGTGGGAAGAGTGGTCATTATGTGTTCGGTCCCTTACAGGAAAATTCTATGCACATTTTTTTAAAAGATTTTTTTTATGATTTGAGAGAGAGGGAGAGAGAGCCTGAACTGCAGGGAGGAGCAGAGGGAGAGGGAGAAGCAGAGTCCCCGCTGATCGGGGAGCCCGACGTGGGGCTCAATCCCAGGACCCCGGGATCATGACATGAGCCGAAGGTAGATGCTCAGCTGACTGACCCACCCAGGCACCTCTCTAATTCTGATTTAAAACATAAATTTACTCAGTTCCACCCACCCATTAGCTGTGTTACAGTCAGTGTAATCTTCATATTCCTTCTCCTTAGTCAGCATGGACTTCATGGGTCAGTTCTTTTTTTTTTTAATTTTTTTATTGTTATGTTATTAGTTTTGTCATTAGTTTTTGATGTAGTGTTCCATGATTCATTGTTTGTGCATAACACCCAGTGCTCCATGCAGAACGTGCCCTCTTTAATACCCATCACCAGGCTAACCCATCCTCCCACCCCCCTCCCCTCTAGAAGCCTCAGTTTGTTTTTCAGAGTCCATCGTCTCTCATGGTTCGTCTACCCCTCCGATTTCCCCCCCTTCATGGGTCAGTTCTTATTGTATCATGGAACGGAAGCCAGATGTGAGTTAGAATCCTATACTGAGTACCTATGAACTCTTGCTTTAATACATGTTTCTAGTATAGCAAGGAAATTCAGTAAATCCATTAGCAGTCTGGAAACTGGCTGTCCTGTCACAGGGAGGTGGTGCAAAGTAGAGCTTTGGTCTTTTTCGTGTCCTTGGTGTCATCAAGTACCGAAGAAGTTCTGACACTTGTAGGATGTAATGGGGGGAAAATGAAGGCCATAAAAATGGTATAATTAGAAAAAAAAAAGGTAGTAATTTCAAGTTAAAAACATTGCTCACCACTGATTCAGAAGAAAGACCAGTTAGAAATACTGTTTGAGGATGGCAGACAAGGCTTGGATAATTTTGATCGTGTTTCATTGATGGTGGAGGTAAAAGATGCTGTTAGCTACGTTGCAGAGCAGGATGACCTTGGCCTCTGCCCACTAATTATCATGTGCTCATGTGCAAGAAAGACAGCCACTGGGGAGTTTGATGGAAGAACATCTTTGTAGCAGGACCACAGTTATTTATTTATTTTTAGGGCAGCTGGAGGAAGGGTGAAGACAAAAGGGAGATATCTCCCCATGATCTTTCTATCGCTGTGTAACTAAATAACTTACAAAGTGGCTCTAGTTGCCATTTTCCTCTTTTTTCTTCAAGGGATGAATTGTTTGTGATTTAGCATGAAGTTCATGAACTAAGAAAAGCAGTTGGACACAGATGCCTGTATCTTTCCATTCAATGTATCTTATTACCTTTAACTGCCTGTTAAAATCATGCTTTTATTTTTACCTTTCAAAATATAAATTGCCATCACCAGGCTTAGCAAATGAAACGGATTACTTATGGTAACTGTAAGTAGTTATGCACTCCAAATCCTTGAGAGAGCTTTCCCAAAGGGCAGGCAATGTCTTTCAAAATCCTATTACAGGATTTTATTTGCAGGTGCTATGAACAGAAGGCTGAAAGCCTCCATGTTTTATTGCTGCCCAACTTCATCAGGTCTGCTCACTCTATTGAAAATTGTGGCAAAAATGATTCACATCAGCTCTTTTATTCTTTTGTTACTACTCTGCGCAAATAAAAGCATATTGGGGAATTTAATGAAGCAGTATGTCCTTGGAGGGAGCTTTGAAGATTTGGAGTGTATGACTCTTTGCCTTTAATACTGGAGATTTTTGTGTAAAACAGACTGGCACAAACAAAATAAAGTCCTCACAGATAGCCCAATGTTTGCCACATGGGTAACTTAAATCACACAGGTACCTAGTAGCAGTCACCTTGGAGATGCATTCAGTGACTACCTTAGAGGTTTTCTGGATGTGCCAAGGAGCAGCCAAGATGATGAAAACTGTAGTAGAGCCATTGGAACTATGGAGCCAATTTTGGAGGCGGTCTGTTTATCCAGGCGGTAGAGAGACCGTGATGTTCAAAAAAAAAAAAGGCAAAAACAACCCTAATAATAATAACATTGGGGAGGGGGGGATTTAATTATTCATCAAATTAGCAAACACACCCCAAGGAGGCATTCTGGGAATCTGTCCTGCACGAGAGGCCATATCTCAGCATGCTTTGGCCTTCACATGCACAGTTAGCTTTTCACTGGAATCTGGGAAAGGCAGCGTGGATGGAAAGGATGGATCCGAGCTGCAGAGATCTAGGCCCATACATGGTGTCCGTATGCTTCTCATGAGGTGGAGGCTTCAGGTTACTGTAATTCCTGACCTCCCAGTTTAACTCTCATTGCAGTCCTGTGGGAGTGTAGGCATGTGTCGATGACCTCTTAAGGATAATCTTGATTCTGCTTAAGTTTCTGAGCTTCCGTACCTAATTATTAATGATAAATGCTTGCACTCTACCTCCCGACTGATCAAAACACAGAAATATTGGGCAACTGTAGTTGTGAACTCCTGGCCCTCACGGTGTTGGAGCTGATGCTGGTTTGCCCTTTCTTTTGCAGGGTGAACACCAGCCTTCTAGGTTGACACTTCATTCTGCTTTGAATGTAGGAGAATACAGTCCTCTGTGGCTCACTCGGGAAATGACAAGAGAGCTTGTGGTCAGTGAGTGCAGCAGAAATTCCCAGCTGAAGCAGTTCTAGATGTATGTGACCAGATAGTACTTAGGAGGCTCACCAGTGACATCAACATGAAAATATTTGAGCAGCTTAGTAAATACACTAATTGTGCCAGAAAAGGAAAGAAAACCACTTTTCAGTCTGAAAAGACTGAAAGGCCCCTTCTTCACGGGAGCAACCCTAGAATCTTTAGTATAAAGAAATCTTTTTTTTTTTTAAGATTTTATTTATTTATTTGAGAGAGAGAGAATGAGAGACAGAGAGCATGAGAGGGAGGAGGGTCAGAGGGAGAAGCAGACTGCCTGCCGAGCCGGGAGCCCGATGCGGGACTCGATCCCAGGACTCCAGGATCATGACCTGAGCCGAAGGCAGTCGCTTAACCAACTGAGCCACCGAGGCGCCCTAGTATAAAGAAATCTTGATACAAAATAAAGAAATGGCTGATTTTTGTATTTTTAAACCAACTTAATGTTGTTTGTTGATGACTAAACATTTCTGAGTGGAATAATTCTTATTTGGCAGTCAATATTTCCCCATCATAGCGAGCGAGAATTTTCAGTATGTTTTGGGCACAAAACACATTCTATTTTAGACACCAAGGATCATTTTTCAGTGTTTGCTTCAGAATTTGCGAGGTAATTTCAACAGATCTCATAAATGTTTACTCAATAGTTCCGCATCTCTATCCCTGCATTACTTTTTACATGTCTCTATTTTGGCCTCACTCGACGATACCATAGTAGTTAATTTGTCTTTCTCTTATTAAACTGGAGTTCAGTGAGGGCAAGGGCTATCTTTTTTTTTTTTTAATATTTTATTTATTTATTTGACAGAGAGAGACTCAGCGAGAGGGAACACAAGCAGGGGGAGTGGGAGAGGGAGAAACAGGCTTCCTGCTGAGCAGGGAGCCCGATGGGGCTTGATCCCAGGACCCTGGGATCATGACCTGAGCCCAAGGCAGCCGCATAACTGACTGAGCCACCCAGGTGCCCCGAGGGCAGGGGCTATCTTACTTGGCTTTGAATCTCAGGTACATTGTGTGGCACTCAGTATTGAGCTGAAGAATCAACAGAATGCCTAAGAGTGTTGTCTGAAAATCGATTAACTTCTTAGTGTAATTGTGCTCTTTTCTGTAGCACATTTTTCATTATTTTCAAACCATGTCTACACAGGTCTGGCATGTTAAGGAAAGATTCATAGCATTAGGTAGTACTGTTACTAGATTAGTGTAAGAATAGTTTGGGAAGCTTTGTACTTTTATCTTAATTAAGAGAAAATCCTACAGAGAATAAGCATAAAGTATGAAAAGAGGGCTGGAAGCATTCAGTCGTTGCTGTTAGGTACTACCTGGGTGTCCTGTGACTTCCTGGATTTTGGGTCCTCCTTGACTCCGTGTTTGAGACCCGCTTGTCTCAATTCTGGATTGTTGGTATTGCCTCTCTGATCTTTTCATTTCTTTCTGATCATTCCTGCTCAGCCTACTTTGGTGAACTAGATTCACATCTGCCAGACCTTTTCCTACCCTTGGCCCACCCTGCCTGCCCTTTTTACTGCTGATGCCCTCCAGTGGTACCTGATTTGACCTAACTGGTTATAACATATCATTTGTCCAAACCTTTGTGTGTTACTGTTATCTGTAATACATTACTCAACATTTAATGAAAATATTTTTAATTAAATTAATATTTAATGAAAATATATATATTTCATTAGAAATAACATGGAAATTTAGGTCATAACTTGTTACAGGTTTAGTTCCTAAAAAATACACATCCCTACTACAGCATATCAAATTTACCAGAAGGCCTTGGCTTTAGGTATTAGGGCTCATAGTGAATGTGGAGTCTAGGACGTAGTTGCCTGTGCTAAGACTTCAGCAAGAGATACGATGGAAGCTTTTCTTCCTTCCTCCTTCCTTCCCTCCCTTTCTTTCTTTTCATCTATGATGTGCAAAATGTAGGAAGGAATGTGAAGATATTAAACATTGTTCTTCCCTAACTTTAAGGATATGAATATAAGAAAACATAAACATGAGATAGAGGTCAAGGGAGTCCGGGTGGCTCAGTTGGTTAAGCATCGGACTGTTGATTCCAGCGCAGGTCGTGATTTCAGGGTCGCAAGATCAAGCCCTGCGTCCGGTTCCATGCTCAGCGCAGTCTATTTGAGATTCTTCCACCCATGTGCACGAGCTCTCTCTCTCTCTCCCTAAAATAAATAAATAAATCTTTAAAAAAAAAACATGAGATAGAGGTTGGTTGTGGTCTGACTTAGAATTGTTTTTTATGGTCTAGTACTAGTATTATAAATTATAATTTTGCCTTCTAGATTATTAACTTTGTATAAGTAAAAAGACTATATAGTGTGAATGCCATTGTACACATGTATTCACACCCTTATTTTTTAAATTAAAAAAAAAACTTTGGGGTGCTTATGGCTCAGTTGGTTGAGCAACTGACTCTTGGTTTTGGCTCAAGTCATGATCTCAGGGTCCTGGGATTGAGCCCTGCTTCTGGCTCCCTGCTCAGCAGGGAGTCTGCTTGTCTCCCTCTCTCTCTGCCCCTCCCCTCGCTCACATGCTCTCTCTCTCTAAGATAAATAAAATAAATAAATAATAAAAAAACTTTATTATGGAAAGTTTCAAACTTTAATTTTATCCATTTTTGGAAATCTTTGTTTCTCTGAGTACATTGAAATTTGTCTGATATTTTATTCTTTAAGTCTGAAGAATTTCTTAAAACTTTTTTATAGTTGAGGTTTGCTGCTAATAAATTCTTAGATTTTGTTTGTTTGAAAATGTATTTCTGAGAAACATTTTTTGGGGGGTATAGAATCCTGGGTTAATAGTGTTGGTTGTTTTGGCTTTTTTTTTTTTTTTAAGAGATTTTATTTATTAGAGAATCAGTGGGGTGGGGGAGGGGCAGAGGAAGAAGGAGAAGCATACTCCCCATTGAGCAGGGAGCCGGACGTGGGGCTTGATCCCAGGACTCTGAGATCATGACCTGAGCTAAAGGCAGATGCTTAACCGACTGAGCCACCCAGGCACCCCTAGTGTATTGGTTTTTGTTTTTTTTTTTTTTAAAGATTTTATTTATTTATTTGACAGAGAAAGACACAGCGAGAGAGGGAACACAAACGGGGAGTGGGAGAGGGAGAAGCAGACTCCCTGCCGAGCAGGGAGCCCGATGCAGGACTCGATCCCGGCACTCCAGGATCGTGACCTGAGCCGAAGGCAGTCGCTTAACCGACTGAGCCACCCAGGCGCCCGTATTGGTTGTTTTTAATTTTTTTTTTCAGTAATTTAAAGATGTCATTGCATTGGTTTTTTTGCTTTGCATAGTTTCTGACAAGAAGGTTGTTTAATCTTTGTGCCCCGCCCCCCTCCACTGCCGTCAAGATGATCTCTGTATTTTCGGTTTCCAACAGTTTGAATATAATATGTGTAGGGTGTGTATTGTGTGTGTATGCACACACGCATATGTGTGTTGGTTTTATCCTGCTTGGATTCTCTGAGCTTCTTGGATCTGTGCTTTGATTTCTTTTGTTATAAATTTAGTAAATATAGCTGTGCTAATTTTGTTACAATTTTTGGAAAATTCTCAGTCATTATTTCTTCTAACATTTTCTCTGTCTCATTCA
This sequence comes from Leptonychotes weddellii, assembly GCF_054177405.1. Classification (NCBI taxonomy): domain Eukaryota; kingdom Metazoa; phylum Chordata; class Mammalia; order Carnivora; family Phocidae; genus Leptonychotes; species Leptonychotes weddellii. The sequence goes on from NC_138382.1 coordinate 56,034,605, forward strand.
ATCTTCTGGGATTCCAATTACACATATGTTAGACCATTTGATATTGCCCTATAGTTCTTGGATGCTTGGTTGTGGGTTTTTTATTTTTTTACTCTTTTTTTCCTTGTGTTTCACTGTCAGTAATTTCTATTGACCTATCCTTGAGTTTATTGATTCTATCCTTGAGTTTATTGATTCTTTCCTTGGCTTTGTTTAGTCTAATGATGAGGCTGACAAAGGCATTCTTCATCTTGTTACCATGTTTTTTATTTTTAGCACTCCCTTAACTGGAATAGTGTCCATCTCTCTGCTTGAGTTTGAGGTCTCAGGTTTCAGAAATAGATTTTTCACTTATTTTCTCTGAACCTTGGTTTTCTCTTTTACAAAATAGAAAAATCAGGAATATATAATAATGACTAACAGAATTGTTTTGAGGATCAAATGTGATCCATTGCGCTAGTCCCTACCTCTCCCTTCCCTCGGTCTCAATCACTGTCACTAAGGCTTACACGGTATGGTTACTTTGACCCTATTTAATTCCTAAATTGTAAGATTCTGTGAAGGGGAAGGGAGCTAACATTTACTGGCAGCTTGTATTAATCTCCTGTAGAATTTGAGAAAGGGATAAAAATCACATTTAACAAGTGCTTTTGTAAAACATTTTACTTTTGCTGGGTCTATGTGGATTTTAATTGGAAGAAACAGACAGCATTAAATCCAGTTGCCGCTTGGTTAAATCTGTTAAAGAATCATTAAAATTTTTCAACTGTTGGGTTTCTTGACTCGCTTGAGAAATGTCATGGCTCATAAAACATGTCACTCTCTTTCTCTGTGCATATAGGATTTTAAATAATTGGATTGGCTCCCAAATTTTGCGTTGTGAGGAAAAACTAATGGAGTTTTTTGCTCCTTACTGACTGGTACAAATGAATGATATTCTTATTGGATTTGGCTTTGTAGTTACAGACTTGGATTCAAATTCTGGTTGCACAGCTGTAAAATCTTGGGCTGATTATTTAACTCTTGTGCTTGAGGGTTTTGTTGTTGTTGTTTTTTATCTGTGAAATAAGGATACCTGTATCAGCTGTTTTGCAGACATAATGTATGTAAAGAAGACATCAAGTATGTAAAGCTTTGGGTATAGCGCCTAGTTAACAGTGATCAATGACTGATAGCATTAAGAATAGGAGCTAAAATGAAAATATGCCACTGTTAAGTCAAATTTTAGTAAAGAGAAGGGTGAAGTCAAGTTTAATATATTTTTTTTAAGGTTTTATTTATTTGACAGAGAGATACAGCGAGAGCAGGAACACAAGCAGGGGGAGTGGGAGAGGGAGAAGCAGGCTCCCCACGGAGCGGGGAGCCTGATGCAGGGATCGATCCCAGGACCCTGGGATCATGACCTGAGCCGAAGGCAGATGCTTAACGACTGAGCCACCCAGGTGCCCTATCACTATTTTTTTTATATGTAACCCCTATCCTTTTTCCACTTCTCATCCCCAATGAAAGGTTTTTTATATATTTGGTTAGAAGTGGCCCACAGTAAGTTGAATTGAATTGTTGAGATGTTGAATCTTTGTGTTTCTGGTCAAGAGTGAAATCCCACTTTCTTTATGTTTTGGTGAAAATCTAAGCATTAAAAGTGGAATGTTGGTCTAAGGTAAAACTACTAAGACAATAGTTGTGGATAAATAAACTCAATCAGTTTATTTATTCCCCCCCCACCCAACAGTTTAGAATAAACAAATATAGTATTTTAAAGTAGCTGTTGCTCTGGAAATTACCTTAGAGTAAATATAATGAATTTCAAAGAGGTGTCCAAATTCTGTGTTTGTAAGTAATTTTACTGTAATGGGTATTACTCAAGATTGAAATTACTTAATACAAAGAAACATTCTTTATTCATACTGTGAGCAACTATCCTCCAAAACACGACCACAATACAGGCATTCTTACTTGAATAATACAAGGAATAATGTTAAATTAATTTTGTAGCTTTTTTTTTTTTGGTCATAATAAAAATTTTCACAAAACTGTTTTCCTGATCACAGATTTTTAGAGTTGGAAGGAACCTAAGAGATCCAATCTAACTCCTTCCTGCCACCCAGAGAGATGAAGCGATTTATCTAAAGTCATGTAGCTAGCTAATGACAGAACTAGGGAGAGAACAGAACCCTTTATCCATTTTCCAAAGTGTTACATTCCTCTGGAAAAAACTGCCTACTCACTCTTCATTTTTTAATGCTAGTTAGAGTCTTGGGGTAAGGTTTTTCCCCATGACTCACTACTGCTCTTTTGTTTTCTTGTGTGGGTGTCTGGGAGCAAGCTTTCAAGGGTGGTGGGTTTTTTTGTTGAACAATTCAACAGTGTAAGGCACTAAACAAGGAAAAAGCATTTGTCTGGTTAGCATGTGAGGGGTCAGGAAAGAGGGGTTGTAGCTCAGACTCTGTGCCCTCAGTGTTGATAGGCAGGTATTTTAAAGTTGAATTTCCTAATCTGGGGTCTGAATTCCCTAAGGTTTTATGAAAATTATGCAAATAGATGCATACCTCCCAAGACAAGAATGTGTACCTTTCATCAGGTTATCAAAGGGTACATAGCTAAAAACTTTTTTTTTAAGGGAAGGAAAGCTAATAAGCAAACCTGAGAACCAATTCCTCACTCTTGCACTCTAAATACTAGTATTTAGTATTAGTATATCTAGTATTAGAGGGCTCCGTATTATCTCCAGCTGCCTTCTGCTTGTGTGCGCTTTCCTGCAGATAAGCCTTCTCAGATGGCTTCCTGATCTTGTCATGGAAGCCATTGGAGGCCACACCCTTCTTTTTTTTTTTTTTTAAAGATTTTATTTATTTATTTGACAGAGAGAGAAACACAGCAAGAGAGGGAACACAAGCAGGGGCAGAGGGAGAAGGAGAAGCAGACTTCCCGCTGAGCAGGGAGCCAGATGCGGGGCTTGATCCCAGGACACTGGGATCATGACCTCAGCCGAAGGCAAACGCTTAACGACTGAGCCACCCAGGCGCCCCCACACCCTTCTTCTTACAGGAAATTTTCCCATAGGTTTCCCGAGACTACCATCTCTCTCCCTACTCGGTTTATTGTATTCAGCAGAGGCTGTGAGGCTCTGGGATTTTTGTTCATTAGAAAGCTTAGGAGTGTTATTTCAGTTACATTCTGTTTAAAAGGAATTTGCAAGATGATTTGAAAACCTAAGACTGTTTGCTATAAGAAAGAAAAATACAATCATGATTCCAATCAATACTTCGCAAATTCACTTTTAGAATGCTTCTAGTTCTTTAGTTAGGGAATCTCTGTTTGATCTAGAAACTCTTTAAACTTTCCAGAAACAGAGTAAAGATCCATGGATGATAGTTTAGGAGTTACCCAGATCAGTCTGTAAAAATGGTTTAATTTAGTTTTTCCTTCCTGAATCTTATTAGATATAAAAGAAACTACCCCCGAATAGGAGTTCATTTTAATGGGCTTTCTTCCTAGAAGAGAACACATGTAAAGCACATTATAAATTTGTTAGTCTAGCATCTGGACACACAAAGAGAAAGCTACCACTAAGATCGAAGTTGGAAGAATTTGTTTGTTCTTTTTTTATTTTTTTTATTTATTTTAAGCAGGTTCTACACCCAGTATGGAGCCCAACGTGGGGCTTGAATTCACAAATCCGAGATTAAAACCTGAGCTGGTAACAAGAGTCAGACACTTAATCGACTGAGCCACCCAGGCGCCCCTGTTTATTAATTTTAAAAAGCTCACACTGAGTACTTACCTTGAACCCTCCCGTGTCAGGGTAGATGCCAGGAAATGAGAAGAGGTCTCTTCCCTTGTGAAGCTCATGCTCTTCTGGGGACACAGCTCAACACGTTCCAATTCAGCATGCTAAATACCGTAATAGAGGTACCAAAAAAAAAAAAAAAAAAGCATTGCAGTCGGTACTCTGAGTGGACAGGAAGAATGGTGGGAGTTAGAGAAGACGTCCCAGAAAGGTGACACATATTCGAGTTGTGTCTTAGAAGTTTTAGTAAGAAACATGTCCAGCAAGAAGGAATCTAGGAGTAAGTGGTATGTTTGTGCCTTCCTAATTTTAACTAAGTTTAACACTCGCCACTCTGTTACTTTGTGTTTTCCGACAGAGCTCTAAACGAGAGTGGAAGCCGCTGGAGGACCGTAGCTGTACAGACTTGCCATGGTTGCTGCTTTTTATCCTCTTCTGCATTGGGATGGTAAGGATCCTCTCACAGAGCATCAGACCCCGGCGAACTCAAGATCCAGGGAATGATGCGGAATTGGTTTAAAGAGGGAGCTTGTTATTTATTTATATATTTAACCCCTCCTGAAGTGCTTCTAACTGGAGGTCCTAGGAGACCATCGAAGCTGGTTATTTTTGTCCCATGCACTTCATTGGTATTTGGTACCTCTTGATACATGAGATACAATTCAGAGCATTGGAACTCTGTCTCTTGTCCTAGATCATTTAAGAAAGCCAGATCATTCGACATGAATGTCTGTGAATTGTGATCTTGATGGAGTGTTGAGCGGAGCACTGACCCGAGTCCTGAGCATGTATCCAACCCAGTCCCACAAACCTGATGATTATTTTTGTACCAGTGTTCCCCTGGGGGATTTGGTGTTCCTTTATATACAGTTAGAGTTTGTGCTAGAGGATGTCTACAGTGTTTCCAAATCTGACATCTTTTAGTTCTTCCTCCAGGGGAGGCTGGTTGCTCCCTCCTTCTGCCCATACTAGCCTTCCCCCCTCTGCACTGTGTCTGCTATAAAGAGTGGCATCTCTCCATCGGAGATCAGGGACTTGGTGATTTTCCACTGGGTGTAGAGGATGGAGGAGCAGAGCCCCTGGTGCAGAGTGTCGGTGGGGATGGAGGTGTTGCTTCTTCAAACTGCGTCCCCACCCTGCCCTGCAGGATTTCTGACGCAGGCTTCAGGAACTTTGGAGTCACTGCCGGTGTGCTGGGCTGGGGAAAAAAAAGGGGGGGGGGGATGACAATAGTGCTTTTAAAGCTCGCTGATGTTGAGAGCTTAGAATGGGCTTAGAAATCCTCACCTGGTTCATCCCCCTCATTCTACAGATGAAAAGCATTCAACCCCGAGATGGAAATGACCATGCCAAGGCCACACTGTTAGTTCATGGGAGAGCTGGTCACAGACCTGCTCTCCTCATTTCCAGGCCGGTACTCTCTTCTGCCTCAAGGGGACTCTGCAGACGGGTATTACGCTCTCTTTCTTAGTCTTCACAACCAAAACACAAATACGCTACCTCTGGCAGCCTTTTTTTCACAAATGTATGAGTGTTTTTAAGCCCCATACCTTTTGTAGAGCTTCTTTTTTTTTTTTTTTTTATTCATGAGCGACAGAGCGAGAGAGAAAGGCAGAGGGAGAAGCAGGCTCCCAAGGAGCAGGGAGCCCGATGCGGGACTCGATCCCAGGACCCTGAGATCATGACCTGAGCCGAAGGCAGACGCTTAACCATCTGAGCCACCCAGGCGCCCTTTGTAGAGCTTCTTTAAGGATAATCTTACTCTGTGTCCTCTGCAACTGCACACCTCGCAAATGCCATTTGCAAACCGCAGAACCACCCTAATCCTGACAAATAGGCATAATTGCAGGGACCAGTTATGTATCTGAAGAAAGGAAAAGAAAGCAGCCGACTTTAAAGAGATATCATAAATCGAATAAAATGAGGAATATTCGTTTTAAAGAAAAGGACAGCTCAGTTTCATGAAACCTAAGATATTCAGAAAACATCAGAATACCCATTTCCTCACTTAGGACTTCGAAGATGTTGTTCAAGAGTCTACTTAGTTTAATGGAGTAGCTTCTGAAATGCGGTGTGTGTGCCAAGTGTGGGAAAGATTTTTTTTGCTAACAGAATTAGCACAACCTCTCCCTACTCCCTGAATTATCCCTGAGACAGACGGCAGGTGACCTTTCAAAATTATGTTTATAAAAACATGTACCTGCCTCTCCAGGTGCTTTTGATTTTTTCTGTGATAAAATAGCTCGGGAAAGTGCAATCATTAATGTTGGTAGGCAGACTGAGGAGTGACTTAGAGTAAGGAGCTATTTGTTTACTGACACATTTTAATGCAATGGTAATTAATACAATGTTGATTTCAGCGCCATTGCAGTTAAGACCCACTGTGTGTACTTTTAAATGTAGGCATAGTGGTTATTTGTTTTAGAATGGTTTTTTTTAAATGGATTACCCTCGTGGAGTTGAGCTAATCTCGCATTTTGCCGTGTGGAAACTGGAGAAATTTCCAAGTTCTGTTGCCTACCATACGGACACAGCAGTAGAGCAAAGCTTTTTGTCTTCTGTGTATTTGTTTTGTCTGGTTTTTAAAAGTTTTTTTCTTTAGGATTTCATTCTGTAGTACGTTTCAGAGAAACATTCATCTAACATTTGTTGAACATTTTCCTATGCTTGATGCTTTTGATTCATCTCATTAAATTCTCCCAGTTACCTTATGAAATAGGTTTTCTCCCCAGCTTACAAACAAGGTGTAACAAGGGTAAATATTAGCTTGTCTAAGAATAGAATACTGGTAATATGTGGCAAAGGTAGAATAGGAACTGGAATACTCTTTTAATCTAGTGGCCAGGTGTCTGCTTCTTTCTGTCATCTCATGGCCGAATATTCAAGCTAAATCTTTATTCACTGTCCTTACTTGCAGTTCTTTGCTCATTCCTTGATATCTATGCTTTGAAATAAAAATTTTAAGATCTTGTCTTATTTCATTCATCTCCAGCATTATATCTTTTTATTTACACATGTTCACCTCTTCATAAATATCTGTACTTCTATTTCTTCCCTTACATTCCAGGTTTTTCCATGCTTGCCTTGTCTAGAACTTAGGGTATTTTTCAAAGCAAATTGCTGCCAGCCTTCTTGAGAGCTGTCATCTTCCACATTTGAACTTTTATCAATATTCTGAAATTATTGGACATACATTTACTGTGTTCTAAAAAAAAATTGCATGTAGCATTGTACTTCTAAATTTCTGTTTTCCATTAAAGTAGCAGTCAAGTTGTTCTCCTATTGGATGAGTTGATTACGTATCAAAATCAGCTGGGATTTAAAAATACTCTTTCCTGGGATCCTCCTCTGATTCTGACTTAATCTCTGTGTTTCCAATGTTCAGCCAGGGTTGAGACTACTGTTTTAGGTGCCAATAAACCACTGAAGAGTTTTCTATTGTTTTTTCTTTCTTTTTTTTTTTTAAGAAGAGGAAGAATGGGGGAGGGGCAAAGGAAGGGAGGGAAAGAGAATCTTAAGCAGGCTCCACACCCAGCAAGGAGCCTAACATGGGGCTTAATCTCACAACCCTGAGATCATGACCTGAGCGGAAATCAAGAGTTGGACGCTTAACCGACTGAGCCACCCGGGTGCCCCAACCACTGAAGGATTGTGAGCAAGAAATGATGTGACCAGGCTTAGAAAGATGGCCCTGGTAGCCAGTGTTACAGATGGTTTATAACACATTATGAAGAGGGACCACTATGGAGGCTGATGGAATAGTCCAGGTAACCTGTGGAAAACCTGAAGTAAGGTAGTGATAAAGGAGAGGAGGGAGTATCATCAACATTGAGGACAAGAGGAAGGCAGAGTAAGGATGACTAAGAGGTTCTTGTATGAAGGGTTCAGGGTAGGGTTTTTCAGGTCAACTCTGACTGCAGCTTGTAGGTTCTAAACCACAGTTTCTGTATACATGAAGGAACAAGAATGAGATGGATCAACGAAGCCCTATATTAGCCGGACAGTCACCTGATTCTACCCAGTAAAGAGTTGCTTGGTAAAAACGACTTATAGAATGAAGCTTAGGCCATGTGGCCTGAAGGTCCTTCCCATGTTGGGCAGTGTGACTTCATTCTATCTCGGGGAAAGAGAGGTATGAGTGAGAAGAGAGAAGAGAGCCATCTGGACCCTCTCTGCCCAGATCAGCTTACCACAGAAAGTCAGGAAAGAGGTGACTGCTTGGCCCTAATAGGAGTGCTCACCATGGACAGTGGTGACACCCTACAACGTACCCCTGATACTGAGTGCTGCTTACTCTGGACTCGAGCCTGCCCTGCATGTGACACAGAAATGTTTAAATTTCACAGCTATACAATGAAGTCGATGCTATTGTTAACATCATTTTCATTTTACAGATAAGAAAACAGAGGCACAGGCCTATGTTAAGTAACTTGTCTAGGTTACACGGTGGCAGGGTTGGGCCTGGAAGAGAAGAGGTCTAGAAGGCGAGGCCTCAAGAGGTAGTCCCTCCTTTGTTGCCTGGAATTGGGAACAGTAGGAAAGTTGTTGTTTAGAACATGGACACAGTAACCTCACCTGCCAGGAAAATGTGGTGTCGTCAGTAGTTCAGATTCTGAGCAAACAGGTTAGCATCCTTGCTTCCTCCGGTGCAGTTAGGAAGCAAGAATGATGGCCAGAAGTGTGGAGCGGGGAGACCGAGGAGTCCGCTCACTCCGTACCTTACATGTGCGGCCTGGTAAGGAACGATACTACAAAGGCAGACAGGGTAGATGCAGGAAAGGGAAATGGCTTGAGGAAGTGTGGAATGAGAAGATGAGTTTGGGAGAAGTAGGGTGTGGGTAAAGATAAGCAGTGGGAAATGCAGAGTTGGGAGTTTTGGAGAATGATCTGGACTAGAGCTGGGGGTAGGAGATGACACTGAATACATTGTCCCTTCAGACTGCTTCAAGGACCTTTTTTTATTTTATAGCATTAGTCTAGTTCCCAGAGCATAGTGTTTCTACCTCATTAACTGTTGTTGAGCATGCAGCACAAAGTGAAAGACTCAAAGACTCATTGCAATATTTAGTCATCTGTATGATGGTCTGAGCTCTGGCAGAATCCTAGAATAGGAAGAATAGCACGCCAAAAATTACTCTAAGGTTACCTGATCCAAATACCTACCTACTTTCTGTTAGATCCTTTGTTTTTTTCCTTTTTTAAAAAAATTATGGTAAAATATATATAACATAAAATTTGCCATTTTAACTATTTTTAAATAGTTTGAATCAATTTACTTTTAATCCACTCTTGTTTTTGTATCCTTGGTCACTGTGCTGGACCAAATGGGTTTATCCTTCTTCCTGCAAGTATAGTCTGAAACATTTTACTCTCTGTCTACTTTCCCTTAGGATCATAAAATTTGGGAAGAGGAAAGGGCTTTAGAGATTAATCTAGTTCTAGCCTTGTGACAGGTAAGAAAACTGAGGCTCAGAATTTAAAGTGACTTCCCCACAATCATAAGGAGTGTTTGCGGCAGAGCTGGGTTCAGTTCCTAGCATTCCTTTTCGTGTGTTTTATTTCTGTTTGCATTGTTCAAGCTGCCCTTGCAACTGAGCCTCTCTGATCTTGCTTCCTCACACCCCATTATTTTCTAATCTTTTGAGAACATTTCAGTTCTTTCAAGGTAAACTTTATGTCTTATAACCCTTTCATACCCTGCATGACATCTTGTGTTTGATGATGCTCGGTAAATGCTTATTGAGAGGCATTTTCTAGACTTCCAGTCATTTTTGCTTATTGCTTCTTTCTTCTTTCTTAGAGTAATACATCCTATTAAACCTTAAAGATCTGGCAGATTAGGGAAAATTTTTAAATTTTTTGTTTGTTTGTATAAATATTAGCTCTGCAGCAGACATTCTTATCCTGTCTGCTGGGTTCTAATAGCCTTTCCTGTCTCGGGGTTCTAAGAAGAGGAGAAACAGAAGCCAAATGTTACTTCAAGGTTTGACAAATTAGTTATTAAGGAGATTGACTGCAAGCTTTGGATGAGTTTAGGGATAGAGGTATAGGATTAAGTATAGAGCTAAAGGAGGTAGTATTTGAGGAAAAAAGAGTCTGGGCATATTTTTTTTAATCCCTGGGAGAGAGCTCTAAGTTTAAGTCTTTTTTTTTTTGACCATCTTTTTATTTTGAAACATTTTGCCGTATTCATGTTTCATCCCCACCTGCCACACACGTTTTTGTTGACTGTTTTTTTCCCACCCCCAAAGCCAAAACTAAGGCCTTCTGCCTTGCTCAGCTGCATGTTAAGGCTCCAGGTTTGAAATTCAAACATGCTTGTGAAATAAAATATGTCCCTTCCTTTGACTAATAGTGAATGAAACTAAGCAAATCCTCCTTCTTACGTTGAATTAGTGAGCACAGTTCGTTAATTAGCAAATTGCCTTTCTCCCACTTAGGCAATGGATACTTACTAGTTTGCCAGATCCAGCTTGGGATCCACCAATGTATGCCTTGATCTGATTTGAGTCACCTCCTGTTTGTGATTAGATTTGTCTGCTCCTCCCGTCTCAAAAGAGCAGTTCTGCAAGGACTTCAGTAACTCAGTCCTTTTAAGATTTTAGCCATGGTTCTCTTCCTTACTAACAGGCTTACTTTCTCTGCAGTGATTGCTCTCTACTATAGGCGTATAAAAGCTTTCCTCATCCCCCTTATCATTTGCTTCATTAATATGATTTCCTTCTCTTGAATGCCTCTTCCTCTCCCCGCTTAGAGCCATTAAATTATTGAGTGCATTCTGTAAAGTTTCTCGCATCCTATTTTAATTTCATGTACCACATTTTTTTCTCATCTGAAACTATATTGCTTCCCGCATTTGGATTTCAGAATGTGTGTGTGTGTGTGTCTTTTTAAAGGCAATTTTATTTTTAATTATATTTGGCCTAGTTCCCCATTGTCAGTACTTGTACCATATGGGAAGTCCCTGGGATAACAGTCATGGTTTCTTCCTATCTTATTAGCTTACTTATTCTCCTTCCTTTCTCCCCTGCAGCTTCTCACCCTCTCTTCTCTAATGCCTTTGGAAGCTACTAAGAAGTTTAAATGGTCTGTGTGAAAATATGTCAGTGTCCCATTTTACCACATATATGTAACGTTTATAATTTATCCTCTGTCTACATCCCAGAGGGATGTGAGGTGCTTATGATTTAAAAAAAAAAAAAAACCCACAAAAACATGTCCAACAGTACTGTTAAAAATAGAAAGGGAAATCAGAAACCATTTAAAGGAATCTGTAACACAAAGTACTTATCAAACATGAGAAGAACATTTCTATAAAAAGTGAAAGAAGAGCATAACCTTTTAATTATGCAAGGGCTTTGCTATTTTAGACTAGTAGTGAAAGAAGATTGTAATTGTGGTCTGAATGTTTCTATGTAGTGACACAATTACTGACAATATTGCTCATTTTCCCCCTAGAAATTTTTGTTCTACCGGAGAGAACTGAAGGAGTTTTTGGTTAGTCCCCAGTTACTGGTGTCAACTTCTTGAGGCTGGCTTTATCCTTCAAATTTCCCACTAACAGCTCCCATGTCTTATCACCAGGCATATACCAGACCAGCTACGGGTTAGAGATGCATTATTTCATTTAGTCCTCATCATTAGGCTGTGAAATAGATGATAGTACTTTGTGAGGGATGAGGAAGAAACACTCTTAAGTCGGTAATTGGATCAAAGTCACATAGGTAGTAAGTGGTAGAGTGAGGGTTTAAATCCAGATCTCTCTGGGTTCCCTTTCTGTTATTCTTTGATTCTTTTTGTTAAAGAACTGTATTGGAATGGTTAGCCATTAAACCTCCTAATGTTTACCTTCACTTCCAGTTTTTGTTCAGTGTAGGATTTCCTAATTTGAGGTTTAGCGATATGTTTAAAATGGCATGCTGGTTTGCACATGTGTATGTGTGCAGGGGCTTAAATATTTTTTGTTCTTACGTTTTACTATTGGCTTGAGGTCCTGACATGGAACTGTCTTGCGTTTTCCATGGAGGAGTCAGGAGAGAGGGAGGGGGCAGAAGGCGAGGGTGAATGAGTGAGTCCGGACCAGCCTCTGCCTAACCCTGGTGCAAGCAGTTAGCTGCTGCATTGAGGTAGAAGGGTACTAACGGTTTTATGGAAACAGACACTTACATGCATTATTTCATATAATTCTCACAGTAGCCTTTGTGGTAAGTGGTTTTAGCCTCAATTTATAGACAGGAAAACTGAAGCACAGAACATTAAGCAGGTTTGTCCAATGTTGCGCAAGTAGAATATAGAGTCATCAGTATTCCATTGACTATCTGACCCCAGAACCCATGGTCTTTTCCTTTACATATTCTCATTTCTAACAACAATAATAGCTAATATTTATTGAGCTCTTACACTATGTGCTGAGCAGGATTCTTCCCACTTTACTGGATTATTTCATTTAATCCATACAGCAGTCTTATGAGCTACGCACTCACTATGTCCATTTTACAGGTGAGTAAATTGAGGCACAGAGAGTTAAAGTAACCTGGCAAGGATCAGAAGGCACGAGAGTAGCAGATCAGAGATAGTCTCCACTCTGGAGTGGACTTTCTTATAAACTGTAGTTTCAAGCAGTTTCTACTAGCTAGAGCCACACTCCCTACTCCCCTCTTCCCCCACCTCACTTTCCTTACCTGCAAGATAAAACTAGAGGGGTTATTTAGAAAAAAGAGTTTGTTTGCCTTTTTAGGAAAGTATGTTTAAGAGGGAAATTCTCTCCTTGGAGGAACTGCAGTAAGTACTGAGCACCGTGGGCCTGAGATCTCGCCGAGTTGCTTATGTACGTCTTACTCATGAGACTTGGCTAGGATACATTAAACACTGATAATCTCTGACTTCTTTGGCCACTTCAATAAGGATAATAAAAACTCACCCTCTTAATGACCACGTTGCAAAGTTTTCTAACTCCAGTCTTTTCGCCCAGTTCAGTTTATCGGTAGTGATTGACCTTACTTCTATTCTTATGCCTACTAGCCTGCAGTGAGTATGGGCTGTTACTGCTTTGCCTTGGTCAGTTCGTACTTGACTCAGCAGGCACAATGCAGTCCCCAAGCGTCTACCATTTATTTGCCTTTGGCATTGTGATGAAGCCTATTCCCACAAAATGAAGTGAGCTTTGTGGCGCACAGACCCAGGGCCTCACTCTCCTTGAGTCTGCAGTATTAAAAGCATGGTGGTGTTTCATGGCGTAACTCTTCGGCTTGTATACGGCTTTACTGCAGGAAGGAAACAGAAGTGTTGGGTGCACCGAAGTGATGATAATTCAAAACCCACACGCCTATTCTTTGAATTTTTTTCTTTCATCTGTTGCTCTTGTCCATTTAACAGAATTCCTTTACAACCAAATAAAAGTAAAGAATGAAACAAGCTGGGTTTGATTTTATGCTCTGATCTTTACTAGCTTCTAGGGCGTTGGGCAACTTATTGAACCTCTCTGGGTCTCAGTTTCCCCATCCTGAGGATTATCAATAATGTCTGGTAAGCACCTGGTAGGAGCCCAGCACAGCGCAGGTGTTCCATACAGAGAAGCCGCTATTATTATTATAAAATGCATAGACGATCTTATGATGTAAAGGCTTGAGATTTGTTTTGTTTATGGTAGTAAATAGTGTTTCCCTGTGGACTTCTCTGTGCTGCTTCTGTGAAATCCCAGGAAAACAGTAGAATAGTGTTTGCAATAAGGAAAGATAGCTCTTTGTTCCCTTCAACAGACAAAGAAGCTCATTATCGTATCAAGTAGTGACTGTTGCTATTGAACTGGTTTATTTGTATGTTTTTTCTGTTTTTTTTTTCTAGGGATTTATTTGTGGCTTTTCAGTAGCAACAGGTGCAGCAGCGAGACTAGTGTCAGGATACGACAGCTATGGAAATATCTGTGGGCAGAAAAATGCAAAGTTGGAAGCAATACCAAACAGTGGCATGGACCACACCCATCGGAAGTGAGTAGACTGTTGGCTGAATGAACACTATGGAAACTTTGAAGGGGGGTGGAAAATCCTGCTTTTCTTACTATTATAAAAATAATATTCAGTAAGATATTATTTTTGTATGACTCCTGTTGGTGGTTTTATTTTTTTTTTAACTGCCCACTAGAATTATTCCTGTTTTTGCTCTGTAAATACATTTTCCAGGAAATAAAATTAGCTGCCAAGTTAAAATGCACCATCTTGAGGTTTTAATGAGTAAAGTCTTGATTTGAGAGCGTATTCCTATACTCTCTTTTCCCATTAGCCTTTAGGTTGTACACGAAGTTTTAACTCTGGAAATAATGTAATTATTTTTTTCTTCCTAAGATTGTACTTAATGGGAGACAGAGGGATGATAATGGATTTTGAAACATTAAAGGTATAACAAAACATTCTGTGATGCATCGTTTATAAGTACAGTACACATCAATTTCCAGTTTTGTTTTTTTAAGATTTTTTTATTTATTTGTTTGACACAGAGAGAGAGAGACAGCGAGAGAGGGAACACAAGCAGGTAGAGTGGGAGAGGGAGAAGCAGGCCTCCCGCCGAGCAGGGACCCCAATACAGGGCTCGATCCCAGGACCCTGGGATCATGACCCGAGCCGAAGGCAGATGCTTAACCAACTGAGCCACCCAGGCGCCCCTTCCTGTTTTATAAAATATAATGTTTTCTTCGTCAGACTTTAAAATTTGTTTTGAGTTCTCAAGCTTCATCTTTTGCATTTTATGAAATTCCTGACTTAATCGCCTTTTTTTTAATAAGAGCTATTTCATTTTTAATGTCTGTGAGGAAAATGTCATTAAACATACCTTAGGTATGATGTCAGTGTATTTGTCCACACTGTATATTAATGCCCCATCATACTTGATTAGACAAGCTTAATAAATAAAAACAGGTCTTCAGAATTCACCAAACTAATTTTAAAGTAATGGGTTACCCAATTCAGTTAATGAACTTTATAGGAAAAGTCTAAGCAGTGAAAGCTATTTTTAGGCTATAGTTGTTTTAAGAAGCATTTTCCAGGATATAGCAGCTGTATTTATTTTATTTTATATTTTTAAGATTTTATTTATTTATTTGACAGAGAGAGACACAGAGAAAGAGGGAACACAAGCAGGGGGAGTGGGAGAGGGAGAAGCAGGCTTCCTGCGGAGCAGGGAGCCCGATGCGGGGCTTGATCCCAGGACCCCGGGATCATGACCTGAGCTGAAGGCAGACGCTTAACGACTGAGCCACCCAAGTGCCCCATAGTGGCTATATTTATTGTTAGATAAATTTGTTTGTTAAGTCAGGGCCCTTTCTGGAAAGTATAAGATTAATTGGATAATTTCACAAACTTGAAGAAATCCAAATAGTTAATCATATCTCAGAGATATTCCCCCATTGAATGAAGGAATAATGCATTTCAAATAAATAAGATTTCAAATTATAATAATGAATATTTGTGTAGCATATCATAGTTGGCAAGCATATGATACCATGCTGTGAGGTAGGTGTAGCAGAGGTTTAGAGAGATTGAAGTGATTTTCTCCAAAGTCTGGTTGGTCAGTGGACTATCAAACACAGACCATGAGCTTTTCTCTTGATAAGCACCTGTATCCCTTGACAGAAGTGAAAATTGGACTCATAGAAAGTAATTTGGAGGATTTTCATTTATCCCTTTTTTGATTACTTTATAGAATTAACACAACTTTTAGGCCTTGTGTTATTTCTGATAAGACAGCATATTTTTCTTTAGAAATAATTTTAGACTCCTAGAAGTTGCAAAAATAGTATAGAATTCCACATCTTTTGTTGTTGTTATTATAGGTACTGTCTATGCTGTCAAATACGTTTTGACTCTTTAATGCTGGTGACATGTACCAAACATAAAATATTACCATTTAGGTAATTGATGAGATTGGAGAAAAAAAGAGCTCTCTTCCCTGAGGTCTGTTGCTCACATGAGGTCATACTCACGTTTATGGCTCCCTTTATAAACTTGCTGATGGTTCCAAGCATATTGTCACCGTAAGGTTTGTGTCGATGTCACTCTTTATGCTTAACCTTATGGAGGTTCATTTGGTCATTTCTTAATTTCAAATCCTTATATTTTCTATATACTGATATAGATATTTTCTATATATTGTATGTTCTATACACTATATATATACACACACGCTATATATATATTTATATATATTGGCCTCTTGCAAAGAGAGCCTGCTTCTTATTCCAAAAAAAAAGTGGTTACTTTTCCCTGAGTGCTTAGCATAGTTGGGAGCCATTCATGGATTGCTGTAGAGGAAATAGTTTCCCAAGTGTAGCTATACCGTAAGTATGCATGTTTGTTTGTTTGTTTTCTTATTAAAGATTTTATTTATTCATAAGAGACAGAGACAGAGAGAGAGGCAGAGGGAGAAGCAGGCTCCCCACTGAGCAGGGAGCCGGATGCGGGACTCAATCCCAGGACCCTGGGACCATGACCTGAGCCGAAGGCAGACGCTTGACTATCTGAGCCACCCAGGAGCCCTGTTTGTTTGTTTTTTTATTGAGAGGGAGAGGGTAAGAGAGAATCTTAAGCAGGCTCCACGCCCAGCATGGAACCTGACCTGGCGCTCTATCTCACAACCCTGAGATCATGACCTGAGCCAAAATCCAGACACTCAACTGACTGTACCACCCAGGGGCCCCTGTTTATTTATCTTGGATCTCTACTTCTTCTTCTCTGCATGTAAACATTTCAGTGCTGACCCATCTAAGTATTTCTATCTATAAATGGAATATATATATTTTTAATGAATAATACATTTTTGAACATACCTTTCTCAGGTAAGTCTATACTGTTTGGTTTTGAAAGAAGGCATAGCATCGTCGTGTTTGTTACCTTTACTCCATCCTCTTCTTTTTCCTGACAAATGCATTCGTTCCCTCCTTTTTCATTCATTTCCTGATACATCTTTGTCTTCATTATGAATACTAGGCTGCACCATAGCTATAGAATTTTTTTGTATCTGTTTTGTCTGTTGCTACCTCAACTTGACCTTGATCACTACTTTCTCCCATTTCTTTTTTTTTTTTTTTAAAGATTTTATTTATTTATTTGAGAGAGAGAGAATGAGAGAGAGCACATGAGAGTGGGGAGGGTCAGAGGGAGAAGCAGACTCCCCGCTGAGCAGGGAGCCCGATGCGGGACTCGATCCAGGGACTCCAGGATCATGACCTGAGCCGAAGGCAGTCGCCCAACCAACTGAGCCACCCAGGCGCCCACTTTCTCCCATTTCTTATCCCCAGTCCCTAGTACCTGATACTTAACTAGGACCTACCTCCATACATATTTGTTGAATAAGTTAATAAATGAATCCTCTAAAATCTTGAATACAACTAACTCTTTCTTGCTTTCATGAGTATTGTTTTCTCTGTCAGAAAGAAACATTTCTCCCGTTCCTCACGTGGCTAAATTCTACTCATCCTTCAGCCCTCACTATAAATGTTATTTCTCAGAAAGGTCTTTTTTGATCTCACAATTTAAATCAGGTATTTAAAAATACTTCCTCATGGGGCGCCTGGCTGGCTCAGTCAGTAGAGCATGTGACTCTTGATCTTGGGGTTGTGAGTTCGAGCCCCACGTTGGGTGTCGAGTTTACTTAAAAAATAAATAAATGAAAGTAAATAAAAATATTCTCATTGTTTCCTATCATTTGTGTAATTATATGTTTATTTTGTGATTATTTGTTAAATGTGTCTTCAAGCTCTGCGGTGAGGTCTGTTTTCAGTACTATATCCTCAGTACTTGGAATGTAGTAGACACTCAAATATTTATTGAATGGGTAAAAAAATTATCTTCTTAAAATATTTTCTAGGAAGTGAATTACCAAGTTTGAGGATAAGATTAAGATTACTAATACAGGGGCGCCTGGGTGGCTCAGTCGGTTAAGCGGCTGCCTTCTGCTCAGGTCATGATCCCGGGGTCTTGGGATCAAGACCCGCATCGGGCTCCCTGCTCCGCGGGAAGCCTGCTTCTCCCTCTCCCACTCCCCCTACTTGTATTCCCTCTCTCACTGTCTCTTTCTGTCAAATAAATAAAATCTTAAAAAAAAGAGATTACTAATACATAAGATTATTTTAAGATTATTAATAAAAATTGCTGATGAATATGGCTTTCCATAAAGTCTGTTCCATTTACATTCCCACCAATGTCTGAGATTGCTTTATCTTTGCTAGTATTACTAGTTTTTATTTTTTACTCATTTGGTTAACCAAAAAATGGTGTCTTATAGTTTTAATTTGCACGTCTTTGGTTATTCGTGAGCGTGAGCCTCTTTCCTTCGCATGTTTGTTGACCTCAGCACAACTCTTGTGCTAGCATATCTATTCTTGGTTTTCTAATCTCTAATCTTCTCCATCCTTTATACTGTGATAGGATTAAGTTCTTTCAAACACTTTTTATGGTCATTTCCCTGCTCAAGAGCCTTTCCTTCAGTGTTGATGCTTACAGTATCAAAGGTGAGCCCACTCAACACCTGCCATTTCAGGCTTCCCATGATCTAGACCCTTTGTGCCTATTCAGTCCTTTCTCACTGTTTGTCAGTATAGTAGTATTGTTCAAGATAATCATTTTGCCTGTGCGCTGTCCCCTTGCCCTCTCTGCCAGTCTGAATTCTTGAAAGATTTAAGGTGGGTCTCCTAACCTCTTCACGAAATATTTCAAAACAAACTTTATCCCGCAGTGATCTCTTATTACTTTCCTAGCTCAGATTTGTTTTTCAGTTGCCTTGGAGTTCTTCTCCAATTATACTGTGTGTTTCTTCTGCCTGTCATAATTACCATTTGCTAGATAACAATGTTACTATAAACTTGGTGGCTTAAAAGAAGACACATTTACTGTCTCACAGTTTCTGTGGGTCAGGAATACGGGTATGGCTTAGCTGGGTCTCCTGCTTCAGAGTGTCTCGCAGGACTGCGATCAAGGTGTTGGTCAGGATTGGGGCTCTGCTGGGGAGTTCCCCTTCCAAGCTCATATAGTTGGCAGCACTCTGTCTTTCAAGAGCCTTGGCTCTTTATGGCTGTAAGCCTGGGACCACTGCATATGGTGGCTTACTTCAAAGCCAGCAAGGGAAAGCATCAACAGAGTCTGCTAGCAAGATAGAAGTTAAATTTCATGTATAAAATTATAGAAGTGATGTCCTGTCACCTTTGCCATCTTCTACTTGTTAGAAGCAAGTCACAAGTCCCACCCAAAGTCAAGGGGATTGAATTACACCGAAGTGTGAATTCCAAGAGGTGGGAATAACTGGGGCATCTTTTTTTTTTAAAGATTTTATTTATTTTTTTGAGACAGAGAGAATGAGAGACAGAGAGCATGAGAGGGAGGAGGGTCAGAGGGAGAAGCAGACTCCCTGCCGAGCAGGGAGCCCGATGCGGGACTCGATCCCGGGACTCCAGGATCATGACCTGAGCCGAAGGCAGTCGCTTAACCAACTGAGCCACCCAGGCGCCCTAACTGGGGCATCTTAAAGTCTTCTGCCACCCTGTCCAACTGTGTCTCCCTGGAGTGCTGTGTTTTTGTATAGCTCCCAGATTTGAATACCCAAGAGTTACTTCATAGGGGCTGATTCAGTTGCAGTAATAGAGGAAGGAAAAAAGCCAGAAGAGGAATGGGAAGGGGGAATGCCTTTGACCTGTTCTAATCGGAAGGGACACCTGGGTGGCTCAGTCAGTTAAGTGTCTGCCTTCAGCTCACTCAGGTCATGATCCCAGAGTCCTGGGATCGAGTCCTGGAATCGAGCCCTGCATTGGGCTCCCTGCTCAGCAGGGAACCTGCTTCTCCCTCTCCTTCTGCCCCTCCCCCTGCTTGTGCATTCTCTCTCTCTCTCTCTCAAATAAATAAATAAAATCTTTAAAAAAAAAAGTTTAAGATGCCAAGATGACTGTAGAATTCTATTAGTGGTAAAGAAAAGGCAATGTTTTATTGCCTTATCATTTTTTTTAAGATTTATTTATTTGGCAGAGAGAGAAGGGGAGGAGCAAAGGGAGGGAAAGAGAAGGAATCTTAAGCAGACTCCATGCCCAGCATGGAGCCTGAAGAGGGACTCAATTCAGGACCCTGCTTAACTGACTGAGCCACCTAGGTGCCCCTGTTGCCTTATCACCCTAATTGTAATGTGTTCTTTTTCCCCAAGTAATATTTTTGACCTGATAATATATTTACTGCAGTAATAAGGATGTAAAGGAAAATGGTAGATAATATTTTATGAGATACAGGAAGGCCCCAACTTCAAATGGATTATGTTCCCAAACCTCATTTTAAGTTGGTTGTTTGAGATATGTACAAATCTTCTGCATAGAAACAGTGCTATAAATAAGGTTCTGAGGCTGGGTTAACTCAGAAAGCTCATTTATCTTAGAATCATAGACTGTCAGTGGTGAAAGGGATCTTTAAGATTATCTAGTGTGTAACCACCTTAAAGCATCCCGTCAAATATTGGTAAGCCTTATGTGTAACCTCCATAAAGCACCCCATCAAATGCTGGTGAGTGCATTTGAGAAGGCTCAGAGAAGAAAATGCCTTGTTTTGTAGTTGAGCTGTTATTATGTAGCAGAGATGCTAGAGAACAAGGGTAAGGCTTACAGTCTTTGCGGGGGGGGTTGTGGGGAACGGGGTAGTAATAATATGTTTGAACTCTGATCGACAATTCCAAAATTCTACATTGCCTACCATTTTCAAAACCTACCATTCTTCCACATTCTACATTGCCTACCATTTTCAAAACCATAAAGCTAGCTTTACAGTGTATGTGTCAATTTTTAGAGAATTATTATTATTATAGAAATTCTTCCCAAAGGGGAAGCCTCCTCTCCTCCATATCAATTTGGATAGAACAGGGCTGCTTCTAGTTCTAAGATACCTGCATTCGTGGATATGGGGACTATACTGGGGCAAAGCATCTAGCTCTGTTGGCCCCTGGGGAGACAGTTGGAGGAGAAGGGAGGTATTGTGTTTCCACCATGGATGTTACCTTGTCCTGGCTGCCTGGGGTGGGAGAGGCTATGGCAAGATGACAGTGACTCTTAGTATGCATAGGTTACTATAAAGCCAGGTGAGGGTATGTAGAGAACTGCTGTTAATCTTTTTTATATAGGTATTATATCATTATTAGAAATTTTTTCTCCATTCTGCAAACAATCCTAACACAGAGCTTAGTGACCCTTTCTTTGTTGACTCTTAAATTTTCTCAGATAAGTGAGATAGGTCTCACTTATCAGTATCGATTTTTTGCATAGAGCTTCCAAAGATATATTTTTTGCACAAATCTAACTTTATTCTTTATCTTTTTATCTTTCCTCTAAGGAAGCCATTTAAAGCCCCAATCATTGATAAAGGCTCTTTGACCGTAAAATGCCTCTCAGATTTCAGATAATCAGTATTAACAGGATGTACAGGAAGTAGAGGTCTGAGGAGGTTGATGACATACATTTGTAAGTAAAATCTATAGGGGGCATTTTATTTGAGACCTGTTTCAATTACCTTTGTAACCTGTGGTAGGGTATCTAGTGTGAGTTTAACTTCTTTTTTTTTAACTGTCTCATTACCCAGAAATGCACAGTGTAGAATGTTCATGGTAGAAGGGCTCTGGAGATCACTGAGCCCCTTCATTTTGCAGGTGAAGAGCCTGGGGTCTAGGAAACTTCAGTGGCTTGATGAAACAGTATCAGGACTAGCACCCACCCTTGGACGCTCAGTCTAGCGCTCTTTGCATTATATACTGCCCCGTCCCCGGTAAGCTACACAATGATTCCAACTGCCCACCCTTTTTACTTTTGGGGCCTCTCCCTCTGAACATTTAAAAATGAAAAACTTTTGGTAGAACATGCAGAGAAGGAAGGGCAGGTTATATAAATTAATAAAGTTAAAACTAAAGAAACTTTGAAACTTATATGATCCATGAAGCCTTCAAATAATCTGATGGCAGTCTTGTCTGTTTTTCTCTCTGTCAGATAAAGAACACGCATTTTTTTTTTAAGATTTTATTTATTTATTTGACATAGAGAGAGAGAGCACAAGTAGGCAGAGTGGCAGGCAGAGGGAGAGGGAGAAGCAGGCTCCCCGCTGAGCAGGGAACCCGATGTGGGGCTCAATCCCAGGACCTTGGGATCATGACCTGAGCTGAAGGCAGACACTTAACTGACTGAGCCACCCAGGCACCCCAAGAACACGCACTTTAATGATGAAATGTGTTGTTTTTATTTCACATTTGGGCATTTTTACCATTTGTGTTTTAAATACTTATTGAAAAACATGTAGCTTAAACTGATAATGTTACTTTTTTTCCCCGATAATGTTACTTTTTATTAAGTTAGTTGATTACTTAATAGACAGTAGCCTTATTTTAAAGAAACTCTATTTTTATGATCTCTGCATGGATACAGAATAGGACTTTAGTGGCCACCAGTTACCTCCCTAAAGCTCAGGTGTCTATAGGTTTAATGTCTGGTTCAGCCTACCCCATGAGGGCTAATTAGCTTATTAACTCTTATAAAGGCTTATTTGGGAGTTGGTACTGATACGGTACCAATTTGGAGACTGTGTTTACTCTTTACTCCTAAAAAGATTTTTTTTTTGAAGTTTTGTTTATTTTTAGAGAGAGAGAGAAACAGCATGAGAGAGGAGAGGGTCAGAGGGAGAAGCAGGCTCCCTGCTCAGCCGGGAGCCCGATGTGGGACTCGATCCCAGGACTCCAGGATCATGACCTGAGCCGAAGGCAGTCGCTTAACCAACTGAGCCACCCAGGTGCCCTAAACTACTAAAAAGATTGCCAAGGTTCCTGGGCCTACACCATGCTGAATACCCATCTATTTTAGGAAGAACATTTTTCTTTAATTAATTAATATGTAAAACATGCCTTTTTTGGAAGACCTTTAAAGAAGTTATCAAGTCTTGTTGACTGTGCATACCTGTCCCTGTTTGGAAAAGAAAAGGAACTAGAAATTTCTAGTACAGATAAAATTTGCTAAACTCCTTGGTTCAAGGATCCTTTTATCAGCCAAGTATAGTTGGTTCTTCATGTTTATGCAACTAGGACTTTCTCTTTCTCCTGATGACTGAAATTACTGTTTACTGAATGACTATCCTTCGCCATTCCTGAAAATTCTGTTAATTATTTTGTTTAGTCCTCAGCAAATATTAAAGTTTGTGTGCTAGAGATCTCCATTAGGAATAAATAAAATAGGAAACCCCCTAAATAGCTGAAAAAGAGGTTTGGTAAATTCATTTATTCATGCATTGTATTTCTTGTCATCTTTGGGTTAGACATTGGATCTTATAGTCTAGAGCAAAAGAGGCACACTCTTTTACCTCATGGAAATTATAATCTAGTGGAGAAAACAGAACTTAATAAAATCATCATACAATCACAGTATTACTATGTTGTCGAAAGTGCTATGAAGCGAGAGGCATAAAGGCACGAGATGGGTTGTAATAGGAGGACCTGGCCCAGACTGAGGTACTATGGAGCGAAAAAATTATGGTGTGGAATCATGTCCATTGACATTGAATAGCCACATAATGTTATTAAGGGAAAAATAAGGTATAGAACAGCATATGTAATATGATTTTTATATGTAAAAAATATACATGTACATAGAAAGGTACAGAATGACATGAAGATGTTAACATGTGGTTAACTGTTATATTGTGGATGGTTTTAATTTTATACTTGTAAGTTTTCTTCAATATATATTATTAGCTTAATGAAAAAAATTGAAAAAAAAAAAAGGCATTCACAATCCCTGATCTTGAAGAGCTTGCATTTTAGCGAGGAAGACAGAATACACAGATAAACCAAGACAGGGCAATGTGGGACAGGTGATGACTCCGGTTTCCTAGGTTCCTAATAACAGGCTGATGGGGACAGAAAAATAAGGCAATTTGATGGTGGCCCTGGAACCACCACTATATTAGTTGCTACTGCAGCTGTAACAAATTGCCACAAACTAAGTGGCTTGAAACAACAAAGTTCTCTGTAAGTCAGAAGTCTGCATGGCAAGGCTCAGCTGATTCCCTGTTCCAGGTTTCACAAGGCTGAAATCCAAGTGTCAGCAGGGCTTTGCTCCTCACTGGAGGCTCTGTGGGATGAATCTTCTTCCAAGCTCATTCGTGCTGTTGCCAGAATTTGGTTCCATGTGGTTGTCAGACTGGGATCCCATTTCCTTGCTGGTTGTCAACGAGGGGTCATTCTCAGCTTCTAGAGGCAGCCTGTATATCCTATAGCCTATATTCTGTGGCTCATGGTCCATTTCCGTTAGCAACAGTGGGCTAGATCCTTCTCATGCTTCAGCCTCTCTGACCTCCCCTTCTTCAGGGTAGCATCTTGGTTCTAGATTGTCCATTTGGAACCCCCAGCCAATGACTGGGGGTTCAGAGACAGAGTCATTTTAAGTAGGGTTTTAAAGCCTTAGGTTGGAGGTTCAGAGCAGGACTTGCATTACAGCAAGTGGAAAATCAGATAAAGTAGGCTTCTGGAAGGAGGGCACACAGAATAGTGATTGGGGGGGTTGGACACTGGTGGTGAATGGATGGTCATGTGGGTTCTTGGGCCACATGGCAACTCAAGAGCCCATCTCTCCTGAGGATGGAATTTCAATTAGAATGCCAAGCTTGGTTCTCATTGGCTGAAGAACATTGTGGGCTGAGTCTACAGGTTGGAGTTTTGTAGGACATGCCAAAGCTGGCTGAAAACTGGCACCCACAGTGAAGAGCTCCTAACTCTATCTTGTGGAGTTACAGAGGCTTAGGAGAGGAGAGGCAGTGCATTTTATCCACTGTGCTAATGCTTGGGTTTTAGAAAATGTTCAGGGTATTCTTCAGAGCAGCCCAATAGATCACCTGCTCATTCCTACAGTTAGAGATAAGTTTGAACAAATGGAGATACTTTAAGCCTTTGACGAGTTTGGCTTTGCTTTGAGGGAAAGCACTGTCCTCTTGGCCTCCTGTCAAATAGTCTCTGATTCTAACATTAATACCACCTCTCCTAGTTTGGCTCAACGCAAAGAAGAGCAGCCTAGGTAGATACTACACGTAAACTTGCATTTGTGGACTCATTTTGTCACAAGCTGATAAGCATTTGAAAACAGTAACAGTTCTAAATGGAAACTTACTGCATTATATATGCAGTTTTTCCTAAACTTTATTTTTCTCTCATGGAAAATGTTAGAAGTTATAAAAATGATAGGTAAATTTCCTGAAGGCAAATTTATGGAGGCATCTTTGGAAAATTTTTTTTTGCCATATTTTGTGACCACACTACTCTTTAGCCTGGATTTTAAAACTTTTTACAAAGGTAGCATCTGTATTACTAGTGTAATTCTACTTCTAGGATAATACTTGCTATTAATAATACTGCTAGCAATTTGAAAAAAGAGATTCAATTACATACCATAGAAAATGCAGGAGTTGAAAGTTGAAATGTTTTGCAGACTCTAAAAAGGGAAGTAAAAAGCCACTTAGAATGAGATCACATGCATGCAAAGGGGCAAGTATGGGGTGATTGGTTTTTCTCTTGGTTACCTGCTTCGGTGTGTATCCTGCCCTAGCTAAGTTAAACAACTGATAATATATGCTCAATCCAGACTTTCACTACTTCGGTTGGTTCCAGGTTAACCAGGCAACTGTAAAGATTCTAAAAAGCTCTTGTCATTGTATGTAAGCCCACAGATATGACCTTTGTAATATACTTTAGATAAGTATTAACCACTTCAGCTATGAATTTTAAAGTCATTAGTTTGCCATCTATTTATTTATCTGGACATGAGGGCAACTGAGAAGCTGGAGGGTCCACAGTCCATACATGACCACCCTTACTTCTGACACCAATTGCAAGTTGAGGGGCCCACAAGACCCTTCTTAGGAAGCCTCATAGAACTCCCTGAAATACATTATACTCACAGGGAAGAACTACAGATTAAAATCAGCCAATGAAAGAAGTACACAGGGCAGAGTGTTGATTGTTTTCTCCCTGTGGAGTCAGGGCATTTACTTACCTGGCATTGATATGTAACAATACACATGGCACATTGCCAACTGATAAGCTCACCCAAGTCTCAATATTCAGAATTTTTATTGGTGCTTCATTATGCAGGCATGATTCATTGTGCATGAGGCTGATTCAGTCTCTAGCCCCTCTTGTCAAGCAAACACATATGATCCCAAACTCCTAGTCTGCATGACATTGCTGGTCTTTCTAAGCGTGGTCAACCCTTTGGGCACCTGGCTGGCTCAGTCAGTGGAGTTTGCAACTCTTGATCTCGGGGTTATAAATTCGAACTCCATGTTGGGTGTAGAGGTAACTTAAAAATAAAATCTTAAAAAAAAAAAGAGTGGTTAACCCCTGCCCTAAATGCTATCTGGTGTGGCCTGCCCACATCCTAAATCACATTGTTGTTGGACTGTCTGCTATGACCCAAGGCCCCTGGCAAATAAAGACACTCCTTTGCCCAGGGCAAAGTTGAAACCTCTTTCTGAGTAGGTTAAATTCTTTACTACACACTTTAAGTGTGTGGGACTTAATTAGGGACTCTTTAGGTTGGATTTTGTAAAGTACATTTTTCAAGATGAAATTTGAAATATTTTTATAGTTTTATTAAGGTACAATTTACATATAATAGTTTACTGTAACTGGTCACTGTATATAGTCATACACCCTCTATCACAATCCACACTTCTGTTGCCCCCTGAAAATTACCTCATACCCCTTTGCAGCCAGTTCTCCCATCCCTGTTCCCAAGCAACCACTGATCTGCTTTCTGACAGTAGAGTTTTGCCTTTTCTAGAATTTCATCTGCACGAAATCATATAGTATATTGTATTTTGTGTCTGGCATGTTTAACATAGCATAATAATGTTATTGAGATTCATCCATGTTGTTAAACAATAGTGTGTTCCTTTTTAATCACTAAGTAGTATTCCATTGTGTGGATATACTACATTTTGCTTGTCTGTTCACTAGTTTTTGGATATTTGGGTTATTAACTTATTTAAAATAATTTTGTTCTATTGTGAATAACATTGCTTTGGAAATCTATGCATGTGATGCTGTATGGATATGTATTTCATTACTCTTGGGTAAATACCTAGGTTTGGAATTGCTGAGTCATATGGTGAGGTTATGTTTAACTTTACAAGAAGTTGCGGGATTGTTTTCTGGAGGGGTTGCACCATTTTGCATTCCCACCGTAGCTGGCGCATAGGGATACAAGAACACTTGGTTCCGGGGGTTCCAAACAGACCAGGTTTGGCCGGTCACATGTGCATGTGATGGTATTTCCTTCTGGTTTTAATTCGCATGTTTTAGTGACCAGTGATGGTGAGCATCTTTTTAAAGTATTGGTTGACCATCCATATGCCTTCTTTTGTAAAGTATTTGTTCAAATCTTTTGCACATTTTTTGACGGTTTGTTTTAAAAAGTTTTAAGAGTTCTTTATATATTCTGTTTATAAGACCTTTGTCAGGTATATGTTTTGCAAATATTTCTCTAATTTGTGGTTTGCCTTTTTATTTTCCTAATGGTATCTTTTGACAGACAAGTTTTTAATTTCAATGAAGTCTAACTTATCCGTTAGATACATTTAGAACACACACACACATACACAAATGTTTCTTTTTAATGGCTCATGTCTTTTGTATTCTATCTGAGAAATCATTGATGTAACCGAAGTCATACAGATTTGTTTCTATATTTTTGTAGCCAGGGCACAGGGGTGCAAGAGCACCTGGCTCTGGGGGTCCCAAACAGACCAGGTTCAGCCCCTTGCCCCTGACAAAATCCAAAGGCAGAGAGACACATGGTGGGGAAACAAGAAAGGAATTTATTTCCATGAGGCCAACACAGGGAAGGTAGCGGACTAATGTCTCAAAGACTGTCTTCAAAGTGCTGAAAATACTTTTGGGTTTATATAAGGAGAATGTGGGACAAAGGTGGGTGGGTACATGCAGGTGGGCAGTAAAGGTCAGGTCATCATTGTCTTGGCGTCAGTCCCAGGGGGGTCTTGCTGGCTCAGGGCAGTCCTTATTGCTCGAGGGGGTGGTTTTGGTTCCCTTCAGGGGATGCTTTGCCTGCAGGGTCTTTTGCCTGAGTTAAGAGATAAGCTAGAAAGAAGAACTTAATAGGTTAGAAAGTACAGACTGAGGTCAAAATGGAGGTAGTTGACGTCCTCTTTCATTTTCCTCTAGAAGTATTGTATTTAGCTCTTATGTTTATGCCTATGATCCATTTTGATTTAATGTTTGCATATGGTGTAAAGAGGTCAAGGTTTGTCTTCTTTTTCCTCCATACAAAAATCCAGTTATTTCAGCTTCATTTATTGAAAAGACTGCTTTCCCTGTTGAATAACCTTGGCACCTTTGTAAAAAACAGACTTTTAAATCTGAGGGCATGAAAGGAAGCTGATGGAGTTTCTGGTAGTGGCAGATACCAGTTTTATGGAAAAAAATTAAAGTAAGGATATCACCTCTTTTATAACACTATTTTAAGTAACTAGTTGCAACAAATTATATAAAAGAGATAAATGGAATGCGTGTAGGTCAGTAGAGATAAAAATACTATCCACCAACGACAAGGGACTGTAACCTGAATGTTTAGGAGATTCAACAAAAACATATCTTGAAATGAGATGCTTAAATCATGGGATATAAAACATACACCTAACTCAGTTCAGTCATTTATTTTATCACTAGACAAAAATATAATGAAAAACATAATACTTGTTTTATGAGAAAACAGAACTAACAAGATATAGAGCCAAATACAGAGAATTATAGTACTTAAATAGAATGAAAAGAAAGCAAATAATAAGAGAATATAATCATCTCCTGGCTGAGAAGTCTTAATATAATAAAGATGACAATACTAACAAAGTTAATTTATAGATTTAATACCAGTTAAGATCCTGATAGGATGGTGAATTGGACTTGATTGATAGTATAAATCACAGAATAAAGGAGCAGGAAAGAACTTCAGGGGAGAACATTTTAAAAATTATTCTTGTTCTCAAGATAATTTGAGAGGATTAGAATTAGGAGCATATATTGTAAGTCAGTTAAATGGGGATAAAAGAGCAGAGAGCCATACAATGCAAGTAGAGAAGAGATTAGACCAGAAATCTAGGTAGTTACTGAAATTGAGCACCAAATTAACTGTGGACTTTATGGCTTTGAAGGTAGAAAGGGAAACTTGTGCGTTTTGCAAACCAGAGTTTGCATATTTAAAGGCCTCTAGGCAGGCACTATACATCACTTAAGTGGACTGGGAGTAAGATAATAGGGAACGTTGGACACTTTGAACTTGATACGTGTGTGCCCAATAAAAGGAAAATTTCTACTTGGTCCTAGCTGATTTTTGGCATGTGGGTGGATGGCCCAGTGGTGCTCCTTTTTCAAAAGAAGCCAGAAATCTATTGATGGAAGGAGAGTAGGGGAACACCTGTGACCTACTGCTTGCGTCATTTCAGGCTGTTATAACAAAATATCACAGACTGAGAGGCTTATAAACAACAGAAATTTAATTCTCTTAGTTTTGGAGACTAGAAATCTAAGGTCAAGACCAAGATGATCACATTCTCATGAGGGCCCTCCTTCTGGTTCATTGCTAACACTTTCTCCCTGTGTCCTCACATGGTAGGAGGGGATAGGGATCTCTTTGGAACCTCGTTTATAAAGGGCACTAGCCCACTCATGAGGGCTCCATCCTCATGACCTCATCACCTCTCAGAGGCTCCTAATACAACCACCTTTGGAAGTTAGGATTGAACATATGAAATTTGGGGGCACACATTCTGACCATAGCACCTATTGATCTTCTGATTCTTAAATATGAGCAATTAGTGTATTGTTCAAACAAAACAGGTAGGGGGGGAGAGATTACTCATTGTCCAATTAGTGATTGTATAGTTTAGAGCGAAACAAAAAGGAATTTTGCCATTTAAAACCAACACTACTCCCAAGTATATTAACGAGACTACCTGAATGCAGGTTAATAACAGTGATGGAAACAAAATAGAAATATCAGAAATAAACTGATAGTGGCATATGAGAAATCAAGTAAAATAAAAACTAATAGCAATCGGTATTTAACAAAAGACATTGTTGAATGATGATATGAAGGAAACTACCCCTAGAGCTATTTTAATCTCACACCATGCAAAATAAATTTTAGATGAGTTATATATTTTATTTTATTTTATTTTTTAAAGATTATATTTTTGCAAGAAAGAGAGAGAGAGCATGGGGGGTGGGGGGAAGGGACAGAGGGAGAAGCAGACTCAGCAGGGAGCCAGATGTGGGACTCGATCCCAGGACCCTGGGATCATGACTTGAGCCGAAGGCAGATGCTTAATTGACTGAGCCACCCACCCCAGCACACATGAGTTAAATATTTTAAAACAAATATTATACTTTTGTTATGGAGAAGAAATCATTTATATGTTATTGAAGCATTAAAGGAGTAAGTAGTGGGCATGTTTGACTGTCAAAAAATTTGATTCTCTGATACAAAGATAAAAGCAGTACCTTGAGAACAGTATTTATAGTTTTTCTATGATGGTAAGATTTTTCATGTAATTGGGGATATATCCATAAGAGTAGATTCAGTAGACAGATAACCAGTGATGGTTTACATTTTCACCAAGGATGATTTACACTGGAGAAAATAACATTAATATGTGTGACCTAAAGATCTTCATTTGTAAAATGAAGATAATAATAGTACCTACTTCCTAGGGGATTTTGGAGGAACAAATATGATAAATGATATATGCTCCTTAGCACATTGCCTGGAACCATAGATGTTAACTGTTATTTATTATAATCATTTTCATTATTATTATTTTCCAAAACAAGTTTCAAAGTTACTTATCAAAGCTTCTTCCCTTTTTAACCCAGATGGGGAAAACAGCTCATTTAGCCAAGTTTACATTTGTGGAGTTCACAAAGCACTTTCACGTATTCTGTTTCATTGATTCTCACGCTAGCCCTGGGAACTCTGAATTTTCCTCTCAGTGGGGGCTTTCAGGATTCACTCTTCCGTAGTCACAGCTTGGTTTTTGGTCATCACCCTTTATCGCTCCACCTATAAAATCAATTGAAACTAATTCAAGAACTCCCCACTCTGACCACAGCCTTCTCTCTTTCCGGCTTGTGTGTTCTTCTTTGCCTCCGGGAGCCATTCTTTGACCTTTGGTTCTTTGACTCCTGTACTTTCTCCTAATTGCTTTTCTTTCTTTACTTTCATCCTTATTTTCTCTTATAATTTTTTCATACTCTTGTGATAATATCTAGTGCTTGCCTCTTACTGTGTCCTTCTCAAAAGACTAAAAAGAAGTCTGTGACGGGCAGAGGATCTGAATGGACATTTCTCAAAAAAAGAGGGGTGAATGGCCAGAAAACCCATGAAAAGATGTTCAACATCATTAGTCATCAAGGAAATGCAAATCAAAACCACAATGAGTTACTACTTCACATCCACTAGAATGGGTATGGTAAAAAAAAGACGTGTTTGCAAGTGTTGGCAAGGATGTGGAAAAATTGGATCCCTCATACATTGCTGGTCTGAACATTAAATGGAGCACCTGCTATGGAAAAATCTGGCAGGTCCTCAAAATATTAAATACAGTTACCATTTGACCCAGCAATTCCACTCCTTGTTATCTACCCAAGAGAAATAAAACCATATATCCATAAAAACATACATCCATATGAAGGCTTGTATACAAATGTTCATAGCAGCATTATTCCTAATAGCCCAAAAGGGAAAACAACATAAATGTGCACCAACTGATGAATGGATAAACAAAATGTGTTCTAGCCATACAGCATAGTATTGTTCAGCCATAAAGAGGAATGACATGGACATAACTTCAAAACATCCTGCTAAGTAGAAGAAGCCAGTCACAAAAGACTGTATATTCTGTGAAACCATTTATATGAACTGTCCGGAATAGACAAATCTTTAGAGATAGAGAGTATATTCATGGTTGCCTAAGGCTAGGGGTTAGAAAGTGGGGGAATGGGGAATGACTGTTAATGGTATGAGATTTCTTTTTGGGGCAATGAAATGTTCTAAAATTAGATTGTGGTGATGGGTAAACAACTGTGAAATATACTTAAAAATATTCAGTTGAACTAAATTGTACAAAACTTTGAACTGTACAGTTTACAGGAAATTTTATGGCATGTAAGTTACATCTCAATAAAGCTATTAAACTAAAAATAAAAATCTCTGGTCATTTACTCTTAGCACATACTATTTCTCAGCCTGAATGCTGGAACAAGTTGATTTTGAGAATGCTTCCTGTGACTGTGGTATTACTGGTGAACTTGGGGCTAGGGGTGTTATTCCAGTTGACTAGAGTAAATAGAGAACTTTTCTTTCTTAAAGCTCTTGTGAATTATTTTTAAAAGGTATGTTAGGGACACCTGGCTGGCTCAGTCGGTGGAGTGTGTGACTCTTGATCTCGGGGTTGTGAGTTCAGGCCCCATGTTGGGTGTAGAGATTACTTAAAAATAAAATCTTTTTTAAAAAGGTGTTTTAATTTGCTTTTTTGTCTCAGTTTAGTATGAGGAACACAATTTGCTGCCGAGCTCTTGGTTACCATTCTGGCGATTATTTCTCCCTTTATAGTATATGCATAAGGAGAAGACAGACACTTAGCTAAATAGTAGAATCATTTTTTCCCCATGACTTTTCAGTTCCATGCCTTTGTTTTGGCTCTTTGCTCATTTTACTTGACTTTTAATCTCTTTGGGGGGGCTTTGACAATCCGATCAAAACTATAAGTAAGAAATCTCTCTTCAGAAAACTGCATGTGAATTTGTGTATCAAATTTTGCTTACTATTTCAAGAGGGTCACAGATTTCACCAAGGATCAGAATCTGAACTCTGCACACTCACTTTGGTGATCTCATACACTCATGGGGGTGAGGTTATCATTTATATGCTGGTAATTCCACAGTCTCTATCTCTTGTCCAGATTTCTCTGCCAGAACATTCCAGCCAACTGTCCAGGTCCACTTGGACACTCCAGAGACACTCCAGACTCACACTGTCTACAGTTAGAACATGATCTTATCTCCAAACTCTACTCCTCCTCTTGAGATGTGTGTCTTATTGAACAGGAGTCCAAACCAGAACGCCCTGGCTACCCTAGTCTAAACCAGATCATTCTTAATTTCTGCCTTTCTTAATTTTTTCTGTAAATAAGTATCACACTTAATTTCTTCCTTCCCTCCACATATAATCAGTCATCAGGTTTTCTTAATTGTGTCTCAATGTTTCTGAAATCTCATTTTTGTTCCCTTTCCCACCCTAGTCGAAGTCATCCTCTAGGTAGAGATTCAGTCTCCTTACTTTCTCTCTTGCTTGCCTTTAATTCATTCCCCACATTATAGCTGGTGAACCCTCAATGGCTCCCCAGTGTCTTTAGGATGAACTCCAAAGTTTCTGACCTCTTTGATACCACCTATGAGGCTTTTGTGATCCAGCTCCAGCTTGCCTGTCCGGCTATCTGGTTCTTTATCACAGTCCATTTCAACCACCCTGGCGTTTTCCATTTTCTCTGTTACACCATGCTGTGTCTCACTTTTATGTCTTTTCATGTGCTCCTCTTTCCCTGTTTCTGCCTCCTTTCCTCCACACCTTGCAAACTCTTACTCATTCTTTAGGTCCTGGCTCTAGATTTCCCTTCTTCTGGACACCTGTCCATTCACAGGGCCCTTTGGAGGCATTCTCTTATCTTTTCTCTACAATAGCATTTATATGCTTTTGTAATTACCTCCCTACTCTCTCTGGACTACCAGAGGGGAAGGAAGACACTTTTTGTGTTGGTCTCACTTATCATGGGAAGGGAGACACTTGGTGTCTCCTGGGAAGGGAGACACTTTTTGTGTTGGTCTCACTTATCATGGCATCGTGACTGCATATTTAGCCCTGCACCTGGCAGGGGTGTTTGATAAGTTTTTGTTGAATGAATGAGACTGTTTCCTTCTACCTAAAATACCTTCTTCCTTACCTTCCCTCTACCCTCTGCTCCACTTGGCAAAATCTTACACAGTTACCATCCGTGTGTTAACTCAACAAATAAGTTAGGAACTCCTTCTTTATTCCAGGCACTGTTTTAGGCACCAGGGATATAGTGATGAAGAAGACAGCAAATATTTGTGCCTTTGGGGAGCGGATACTCTATGGCTGGAGACAGATAATAAACCAATAAATAAGTAAAATAAGTGTACAGTGTATTAGTGAGTATGAGTGCTAAAGAGAAACAGAGAAAGCAGGAAAGATGGATGGAGAGACAGCATTTCAGATAGGCGGCGGCCCCACCATCATTGAGAGGGTGACTTTTGAGTGAAGACTTGAAGCAAGTGACTGGGCGTCCAGTAGCTGTGCTGCTCTCTGGAGGAAGAACACTCCAGGCAGATAGAAGTGCTAAGGCTTCTAGGTGCAAGTAAGCCGAGAGTGAGGAACAGAAAGGAGACCTGTGGGAGGTGAGGTCTGAGCAGTAAACATCTCTGAGTGTCCCTGTCTTCATCTGATCCCTGGGCTTCCTCCACCGTTGAAAGCTGTTTTCAGCTCTCAGTGCTGTGAATTTACCAGAAATGACTATGACATTTTCCCTTCTTAGCAGTTACCTGTGAATCGAGGGCTACAGACGTGCTCGCATAGGAGGCTGCCAGGCTGCTGAGGTGCATGGTGAGGCATTTCTTTATCAAGTGCTACCTCCGGGGACGTTTTTGCCTCTTCCTCATTGAGACTGGGGCAGGAGGCAGTGGGAAAGCGGGGCGTCGCTGTCATCGGCCTCATGGGTCAGGTTGCCCACAGTTCACCTCCGCCCTTTTTCTCTGTTCCTTAGTGTTCTTGCGGTCTTGGTGGCATCATAAACATTGTACTGTTCTCTCAGCCGCTATCTAGAGTGACAGTTGTGAAGATAAATCACTGCTTTCAACATGTTTCGCCCTCTCCCCCTGGCTTTGTTCCAGAAAGTGCAGGGCCAGTGGGGTTTTAGTTAATTGTGTGTCACGTCAGTTCGTTGGGTTAGTGTGTGTTGGGTTCGTTTGGGTTTTTTGTGGACTGTGGTGTGCAGGCTCCATAGCTCTGTCCTGTGTGGCACAGCCCTCCATGGTGCAGTTGGGTCCCAGCCCGGTGCGATGGGGGCACTAGCCTCGCCGGCACCCCACACAGGAAGTAAGAGGCCTCCTCTGGCCCCCTTCTCCTGCGGGCGGAGCAGAGATCCAGGGCTCTCTGAAGTCTATATTTAGCAATAGGAGAAGCCTCCGCGAGGCTGTTGTGTTTTTCCTTTTGGTGTGATTCACTAATGGCAGCATGCTCTGTGGAGAGGGGCTATAAACTGTCAATTGATATGAGGTAATAATTGGAAAAATGATCGGACTCCCATTTTTATTCTCCTCTGGGGAAAAACACGTGTCAGGACTCACTAACGCAGAAGGCGATGGATGGAGGGATTTTCCAGCCAGCTTTCCAGCTATAGTGCCGCAGAGCTTCCGTCCTGATTAGAGAGGAGAGAAGCCAGATTTGGCAGGAGGTGGCCAGCAGACTAGTATCTGTTTTGCCGCTTTTTGCTCCAAAAAGCCTTGCCGCAGAGTTGCCATGGCAGCCGGAGGCAGTTTAATGGCCGAGGCTCGGCTCTGGAGCAGCACCGCGGGTCCCTGCTGCCCCAGCCTTCCCCTCTCCCGCCTCCCGCCCGAGGGGCTGGTGACGCCAGGGCATCCGTGTGCCGAGACTATTGAAATCACATGCCCCGATGCGGGGGAGCTCTCAGGGCCTTCAGATTCGAGGGATGGCTACTTCTTCTGTCCCCTGTTTCTCCTTGGGCGTTAGCCCTTTGATGTCCCGTCCCGTAGTCCACCTTATCAAATTATTTGCAGTTCCTTAAATATGCTCTTTTCATGCTTCTGTCCTTTTATACATGCAGTTTCGTCTGCCCAGAACGCTCCCTTCCCCATCTGTCTGGAAAATTCCTATTCATTTTCAAAACGTGGCTTAGATGCTGCCTCTTGCCCAGTAGCGTGCTTCCTCTAACTCCTTATGCTCTGTGCAGAATTCCACTGTTTCCTCTGCCATCTCAACCTTGCCACGTATCACATGATGTGGAAATGACTGTATTTTTGTTTCTTCCTCTCTAGGCTGTAAGTTATTTGCATTTAAGAACTGGTGGTTGTTTTTTTTCTTTAATGAATTTTGTATCCCCAGGCCTAGCCCATGAGTAGATACATAATAAACACTTTGTAGTTTTTGTTGAGTGAATGAGGTGTTTCCGGATCATCCTATATAATTCTTTTTTAAAAAAAATATTTTATTTCTTTATTTGAGAGAGAGAGAAAGAACAAGCGGGGTGGGGGGGAGCGGCAGAGAGAAGAGGGAGAAGTAGACTTTCCACTGTGCAGGGAGCCCGATATGGGGCTCAATCCCAGAACTCTGAGATCATGACCTGAGCCGAAGGCAGATAGATGCTTAACCAACGAGCCACCCAGGCACCCCCATGCTATGTAATTCTTATCATGGGAGTGTAGCATACCACGTAAAGGACGGCACTGTGTGATTGGTCTATAACTCACTTGCCATTACCTTTATTCTCAGTTTCCATTTTAAATTGGAGGGCTAGTGGCGGGAAGAGCAGCTCTTGGGAGTCAGTCCCCCCAGGGTTCAAGGCAGTGTGGTCTTTGGTTGCTTGCCCAACTTGTAAATCTCAGTTCCCTCTTGTTGAATTAGGATGTGTGAGGACAGTGCTGAAGATGCTTGGTGGCCCAAAGTAAATTCTCGGTAAATCTTATATTCTCTACCTTGCCCTATCTTCCTTGAAGAAAATGAAAGCAAAATAGAAGTTTAAACCAGTGTGAGGCATCTCTGGCATCCTTCTCTGCATCGGCTCACTCAGTGTTCACTGTCCTGCCCTGAGCTCAGCTTCAAAAGTCACCTCTTTCCCGAACTTTCATGCCTTACTGTCTTGTCGTCAACTTTGGTGCATCTGTCCCCATGAGTTTACTGTGTAGATAGACCTCTCTATCTCTCTCCTGTCCTGTCTTTTTGGGGATAAGCTGTATTTCAAGAATTTCGATTGAAAATGAGTTTATCTGTTTCTCGCCTTCAGTAGTTCCCAGGAACCATCTCGACTATAATATATACTTATATGCCTTACCTGCTCTCCTCTGTAGTGTTCGCTTTACAGTTCAGTCTTTAGCGTGTTTCGCCATTCCTCTAGCTTCAAAGTTCAAAGCTCGCTTAGGTTGTTCTGCAGTCCTCTTTGCAAATATGTTCCTGGTACCATGTGATGATGCTGCATGCCTGTCGTATGTGACAATGGCCATAGGTGTCTGGGCTGTTGAGGGTGTGAAAGTGTTTTTCTCTTTTCGTATCTCTCCCTACTTTCATTCACACTTTTGGTATTTTATTCATTCCTGCTCCTCTACAGGATGTGAAACTTAAAGCTGTTTTTGTTAGAAGGTCTAGTAGAAGACTCACTGAGGACAGCGATGAAAATTTGCTTTTCACTCCAGTTTATTGCTTATCTGTGACAGTGGTTCTCCACCTTGAAAGGATGGAGCATGGGAGCCAGGGTGTATAATCACAAATCCATGTGCCCCAACCCCTTCCCAACCGTTTACCCAGTGGAAGAGTCAGGGTAGGCAGTTTTTAAGAAACCTTTTTAAGATATTTTATAGCCTCCTACCTGGTATCTTTCACCTTTTCGGTTAAAAAAAAAAAACTCGGGGGCGCCTGGTGGCTCAGTGGTTAAGCGTCTGCCTTCGGCTCAGGTCGGGATCCCAGGGGTCCTGGGATCGAGCCCCGCATCGGGCTCCCTGCTCGGCGGGAGGCCTGCTTCTCCCTCTCCCACTCCCCCTGCTTGTGTTCCTTCTCTTGCTGTGTCTCTCTCTGTCAAATAAATAAATAAAATCTTTAAAAAAAAAAAAAACCCACTTATCCATAGATTTGTTAGTTAAAATAATCTGGCCTGCCAGTGTCATGCTTATTTGAGAGTTGGATATTTGTTTCATTTCAAAAAAATGAAATTGGCAAATACAGTTCATTTTGTTTGAAGTGAAAACTGAAACTAATGTAAGGATTTATTTACCTGGCTAAGGGCATTTTTAAATCAAAAGGCAAGAAAGTGCAGTTTTAATGAATCATAAATTTGTCTGTTTGACACATGCACTTTTCCTACTCTGTAAATATTCAGTTAGATCCCATTTAGTTAAAATTTAATTACTTACAAACATGTTGCCATGGATTGAACGAACTTCAGGATGGTGGAAACAATATTCAGAGTTAATATAGAACAGTTACAATGATTTATTATTTTGTAGGAAATATTTTGGGACTAGAGCAGGTTGGACAGAGGGTGAAACTCCGAATCGGAAGGACTAGGTTTGAATTCATGCTCTGGCATCTACTAGCTCCCTTGGGCCACGTAGTTAGTTCCTGGGGGCCTCAATTTTGTCCTCTGTGGAATGGTAATGGCCTCTAGCTCATAAAGTTGTTGTGAGGATCAAATAAAGTCATGAATATGCAGTTTTGTAGATAAGGAAACTGAGGCTCAGAAGGATAACTATATTCCCCAAGGTCAGAAAACTACTAAGAAAGAGACCCAGAAAGCAGGCTCAAATGGGTCTGACCCAGGCTTGGTCCAAGGCTGCTGCCCAGTCACTAGGATAAATCAAGAGTGTGCTTTAAGATGCAGAAGAAGCTGGAAATATAGTGAGGACGTTTTTGGCCTTGGAGGGGGCAGAATCCTGCAGGACAATCAGACAAGGTATCTGTTCTCAGCAGGCTGTGAAAGGCAGTGTCACTCATCCAAGGCCCCAGAAGCCTCTGGCTTTCTCCTTTTCCTGGAACCCATTTTTCTATTGTCCTGTGATTTCTCCAGGTATTTCTCCAGGCATTGCTCATCGCTTAGAACTGTGCACTTAATTCCTCTCCCTGCCCCAGCTCCACTGCCCCCCACTGCTCACCCCTACAAAAACAGATGACAGGATTGTTGTGAGGATTGTGTGATAAGTGAGTTGATATGTGTAAAAGGTTTATTAATGCAGCATCTGGTACGTAGTAGTTACTCAATAAATGTTGGCTACCATTATTTTTATCGGTAGTGTTAACAGTATCCATGGTTGGTGGTGGTAAATGATTCCAGGTTTTTATGACACCTTGCTCAAGGCCCTGTGTGTGCCCTGCCCTGGGGCTGGCTTTGTGCCAGTCCTTGCACAGAGCCCCAAGCATGGCATGCTCACTCCCATACAAGGACAGATAGAGGGAGCGTCAGCAAGGGGGCACTTGTTTCTACACAAAGGTGGTTGGAGAGTTTTCTCCAGGTGCTCGTTCCTGGCCATCAGGCACAGGAGCCGTCGGAATTCCACTTCCAAATACCATCTTTCTGCTTGGCATCTTTTCTTCCTTTTATCTATGTAGAACATGAATGGTATTGGAGTCACTAACACAGTTATAAAATACTCTTTTTTTTTTTTAGTTTGGTGGTTGGTAGCTCATCCCCGACCTCCGTTCTGGGTTCCTGGTCCCCAGCTCCTCTGCAGTGTGCAATATTACTCCACCTGCAAAAGCCTCTCAGGTCCCCCTCCCCTTGATATTCACACTTTGTTTTTTCTATTGAATTTTTTTTCCAGTATCCTTTTATATCGTCCATCCCAGCATATGCTTTGACTTGATATTTTTTCTTTTCTTTTTTTTTAAGATTTTATTTATTTATGTGAGAGAGAGTCAGAGAGAGACAGAGAGCACGAGCAAGGGGGAAGGGGCAGAGGGAGAGGGAGAAGCAGGCTCTCTGCTGAGCAGGGAGCCAGATGATGCAGGGCTCGATCCCAGGACCCTGGCATCATGACCTGAGTTGAAGGCAGACGCTTAACCTACTGAGCCACCCTACTTTTTAACATTAAAAAAAAAAAGTCTGTTTCAGTGTAATTTCTGATTAATCTTTCCTTTTCTAAAATATAAATGTATATAGAATACAAAAGGGATAATTTAAGATCTGGGCATTACTTTGTTGATATGTAACGGACCTTTTAATAAACAGTATTTACTGTAGTTATCTCAACTCAAAAGTCATTTACATTTCTAGAAAATGAGAATTCTGAAAAGTGAAAGAAAGAGATTAAAATCACTTTATTCTAATATCCAGAGATGACTGTAGTTAAAATGTTGGTGTATTTCCCTCTAGTCTCCATTCAGCTTTATATGTTCAATTTTATACAATTTTACAATTCATTTTTATAATTATATATTCCTTAGCAAAAGTTTATATATTCATTTTTATAATTTTATATTTTGTATATAATTATATTTTTATTACTAAAGTTTATATATAAACTACAATTCGTGTTATATAGCAGTCTTGGGATATTCTAGTAATTTTTAGGGCACAGGATTGGCAAAAAATAAAACAAATTAATTATTTAAAAAACTAAAGTAATTTCTAATTATAAAGTATACATTACAAAAATTTAAATATTGGAAAAATACATCATGACAAATGTGAGTCCTATAGTTCCTCTAGTCACCACTGTTGACGGTATATTTACAAGCAATTAATTAAAAAGAAAATCTGTGATTAGATTTGTGAAATATCTGTTCATCTTTGATAAAATTTGTGAAGGAGTATAGAATAGAATAGATGTTCTTTGCTTTTAGGCTTAGTCAAATTAGGCTGTGAACCAGAGTGTTCTTGTGAAATAACATCTCGATATTTTTCTCCATGCTTTAGGTATGTGTTCTTTTTGGATCCATGCAATCTGGACTTGATAAACCGGAAGATCAAGTCTGTAGCACTGTGTGTAACAGCATGTCCAAGACAAGAACTGAAAACCCTAAGTGAGGTTCAGAAGTTTGCAGAGATGAATGGTGAGACATGAGGCCATCCGAGTCCTCACCCCGGTCACTTACTCTCACTGTTAAATATTGTGTGTTTGCTTTCCAATATAACTAGTGTTAAAGAAATCATCAAAGAACCTTAAAAAGAGAAAGAGAATTGAAAGTGCTTTTGGACTTCCTTGATGGAAAAGATGATAGTCACCTGGGGAGCTTGTTAAAACTCCAGATGCCTAGGTTCTACCCAGGGAAATTCTGACTGAGTAGGTCTTTGGGTTCTGGAAATTTTTTTTTTTTTTTTTAACAATGTCTCAGGTGATTTTGATGTAGCCTCTGTGCATTTGGGAATTACTAGACTACTCTTTGTGAAATTGGGTTTTTTCTTTTTCTCTTCCTAAGTATTGATTTAAAAGTATCTCAATTAGCATATTTTATTTTTATCCCTGGATAACAATGTAATATATGTTCTTATAGTAGAAATTTGAAAAATTCAGGAAAAGGAACATGAAGTAAAAACCAAAATTCTACCATCTTTCAATTGTGTTGGTTTGTTTTGCTTTTTTAAATTTAATACTGTCTCATAAGAATTTTTCTAAGGGAAAAGTTTTGAGAAACTCTGAGGTTAAACATATGGGAATTAGCTGAGAAAACAAACATAGTCAATTTCCTGACCTCTGACTCTATTCCCTTGGGTTTCTCATTTCCAGGTGCTATCCTCAGTTCTCTTCAGAGAATTTTATTTTTAACCTCTCTTCGTGGAGTGCCACAAACTGCTAGCCTGTGTTTTTGAACTTCCATGAGGTTTCATGTTTGCATTTTGTGTGTTGGACTCCCCAGAGCTGCCTTAGCCCTGCCTGAGTTTATAGGCTAGTTCTGGTTCCTTGGAACAAGGACTGACTCATGCATCCACTCAGGATAACTTCTAGCTGGGTAAAGAGACAGCTTGGGAACATACCTGCACACACACCTCTACATGACTCCAGAGTCTTCCCAATTGGTTTCTGGCCTTTTGAGGGCAGAAGGACCGCATCCTTCAAGACTGGCCATATTCCTGTCCTCTCACTTCATGCCCTCAGCGTGAGATAGTGGGAAGAGCATGAGATTAATGTGACCCTGGATTCTAAATCTGCTGTCACCCCACTAACTGGCTCTGTAATGAGGGACAGAAGGTGTAGCCTCTCTGAACTAGATTTCCTCATCTGAAAAAAAAAGTGAATTAAAAATAATGCCTCCTTCATAGGTGTTTGGGAGGATCAAATGAGATGATGCATGAATCCTTGGTACTTTGTGGGCACTGAATAAAGAGGTACCAGCTACCCTTTAAGATCTCATTTTCCGGGTGCCTGGGTGGCTCAGTTGGTTAAGCGACTGCCTTTGGCTCAGGTCATGATCCTGGAGTCCGGGATCGAGTCCCACATCGGGCTACCTGCTTGGCAGGGAGTCTGCTTCTCCCTCTGACCCTCTCATGCTCTATCTCATTCTCTCTCTCAAATAAATAAATAAAATCTTTAAAAAAAAAAAAAAGATCTCATTTTCTATTCCCCCATGATATCCTTACCTGTATTGATTTGGTGAGTCTAATACTAGAACTGTTGGCCCTGTCTTTATCAGGTTTCTTAGGGAGAAATGAATTATCCCTTATGGGTTTTTCTAAAATCTTAGACAATGTGAGCATACACACTGGGAGGTGGTAGTGTTGAGCGTTAAGAGTATAGGGCTCTGGAACCAGATTATCTTGGTTCAAATGCTGGTCCTACCACTTATTAGCCGTGAGACCCTGAGCAAGTTACTTGATCGCTAGATGCCTCAGCTTCCCCATTTATAAAGGGGATAATATTTGTACGAAAACTATTTCATAGGTTGTTACAAAGACCTCATACATGAAAAATGCTTAGAAGAGAGTCTAGCAAATAGTAAATTGCTAAAAAAATAAAGTATTGGTTACTGCTGTTACATTACTACTATTAATGTTATTATTCCCCCAATGGAATGTAATAGTCTTTCTGCCTACAGTCTCTCTCTACTTCTAGCCCCTTACATACTGCTGCCGTATTAATTTTGCTAGAGCTTCAATCATATTAATCCCTTACTCAGAAGTCATCAGGGGTAAAAAATAAAATAAAATAAATAAATAAAAAATAAAATAAAACACTGTATGTCTTACTTTGGCATTCAAAGCTAGGATCTAGTGTCAAACTATCTTCTGACACATTTTCTTGAACCCACTGAGTGTGAGTCTTGGTCCCTTGAACCGGACATGTCATCTGGAGGGCCAGAAGAGAGTTAGTTCCTTGTCGGCTGTATTGCCTGCTGTGATGATCCGCTGGGGAGAAATGCCCCATGCTGCCCTGCTGGTATGTTTATTTCCAGGCCATTATCCTTCTAAGTGATTATGATACTGAGTATGGCCTGTTAAGGCCAGTTTATAAGACCTTTCTGGTGAGTTTTACAACTTTGTTTTTTTCATAGTGTCTTACACAAAGCAGGTGTTCAAGAATATTAACGAATGAATATTATTCCAGAAAACAGACTTCTTAAATTGGTGCCTAACTACACAGGCACCCTTAGGCTTTTGAGGCAGCTGTTTGCAAAATAAGTCAACGTGTTAAGCATAAAAAAAAGTATTAATAATGGCAGCATCAAGAAGCACAGCAGTGGAGGATAGAGAGGATAAATATTTTAAAAAGCAATAGAAAAACTATGAAATTATAATAGAGAAGGGAGCCTTTGGTGGGAGGACACAAATACCTTTATTTTAATAGCAACCCTAAGTTGAAAATTCTGAATTTCTCAAAAAAAAAAAATCTATATTGTTCTTTGGATTGGTGACTTAATACTTGACCTGGTAAAATTTAATTCCAACATTGTTCTTGTCACTGAGAGAATTCTTTGTTTTTTGCATTTTTCCTCTTTTGTCTTTCCATCATTTGAGGTGCATAATGATTTGGAAGGAGCAGATGATTTTAAGTTTAAGTGGGAAATTTCCAAACCTCTAAGAGAGTTGTTCAAAATCCATGACCAAGTCAGAATATAAGAGCAAACTATAAAGCTCTTAGAAGAAAACATAGGGGAGAACTTCATGACATTATATTGGCAATAATTTCTTGGATATGAACCAAAAGCACAGTCAACAAAAGAAAAAGAATAGATAAATTGGACTACATCAAAATTTAAAACTAATGTGCATCCAAGGACACAGTCAGCAGAGTGAAAAGGTAACCCATGGAATAGGAGAAAAAAGATTTGCAAATCATATATCTGATAAAGGGTTAATACCCAGAATATATAAAGAATTCCTACAACTCAAGAAAAAAAAACAACAGCAACCCAATTAAAAATGGCTAAAGGACTTGAATAGACATTTCTTCAAAGAAGATACATGATACGCCAATAATGACATGAAAAGATGCTCAATCTACTAATCATACGGGAAATGCAAATATAAACCACAGTGTATACCCATTAGGACAACTTCTACAGAGAAAAACCCAAACATCACAAAACAGAAAATAACAAATGTTGGTCAAGTTATGGGTAAATGGGAATCTTTGAGCATCATTGGCAGGAATATAGAATTGTATGTCCGCTGTGGAAAAGAGATTGGAGTTTCCTTAAAAAATCAAAAATAGAATTACCACAGAGGATTTTTAGGGCAGTGAAAATACTTCGTATGATATATAATGATGAATTCTTGTCATTATACATTTGTCCATGCCCATAGGACTAGGGACTTTGGGTGATTATGATGTGTCAATGTAGGCTCATCAGTGGTATCAAATGTACCACTCTGATGGGGAGGTTTTAATGGAGGAGGCTATGCATGTGTGGGGGCAGGAGGTATGTGGGAAACCTTTGTACCTGCCTCTCAATTTTGTTGTGAACCTTAAAACTCTTTTAGAAAGTCTTATAGAAAGTAGATTACCATATGAGCCAACAATCCCACTTTTTTTTTTTTTCAAGATTTTATTTATTTATTTGACAGAGAGAGAGACAGTGAGAGAGGGAACATAAGCAGAGGGAATGGGAGAGGGAGAAGCAGGCTTCCTGCCGAGCAGGGAGCCCGATGCAGGGCTCGATCCTGGGACCCTGGGATCATGACCTGAGCCGAAGGCAGACGCTTAACGACTGAG
The DNA here is from genome assembly GCF_054177405.1 of Leptonychotes weddellii. Classification (NCBI taxonomy): domain Eukaryota; kingdom Metazoa; phylum Chordata; class Mammalia; order Carnivora; family Phocidae; genus Leptonychotes; species Leptonychotes weddellii. The sequence continues at coordinate 56,079,375 of NC_138382.1, forward strand.
CCACCCAGGCGCCTCCAACAATCCCACTTTTAAGTATATATCCAAAAGAATTGGTTATAGGATTTCAGAGAGATATTTGCAAACTCATGTTCATTGTAGCATTATTCATAATAACCAAGAGATGAGAGCAACCTAAATGTCTAATGATGGATGAATGGATAAAGAAAACATGGTATAGGGCGCCTGGGTGGCTCAGTTGGTTAAGCGACTGCCTTCAGCTCAGGTCATGATCCCAGGGTCCTGGGATCGAGTCCCGCATCGGGCTCCCTGCTCCGCGGGAAGCCTGCTTCCCCCTCTCCCACTCCCCCTGCTTGTGTTCCCTCTCTCGTTGTGTCTCTCTCTGTCAAATAAATAAATAAAAATCTTTAATAAAAAAAAAGAAAAGAAAAGAAAACATGGTATATACCCACAGTGGAATATTAGCCTTGAAAAACAAGGAAATCGTGTCATATGCTACAACATAGATGAAACTTGAAGTCGTTATCCTAGGTGAAATAGGCCAGTAATAGAAAGATAGGGCGATGGTTTCTACCGGCTATAAAATCTCAGTTTTGCAAGATGAAAACATGCCTGGGTGGCTTAGTCAGTTAAGGGTCTGCTTTCGGCTCAGGTCATGATCCCAGGGTCCTGGTATCGAGCCCCACGTCGGGCTCCCTGTTCAGCGGGGAGTCAGCTTCTCCCTCTCTGCTGCTCCCCCTGCTTGTGCTATCTCACTTTCTCTGTCAAATAAATAAATAAAATCTTTAAAAAAAATGTAAGGTAAAATAACAGTTTACTTACCAGACTAAAAAGATAATATAAATCGTTTTCAAAGAGTTCTGAGTTTCCATGACAACATCTCAAAGTGCTTTTTAGCACTTACAACTATCCACTTGTGTGAACTTTTATTACCTTCACAAATTATTTAAAATCTTTATAAGGGAAAGCTTTTAGGTTCCTATAATAACATTTGTAAGAAATGCATTTATTAAGCAAAAAGTATTTCCTCAACTCTTTCTTTCAGACAAGAAAGAGGAGTGTTTTCTTGGACACTGAAGTTTGTAGAACACCACCGTCCAATGTGTCTGACTAGAATAGAAAATTTAGAAGTAACAGCTGGACATGAGATGGTTAGGAAGAGATGCTGCCATATTATAAAGAGCTTTAAAAGGCAAGCAGAAGAATTTAGACGAATGTAAAAGTCTAAGTTCTGGTACATGAGTTGGGTGGGAGGTGGACCAAGCATACACTTTATTATTATTATGGTTCATCGTTTTTATATGATACAAATATAAATATGATGCTAGAGAATAAATTAAAAATTGCCTTTTAAAAATTAAAATTGCCAAGTACCATAAGGACTCAGTACCAGACTTTTTTGGTTCTTTGTTTATCATTTACCTGAGTAGTGCATGAATTTCCTGTGGGGTGGGATCATGCTATTCAATTCTGAATATCCAAGCCCTAGTACAGGATGCCACATAGTAGCTATCCATGTGTTTTGAAAGAACAATGCATTGGACTTCTCTTTCTCTCTCTCTTTTTTTTAATATTTTATTTATTTATTTGAGAGAGAGAGAGCATGGGTGGGGCAGAGGCAGAGGGAGAAGCAGACTCCCCGCTGAGCAGGGATTCCCGAGGTGGGGCTCCATCCCAGGACCACCTGAGCCACCCAGGTGCCCCTGGACTTTGCTCTTCATCTCTCTCAGCACTTAGTAATTTCTCATTCCCTCAGCACACTTTATCCTTTGCTCAATTCTGAATCTGTGTCAGTTGCCACCAGCTGGTAAAATGTTTAGCTTCATTCTAACCAGAATTGATGTGAATCTTTGGTCGCCATCTTTCTCATCTCTCAATAATTCATTTTAGTTCATTCATTTATCTCTCCTGTCCATCCTATCCGCGTGATTATTCATAACCTTTTTTTTCCCCTAAGCCCTCTTGTTTTTCCTCTTTCCTCACCTTGTGCCCTACAGAGAAAACTGAAATCATCGGGTGGGAGCCCTCCCCTGAGTTATTTTCAGCAGAGCATGAATTCCATCTTACTCTAATTTTGCTTCCCTCCAGTTTCTGGTAAACAGGTTTCCTTCTTACTTTATTATCATTATTTTTGAAAACTCAAATAACGTATCCATTGTACGGGGGAAGAGAACGTCCCTACCTTGGAACCTAACTTCAGCTTTATATGAGATTTTCATCTCAACCCAGCCTGACCACATCAGGTCGTAATGCCTGCTGGGACAGTCCCTTCCCTTCCTCTCTCCCAGATCCAAGTTTGGCCCATAGTTCATCCTTCACCTTACTCCACTCTCCCCATTGGTCAGCATGGGCTCCTGCGTCTACTGAATAGATAAATCAGACTTGAGCCTTGCCTTGTTTCACCATGAAGAGATTGGAGTTTCCTTGGTACCTACTTTGAAACTTCCTTGAAGTTTATTGGTACCTACTTTGTGCCATGCACAGTGCCAGATGCTTTGTGTGTCATTTTATTCTTTCCACTTGCAAATCTAAATTCTAAACAGCAGTTTAGAAATAAGAATGACCTGAAAATTGGGGGCCCACTGCATAGTCTCAGTCATTGCTAATATTTTACATGGAATACCTTATTATCTTTTGCATTACTCTTATCAAATTTTTATATCTAATTTGTTTTTCTAACACAGAAGTAAAATGACAGAAATCTTGTTTTTCTTGTTTGTGTCCCATTTATAGCATGGAAGAAATCAATCCCATTTGGGAGTGCTTCTTCAGTGCACTGTATTTTGTGAAAAGTAAGAGCTTTATGAACTACCATGTAGACCATGTTCATACTTTGAGTAGGGCCATGGAGCTGGGTGCTTTCTCGGTGATCATTGTTCTGTCTTTGAAAACCTCGAAAGATGATGTGATATATCAGATAAAAGTTATGAATAGAAATAAGCCTTTGATTATCATTACCTAGGTGTTATGTTTAAAGTTAGTATCAACAGATGATCAGCATTACCCTCTTTCTTACCAGCCAGTAACAATATAACTTAAACCACACAGTTAGTATGGATTCTTTTTGGCACAGTGAATCAAAAGATTGGACTTGATATCATTTACAAATGAATGAAATGATCAACCCTAGCAACTGCTTTAATTGCCTCTAAGTTAGAAACCAGCAAGGGAAGCTTGGTTGTGAAGGGGGAAAAAATCCTTATGTTTGATAATGCAATTTTAAATAATTCCTTCATTCGACAATTAATTAGCACCCAAGAGATACATGCCAGAGAAACAAAGAAAAGGTACAGTTCCCTTTAGGGAGCTTGCATGATAGAAGACAAACTTTTCATTGTCCTCCACAATACCTAGAAGTGTTGCACATAGATGTCCAAAATTAATTCACTCTGCAAATATTTATTATGTGCGTAGTATGTGCTGACAGTGGTTGACAGATAATGTCATGCCACCAGCTAGTTAATGGGTGCTTCTTGGGAACTACAAATATGTCCATACTTTTTGTTGGTTCCTGGAAATTGAAATTGGGAATTGTATTCTTCCAGCATATGAATATATGTGCTTTCCTAATTGGAGAGAAAGGGGTTAAATTCATTGGACCTCACACAGGAGTGTAATTTGTTTTTTGTAATGAACACTGTTCTGCATTGGGAGATTTTCTTTTTTATTAACTACAATTTTCTAAATTATGTTTTTTAAGGAATCTTTTCTGTTAATTTAGTATATCCTACAAATATCGTTGTGATAGGAGACATTTTTGGTTGTCAAAACTGGGTGAAGGGTCGGGGGAGGGTACTGGAATCTAGTGGCTAGAAACCAAGGATACTGCTAAATATCCTGCAATGCACAGGACAGCTCCTTACAACCAAGAATTGCCCAGCTCAAAATGTCATAATACCAAGGTCGAGAAATCCTATTTTACATAGTGTAATTTGTAGTGAGGGGTGAAAAGCATATAAACATTATGTATAACATGTAACACCAAAGTAAGAGATTCAAAATAGGTTATTTTATTTTTTTTCCAGTCAGGATGTCTGTTGTATTCAACAGATGACTTTTGAGTAGTATCTATGTGCCAGGAGAGAGGGGTCCCACATATTTTGAAGGCATAAGGTCCCAGTTCTCAAAGAGCTCACTTTCTAAAAATAGAGATGATATGTAAGCTAAAAAAAATTACAAAATGATATGCTAAGTTTTATAATAGACAAAGCAGTAAATAGCTTTGGGTACATCAGAGAAAGCTTAATGAAGGAGGTGAGGCTTGAGTAGTTTGTAGAAATTCTGCTCAAACTTGAACATTTACTCAGATGGTCGTTAAGAATGGACAGTCCAAGCAGAGGCAACAGTGTGTGAAAAAGCCTGGTAGCTTGTAAACAGCAAAACTGTAAGTGGTTTATTATGTTAAGATAAGGCTGGAGTTTTAGGTAGAGGCCTGCCTTACGAGAGCTTTGAAGCCAGGGACTTTGGAAATTATCTTGAGGGCGGGAGGGTATTACAAGTAAGGACTATTTTACAAAGACCATTCTCAAGGTTGTGTGCAGCATATAGAGAAGAGACCCTTTGGGAGAGTAGTTTGAAGCAATAAGAGATCTTGAAGCTCTGAGATAACATAGAAGGGTCTGATGGTCAGGACTTGGTAACTTGAATGTCTTGAATGGTATCCAAAGATGATGGATAAAGAAGAAGATACAGGATGACTTCCCGTTTCATCTTGGGGATTTCGTGAATGGTGGAGCCATTAACAAGGATTGGAGATATATGGGAGGAGGCAGAGCAGATTTGGAGAGTCGGTGATAGAAACATCTTTTTCTTCAAACATGTTTTTGAGATATCTGTGGGATGTATGTTTTTTGCCCAGAAGCTTATTGAATATTTGTCTGATTATGATGATTAGGAATGGCACAGAAGAAGCATTGTGGCCTAGGAGTGAAGAATTTTATTTCTAAATTTGTCAGTGATTGCTTAGAAAGGCCTTGGAAGTATTACTTTTTTCCTCTGTAATCTTTGGAGCATGGTGATGGAAACATACCTCTTAGGGGAGTTCTTATAAGTGATATTGAGCTAAAGAATAAATAATTGAATATTATAAGGCATTTGAAAAATTATGGTAGTTAAACATTCTGGGGACTATAGCAACTGTTTACCAAGATAAATGTTTATATACCAAAGTTGGCTTCCTAAGATCACTCATTTTGAATACCATTGGCTGAGTTGCATGGATTGCCTCTGGTGTGGTTTAGATAAGCTTTTGTTTTTGGTTTTAGACTTCATTACTCAAGTATGGTTTTCCCTGCCTTTTGCGTTAGAAGAAAAACTTTGTCTTACTCTTTATGACCAAACCTCTTGCGCTAAGTATTGTTTATACTCTCACTATAAAAAAAAAAGAAAAAATAAGATAGATACCACCTTAAAAAGTGTTCGCTGAAAATGCATTAGCTAATAAACGTGAAAAGAGAAACAGTTGTAAAATGTTTGCCATTACTGGGTTGTCTTAATGTTCTGCATTGAGGCTTCTCTGTCCATCAGCCTTTTGAGTAGGAAGCATTAGAAGGTTTCTTCTGATTGTTACTACTAACATTGTAAAGATCTTTTTCCTTTAATCTATTTAGTACAGGATCTATTTAGTACTGGCCTATGTCCCAGAATACCATCAGAGATAAGGCTATTATCCTTTCATTGAGCATTATCCTGGGAAAGTATTTATAAAATTGAACTCTGTTGCACCTGCTGACCTCCTTTTTTAAATGAAGAAAGGGTGGGGACGGAGATTATGTTCGCTGAATTCAGATGGAGCAGTGTGCTTGCAGACGCAGTGCTTTAGTTAGGCCCTTTTCATATTGTGCAAATTGATTCCGTCTTGCACTCTGAAAGAAAGAAGTTGACAATTCAGATCAGGAAGTTGATGATCACGTTGGGTGCTCTGCAGTTATTGACACGGTTGCTGTGTTTTTCATGAGCAATTCTATAGTAAGACTCCCAGATATTTCAGGATTAATCTAAAATGTTTGCTTGCTACTGCTGTCATGTTTTCTCTGAAAACTGCTGTAAATAGAATCTAGTGGCATTATCTTCAAAGACGAAAGACTAATTTTAGAAGAGGTGGATATTTAATATTCATGCTTAACTTAAAAAAATAAGTCATTAACATGGAAAAGAATGTTCGAAAACAATTTCAGAAACTTAGTTTCCTACTGAATCTATCTTAAGAAGTGGAAGAAACTTGAAGAGTGCCATGTAACTTTCAAGTATCTCTTTTAAAATATCTTACCTTGTCAAGGGGCGCCTGGGCCTGGGTAGCTCAGTTGGTTAAGCATCCAACTCTTGATTTCGGCTCAGATCTTAATCTCAAGGTCCTGGGATCATACCCTAAGTTGGGCTCCCTGCTCAGAGGAGAGTCTGCTTCTCCCTCTCCCTCTGCCCCTCCCCTTGCGCACTCTCTCTGTCTCTGTCTCTCTCTCTCAGATAAGTAAATAAATCCTTTTTAAAAAGTACTTTACATTGTCAAATTACTTGAATTATCTTTATATAAAATAGATGCTACATGTATTTTTGTAAGTATGATATTTACAGCCCATATATTTAAATACCTAGCAAGTTGGTTGCTGATTTGGGGGCAGCATTACTGAATTAAATGCAGGTTTGTGGCTTTTTAAAAATTCTTTTGGCTGATAGGACAAGATTTAAATGAAATAAAACCATTCTCAAGGTTGTCCTAGCAAATCTTTTTTTCTGTATTCCCTTGAAGTTCTTTCACACATCCTCATGTGACATTTCTATAATTAGTTCAATGTTAAAACCTGCCATTTTCACTTCACATTTTATTTTAAACTTTTTCAGTGGTCATATGGTGTGAAAGTCCATTGTTACTATAATATAAACACAAAGCTATTCTATTTCTATTTAATAATAAAGTATTTGACCAAATTAGTAATCTGGTAGGGACTGTAATTAATAAAATATAAACAGGTTACATGATAAAGTGCAGTAGGTCGTCAGCAAAATTGTAAGTAGAGCCTAGGTTTTCTCAGTTAATGATACCTATTGTATGACGAACCTGACAATATTCTAGTTGCTATGTTATAAAATTAGCAAGTCAGTAAAATAAGACTTATCAAGGATTTGGTGGACTGCATCCATCTGAATTTTATATATTATTATTATTTTTTTAAGATTTTATTTATTTATTTGAGAGAGAGAATGAGAGAGAGAGAGAGAGCGCGCACAAGAGGGGGGAGTGGGAGAGGGAGAAGCAGACTCCCCGCTGAGCAGGGAGCCCGATGCGGAACTCGATCCCTGGACTCCAGGATCATGACCTGAGCCGAAGGCAGTCGCTTAACCAACTGAGCCACCCAGGCGCCCTGAATTTTATATATTATTAAGACACATATTAGCCACAGAAACTGAGAAATAGATGGCTGTTTGCATAACCAATCTATGATGGAATTTGAGCTGTTTTAAACTATCTGAAAACTGAGAATCCTTTTATCACTTTGTTCAGTTTATTTGCAATTAATATTTCTTGCCTTTTAAATAAGGAAAAAGTAATGTATTGTCTGAAAGCATATATGCTATATGCAGTCACTTAAAATATTTAGTAATGAGAAGCATAGGAAAGAGAGACAGGATGTGTAGTTGAGGGTGGGTTTGTAGTCAAAGAGATCTAGGAGTTCAATCCCAGCTCTGCTGCATAGTAACTGTGTCATCTTGGGCAAGTTATGTACCTTATCTCTTAGCCTCTATTTCGTCCTCTCTGAAGTAGGCTTAATAGAGTTATAGTAAATACATAATTAATATATGTGTGGGGTGAGAGGAGAACCTCCCCCGCCCCCGCCAGTGACTTTCTAAGAGTTCCCAGCATGATGGGAGGAGGGGGCAGGCCCTTTGTCCATCCCCAGAGAAACTTGCATGGGGAATAGAACCAGCCTTGGGAATGGGCTGCTCTTGGCCTAACCCTCAGAAGCGCTGGGCTGGCCAAAATGCGTGGCTTCTTCAGTAGGAGAATTTTGTCATGTTTCTGTTGTTCTATTATTTGGAGACATTCCTGAACACGGTTTGGTCAGTTACAATGAAAAGTTGACCTTTTTTTTTTTTTTTTTTTAAGATTTTATTTATTTGACCCAGAGAGACACAGCGAGAGAGCGAACACAAGCAGGGGGAGTGGGAGAGGGAGAAGCAGGCCTCCCGCCGAGCAGGGAGCCCGATGCAGGGCTCGATCCCAGGACCCGTGGGATCATGACCTGAGCCGAAGGCAGACGCTTAACTGACTGAGCCACCCAGGCACCCCTGAAAAGTTGACTCTTTAAAAAAAAAAATACATAGGGCTTGATATATGGCAGACACTCGATAAAGTTAATTCTAGTACTTATTGTTGTTATTACCCTTAATGTTATTAATTAAAATTTGTATATAAATTACGTGAGAGGAATCAGTTTTAAATGATTGAGGACTGATCAGAGTCTTATTAATTTTATAGTGTTTTAAAGTTATATATGTTGAATTAATATTAACGTATAAAATAAATACAGTGAATCAGTGAGAGAATTTATGGAGGCTCTCTTCTGCTAGCTAACGTACACCTTTTCTTTCAACAGGCTCAGCACTGTGTAGCTACAACCTAAAGCCTTCTGAATATACTACGTCTTCAAAAGCTTCTGTTCTATGCCCCAAATTACCAGTTCCAGCGAGGTAAATTTTATTGTATTTTGTTAACTTGTGACTTTTGTTTTTGTAGGTAGATTTTAAACTGTAAATATTATCCTGGGGAAAGAGTCACTTGATGATACGGGTTGCTCAGGACCAATACTTTTATAACAAAATTTAAAAAGTAGTATTAGAAATGACAACATGTATTTCATATCTTAAAACACACACACACATACACAGGCAAACAACTTTTCTCATTCTCAGATTTTAAATTTCTTTTGGGGGCTTACTTTTTTTTTTTAATGCCATAATTTTTAAGTATATATAACTGCTGAATCATTGCAAAATCTACAGCAAAATTAGAAGCCAAGTCTCACAATCTTCAAAGATTCTTTGAAGTTGACCCTAGTAATCACTTACTGGGATTATTTTTAATTTACTTTGTAAACTTAAAAAATATGCCAGTGATTATTCTCCACACCTTATTTCAGGCTATATCTTTTAGGTACATTCTCTATAATAATACACTGTTTGTCGTATCTTATCCAAGGTCTTATTCAACAAACACTGATTATTTCAGTACCTCCTGCATCTAATGGACACAAAGAAGAGACAGGACATATTCTTTGTTTGGAAGGATCTCACAGTAGTTACAAGTAAAGCCAACTTTAAAATTATAAATAGGTTTTTTAATGAGGAAATAAATTGGCAAGCATTGTAGAATATATCCTCAGAATTAGGTGCATAGGATTTGGAGCATGTCTAATCTTGAGAATCTTAAGTGTGCATCAGCCAGGTATGACATGAGTCAACTTCGCCAGGAATACTGAATTGAAGGCACTTTTATTATATCTTGGTATATTATAGCAAGCTACTGATTAAAATTTTGAGACTGATTTTATGTGTGCTTTCCTTTGGCTTGCTTATGGGTGGTACTCGTGCTTTATTAACTTGAATGAAATTTGAAATTTTCTGTTGAAAAGTAGATAAAGGATCTATCAGTTTAATTGATGTCCAGCTCTTTTAGTCTTGTCAAGTTGCTATTGAAATGAAAATGTAAAGCCTACGGAAATGAAAATAAAGGGACTGTTTTAAAAGATATGAAGTAGGACCTATAAATTAGGGGCTTAGACCGATAGGTAGAGAGACCCCATTTGTGACTGTTGAGAATATTAGGGAGGCTGTAACGGTAAAGAAAAGGAGGTCCTTTGAATAGAGTCGTTGGAGAAAATTTATCAGTGTAAAGACAAGAAAGGCTCTGTCCTCTCATCTCCTCGACTGCTAACAGCCTGTTTTAAGTGCATACTGTGAGTATAGAGTCATATTTTAAGGCATAAACATATTACAAAAAGATAACCAGAGAGCCCTGATGTGAGGATGATGTTGCTCTGTACCTGTGTTATATGGGTGGGGCAGGGGTCGGGTAAATCCTCCTTCACCTCTGACCTCTGACCCCACCGTGTCGAGGGCTGCCTCTTCCTGGTTATCTGTCTCAGGTGTTCCGTTCTTGGCCGTACAGAGCTCACACATCTCACATACAGTGCCCTGAAGAGCATTCACTAGAAGATGAAACATAGTATTAGGGGCTTGGGTTTTAGACATGGACAGACTTGGCTTCTAACAAGGTCATCCACTAATGTCTCAGTAATCTAAGATGCAGTGATGACCCTAAACCATCTGAAAACTGACTGTGTACTATGTTTATACTTTTTTAAAGATCCTCAGGTTTGGGGCATCTGGGTGGCTCAGTCCTTAAGCGTCTGCCTTCAGCTCAGGTCGTGATCCCAGGGTGCTGGGATCGAGCCCTGCAACGGGCTCCCTGCTCCGCGGGAGGCCTGCTTCTCCCTCTCCCACTCCCCCTGCTTGTGTTCCTGCTCTCGCTATCTCTCACTCTGTCAAATAAATAAATAAACTCTTTAAAAAAAAAAGATCCTCAGGTTTTACTTAGTTTAGTACCTCACAGTCTAAGTATCTTACCACTTTTATCTGAACTCAGCCTGTTGGAAAGTAAAAAAAAGAAGTAACAGTTGATAGGAGGAAATCAAATCAGGACCTGGTAAATAACATCATTTAGCCTTTGGCAAGCGAAGTGCAAAGATCAGAAAACAATGAATTTGTTTAATAAAAAACTTGGGGGCGATAACCACATTCCACACCTCGTATTAAATACCACATCTTCAAAGATGAGTAAGATCTGGTCTCTGTCCTTAAGAAACTCTGTCCTTTAAAAAAAAAAATACGGACTGGTTTTGGTGACTTTTTTGTATACACCAAAAGATGGGCACTAGGCAAAGCTATGATGCAGGCAAATGGCCTTTAGCATCGTTCACATCTCTTTGGCTTTCCTCCTAGGAGCACCCTAGTGGGACCAAAAGAGCTGCTGTACTTTGAGTCCAGATAGGTCTGGGGGTGAATTCTGTGTCACCACCTTCTCTTTGTCAGCTTGAGCAAGTCTCTTCCCCTCTCTGTGAACCAAGTGTCCTCACATGTAAAATGGCAATATTAATACCTTTGTCATGGAATTGTTGTAAGAATTAAGTAAGGGCATATGTTTTAAGCATCCATTATTGTGCTTGGCATCTGGCTTAGGGAGTAGTATTTCTCTCAACCTCTAGAGCCTCCCATTTCTCCCTTAACTTTCCTGGGTACCTGGGCACCTTCTGCCATTGAAAAGCAATGCCTATTCCTTGGAGAAAAGCAATTATAAACTAATTTGCAGTAAAACACTAACACTACGTAATTGCCAAATGCTTACTATTCCTAAGAGCTTTTGAATTTTAAAAGCAAATGCCTAGAAAGGACCATGTTTTATACAAATTTGTAACTATTGGTGACATGCTGAGCATGGTAGCCATAGGGAGACTAGCCCTTATACCTAAAATACTTAAAGGTTTAGGTATAGCTAAAAAAACTGCAGTAGTAGAAACGGATTACATAAATTCAGTTAATTCACTAAACATTTATTTTAATATTTCTGGATGCCAGAAAGGATATTAGGTATTGGGGAATTAATAGCATGATATGGAAATGAGAAACTAACAGCCAAGAAAAAAGTGTTATCTATTCATATTTTTAAAATGAAGGATTCAGTGTAAATTAACATTTACAAATGATCTATTGTGTTCCAGCCACCATATTAAGCTTCTCATGTGTATTCTTATTTAATCTTCATAAAAGCCTATAAGGATATTGTTCCTAATTTATAGATGAGGAAATAGAAGATAAGAGAAGTTAAGTGAGTTGTGCAGAGTCATACAATTAATTGTTGGGAATCAGAATTTTAATTTAAGATCTTATAAAATCTATACCACAGTTAGTTTTATACTGATCTGAAAGCTATCTCATTATATCCATGAGATGAGGTGAGTTTAGGGTCCTCCTACTCTGCCATCTTCCCCAAGACAAAGTCCTATACCACAGTTATTTTTAAAAAAAATAAATAAATAAAGGTGGGGCACCTGATCTGGCTCAGTTGGTAGAGAGCATGTGACTCTTAATCTCTGGGTCATGAGTTCAAGCCCCACATTGGGCATGGAGCCTACTTAAAAAAAAATTAAGAATTAAAAAAAAAAAAAGAGTACAGGAAGAAAAAGAGTACAGGGAGGAAAGGAGAGAAAATAAATGAAATGTATGAAAAACCACTGAGTATTGCCATTAGATTCTTGATTTATTTCCTGCATTTTCTGTGCTATAGAGATATTGTCAGAATCCTTTATTATTCTTCTTTCTTAAATAAAACTTTTCATTAGAAATCATGTGTAATTGCTTACCTATAACCTGAAGTTTTAAGATAATTGTGTGAGATGCAAACTCCTGTCTTCTCTTATGAAGGCATATGAATAAGAGATATTAGGCTTGTTTGTCATCAGACTTTGAGGGAGGGGAGCTCATTAACTGTGATAGTCTGGACTTAAGGCAAATGGATAGAATGTTTGCCATGGTAAGATACAATTTCTGAGTGGCTAATTTTTAAAAATCTTTAAAAGACTCATTATAAATTCATTTTGTTCTTGTTGACTAATGTTTCAATAATGTGAAACAGCATCAGTTCCTAATGGGACTACATTGACTTCTTAAAGATTCAATATTCTGTGGGCTTCAAAAGGTAGAAAAAGTTGCTATGAATAGAATTCTGTATGCTTGTCCCCTTGATTAAAAAGCACAGAGTGTGTCGCTTAGGTTAGACACTGAAGTAGAAAAGATCTCACAGACGAGGTTCTCAGAAGTATTCTTTTCTGAGAGGTATATGAAATCAGCTAACTCAAATTCATTATATCACATAGGACTTCAGTGGTAAAATATAAGACAAACCATTTCAATCCCATGATTACTTAGATTTTTTAATAAGAAAGTCATTTGAGTATTAAAAACTCATGGCTGGTTAAGTTGTTTTTGTTCAGGGAACAGTAGAGGGAAAGAATGACAAGGGAGTGTAGGACTTTTTACTTTAAAACTAACTCTTTAACTTTGTTTTTTACTACTGTGTCCAAATACTGTCTTCTCTTTTATTTTCCTTCTATTTCTGATATTTCTTACCACTAAGAGCAGATTTTGACCATTTTGACCAGCAGCTAAACAATGTAATCAGTCTGTGCTAATTTTATACCTTCGAATTTAGAGCTGACTGTCAGGTTTTGTTGTTTTTTTTTTAACTGACATAGATTAAATTTTAAGGTAAGGAACCGTTGTTACTTTGCTTCAGTTCTTTGAAGGAGACTTGTAAAAGTACTCTTTCCAATTAGCCAAGTGTTTAGGTATAGTATAAAATTGACTTGAAAGGGTAAGAGAGCAGATATTACTCAGCATTAACTCTTAAATAGAAATGAAAGGTTTGAATTTTAAGAATATAATCCTTCCCTTTCAGCCATCTATCCTCATTATAAGTCTGAAAAGCAGAAAAACACAAACACTGCTGGACATGCTGCTCCTGTTAATTTAGAATCACTGACTTTTGGCTGGGCGCTATTACTATTTATTATTATCATTATTACTCCTACTCTTTGAGCTAACAGATGGAGACACATGCGACTGTGTAATGTTAGGAGGATCACCCAGGGCTTTTGAACTTGGCCAGTTTTGTTTTCTGTTAAAACAGGCCCCGCCCGCTCTCTTTTGGAAATGATGCGTATTTCTCTTCAAGTCTAAAACTATAGCAGCATCCTGCTAGGATATGGGAGATAGAGGTGGAGCTGCCTCTGGACGGAGGATAAGGTTCAGTTATGGTTATATGACAGGAGAAAGGAAACAGAGCAGGGCCAAGAAAATTGTGGATGTTGAAAGCGAGAAAATGGCATCCATATCCTTAAGGTAGATACATTTTATGTTCAAGGTTGGAGGCAGGTGAGCTAAACAGAGGCTGCACCAGAAATGATAGGGTAATAAGTAAAGCAGATGAAGATACAGATAATTGTAGAGCAGAGAAGATTTTAGTTTTGAAAGGTAGAGAACCAGGCTTTAGTTACCTTAGACAGGGACATTAACCTGGCCAGGGACATTACCTAGATAGACAGCATCAGGAAAAAAAACAGTTGTAGGTCACAGCAGAGGTTTCTGTCCCAAATTAGCCACCGTTGACTATGAACTTATGGTTAATTCTTTTGATCCGTTCCTGTAATATTTCTGACTAAATCCATTTCACCGAAAGGTATTCTATAATTTAATAGCTTTTTGTATCATTAGTGAAACAACTTTGGTCAAAAACAATGACTTGCATACCTTTAATTTAAGCATTGCTCAGAATGCTCTGACTTTCTGCAGTTTCTGACAAAATATCAAATCTTGGGCATTAACTTTCACCAGTGCCATTTTGGAGGTTCACACAAATACACCCACAAGTCACAAGAGACACTTCTTTTTTAAGTGAACATTCATGTCATAGTATCACGTCATTATTTTGGAATACATTTTACTGAAGCATAACTAAGGTAAGACTAGATCTTTATTATTATTATTTTATTGTTCCATGAAGTTAACAGCATGGAAGTTGTTGCCTATTCTTACTCCCATTGGTGCTCATTTACCAGCATTTAAGGAAAATCAATACATGGTACATTTATATTTTTATTTGAAAAGAAATATTTTTGTTGTTTTTTCGAGGAAGGAAACAAAGATAGTGTTTTGCTTCAGGTCATACAAAACTGCTTTCCTGAGATCAGAAACCTTGCAAGTTGGTATTCAGTCATATATTCTTATCCACGAATTTGACCCAAATACAGTGCCAACCAAGAATGAGCACACACTTAACCTTATTACCAACAGTGTTATGTTAGAGCTATGACTGATGGTTCTGCAAATAATTCTAAAAATATGAGATTTATGTTAGCGATAGCTAACCTTTAACTTAATGCACACAGATGTGTGTATCTGCGTATGGACAGACATACGGACTCTCTTAGAACCCATACAAATCACAACTGAGGGCATGTTCATAGAGCTTTTTTAGAATCTCTCATTGATCAGATGTATACCATACTCTCAGAGGCTAAAATAGAATATGTTACAACAAACCAGAGCTACGTCTCTGTTCACACATAGCTGTGTTCCTTCACAAGAGGAGCTGTGGTCAGTATAAACCTGATATAATTGATGACCTCATTTTTTGGACACAATCTTATAATCATAATGACACATAAAAAGAAAAGAAAACAGTGCAGAATCTCATGACCCTAACAAAGCAGAGATTTTTCATTTACTTCTATTTTTTTCTGTTCTCATTCTTATGTTTATATCTTTTGTACGGAGATGGCAACCATCACATTAGATGCAAATTTTTGTTTCTTTCCCCTTGCACTATTACCTCCTGTTTCCATACATTAGTATCCATGGTTATTGTTTTAAACAGCCGCATATTATGCTGTATGTTGATGTCTCGGCATGATTAATTGATAGGAGAGTTAATAAGCTTGTGCCCCAAACACCTTTTCTTAATGCAAGGTTTATGTATGCTGTTCTGATAGAGGCAACATTTTATTCGCGGTGGCACATTTCAAGCAAAAGCATGTGTGTTTTCTCTTTTTAAATAGCGTCTGGCAAAAATTCATTTTCAGTTCAACCAAGTATATGTTTGTAAGTTCTGTCATCTGCCCATTGACTGATAGATATACAGGCGGAGGAGTTTAAGTGTTTGCTTTTGCTTTTGGTAGTTCTGTACGTGTGTATGTGCGTGTATATGTGTGTGTGTTTCTTTTCAGAAGGGGAGGGTAATGTCTTCCTTTGGAATATGCACTCCACCCTCTCTCTGCTAAGCCTGTGGTAAGATTCGCATCCCTGCGCATGACAGTCATCTTCATAGCATTAAGTTCACACCTCTTAGCCCCCATATGATGTGTGGAGGGTGGAGTGTATTGCAGTCATAATCACCTTCCATTTGTGTGTTTGATGTGGCATTTATATTGAGTAGGAGTAATTTTTTTTCTGATTTTTTTTTTCTTGTATCACCAGTGCACCTATTCCATTCTTCCATCGCTGTGCTCCCGTGAACATTTCCTGCTATGCCAAGTTTGCAGAGGCCCTGATCACCTTTGTCAGTGACAATAGTGTCTTACACAGGCTGATTAGTGGAGTAATGACCAGCAAAGAAACTATATTGGGACTTTGCTTGTTATCACTAGGTAATTGTTTTTCTCATTACTAGCTATTTCATAGTACCGCAGTAGAAGACTGTTCTGTCTTTTAACCAAAATATGAATACAATCGGGATACCTGTAAAATGTTTAACTGCCCATAGCCAAGACAATTGTTTCAGATTATATAGAGTTATAAATATATACATATTTAAATACATATATATATATTTATATATCTGAAACTTTCGTTTTCTCTCATTGGAGAAAACTGGTGTTTTCCCAAACTGGCTACTGTCTATGATAACCTTTAATATGATAGCAGGAGGCTTCTTTTAGTAAATCAGCACCCCTTTGTCTTTAGTTATGATTCCAGAGGCTTATAAAAAGAGGCCACATGGTCTCTTCTCTATTTCCATCAAAAAGCATAGCTTTATGATAGATGACTTTTGAAATACATCTTTTTTTCATTGCTACAGTTCATAATACCATGGTATTGCGGGAAAAGTTAGGAAATCTCCACTGGTTAGCCATCGAGTTTTCTTGTGAATAGACAATATAATCAAATAAATGTGGTTTTCAAGATGTAAACTCCCTGTATTATCCTAGAACTATATGTAGCCATGTCACAATCTATAGATCTTTCTAGTCGGGAGGAATAAACTGTGGTAGGAACCAAGCACCTCTTTCATTATATAAGTAAAATGAGTATTTATGCCTGTTAACAACAATTATAGTCATTGAGAAGACTAGCTGTATTTCCGTCTTGTCATTAGAGAGTATTTTCTTTTTGCTTAGGTAGTACTTGACTCAGTTGAAATAATGCTGTCCATATGAAAAGCTATTTCTGTGATATATGAAACGCTCCCATCTGTTTTTGGTTCCTGTACATTTATTGCAAAAGTGAGTACCTTAAGAATGTTACCTAGTCACAGATCCCAACCATTTATTTGGCTTTGCAAATGGCCCCCCAAAACGTGACTATTAGTCTGGCTTTATAAATAAGTTATTTGGTTTCTGAAATAGTTGAATACTTTAACCAAGAAAAGAAAAACCAAACCTTAAAAATGGTGATAATAATGTTAAACCATTGGAATTCCAGTTTTTATTAGAATGGTTCTCTTGAGGCTTAAGATCTTTGTTCATTTGTACCATGGGCCTTTAGATAAAGATGAACAAATTATGATTTCAGAAATGAATTTCCCCATGCAAAGGTCAAATCTTACCAGTTTCCTTTTTAAGATTTTTTTCACTCAAGATTTTAGCATGTTGGAATTTAGCTTGGGTTGGGTAGAGGCATTGGCTAAATAACTCAAACTAAGCTTTGCTGTTTTTTGAAGAGTCTCTCAATCAATCAGGACCCCTGACCCCAGTCAAGAAAAAAGGTTAGAGGAATTTGGGCCTCAGCAGGCTTTAGGATATTATTCCGTAGGGTCAGAGCATTTCTTGGAGTTTTAGAGGAGAAACTACCAGAAAAAGATAAAATACTGTCTAGCTTGTGGACCATCTATCAGAGAAGTTGGTCCTGAAATGCAAGGATTATTCCAGGAAGTGTAGCACCTCCTTTAACTGATCTCTGTCTGTGTGTGGTAATTTTTCCAATCACCAACATGACACATCACTCTCTACACTTGTGTGTTGGCATGTATGTTTGCATGTGAGTTCTGATGTCTTCCCGTGGTGAATCCACAACAGTTGTGTGCTGTTTTTGAGTCACCATGTTGCATTTGCATGTGTTCTTTTGTCATTTATAAACCCACGGTTAGATGCCTTTAGTTTCCAGTGGTGCAAGTACCAAAGTCAAAGCGCAAAAGTAGCCAGTTAACCTTTCTTACCTAAATTGGGGTCTTGAACGTGTCAATAGCAACCAGTTATATCCCTAGGAGAAAACAATTGAAAGAGTTTCTCTTTATATTTTCTAGTGTTTTAAAATAATATTCTACGTGTTCTCTATCTTTCCTGCAGTTCTATCCATGATTCTGATGGTGATAATCAGGTATATTTCAAGAGTTCTTGTGTGGATCGTAACGATTCTGGTCATACTGGGTTCACTCGGTAAGCTGCTTATTCCTTTGTTTTTTAGTAATTAGAATTGAGAGTTTGCTTTTAACAGTCCCTCAGTTCAGAACTACTTTGATTATTTTAAAGATTTTATTTATTTATTTGAGAGAGAGAGAACGGGCGCTCGCACCTACGCAGGACCAAGGGGAGGAGCAGAGTGGGAGGGAGAGGGACAAGCAGACTCTGCGCTGAGCACAGAGCCCAGCAGGGGGCTTGATCCCAGGACTTGGAGATCATGACCTAAGCTGAAACCAAGAGTTGGATGCTCAACCCACCGAGCCACCCAGACACCCTACTTTGGTTATTTTAAATAATTTTCCTTTTGTAAGGCTTGTGAATTCATTTATACACCATAAAAGGACTGGTGAGTGGATTGTACTGATGTTAATTCACTATGAGATCACTAAATGAAATAAAATGGTGAAGTCATTGGCATTCGGAATAAAAGCAGGTGGAGACATTTTTAAAAGGGGGCTAACATTTTTCTGTCAGTACCAGTTTTGGGGGGAAGAGCCCATGAGAAAAAGAAAGCAACTGAGGCCCTGTTCTGCTTCTTGTTCTTTCATTTTTCACTTAATACTTTCCATGTTCCCTTCCTGGCAGAAGAAGGGACCCTTTCCTTTCATCCTAAACTTTTAAAGGCCTGCATTCAGGTTATTAAAATTAAAATATTATTTGATAGGGGCGCCTGGGTGGCTCAGTCATTAAGCGTCTGCCTTCGGCTCAGGTCATGATCCCAGGGTCCTGGGATGGAGCCCCACATCGGGCTTCCTGCTCTGCGGGAAGCCTGCTTCTCCCTCTCCCACTCCCCCTGCTTGTGTTCCCTCTCTCACTGTGTCTCTCTCTGTCAAATAAATAAAATCTTTAAAAAATAAAATAAAATAAAATATTATTTGATACATTGTATCTTTTTTAAAGGATTTTTGCTTTGTCTTGAAATGTTTCATAATTACATTTATAAATGTATTTATATTCTTCTGTCCTAGTTATAGTGAGAACTACTGGTCTTATTTTCACAAAACTTAATTCTTGAGTTCTTAATTTCGGTTCATCTTTGTTTTTAATTCTTTATTTAAATTCAATTTAGTTAACATACACTGTATTATTAGTTTCAGGGGTAGAATTTAGTGACTCATAGGTTGCATATAACACCCAGTGCTCATTCCATCAAGTGCCCTCCTTAATGCCCATCACCCAGTTACGCGTTCCCCCCACCCACCTCCCTCCAGCAACCCTCGGTTTGTTTCCTTGAGTTCGGCATCTCTTATGGTTTGCCTTCCTATTTTCATCTTTTTTTTTTTTTTAAAGATTTTTTATTTATTCGTAAGAGACAGAGAGAGAGAGAGGCAGAGGGAGAAGCAGGCTCCCCGCTGAGCAGGGAGCCCGATGTGGCACTCGATCCGAGGACCCTGGGATCATGACCTGAGCCGAAGGCAGATGCTTAACCATCTGAGCCACCCAGGCGCCCTATTTTCATCTTATTTTATTTTTCCTTCCCTTCCCCATGTTCATCTGTTTTGTTTCTTAAATTCCGCATATGAGTGAAATCATATGGCATTTGTCTTTCTCTGACTGACTTATTTCACTTAGCATAATACCCTCTAGTTCCATCCATGTCATTGCAAATGGCAAGATTCCATTCTTTTTGATGGCTGAGTAATACTCCACTGTATATCTATACCACATTTTCTTTATCCATTCATCTGTCAGTGGACATCTGGGCTCTTTCTGTAGTTTGGCTATTGTGGACATTGCTGCTATAAACATCAGGGTGCCCCAGTTAATCTTTGTTTTGGCGAGAATTTGAATTCATGTAACCTATTTGTGAAGTACTTGCGGGTTGTATATTTTCTCAACCCTTGATTATCTAAGATTATCTTTGCCTTACATGTGAATATTAAATCTGTTGCATATAAAATTCTCGAGGGGCAATATGTTCCCTGGGTCCATACTTCACTTTTTGGAGACCAGTCTAATTTTGTGCCTTTGCCCATCACCTATTTCACTTACCTAGATGTGTATCTTAATTTTTAACTTATCCTTATAACTTAAAATTTCTGTCTGATTCTGAATCTTAACTAAGTTTGTGTATGATCTCTTTTTTGGGAAGGTGTGTCTTTTCCAACTTGGAAAGTTGTCTTATTTCTGTATTTGATTACTGTTTCTGTTCCAGTGGTTTTCCTCTTAGCATCATTGTTCATTCTTCTGATATCATCTTCTAAATTATCATTTTAATTCTTTGTCATTTTCTCTGCACTCAGGAAGAGCTCTTCAAGTGCACCTTCCAGATCACTGATTGAGTTTTCCTCACTGTCACTTCTGTACTTGACTACCTCATTTTGTTATTCCAGTCCTTCCTTCGTCTAGCCATCTTTCTTTTCAGTTCAATGGGTGACCATTATATCTGGTTTCTGTGTTTTAGTCACTTTGGGCTGCTCTGACAAACTACCATTGACTGGATGCCTTATCAACAAGAAACATTTACTTCTCACAGTTCTAGAGGCTCAGAAGGCCAAGGCCAAGGTGCTTTGGTATCTGGTGAGGGCTGGCTCCCTGTGTCCAGCCATCATCTTGCTATTTTCTCCCATGGTGCAAGTGGGGAGGAGCTCTCTGAGAGTGGTTTTATAAGGGCACTGACCCCCTTCATGAGGGCTCCACTCTCATGACCTCACCATCTTCTAAAGACCTACTTTCAAATAACCATCTCATTAAGGATTAGGATTTCAGTGTATGAGTTTTAGGGGGACACAAACATTCAGCTTATAGCTGATGGATCATTTTTATAATATAAGTGGATTTGAATTCCAGCTCTGCCACTTACTGGGTGTGTGACATTTGGCATGTTACTTAACTTTCCTGAATTTCAATTCTGTCATTTATAAAGTGGGACTTTTAATACCTAGTTAATGGCATATGGGTGATTCAATTTGGTCGCCTCTATTGCACACTTCCTCACACAAATTTACATGTTCAATAAGTGATATCTTCTGTGGCTGTTGTGAACAATGTCCTCCTTGATGTCTTCATTATTATCTCGTTCTGTTTTCTTTTCTGTTTTTATTCTGTCTTTCTTTCTCATTTCTGTTTGTCTTTCTCTCATAACTTTTTTAAAGATTTTTAAAATTTTTAAGTAATCTCTACACCCAACATGGGGCTCCAGCTCACAACCCCAAGATCAAGAGTTACATGCTCCACCAACTGAGCCAGCCAGGCACCCTTTTCTCATAACTTTTTATTCCTATTTATAGAGAACGTGTTTTATTCCGTTCTTTGAGGCTATGACAGTTTTCTTTAAGATTTCAAAATGGAAGGGGTGCCTGGGTGGCTCAGTCAGTTAAGCGTCTGCCTTCAGCTCAGGTCATGATCCCAGGTTCCTGGGATTGAGTCCTGTATCGGGCTCCCTGCTCCGCGGGGAGTCTGCTTCTTCCTTTCCCAACCCCCTGCTTGTGTTCGCTCTCTCTCTCTGTCACATAAATAAATAAAATCTATGAAAACAAATAAAATAAAAATATTTCGAAATAGAAGTATTTCCCTTTTTTGAATGTTTTTCATAGACTCGTGGTTGTTTTAAGTTTGTTTACTCATCTTCAATAGAAAAAAATTCATGCTCGCTATTTGCCACCAGGTAGGGTTGACATTTCCCTTTGATACTATTCACTGTTTACTTGAGTGCAGGTGGAGATCAGGTTGATTTGCATACTTCTCAGCCCAGTTTCTCCTCTCCCAGGCATTTATCTTGTTTGCCTATACATACACATCTTTACTCTGAATCTTCCATTTCCTTACCATAGCCTATAAGGCCTTCCAGTAGGATCTGGTCCCTGGAGCCCCTCTGCCCACAGCTTTTATCCTCTGCCCCTTGCTTTTTGCTTAGCCATGGTGGCCCCCTCTCTCTCCTGCCAGGCATGTTCCCATCTCAGCATCTTAGAATTTGCTATTACCCCTTGCCTGCACACCCTTTCCTTAGATAGTTTTATAGATTGTTTTCGGTCTGTCTTTGATTCTTTTGCTCAGATATCATCTCACCACTGAGACCTTGCTTACCCATCTTATCATAATGCTTTCCCAACACCAGCACTTTCTCTATTAAAAGGTTACTTTTTTTCTTAGACGTCATGTACTATATTTTTACTTATTTCCTTATTTGTTTTGTTTCCTTATTACTATATAAGCTCCATGTGGGATGAGGGTTGGGACTTAGTTTTGATCACAGCTCTGTCCCCAGCACCTAGAACAGTCGATGATGCTCTGGGCACTCAGAATGAAGATGTCTGATGCAGCTTTCTCATGTGGAGGCGAGTTTGCCCCCCTCTTCAGTTTAGCTCTTGGGATCTCTGAACCAGTGATAGGGAGAAAAACTCCCATCCCTAGCACACACTGCTAGCAAGCTATCAAAGATCTCCTATCTTTGTTCCTACTTTTGGTGGGAATTACTTCTTTCATCTTCATTTGCTCATTGTACAAATACTATATCAACTGCATGACTATTTCCACACAAGGCCCTGGGGTTACTAGGATAGCACAACAGAGAGGATCTTTGCCTTCCTCAGTCCTCAGCTTCATTGCTTATTTCTGTGACCCTTACTTGCTTCGTACAAGCTCCTCAGGTCTCAACAGGCGCTGACTCTCTCTTTATGATCAGTTCCTCTCAGGGGTACCTGTCTTTGCAGGCTCTCTCTGAGCTTCAGTGTCAATAATAAATACAGTTGAAGGACATTTATTTGATACACTGAAAGATATCTAAGCACCTAGTGTGGACAATGATAATGGAGTAATTGGAGCTCCCCTTATGCTGCACAAAGTTACAGCCACACGCCTCCCAGCCAAATGGATTGTTGCTGCGTCAGTCCCACGGTGATGTGTAGGAAGGATCCAGGAAAGTGAAGATTTATGTTACGCATTTCCTCGAGCTGGTTATTTCCAAAACAATTGTTTTTTGAACCCAGGTGGCACAGGGGTCCTGTGGTGGCTGTATGCAAAGCAAAGAAAGTCTCCCAAAGAAACCGTGATTCCTGAGCAGCTTCAGATAGCTGAAGACAATCTTCGGGCCCTCCTCATCTATGCCATTTCGGCCACAGTGTTCACAGTGAGTATGGGCTTGGGTGGATCTTTCAGGTTTACATTTTTATTTACAGGGATCATTAATGGAACATAAACTCACCTCTAGCTATTGCATGCCTAACCCTGATCTCCATTAGATAAAATCTCTGACATGCTGTGGAACACTAA
Organism: Leptonychotes weddellii; assembly: GCF_054177405.1. NCBI lineage: Eukaryota > Metazoa > Chordata > Mammalia > Carnivora > Phocidae > Leptonychotes > Leptonychotes weddellii. The sequence continues at coordinate 56,102,828 of NC_138382.1, forward strand.
AAAGTCTTCAGAAGGCTTCCCTAATTGATGAGTGTTATTTGGTGCAACCTTTTATTCTGCACTGCCTGCTTGTTGAGAGAGGAGTTTCACCTAGAATATTTACATTATCATTTGTAAGAACATATTATCTTACTGTCATAATATAATTCCTTTTTAAAAATAGTTTTCTTTACTAAAGTATGTTAAGAGAGATACTACTTTGTATCATTTCATTTACTTGTTCACTAATTATTTTCCCGTTTTTGCCTTTTAAACTTTTAACAACATTATTCCAGGTTGGAGGTGAGCTTTGCTGCCTAGTTACCATACAGTAAATTACTCATGAACATGTGGTTAAATAATCTGTACTCATACCTTTGGTTCATCTCCTTCTCTCTGAAAAAAGGAAAAAAAATCTCAGACCATTTCTTGGACCAATCCCAAGCTTTAAATTGAGCTTTAGAAATTAAAAAATAAAGCCACCAAAAAGTGATTGGTGCCAAAAGGTATTTGTTTGTTATTATTAATCATCTTTTAAGTACAATTCTTTTCTTTTTTTTTTTTAAGTATAGTTCACCCGCCCTCACCCAGGGCCCAGTGAAGGTGTGCAGGGCAGGGAATCTGACATCGACCCTGCTGTTTAGGTGCTCTTGGTCCTATAAAGGAGGTGAAGTACGAATACCCCCTCTGCTTTCATAGTCATGGCACATGGTCTTCTCCCCTGTTTTCAGAGTGACAGGTGTGTATCCATCCAAATAAATTCAGAGCCTCATGCTGACTGACAACACATTTTGATTCATAATGAGTAGAAAGGGAAAGGTAGGAGATTTCTAGGATTTATTAATAAGTTGAGAAATCCTTTTATGTTTAGCCTTAAGGACTTTTTCAGTATACAACTGAGAATGCTAAGTGCCTCAAGACTGATAAAGTGTTTTGGGGATTCAGAGAATAATCCTTCCCCCATTTGGAAGGAAGGGTTTTGTTAAAAATGTCCACCATTGTTTGGTTTCTATTTTCACTGCTCAAGACAGTAACCGGAGCCTTTCTCTGCATTCTCTGCACACAGGTTATCTTGTTCCTGATAATGTTGGTGATGCGCAAGCGTGTTGCTCTCACCATCGCCCTGTTCCACGTGGCTGGCAAGGTCTTCATTCACTTGCCACTGCTAGTCTTCCAGCCCTTTTGGACTTTCTTTGCTCTTGTCTTATTTTGGGTGTACTGGATCATGACCCTTCTTTTTCTTGGCACCACTGGTAAGGAGACATGCTGCTTCTTTCTCTTAGTGATGATCTGATTCATATTAAATTATTTTAAAACTTCAGATATAATTCTTAGACGTTCAGGACTGAGGTCTGATTGCTGTCAGAACTAGCGGTGGTTATGGCTCTTCCCCAACCCATTCCCTATGCGTGGTTTTTAGATCATCCTAGCAAAGTGGTTCTAAACCAGGTCATGGCTTTGAAGTAAACTCCAGGACTAATTCAGACATTTGGATTCATTCTCAGATGAACAGATGAATGCAGTGTGGCTGTGAGGTTGCCTTAAGCCCCAGTTATAGCCAAAGATGAGCTTGCTTCCTTGGGATTTTCTTGTTTGGAAAAGATCTGAACCTAAGTAGAGTTCCTCGTGATGATACCATTCGTAGTTAGACTCTCAGACTTGCTTGCAGCCACACTTCATATCAAAAGTGACCCCTAAATGGAATTAATGGTGAGGAATGGCATAAGGATCGTAGGCTTATATGTAACCTCTCTGGCCATTCAGCACACATTCACCAATTGAATATAATATTAATTTCCATCCTTTGCTAATGATTTAGATCTGTAATTATTGGATGAGTCATAAAATAGCTCTGAAAAAAAAAATGGAAGTGTTTGAAAATTCATGCCTAAGTTAACCAATGTGGTAAGAACTATATTCAAATAGAACACCTTTTAAAAACTGTATAATGCCTTCGGGGAAAACAATGCTTAATTGTACAATGTCTGGCTTCACAACTTTTCAAGTGATAATTATTTTTGTCTCCTAATTAAACAGTGCCGCGATCATCAGGTTGGTGTTTTGGGGGTAGGGGAGGCCTGTTGTTGGAAATTAGATTAATCCCTTACATTGAATAGCCCTATTCCTTAGTTTGTACTTTATGTGCTTCTCGTTTCCTTCCTTGATGTTTTCCTAGGCAGTGCTGTTCAGAATGACCAAGGCTTTGTGGAGTTCAGAGTTTCTGGGCCTCTGCAGTATGTGTGGTGGTACCATGTGGTGGGGCTAATTTGGATCAGTGAATTCATCCTAGCGTGTCAGCAGATGACTGTGGCGGGAGCTGTGGTAACGTACTATTTTACTAGGTGAGAATTTATACTAGCCAGAAAACTTAAGATCATCTAAGGGATTGTGTCTGAAGGAGATGGAAGTGAGGCTGGTAAGAGTTTCATGTCTTTACAAAAGAATTGGAAGTGAATATGACACGATGTTATAGCTGATCATTCTGGGCAGTAGGAACATGGGAGGTTGTTATTTTAATCTTTATACTTTTCTGTAAGTTTCTCAAGAAATTAATCAGAACAGCAGGTCATGATATAACTTCAATTATATTTAGCAGAAGAATAAAAATAAATCTTGTAGTGTTTTTTTGTATTCTTGCCTCATATAAAGGTCCATCGGGGCGCCTGGGTAGCACAGTCGGTTAAACCTCCGACTCTTGGTTTTGGCTCAGGTCACGATCTGAGAGACTCTCTCCTTCTTTTTATGCTCTCTCTAAAATAAATAATCTTTAAAAAAATTAAAAAATAAAGGACCATCAAAGGACAACATGCCTTCTTATTTTGTTTGGATCAGAACAAGTATTGTAACTGCCTTTCCTAACTTCAGAGCTGAATACAAGCTGTAGGCCTTACAATTTTCTAATACAATGAGGTACCAGGTCTAGATTGAACTTATTTTTTTTTAAAGATTTATCTATTTATTTGAGAGAAAGGGAGAGCGCGGGTGGGAAGGGGCAGAGGGAGAGGGACAGCGAGTCTTTTAAGCAGACTCCACACTGAGCACGGAACTGACATGGGGCTTGATCCCACGACCTTGAGATCACGACCTGAGCCAAAACCAAGAGCTGGACGCCTAACCGACTACCACCCAGGCGCCCCTGAACATTTTTTTAAGTTCCATTTTTTGATTGTACATTTCTCTCTGTATTTACTAGTAAAAGCTTTCAAAGCACAGTTTCATTTTACTTAAAGTCTTAGAGCCTAAGAACCCCATGAAACCACCATAGAGAAATGAAACATTAATTTTGTTTGGTACATCAGTAGCATTTGTATTAGTTGTATATTACTTTGCCATTTTGTCACAAAGCTAGAATTTTTTTTAGACGAACTAATTTTTTCACTGCATTGGGCTTAAACCATTCCTCTACTTAGCCTTTGTTTTAATTGTCTTTTGGGTTATTTTTAAAATAGGGATAAAAGGAATTTGCCATTTACACCTATTTTGGCATCAGTGAATCGCCTTATTCGTTATCACCTGGGTACGGTGGCAAAAGGATCTTTCATTATCACGTTAGTCAAAATTCCACGAATGATCCTTATGTACATGCACAGTCAGCTCAAAGGAAAGGTAAGGAGAAAATACTTTTCTGGGCTTTCTGGGGTCACACCGCAGACCTCAACTCTGCATGTGGTAAAGCTCCCAATGATGTTAAGTCCATTGCTGTGAATGTTTTCTTTAAAATCCCTGCAAAGCAGAATCTAGCCCTTCTGCTTTGTCCCCCACTCTTGCTTTCTATATGCTCTGGCAAAATCCATTATATCACTGGTTTCCCAAAGTATCCTGTGCTTCTCTTCCTCTATGTTGACTCCTATCTTCCTCCTTGGAGCCTCCTCCCTGTCCCTAACTGTGAAGATAACATGCATTTCAACACAGGTTGGCTCACATGCTACCTCTTCCCAGAAACCTCCCCTGATTCCTCCTTCTCCTTGATGATGTCATCTCTGTTTTCCACTGTCATAGCACTAGGGTCTGTTGCATATTCTGATTCTAACCTTTTTTTATGTTTTGCTTTTTTTTCTTCTACAGTAGTATAAGTTCCTTTCTGGTCTTAGATATCTTTATCTTATATGCAATAGGTACTAAATATCCATTGAATTAAATTGATTAAAAATAATTTAGCTATTACATTTTGAGGGAAAAGACTGGTGGGTGTGGAGGCCTTGAAACATAGGTTGTGATTTTTTTTTAACTTTTTCTAACATTTGGAATATTCTTTATGATGGTTTGATTCTTTGGTTTTTAATTATTTCCAATTTTTGTCCTTTCCAGGAAAATGCTTGTGCTCGATGTGTGCTGAAATCTTGCATTTGTTGCCTTTGGTGTCTTGAAAAGTGCCTAAATTATTTAAATCAGGTAAAATATTTAAAAAATCAATCTAACATTCACTTTCAAAGACAGGTTCATCATTTCTTCTTCCAAGATAAAATAATTGAGCTTGTTGTTGTACATTGTGGCTTGTTCAGGTATGTCTATTTCTATCATATATTTTCTTTTTCTTTTTTTTTTTTTTTTTAAAGATTTTATTTATTTATTCATGAGAGACAGAGAGAGAGAGAAGCAGAGGGAGAAGCAGGCTCCCAAGGAGCAGGGAGCCCGATGTGGGACTCGATCCCAGGACCCTGGGATCATGACCTGAGCTGAAGGCAGACGCTTAACCATCTGAGCCACCCAGGCGCCCATCTATCATATATTTTCTAAAGATTTTATTTATTTATTTGAGAGAGAGAGAGCACCCGTGCCTAAGCAGGGGGAGGGGCAGAAGGAGCGGGCGAAGCAGGCTCCCCACACAGCAGGGAGCCCAATGCAGGGCTCAGTCCCAGGACCCTGAGGTCATGATCTGAGCTGAATGCAGACACTTAACCAACTAAGCCACCCAGGTGCCCCTATCATATTCTTATTTTTAAAAGTGACATGTATTCTTACCAAGGCTCGTTTTTAATTAATTGTAATGTAGGGATAAAATATCATTAGGGTTCATCTTTCAGGAAAGACATTTATGTCTTATCCCTTAATTAACATCCTTTCATCTTTGATTTTCCCTAAGAACCCATCTACTGTAGTCATATTTCTTTAATTCTTCTTTTAAATGTTGTTTGAGGGGCGCCTGGCTGGCTCATTCCGTAGAGCATACGACTCTTAATCTTGGGGTTGGGAGTTCAAGGCCCACGTTGGGCGTGGAGCCTACTTTTTTTAAAGGAATGAATGAATGACTGAATGTTGTTTGAAACCTTTAGTTTAGTGAAAACCTTTAGTTTAGTTCACTTTTAGTGAAAAGTCACTGTGACACTTAAACTCATTTTTTCCTGCAGTTCTACTATTGTTCAAGACTAGTGTGCTCTCTATCCTGATACTTTTTTTGAGGGGGGAGGGGATCCAGCTGCTTGAAGACTATGATACTAGCCTGGGAAATATTATCAGAGGAAATGCTATCATTTCTCAGGTCAAATGGCAGAACTGGTATTACAGGATAACTGTTTTCAGGGAGCATTTTGGTCCTCTGTCTTGCTGTGTCTGGGTACACAGGACTTGCCGGGAAGCACTCTTCCCATCTTTCTTAATTTTTTTTTTTTTTTTTTACCACTTCTCTCCATTCCTTGAAAATCAATTGTAATCTGCCAATGCCCTCTTCTAATAGACCAAAGATAAAAATGGACTTTATCACCATTTATGGCTAAGTGATTCAAGAGTAGCAGTGCATTTTCCATTCACTCAAGGATAGTCTGAGGGTGGTAGTCCTGTGGCCGTGGTGGTGAGCATGCCTGGAGTTGGCTTTATTAGAGTTCTGTGGATAATATGAAAAAGCAGGCATGACATTTCATTAGCAAAATAAATTCTTATAGATTGTAATACCGTATGGATGGAAAGTGTTTGGAAGGTCGTTATTAAAAATAATTAGTATCGGGGCGCCTGGGTGGCTCAATCGTTAAGCGCCTGCCTTCGGGTCAGGTCATGATCCCAGCGTTCTGGGATCGAGCCCCACATCGGGCTCCCCGCTTGGCGGGAAGCCTGCCTCTCCCCCCTCCACTCCCCCTGCCTGTGCTCCTCTCTCACTGTGTCTCTCTCTGTCAAATAAATAAATAAAATCTTAAAAAAAAAAAAATAATTAGTATCAGCCATAGCAATCTGAAAAATTACATTCTTTAAAATTCAGAATGAGCCTTATCAAAAAGTTGATGGATGCACTAAAAATAATCATCATTACATTTTGTACCCATCACTAGATAGCTCATCCGCAGAGAGAGATGCTAAACCCACCTTTCCGGTCTCAGTTTCTACCACCTTCCCACAGGAACCTTTTGCTCTCACAATTAACCAAACATGCCTGGAATGACATCCTTCCAACACTTGAGTAACTCCTACTGATCCTTCATGATTCTGTCTGAGCATCACCGCAAAGACGTCTTCTCTCAGTACCACGGTCCGTCCACTGACCTTTCACAGCACGGTTCATACCTCTGTGAAAACACTAAGAACATTAAACGGAAACCGTCTGTTTACATCTTTATCGCCACCTTTAGACCATTAGCTCCTCAAAGACAGGGATCTTAGTTTCTTCTCTCCCGAGACTATCACAGTGCTTGGTATAGAATAAGTGGTCTTTAAATGTTTTCTGAATGAGGGGTGCCTGGGTGGCTCAGTCGGTTAAGCGTCTGCCTTCGGCTCAGGTCATGATCCCCGGGTCCTGGGATCGAGTCCCACGTCGGGCTCTTTGATCAGCGGGGGACCTGCTTCTCCCTCTCCCTCTGCCCCTTTCCCTGCTCGTGCTCTCTCTCAAATAAATAAATAAAATATTTAAAAAAAACAAATGTTTTCCTAATGAATTATTAATCAGTGAATATTTGGATTTTAAAAGACTAATAGGGTGATATAAAACCAGAAGAAAGAGTCTCCAAAAGGAGATATGTAGTTATACTGAAGGAAGAGAACAAATCACATGATGTTAAGATGCTCAGTAACCAGGTGAAAAAATCCAAAGTTCTCAGCTCATCCCAAGCTAAACATTAATCAGCAATTTAGTACAAACGGTCCTGAGATGTATATCCAAACTTCAAGTTGGTCTTTCTTATCCAAGTTTTGTGCAGTTTGGATCTTCACTGTTTAAAGATTCGAGGGAAGCATTAACATAGTAATAAATAAATGAGTGAAGGTTTAGGGAGAGTGATTCCGAACTAATACTTGGTTCTGTTTGGGAATATGAAATGCTTCACTCTGGGGACTGATTACCAGGCTGCTTCACGTCTCCTATTTGCACAGGAATTTCATTTGAAGTGAGGTCAACATATTGAAGAAATTAGAACACCTCCTGGCATGAGAGGTTATGCCTAAGTATCAGCTGCCAGTGGAATTTTTTTAACCCTTGTTCCTGTGAAATGTTTCAGAGCCAGGTGGGCACCCATCCGTTTAAAGTATGTAAGACAGTAGGAATCATGGCAGTACTGAAGAGATGAGCTCTAGAGACTTTTCTAAAATTTGAAAAAAAGCAGTAAGGCCCAAGAGTACGATCTGCTGGTGTTTGAAGGGGCATTCTTCTCAGCACTGTCACATACGTTTGGCAGTTACGAGGTTAGTGCTCTGCTAGAGATCAAGCCAGAGCAGGTTGTTCACACCTTTCCTTTTGTCTCTGGTGTTTATCACCGCTTTCTGAAAATGAAGTTCCTTTTTCCCCATACACGTTGGATTGAGTCCATACTTTGATAGCCTTGTAGGAGAAGGCACAGTGGATAATTGGGGGGATAGATAGTGGAGAGAGCCCAGATATTGAAGGTGTGTTTCAATCCCAACAGTTTAACTATTTGGCCAGCTCAGTGAAACCTCAGAGTCTCAGTTTCCTTCTTCAGTGAGTGGAGAAAAATATTCCTGTCCTCATAGGCTTTAGGTAAGGATGAAATCTAATGCAGATAAATCAACACTTACAGTGCCTGGCTCTTGGTCCTCACCTAGTTAAGTGTTATCGCTCTCCCCCGCTCCCCTCATTTTATTGTTTTATAAAGAACTCCCAATATTTTACTGTAAGATAAGAGTCTGGCAAAGATAAAACAAGAGGCAGTTCTAAAGATGTATCTACTTTCTTTAAAAGTAGATAGAATGTAAAATACTGAAGAGTTTGGAAAACTAAGACAAAACAAAACATCACCCATGATCTCACCATGCTAACATAAGTTACCTTCATTGAAATACTTACTATTAGCTTTGAGAAAAAGTTTCTAATCTTTTACTTCAGTGCAGTAATGTCTTATCAGACATTACTTATAGACTGTCTTATCAGTCTATAAACATCATCTGTAAAATGGGGATAATAATAGTATCTGTAGTGCCCATAACCATGAGGATGCAGAGGGATGGTATCTTTAGTACTCCGAGCATGTGCCTGGACACAGCAAGTCCTCTGTAATGACAGCTCTTATTCTGTAGTACTGTTCACAGTTAGTTTCTTTTACATTTTTATAAAATATTTTATTTACTTATTTGAGAGAGAGAGCACGAGCCGGGGAAGGAACAGAGGGAGAAGCCGACTCCCCACTGAGCAGGGAGGCCAGTGCCAGGCTTGATCCGGGGACTCCAGGATCATGACCTGAGCCGAAGGCAGACACTTAACACATGACTGAGCCACCCAGGCGCCCCTCATTCTTATTTTTCAAAAATTTCTTGCCTAATCACCTGTTTACATTCTGAAATTATCTTTGGAGTGTTCAATAGAGTACAGTGAAATAATAATACTAATTATAATGCCAGCTAATATTTATTGAGCACTTACCATGTGCCAGGCACTGTGGCTCACAGTTTACATGTAGAGTCTCCCATTCAGAAATCTGTTTTGTCTACTCTTTGGAAATGGTTAATAATTAGTTAATGCCCTTTGCATTGTTTTCCTTCTGTCCTTTCTTTTGCTGTCACTCCTGAGATCAGTATGCAACTTTGAAGTCAAAAGCCTTGAGTAGGGCTGGATGACGCAGACCCCTGCTGGGCCAGTTGAGGTGCATTATGTTACTCATGGAAATGAGTGCATCCGACAGGGTCCAAGGCAGTAGAGAGTCGTAGAGACTGGTAAGCTGGGAAGTTCATATTCCATCCAAAGAGGGCAGTCACTTCTTAGTTCTGGTATACTCTTGCTATGTGAGAATTTATAGACAGTTTCTAACTCTTCCAGTTTTTCAAGTGAAGCCAGAATTCTGGATGTTCGCATTTTATCTCCTTGCTATTAAAATGTTGACCACTAATAAAAAAAATAACTGAGTGAGCCAGAGCAAACAAGGTATTTGGGCCACACAATGTCAGTTGACCATGGCCCCCCAGTTGCCAGTGCTCAGAAAATTTAGAGGATAATAGCAGAGGAGTGTTGATACTGAGGTAGAAGAGACCAGAGTCCTTTTGCAGCACCGTATGAATTTCCATAAACCCAATCCATGGTCCAGTGCCAAACTGCATGGAAAATATGGCTGGCTTCAAAAACGACCTTTGGGTTTTCAAAATAAGTCATTAATTATTTATAGCATAGCTGCTAGAGTTTTGCACATAAACAGAGTGAACTGTGAACTGCTTTTTGTTTCTGCGAGTGCTTATCTTAATGTGTTGGGAAGGTGATTGTACATCTCATCTAGCAGAATTCACTTTAGGTGGAGAGACTATTAGAACTAGAATCTGTTTCTTGTGGGCATTACTCAGGCCTTGGTTTACTTCGACACCATTTGGAGGTAGTGCGTTTAATACTGGAGGGGATCTGCTTTCTGGCTGCCAAAGCTCTTCTCGACATAGTATGAGTGGGAATTGCAAGGAATGTTTTTTGAGCACCTACTACCTGATAATATACTAAGATAATCTATATTACCACTTTCTCTCTACAACTCTATAAGGAAGGTTCATTTCCTCTGTAGAGAAAGTTGAGCCTAGCATCTTGTGGCAGACCATATGACCTAGAGATGGGGTAAGTTTCCAAATCTAAGTTTGTGTAGTTGTTGCCACGATATCACCCTGTTTCCCATATAAATATATACCCATTTTATCAACATAAAGAAGACTATAGATTATTATAGAGAGTATGCAAACATCTCAAACTTTCATGTTGCATGCTATAAACTAAAACAAGTGATGGTTTTAAAGACAATTTAAGATTTGCAACATATTTTTAATTCTTATATCTCTTAAAAAGTCTAAGAATTTAGAACCAAACTGAATGAAACGGATGGTGTAGGTGGGAGTTTTTGCCCCCTCCATTCCTCACTCAAAATAAGAAAGGGGTAATTTTAATTACTTTTTCTCTCATTTAATTTACAATGATCCACACATAGAGTTGCACACATCTGTTCCCTTTCCCTACCATTGTTGTCTAGCTCTCCCCTATTGAGTTATTATATAAAGATTTTAAAGAGAATTTTTAGGTCTGTAAGTGAAGAAAGGAAAGTGTGGAAATGTAAACGCTGTATTCTGGGACATGTGGCCAAGCAGGCCTGGGTTATCTACGTGGGGACCTTCTACCCTAACATTTTTTCTTCCATGTGACCAGGACTTTCTCACCTCATCCTGTCACACACCGATGTGACCAGGGACCACTTGGGCCTAATAGTCATCCTTTTAAAATGCTTCCTGGAGGGTGATCACCTTTTATTTTGCTTCTGGGAGTTATATAGCCTTAAGCCTCCATCCTGCCTGAGCAATTGTTGGGCACTCGCTAAATGTTAATCATTGATGCCTCTCTGCGGGAGGTTTAGCTCAAGATCAGGAAGGCTGTCTGAGAAGGGAGGTGGGCTGGAAAAACCTCATCCAAGTAGTAGAGCAGAAAGTTCAGAGAACAGTAATAGGGAAAGCCACAAAGAACTCAGAATTTCTTGAGAATCTTAGCGTGAATCCTTGCAGACAAGGAGGTATAAAAGTGGAAGGAAATTTTCACTAGCCTCCTGTGATCTGTAGTACAGTTTTCCTCCTGAAGAGGTCATCTTGACCTCTGTGTGTCACATGCAGCTCATCTTTCTGCCTTGGGAGTAGGAGAAAGAGCTTACAAAATATCCACTTAACTTTTTTCAGTTAGGCTGAATACAAAGGAGCTGCACAGATCTGTAGGAATATTGCCAAGAAAGCTAAATTTCTATGAGCATATCCAACCCTGGAACTTAGGAGTGGAGAAAAGAAATTATTGCTGCCTCCTTCCATGTCCACAAATAAATAGGCTTCTGCTCTAAATGTAGATGGATGGGTGGGGCAGCGTGGGGAGAGAAGAAAGAAGCAGGAGAGGAGGAATAATAATTTCTTCTGAAATTATTGAAAAACAGAAAAGCTTTTATGGTTTAGTTTGGGGATGTTAGGCTCCTCTGAGTTAGCTGGTCTGATGATAGAGGAGAGAGATTGGAGGTATGGGGATCCTCTCTTGCTTCTGTCTCTTTCAAAGAAGGTCCTTTTCAAACTGGGAAGGGTAGAATAGCATAGTTAAGAGTGAGTTGTTGATCCTCATTGAGGAGGTGAAATTTAAGACAGTACCTACTTGATTTAAATGGGTTATCCAATATCTTTGATTCTAGACATTATAATGGTTTTTTTTTTTTTTAACTTCAGGAAGCATGTCATAACAATATATAGTTAATATGGCAGGGTATTGTCCCCTGAAAACTTGTTATAAAGTAACTGGTTCATTAGTCTCTTGATTATGTCTTAGAATAAGGGAAGTAAGGTATTTTCCTTATAGGATGTTCTGTTTCAAATCACTACAGACATCTGTAAGTCGTTGAATTGAAGAATTATAGTGAAAGATGCTGAAAGACTTGGAAGTTGTAGAGAAAGGCACTAGAAGATTGGAAATCAGAAAATATGATTCGTATTTCAAAAGGGATAAGAAGATGGGTTGACAAGGTTGATACTGTTCCTGGGCAATACTCTAGAACAGGGGTCAGCAAAGTTTTTCTGTAAAGGAACAGATAGTCAATATTTTTGGCTTTGTGGCCGTATAGACTCTGTCACAATTGCTCAGTTCTGCCATTGTAGCATGAAAACAGCTATAAATGCCATGTAAGCAAATGAACATTGCTGTGTTCCAATAAAACTTTATTTATAGAAGTAGGAGCAGGCCAGATTTGGCCCACAGGTGGTAGTTTGACATCCTCTGCTTTAGAATAAATTATTAAGTGGGTTTTTGGGGGGGTTTTGTTTTTGTTTTTTGTGAGTATGGAGGGAACTGGTCAGTCTTCATTCTTTGGGAATAGATCAGGACTAGGAAGTTCTTCTCCATCATTTTTCAGCAGAGTTACTATTATTACATAAGATCAAAAGTATAGTTTATTTTGATGTCGTTGAGGCATTTGGCAGAATGTTTCGAAGGAAGCTTTAGAGATGAAGAAATGTAGACCACTGCAATTAGGTAGTTAACTCTTCAGTGCCTGCTATCTTTGAACTGATAAGAAGCATTGGCTGATGACACTATGAGAGCAAGCAGCAAATGAATGATACCAGAACAATTTAATAGTATCATTTCTTTAAAAGACTCTGTATGTTAGCTTTTGAGATAAAAAGAACTACAAACATGACGTAGTAGTGTACTCTGATAATAAATTACCCCAATATGTTTGACGGAATTATATATAGTAAAATGATACTGTCTTTCTCAAAGAGCATCATTTTACCCCACTGCTCCCTTCCTGAAAACGTAGTGTCCCACTCAGTATAGTTTTCTTTCCTTGGCCCTAAAACACACTGTAGTTTTTTTTTAAGATTTTATTTATTTAACAGAGAGAGAGAGCAGGGGGAGTGGCAGGCAGAGGGAGAGGGAGAAGCGGGCTCCCTGCTGAGCAAGGAGCCCCATGCAGGACTGGATCCCAGGACCCCAGGATCATGACCTGAGCCAAAGGCAGACACTTAACCCATTGAGCCGCCCAGGCACCCATATACTGTATTTATAATCAATAAATTTAATTGTATAATGGCAAATTAAATTTTTGGTGACTCAGACTTCATCTTCAAACCAGGTTCCTATTAACTAACAAGCATACAATAGGAACATTCATAAATTAAAAACTGTATCTCCAAAGCTCAGTGTTTAAACGGGAGTGGGCGGGGCACTTGGGTGGGCTCAGTGTTAAGCATCTGCCTTTGGCTCAGGTCATGATCTCAGGGTCCTGGGATCGAGCCCCGTGTCAGGCTCCCTGCTCTGCAGGAGGCCTGCTTCTCCCTCCCCCACTCCCCCTGCTCGTGTTCCCTCTCCGGCTGTCTTCCTCTCTGTCAAATAAACAAAATCTTTAAAAAAAAAAAATAAAATAAAGGAACAAACGGGAGTGGGCGATACAGGCTTCCAGTTACAGAATGAATAAGTCGTGGGGATGAAAGGTACAGCATAGGGAAAATAGTCAACGGTGTAATACTATGTGGTGGCAGATGGTAGCTACACTTGTGAGCAGCGCATAACTTACAGAGTTGTGGAGTCGCTGTACTGTATAGCCTAAACTAATGTAACATTGTCAACTATACTTCAATTTAAAAAGAAGACTTTACGGGGGCTCCTAGGTGTCTCAGTAGGTTGAGCATCTCACTCTTGGCTTTGGCTCAGGTCATGATCTCAGGGTCATGAGATCAAGCCCTGCATCAGGCTCCACGCTTAGCACAGAGTCTACTTGAGATTCTCTCTCCCTCTCCCTCTGTCCCTCCCCTTGCTCCCATGCGCACGCACACTCTCTCTCTCTCTAATAAATAAATAAAATCTTTTAAAAAAAGTAAACAAAACTTCACAGATAGCACAATGTAAAATAAGCCCTTCATGTGCAGCAGTTTTCCAACAATTTTAACATTCTGGACTCACCAACAATTTAAGTCCACACTAAACCAAAAATTCCTCAGGATTATAAGTTTTAGTCACAAAGCCTACATACTTTCCCTTCCGAAGACTCAGAAGTATTTGATGTTCTGGCATGTATTCACGTTTCCCAGAAAATGTCAGTCCTATTCTAGAATGCAGTGTACGAAGGGGAAAAAATTCAGAGTCTGTGACAGAGGGTCAGAGAGGACATGGAGCAGCAGAAGCAGGTATAATTGAATAAAAGTGTGTCAGCTGGGACTCAGTACTACAAGGGACAGAAAGCCAGCTCCATCTGGCCTAAAAAAGAGAGAGCGAGGAAGGGGGAGGGAGAAAAAGGAGTGATTCTTAGCAATTTATTAGCTTCTGTGGCTGTAAAGTCCAGAAATATGGCTAGTTCCTAATCATGCAAACACTGTCACCAAGTACAAGTCACTGGTTTCTCTCTGCTCTTACTTCCATGATGGTAGCCTTGCCCTCTCTTTCACATTGTGACCTTCACCAGCTTCAGGCTCTTCCCATTATGTTGGCCAAACAGCCCTGACAGTTCTTACCCCCACACCTCACTATTCAGGAAAATGAGAGAGCTGCTTTGTCAGGAGCTCCTATGGAAGAAGAAGGAGAAGAACTCCAGAAGCCCCAGGGTTCCCTTATCTTTTGCTTTCGTTGGCTCTATTAGTTTATGTACCAGTCCCTGAACCCGTTGTTGTGGAGGTGGGTAGAACGTGCTGATTGGCTTACATCAACCAAGGCCAACCCCCCAGGGCTAGAGGTAATGTCCCCCACTCAGACTCTAAGAGAATGGGGAAGGACTGTTTTCTCAAAGGGGACTTGGGGTCCTGCTCCCAGGAGGGAGGGCTATGTTGGGCAACAAACAGCTGTCTACTACAAGAACTTTAAGAAGTGATAGCATGGAGGAAAGCACCAAAGAGGAGGTCTTCTAGTTAAACAGCACAGCATCTTTATGCTTTTCACCTATTTGTGTAGCTTTTAAAGCATCACTGATATGGTAATAATGCATCCCTGATACTCATAGTGATGAACCTGAGACATCTAGGAAAGGTTAAATTATGTTTGATTTACTGAGACGGGGAAGAAGTTAATGGATGTTGGAAAGGTTTATGTGTGTGTTAATAAATATCAGTGTTTTAAAAGGACTTAAATAAGCCAACTGAAAAGCTCTTTTTATCATATTGGGTTTTTTGTTTCGTTTTTTTTAATGTCTAGTATTTCCTTGTGCTTAATCTTAACCTGTAGCTCACCAGAGCCATGGGTTTAACTGTGAACTGTTTTCACAAGCTATGCTTTAAGTGTATTTGGTTTATATCTTAACAAAGTAAAATTACATTTATTGATGAAAATACTGTTTTTTGCTTTTGTCCAGAATGCATACACAGCCACAGCCATCAACAGCACCAACTTCTGCACCTCTGCAAAGGATGCCTTTGTCATTCTTGTGGAGAATGCTTTACGGGTGGCTGCCATCAACACAGTGGGGGATTTTATGTTATTCCTAGGCAAGGTAAGACCAAATATGTTATCTGAGACATACAGTGAATTTTTGCATATATATATTTGCTTTTTCATTTGAAAAATACCTAGCCCACCAAGAAACTAAAAGTAATATATGTAATATAAAAGAACTTACAAAGCCCTTAGTATGTGTCGGGTACTGTTCTAAGTACTTTACCTGTATGGTGCTCATTTAATCCTAGCAACAAATTTGTAAAGGAAGTTCTATTATTATCCTCATTTTACAGATGGGGAACTGAGACATAGCAGTTAATTAATCTGTCCATGTTTCTCCTTACGCATTTTGATCTGTAAAGAATTCAGGAATAGTCTGCTTAGTGGTTAGGGGTGCTGTATCTGGAGCCTGACTACCTTGATTTAAATCCTGGCTCTGTTACTTACTAGCTTTGTGACCTGAGGCAGGGTACATAACCATTCTGTGCCTCAGTTTGTTCATCTATGGAAGTGGGATAATAACAGAGCCAAACCTCTAGAGTTGTGAGGATTAGACGGGTTAATACATGTAGTGTACCTAAGACAGTGCTTGACACATTGTAGGTTCTCGGTGAATGTTGGCTGTCATTGTTACTGTATATAAATGCCTTTAAAACAGAGCTGTGTGGGAATGAGATTTACCTGTCCTTAAAGTGTCTGAAAAGAGCTAATTTTTCTATATTATTAAAATCTGCAGAAAAATAAATAACATTATAATTGGATTTTTTGTATCTGTAGTTGAAACCATAAAATACTCAGAAAATTTGAAACATTGAACTGACACCACCATAACCAAATAATATCATTTTTATGTATTTCCTCCCGGTGTTTTTTCATAGGCTTATATATCTATAGTCCAACAATCGTAGCATACTTACCAGTTTGTTCTGCCCTTTGCGTTTATATTATATCATATCCAGTTCTCCTATTGCTTTGATAATCTTCATAATTATTCATAATCATGATGGGTAGTATTTTATCAAATGCTATTCATAGACATTCTCTTACTACTAAACACTTAGGTTATTCCAGCCACTGTGTTTTGAAAATGTTTTTGAAAAGGAAAAAATACTTGGTGTAGAGAGGCCAAGATACCAACTGTGCAGTTGTTTTGAAAATCTGTGATTAAACTTATACTATTGGATTTGTTCTCGTCATGTTTTTACAAGAGGAAATGTTTTATAGTAAGGATTGAATGAGTCAGTCCATGTTAAGGACTGAGTATAGTGCTTGACACTCTTATTAACTGTTGCTATTATTTATATGCTATATGACTAATTTAGGAAGCCTTCAGATTTTTTGTCTATTTTGTTTTACATATTTATAATTTATCCCTACTGCTAAGAAGGATATGAGGCAGCTTAAAATATGAACATATGCACACAGAGCAGTTAAAATAGAAGAGAAGCCATATAGAGGAATAACAGAAAATTATATTCAGGGGCAGCATTTTTTTAAAATTTTTTTATTGTTATGTTAATCACCATACATTACATCATTAGTTTTTGATGTAGTGTTCCATGATTCATTGTTTGTGTATAACACCCAGTGCTCCATGCAGAACGTGCCCTCTTTAATACCTATCACCAGGCTAACCCATCCCCCCAGCCCCCTCCCCTCTAGAATCCTCAGTTTGTTTCTCAGAGTCCATTGTCTCTCATGGTTCGTCTCGCCCTCTGATTCCCCCCCTTCATTCTTCCCCTCCTGCTATCTTCTTCTTTTTTTTTTTTTCTTAACATATATTGCATTATTTGTTTCAGAGGTACAGATCTGAGATTCAACAGTCTTGCACAATTCACAGCACCTACCAGAGCACATACCCTCCCCAATGTCTATCACCCAGTCACCCCATCCCTCCCACCCCACCCCCCACTCCAGCAACCCTCAGTTTGCTTCATGAGATTAAGAATTCCTCATATCAGTGAGGTCATATGATACATGTCTTTCTCTGTTTGACTTATTTCGCTCAGCATAACACTCAGGGGCAGCATTTGATCATGATGGTGATTTTAGTAAACTCTGATGGAGACACTTGCTCAGTACTAGGTACTGAGGAATGTACTTTATATGAAGTGTTATTCGTCCTCTCCTGTAGGATGAGCCACTACTATTATCTTCATTTTATAGCAGAGGAAGCCAAAGTTTAAAGAACTAGAATGTGACAGAGCTGGAGTTCAAACTTAGGTCTGTCTGACTTCTCAGTTTTCAGTCACTATGTGCTGACATTAAGTTTGCCCTTGGACTTTTTTTTTTTTAAGTCTTTTGATTCAGTAATTCTGTTGATGGTAAACCACTGCTAGAAATAATTCTAAATACAGAAAAATGCAGCATTATTTCTAATAGTTACCAGTTGCAAAAAATCTACTGCTTACCCATAGAGAAATGGTTAGAAATAATAGCAGACTATTACTCACCTGTTACACCATGTTTTTCATTAAAAGTTTATAATACGATCAGTACATATGACAAGTGAAAAGGCTGAGTAAAACTACTTGACTATAACTGTTAAGTACTGTTTAAGAATGTACATGAGAAAGAATTACTCTCTCAAAATGTTAATGATTATCTTTGGATATTGAAAATATGAGGGAGAGGGAAAAGCAAGATGGCAGAGGAGTAGGAGACCTAAATTTCGTCTGGTCCCAGGAATTCAGCTAGATAGGTATCAAACCATTCAGAACACCTACAAACTCAACAGGAGATCGAAGAAAACAATAGCAGCAACTCTCTGAACAGAAAAGCGACCACTTTCTGGAAGGTAGAACATGCGGAGAAGTGAATCCGAGGCAATATTTGGGAAGATAGACTGAGGGGGGAGGGAGCCACTGTCGGCCAGTTACCGGGAAGTGATAGAGCAGAGGAGCCTTGGAACTTTTAGAAGTCTGCTCCGCTGAGGGACGTCGCTCCAGTGGCTAAGTGGGGGGTGGAACCCTCACTGGGACAGTGTGGTCTCAGGACCCTTGGGGTCACAGAAAGACCAGGGGGTGCCTGAGTGCGGCAGAGCTCCCAGGTATCGGAAAAGGGAAGCCAGCTACAGAGACAGAGCCAAGGAGTGGGCTCTCAGCTCAGAGTTGCCATAAACCATGATCCACAGCAGAGTCCGGACCACTGCCCAACAAGCGACAGATCCGGGGAGACTCCCCTTCCTCCCCGGGGAGAAGCAGTGTGGGAGCGCACTGCAGGACTCTGCTGGGTTTGGAGACTCCAAAGAGGGTTGGGTGTAGGAGGTAGAAATGCTCGGTCACAGGCCAGGTGAGCACAGAGTGAGGCTGGAGACCAGAGAGACAGGAGTGATTGACTGCTTTTCTCTGGGGGCTCACTTTTGGAGGGGGGCCCCAGCTGTCGGCTCCTCTGGGACCAGAGATTGGGAGGCCGCCATTTTCATTCTCGTCCTCCAAAGCTGTACAGAAAGCTTTCAGGGAACAAAAGCTACCGAGAGCAAACCTGAACAGATTACCTAGCCTGGCCCCTGACAAGGGTGTTGCAATTCCGCCTCAGGCAAAGACATTTGAGAATCACTGCAACGGGCCCCTTCCCCAGAAGATCAGCAAGAACAGCCAGCCAAGACCAAGTTTACCGATCAATGAGAATGGCAAAACTCCAGCACTAGGAGAATACAGCACATAGAATTCATGGCTTTTTCCCCATGATTCTTTAGTCTTTCAAAGTTAACTTTTAAAATTTTCTTTATTTTTTTCTTTTTCTATTTTTTTTAGTTGAATTTTTCTTCTTTCCTTTTTCAACCAACATCTTATCTTATCAATTCCTTTTTTAAAGTCTTTTTTAATTTTCATTTTTACCCTCATATTCTATCCCTTCATTGTATTTAACCTTATTATATATATATATATATGTATATGTATATGTATAAGTTTTTCTTTCTTTAAAATTTTGGGATACAGTTTCTTCTAATGGTCCAAAATATACCCTAAATCTAGTGTATGACTTTGTCCTAGTTTCCCGCCTGATCACATTCTCTCTTTTTTTAAAGTTTTTTTCATTCTTTTTTTCAACCAATTTCTTATCTTACCAATTCCTTTTTTAAAAACTTTTTTAATTTTCATCTTTACTGTCATATTCTATCCCTTCATCGTATTTACCCTTACTTTTGTATATATATAAGTTTTTCTTTCTTTAAAAATTTGGGAGGCAATTTCTTCTAACAGACCAAAATATACCCAAAATCTAGTGTGTGGCTCTGTTCTATTCACCAACCTGATCATATTCTTTTTTTTTTTTTTTTCCTTTCTTTTCCCCCTGGTTTCAGGTCTCTTCTGATTTGTTTAGTGTATATTTTTCTGGGGTCGTTGTTACCCTTTTAGCATTTTGTTCTCTCATTCATCTATTCTCCTCTGGACAAAATGACAAGGTGGAAAAACTCACCTCAAAAAAAAGAACAAGAGGCAGTACCAACTGCCAGGGACCTAATCAATACAGACATTAGTAAGATGTCAGAACTAGAGTTCAGTATGACTATTATAAAGACACTAGCTGGGCTTGAAAAAAGCATAGAAGATACTAGAGAATCCCTTTCTGGAGAAATAAAAGAACTAAAACCTAATCAAGTCAAAATCAAAAAGGCTATTAATGAGGTGCAATCAAAAATGGAGGCTCTAACTGCTAGGATAAATGAGGCAGAAG
>NC_138382.1:56123260-56147753 GCF_054177405.1 Leptonychotes weddellii
GCAAGGGCAAAAATGAACTATTGGGACTTCATCAAGATAAAAAGCTTTTGCACAGCTAAGGAAACAGTCAACAAAACCAAAAGACAACCGACAGAATGGGAGAAGATATTTGCAAATGACATATCAGATAAAGGGCGAGTATCCAAAATCTATAAAGAACTTATCAAACTCAACACCCAAAGAACAAAGAATCCAATCAAGAAATGGGCAGAAGACATGAACAGACATTTTTCCAAAGAAGACATCCAAATGGCCAACAGACACATGAAAAAGTGCTCAACATTGCTCGGCATCAGGGAAATCCAAATCAAAACCTCAGTGAGATACCACCTCACACCAGTCAGAATGGCTAAAATTAACAAGCCAGGAAACAACAGATGTTGGCGTGGATGCGGAAGAAGGGGAACCCTCCTACACTGTTGGTGGGAATGCAAGCTGGTGCAGCCAACTCTGGAAAACAGTATGGAGGTTCCTCAAAAAGTTGAAAATAGAGCTACCCTACTGGGGTATTTTACTACTGGGTATTTACCCCAAAGATACAAATGTAGTGATCTGAAGGGGCATGTTCACCCAAATGTTTATAATAGCAATGTCCACAATAGCCAAGCTATGGGAAGAGCCTAGATGTCCATCAACAGATGAATGGATAAAGAAGAGGTGGTATATATATATATATATACACACACATACACACACACACACACACACACACACTGGAATATTATGCAGCCATCAAAAAAATGAAATCTTGCCATTTGCAACAACGTGGATGAAACTAGAGGGTATTATGCTAAGCAAAATAACTCAATCAGAGAAAGACACGTATCATATGATCTCACTGATATGAGGAATTTGAGAAACAAGACAGAGGATCATAGGGGAAGGGAGAGAAAAATGAAACAAGATGAAACCAGAGAGGGAGACAAACCATAAGAGACTCTTAATCTCAGGAAACAGACTGATGGTTGCTGGAGTGGAGGGGGGTGGGAGGGATGGGGTGGCTGGGTGATGGACATTGGGGAGGGTATGTGCTATGGGGAGCACTGTGAATTGTGTAAGACTGATGAATCACAGACATGTACCCCTGAAACAAATAATACATTATATGGTAATAAAATCATAAAAAAAAAAAAGAAAGTATGAGTGATTCCAAACCCCTCCCCCTGCTTTACCATAATGAAATAAATTTCTCTATATTAAATATGCATTTTTTATAATGGATAAATACAGAGATGATAAAATACAGTGTTTTAAAATTGACTTCGAGTTTTTCAGCAGCCTAGTGACCTGTCAAAATTTTCTTTAGTTTTATCATAACCTTTTTTTCATTCCACAAATATCCTAGGGTACCCACTAGTAATGTGCTAGAGACTTTTCTGGGTACTGGTTATATACTAGTCAATAAACAAAATTTAAAATCTAGTAGAAAAATCAGGCTTATACCCCTCTTCTCACTTTATATTATGTTATGAGCATTTCCTATTTTTTTAAAAATGTTTTAAACTTGGTTATACAATTGTGTCATTTATTTAACCAAACCTCTGATTTTTTTTTACAGTTAAACTCTTCTCATTTTACTAATATAAAGAATGATACAGCAAAACTTTTGTATACAAATCCTTGCCTGCATCAGTCCTTATTTCCTGATTCCAGAATCCTAGAAGTAGAATTAATGACTCAAAGTACATAATAGGTTTCTTCATGTGCATTACCAAATTGCTTTCCAGAAACATTTAAGTTTGAATAATAAAAAATTTATAACACTGTAAAAAAATTGCCTTTAAAACCATGAAAGATAAACTGTTTTTTAATCCAGATACCCACCCCCCAAAAAATGAGAGGGGAATAAAGTCTTCTGGGTTTCCAACATACTAATATAAACATTCTTTAGTTTTCTTTTTTAAAAATGTAGTTCTGATCACCGAATACAGTAAATCTTTTGAAAGCATTTCTTTCATTATAATTAAAAGTGGTTGCTAGTATGCAGAAATAGTTTCTGATCAGATAGTTCAAGTGGGTAGATCAGAATAAGCATTATAAAAGACAGGGAGCACCTGGGTGGCTCAGTTGGTTAAGTGTCTGCTGTTTAGCTCAGGTCATGATCCCAGAGTCCTGAGATCCCCTGAATTAGGCTCCCTGCTCATCAGGGAGTCTGCTTGTCCCCTCTCCCTCTGCCCCTCCCCCTGCTCATGCTCTCTCTCTCTCTCTCTCTCTGTCTCTCTCTGTCTCTGTCTCTCACTCACTCCCTCTCAAATAAAATCGTTTTAAAAAATAAAAGTGTCAGGAACAGACTATTGATAATATACAACTTGGATTAATCATGAGGTAATCTTGCTGAGTGGAAAACACCAATCCCAGAAAAGTAAATACTGTATGTTTCCATTTATATAACATTCTTATATACCTTTTTTTAAATTCAGTAAGCTCTACACCCAACATGGGGCTTGAACTGATTATATAACATTCTTGAAATGACAACATTATGGAAATTGGGAACAGATTTGTGGTCACCCAGCTAGAGATGGGGTTGGGGGGAAGAGTAGGGGTAGTTATGAGAGGTTAAAGTGAAGGATCCTTGTGATGATGGAAATGTTCTGTATCTTGACTATGTCAATGTCAATACCGTGGTTGTGGTATTACACTATATACAAGATGTTACCATTGAAGGGAACTGGGTAACAGGTACATGGAATCATTCTGTGTTATTTCTTACGACTATATGTGAATTCAAAATTGTCTCAAAATCTCTATTTGATAATACTTCTTCTAATATTAATTACAGGCAGTTTATTTGGCATTGATGAACAAGAAATGAGAATATGAATTATTACGTAAATAGGTGCTATTTTACTGGTAAATAAAATCTTTCAAAACTTGAGTTCCACGTGGAAAGGGCATCATAAATGCAAGATTTATGGGAAATGAAAGGAAGAAACAAAGATTGCCAGGCACTGTGTTACATGCTTTTAGAATGCTTATTTTAACAATTATGGGATGTATGTACAATTTATGTCTCTTTTAAAGGCAGAAAAACAGATGCAGAAAGGTTAAATTTCAACTTGCTTGGAGTCACAAAACCAGGAAGTATTAATTCTGTGATTCAAATCTACATCTTTCTGATTCCAAAACCAGCACCCTTTCCTTCCTGCTGCTCACATCCTGCCCTGTGTATGAATCTCTAATATTGTATCACCAATAATTTATCCTGTAAAACAGGAGAGTCTAAACTTTTTAAATCATGTATTTTATTAGAAAAAAATTTTGATCACACTTCCTAATATATTTACATTTATTAATATATGTATAGCTTTTAATAATATGTATTAAAAGCATAGTATAAAAGAAAATTTCAACAAATGTGAGATACAATTTGAAGTTCCAGGTGAGCCCCTTAAATACTCCTTGGGTATGTGTACCCTGCTATGGAAACCACTGATACAGACCAGTACTTCTTATAGGCTGCGGACTTTATCAGAATGACCTGAGGTACTTTTTAAATGAATATTGCTGGGCTTCGTCTTAGATCGAACCAACTGGACTCGGGGTAGGGCCCAGGAATCTGTGTTATTCACGAACCCCCCAAGTGATAACCAGCCCCTCCATCGTTTGAGAGCCATTAATGTATCCTCTGCTTGAATAAATGCATGATAGCCTTTCATTATATTTGAGAGTAATTATTACATTTCTTTGACCTTTTTGACTAAATATCATTAACTCTTGAAGTTGTTTCTAATGTGGCAATATCCAGCCTTCCACCTCAACAGCTTTTACCTCAACATTGGTTTGTCCGAGCTACACCTTCTCCCTATAATTGACTTTACTTAACATTTCAATGTGGCTTAACTTTAAGTGGTATAATGAGAGCATAAAGAACCTCAGTCCTTCTGTAGGGCGGATATCAAAAATTTGAAGAAGAGATTTCAAAAACAGTGGTTTCATTCTAAAAACCAAAAAGAGTGAAAGAAAATAGATATAATTAACGATCTGTAGAAGTCACCCCAGAAAGTAAGTAACTGTAAGAGAGGATTCCTGAGTGTTTTCCACAAAAAATGGTGGAGGGTCTTCCAAATTTTGGGCAGACCCAGACTTGCTCCCTAAAATCATCCGAGAAGGGTCAATTTATAGCCTAACCAATATTTCGTCTAATGCATTATAGCTCTTGGTTAAAATAATGGTGAAGGAGAGATGCTTTGGTGTGGGTAAATAGTAGGGAAAAGGCAAGAGAATTCTCAGTCTGCCCATTCTCAGCACTGGGCAAGGAAAGGCTGCTGTGGTTCTGGAGACTCTTTCTTTTCCTTTGTTATTTAATGCTGGATGGTAGGCCAAGTAAGGGGCTGAGCAAGACTGTGTTTAGGATTCAATATAACCTATTGCTGCTTTATATCCATATCCAAGTATTTTCTGAGTTTTTACTTGCAAAGAGTGCTCGAGTTGGCATCGTAAGACCATGATTTGGGTGGTATCTGCTCTTCTGCTCTGTGACCTTGGGCAGGTTGCCTGGTGTCTCTGAGCACGTTTCCCAGTCTATAAAATGAGGATGATGATGTTTGCCATAAACCATTCAAAGGGACTGAAAAGCTGAACTAAAATGTAGTAAAAGAACCACAAGAAATGTAAAGTGCTGCCTGGGAAGGATCAGAGTAGGTTGTTCTAGACAATAAGCAAATTGGCTATTTCTTGTATTCTTCTATGATGGATGTTTGTGGCAGTCTCTTTCCTCACAGGTAATCCAAATATAAATTTCGTGGCAAATCATATTAAATTTGCCACATATTCTATGTGAAATAAAATATGAAACAAGGAAAAAACTCTTATGTTTGTTGCAGCCTTATTTATACCAGAAAACAATAGAAGTCTCCAGTTGTAGGAACCCGGTCAAATTTTAAGCCCCCCGTAAGATGAAATTATGTGGCTAAGTATTTATAACATTTATAATGATACTATAAATATTAATGAATAGCTTTTAATGATTCATATGTATAATACTATTTCATATATGTAAAAGTGCTTAGAAAGAAACACATAGCAATACCCTGGAATGTCAGTAATTTTCTTCTGAGTGCTAATAGGGCCATTTTCTAAAATATGCATACACTTATTTTAAAATTGCTACAGGTGCTACATATGGGAAGTTTTAAGGAACAAGCATAACATTTGGAAAACATGACTATTTTTTCATGTAAACCAGAAGTGTTTAAAGGATGATGTTGTATTTATGTGACGTGCATGTTATGTGTGTGCGCACATACAGATGTATATGTGTCTATGGGTCTGTGTGAATGATACTTCCTAACTTGAGGTGGAATGAATGTATGCCACCATCATTTATAAATATTGAAGGGAACTTGAAATCTGCACATGATGAAGAAACAATGGTTTTCTGTCGTAGGCTATTAAGTGTGTTCTTTGTTCTCTCTCTGCTTCAGGTGCTGATAGTCTGCAGCACAGGCTTGGCTGGGATTATGCTGCTCAACTACCAGCAAGATTACACAGTCTGGGTGCTGCCTCTGATCATCGTCTGCCTCTTTGCTTTCCTAGTCGCTCATTGCTTCCTGTCCATTTACGAAATGGTAGTGGATGTATTATTCTTGTGTTTTGCCATTGATACAAAATACAATGATGGGAGTCCTGGCAGAGAATTCTATATGGATAAAGTGCTGATGGTAAGTACTTCAAATGCCCTCGACTGATTTAGGGGTAAAAATACTAGTCAAAATATTTTGCAAAACGTTCTCTGTCTTTCATTCCTATTATATGCAACTGAGTGATTCACAGTTAGACCTGCAGTGCTCATGAATGAGCTTAGTCTTAGGAAAATCAGGCAAGAAGGTCCTTGGGCATGGATGGGACCATTTAAATACACCTAGCTGGAGCAATACCCATTAATAGTCCTGAGTTTACATTATTTCAGACTCCTGCCTCCCTCTCTGCGGTTAGACAGATTAGAATTGACTTTTTCAACCTGAATTTTAGCTCTTGAATTGGAACACTGGACCACCGATGTTCTAAGTGCCCTTTCCTAAAGTGGAGTTCAAAGATGTCCCAGGTTGTAGTACCTGCCTGTATTTCTCCATCTATCACCTTTCCAAATATTACTGCTGTCAGCCCCATTAAAACTCATTATCCTAAGTATGCCAGGCCAAATTGAAGGTGTTTCGTAATGAATACAGATTAACAGACCCATGATTGTATTGTTTTCCATTAGTCAAGATCCGAACCTTTACATAGGTATTACATTCAGATTCTTTATAGTTAGGTATCCTCTGCAGCTTTCCTATATTAGAATCTCTATAGAAATTTTTTACAAATTTAGACATCCTATTTAAATGGTTCAAATACTGTTATCAATGTCAAATTCTACCAAATTAAGGATACTTCTTAATAATAGGACTTTGCTATTAAGCTGTGAAATATTCCTATTTGAAGAGTGGGTAACATTGAAGACTAAACATTAGACATTGAGATAACAAGTCCTCTTCCAGGAGCATGTTTTATCTAGTTAAATCTAAAATAAATGTGTCTATAAATAGATTTTTTTCCAATCACAAAAATTCCAAATGATTTAACTGGCATATTTGGTACTGATTATCTCTTTCACTGAGAACACCATCAACTAAATTTTGGACATTTTCATAACATCTAAATTATAATTCTAACTGGCTGTTTTCATGATGGAATTTGACTTGTGAGCATTCCATCTCTCTTCTGATTAAGGCATTGAGAAGAATTTGGGGATGTCTGGCTGGCTCAGTCAGGAGAGCGTTTGACTCTTGATCTCAGGGTTGTAAGTTTGAGCCCCACATTGGGTGTAGATAAAATCTTAAAAAAAAAAAAAAAGGAAAAAAAAAATAAAAATAAATAAAAAAAAAAGGAAGAAGTATTTGTTTTTGTTTTTTAAACACCTGATCCAAAGCTGAGTAAAAGAAATACACTTTTTCTTGTTTTAGTTTTTTCTGTAAGAATAATGAGGATATTTAATGGAGAAGTGCTCCGTAAACTTTGACAAGATGGAATTGTTTCCTTCAGGGCATAATCCCATTTTAGCTACTTTTGACCATAGATTCTGGTTGTTACTTCCTGTCTTCCTGCTTTATGGAGTAGTTTCAAAAAGCCAGATAGACTTTTTTTTTTAAGTAGCTTATTTATGGTTTGGTAAAAACAGTATTTTGACTTTAGTGGTATCGATGCTTTCATTTACCTTCTAGGGTTATTTTAAAGAGAGGTCTTCTGGAGTGAAATGCTCTTGTTGTTCCGTTTAACCTTGATACGGAAGAAGTAAAACAACAAATAAAACAATAATCTATGGGAAAATAGTCCTCTTCAAAAAAAAAAAAAAAGAGTTAGGTATTTTCTCTTCCAAGTAGAAGTAACATTCTCTCTTTGAACCTAAGTGCAATGGTCCCAATGAATGGATGGAAATAAGATTTCATCTTGACAAATTGCAGCCTACCCACACAAACTTAGCAGCTCTTGTGTAGGATACTAAATATTATTTATTGCTATGTTTTTAGGCCATCCCTTTACTAACATTGAATCCAAAAATGTAAATGCTCCTTAGGATTCATCTACCAACCACAATCTGAAAGGACCTAAGAATTTATGCCATTTGGTCCATATTTTGCAGGAGTTTGTGGAAAACAGTAGAAAAGCAATGAAAGAAGCTGGTAAGGGAGGCGTTGCTGATGCCAGAGAGCTAAAACCGATGGTAGGTGGACATGAGGAGGTGGCCGGCCTCCAAGAGTTTCATTTTCACTTCCTCTCTCTCTCTGTCTTCACTGACTGCACTTCTTCGGGAGAAGCTGTTATTATCTGTATCACACAGGATGTACTGCTCTTTCTGTTTGTGTGTTTACCCATCACTTGGATGGCAGAATTCTTGTCACAACTGAGACCACCTTCTGTAAAAGTAAGCTGAAAGGAACAGCGTCTTTTTTAGTGCTCATGGTGGGGAAGGGGCTATTTTTGTCCCTAAACTAATATTGCCATTTCTGGGGTGGGGGGTGTGTTTTGGTTTTTTTTTGTTGTTGTTGTTGTTTTTCTTTTTAAACTGTCAGTGTTTGGTTTTCATCAGACTGAACATTTGGTTGTACACTTAAACTGACAGTTTGATTTTTGTCATTTTTGGAAGGTGATAATAATTCCTTTCAACTTGCTAAAATTCATATCCCCCACTTTTTTAATATTGGTTTGTTTATGTTGCTGTCTTTTATCCTTCGCTTTTTCTTCTGTTGCCTGGATTGTACTTTCTTTGTTTCTTAAGCTATTTTTCAGTAGAAAACAAGGTTATTTCCATCAACACTCACATTCCCACTCAGTAAGACAACCTGGTCTTGTCTAGCCTCAGCTTAATTGTGAGAAAGATAAATTATCTCTGCTCAGTGATACATATGTATTATAAGTACTCTACTTTCATTTGACAAGAAGAAACTTAGTGTAAGAGAATCCTGAGTTGCTTTTCCCACAGATATTCTCACCTCTGCATAATGACAGATGTCTCTCACATATGTTTGTGTAATTACTGCCTATTTTACAAATGTATTGTTCTTAAAGAGCATGTGACTTCAAAATATTATATAATTGCCTACCTCCTTAAACAGTTCATTTTAAATAACATATCTTCTAATTGCACATAATGTCCAAAAGTGTGAGATGAAGACTCTTCTTTCTTCTTTCTAGTTTAATAAGTGGTTGATTTCATAGGTTTCCATCTTGAGAAATACGTAATATAAAACAAGCCCATTTAAGTATATAAGAGTAAAGGAATGGGTTTGTTTAAGGTAGGGGGAAGGGAGGCTATATGTATATGCAAGATAATTACATATTCAACCTAAATTAAAGCCTCAGCAGAATGTTTAGATATAAACTTTTTCCTCCATAACCCCTTCCAGGCCCTATTTTGGTGTTGCTTTTAATAGCACTGATGATTATAAAGTCAAACCTTCAATGTTTAGTTCCCAAGGTAGAGATCACTCTAATCGTAAGTAAATTATGTAGCTTAAAACTCTTAGTTTTAAGCATGCATCAGCCAGAACTGCATTGAGTGGGCAAGGGGTACCATCAACAATGCCCCCGGTCTGGTTACTTGCCTTCCCTACCCTTTCTTTCTGTATCCCCCTTACTTGACACTGGCTGACAGGAACAATAGTAAAGATTCTTGCCAACCTTCTGGTGGCATGGGTAAATGAGGAAGGCTTTCTTCTTGTCGCTCTTGGCTTATCTTACTTGTTCAGTAAATAAGGTTCCTAGCCTATAACTTAAAAAGGTAAAATATAAAGTCTTAAAATGTAAACTATCTTACCCCCCACCACTTTCTGTCTTCTAGTGGTTGACACTTCTATTAAATCATTTGTCAGTAATAATCATTTTTCAAAAGGGAGAAATATGTGGAGGTCTAGACTAGCTTAGTTTGAACTATGAATTGGCATGTATTTCTGCATTATCTGTTAGTGAAAGACAAATTGTGGTAGACCAGAGTGCAAGTATTCCTTCCCTTACCAAACCCCAATTCATAGGTAATAATACTAGGAGAATTGCCCAAGTTATGTGGCATTCTACCAGAGGCGAAGAATTTAGAAAGATTTTTTTCCCCTAATATTGCTTTCAGTTTTAAATTAATGTCCCTTAACTCAAACACTGCTTTAAAATCTTCATTCACTTTTTGCTTTTATTTTATGTTGTTCATCAGCTCATTGCTTGCAGATTAATGACAAAACTCTCCACTCTGTCCCAAAATATATCTTTTACGTGCATTGTTCTTCTGGTGCTTTGGACATTATAGCATTTGATCCCTGAGAATGATGTTTTATATGTTTTAAAAAGTTCCCAGGAGAGAAGTTGAGATGTTGTTCACAGAGTAGTTGAATATTTTAAGCATAATCAATACCTCTAATTCTTATCCCTTTTTTGCATTAGCATGGTAACAGTTGACCACCATCTTGGATGTGTCCCTAAATAATTATCTGAGAAATTCCTCACTAAAGTTTAGGGATTGGTAGAATTTAGGATTGCTTATTTGTATTTGCTTGTTTTAATTCACATGTTATTCCCATAGATGAAAGTTCTGTGAAAGCATCATACCTATTTTGTTGTATCTATACAACCTGCTCTTTAAGTTCACTGGTCTATCTTCTTTCTTAATGGGATATTTTAATTTAAGGTTTACTTTTAGCCTATAGAATAATGTTCAGGAAAAAATGATGTTTTAGATTTCCCTTTTGACAGGGGATCATTGAACTAAACATAAGGACTTCCAGTTTTCCTCTTGGACTATTTCCTTTTTTTTCTTTTTTTTGAGAGAACCTCACTAGTTAAGGAAACTTTGAAGGTTTGTGAGGTCATCCTATACATCTTTGAAAATGATTTTAGAAAAATTGATCAAATGTGATGTAGAAGTTTAAGAAAGAGACTTTCCGGCCCTCTGCGTACCGGAAAGAATTTATAGAGGAAAGGGAGAAAAAACCTGGACACTGTAGCAACATAGGCCAGAGACGTATTCGCTGCATATCTCAAAGATGACCCAGAAGGAAGTGTGACTTTCAATATTCATAGGAATTGCAGCCCCTGGAATATACGTTCGGGGAGAAGGGCTCTCAGTCCATTTTGCTTTGTTGCCACTTGTGACCATCTATGTATTTGTAACATCATTCATGATCTCCTTTTAATGGTAATTGTCTAAGATTGTACTCTGTATGACTTTGTTTTCTAGGCTTCGGGAGCAAGTTCTGCTTGAACCTAGCCGACCGTTATGGAACCCATTGACATTCCAAAACAATATATACACATAACTATGTATTTGTGTGTGTGGGTGTGTGTATATATGTATATGTATGTGTGTATATATATGTATATGTATATACACACACACACATAATCAGCCAAAATCAGAGAAAAGGAACAGGGATTTAATACCTTTTTTATGCTTATTTTTGTCAAACATGTACTCCTTTCATACGGGTGGCTTTTACAAGGCAACTGCCGTCATTTAATGTTTTCAATTGTAATTGTCTTAATGGAAATGTTAAGATTCATATCTGATTAACATTTTTAATAACTTAGAGGAGATTTTAACTTTAGTTATTTAAATTAGGTAAAATGATTGTACCGAATTCTCTGTCTAAAGTTTATTCAGGGGTGATTTCCCTGATGTGTGCATAAAAATCAAGGTCTTATTTTACTGATGCATAAGTCCTAGCCGGTGAGACTAGGCATATGCTTTCAGATAAATAAGGAGATACTCCAGTCATTTTTCCCCAATCAAAGAAGCCATGTCATTTTACTTTTAGAAACATACTAGTGGACTCAATATGGGAATTTTCATAATAGCTCATGCATTTGTCAGCCGACATTAAAAAGTAACCAACTCCTCAGGTATTTGTGGTTTACCCTAAGCTTCTATAAGAGAGTAGGTTAAAAAGAAAAGGGTAGATAATCTTTCTTATGCAAACTGTGTTCTTATAGTTTGTCTTTCTTTCATTTTTTACTTTAGTAGCATCCTCCACAGATTGGTGTGCCTGATTTGAAGGAAAGCTGGGGCGCCCAGCAACTTTAGCCTTTAAGTTTCCATGTATTGATTTGCAGATTAAGTAATGCTGGGAGGAATAAAAAAAGAAGGGGAGAGAGAAACATGCAAATTCCAGTGCTTGGGCTTCTGCTTCTAAGGAACTGAAGTGGCTTCAGGCTAAGTGACCATTTTATTCAAATGTTTGCTGTAAAATCTGAAAGCATACTGGCAGGTGCTCCTCTCCTTGGCAATTCATTAAGTATCCAGAATTCTACAATGTTTAACTGAAGAATTGGTTATGTTTTGATCCTCAAGTGTTGAATATTCTTTTTGTTTGGGAATGGGTTTGGGGTTTTTTTGTTTCTTGTTGTTTTTCTTTTTTATTCCTGAAGCTTACCAGATATGAATGGCTAATATTCCATTGTTCTGCTTATTGTAATGGTGAATGCTTTAAGAAAAAAAAAGTGTAATTTGCTAAGAATAATTCATGATCTGTTTATGCGATAACTCCTTTTTGTTACGATTTTTTTAAAAAAAGCTATTTTTGTTAATGTAAAGTAAATATTTCAGAGCAAATTTTTTAAACTTATTGCACTAAATACAGGCTCTGTACAAAAAAAAAAAAAGCCTCAGCATTTTATCATTCCATGGAAGAAGAATCTTTTGAAAGAAAGCACTGCCTCTTACCAGAATTAGATAGTGAATTAGACCGGTATTATGGAAATGCATTCAATTAATGTCACTAGGGCTTAATAAGCAGCGGTTTGCTCATGTGCTTGCTTTCAAAGGGTTAGACCTTTAAATTGCTGCAAAAGGTAAATTGTATTTTTTCTTCTTTTCTTTTTTTTTTTTTTAGTATCCGTGTTCTTTACTCTAGCTAGGCTAAAATTTGCTAAATGCCTTGGTTTCTTTTCAAAGCTCATGTAATATTTCTGATTTTTCAGAATATTTGCAATAAGAGTCTGGATTTAAAAAAAAAAAAAAACACACACGCACACACAGTTAAGAGCTCATATCTTGGCAAGAACTGGGAAACCAACATTGTGAGAATAGCTATTTTGAAACAATAATTCTCCAGAAGTTAACATCTAACATTGCCAGACAGTTTCATTGTACTCTTTTTGTATCATTTGAAATGGAATAAATATAATGATGTAACTAACAATTATCCAAATAGATGAGAGAGCAAATCATGTAAGAAAATTCAGAATACCTTCTATTTCATAGCCACACAGATTTTGGACATTAAGAAACATTGGGAACTAAATTTAGGATTGGAAAAAGTCTGGAAGATGAGTATCAGAACAGAAGACATTCTATTCTAGGAGCTAGCTATTTTAGGTGATGTCCCTCCAAAGTGACCTGATGGAAGTCTTGAATTTGGAAATTAGGTTCTACTCACTTGGACATCCCAGCATCACGGACTCTTGCTGTTCCCC
Source organism: Leptonychotes weddellii (assembly GCF_054177405.1). Classification (NCBI taxonomy): domain Eukaryota; kingdom Metazoa; phylum Chordata; class Mammalia; order Carnivora; family Phocidae; genus Leptonychotes; species Leptonychotes weddellii. The sequence continues at coordinate 56,136,200 of NC_138382.1, forward strand.
TGTTCCATTTGCTCGCAATCTCAGCTATTTGGAAGCCACCAGGAATGCTTTCTAATTATCATTTGCAACTAGAACTGTAATCAGAAAGAAATTTTGTATTTTTGTATAACTTGATTGTGTGCCATTTTATATAACAGGTCCTGTTTTACAAATAAATTTTGTTCTACTAACTTTGTGTTTAGAAATTATGATCTATGTGTAACCATGTCATTTGAGTTCCAAATTAATTGCCAGGCTGTTTTCCCTAAGTAAATGTGTGTGCCATGTAAGTAGATATATGCATCTCTGCATATATATGTTACAGAGACACACACAGAGAGATATTTAACATACAGAATATCACTCTCATATGAGCTTCATTCCTTGATACATTTTATAAAGCCTCACAGAGGCTTTTTAACAATATTTCAATGTTTTGAGGTTATGTTTGGATATTCCTGCTGCCTCTTTCATTCATTGCGAGTCATTCTTCAGCTAGCTCTGGGCTGCCTTATTGCTGTTTGCTCACTGCCTCCCATCTTCTGCCCAAGTGAGAAGAATAGGTGAAGAACAAAAATTATCCGTGATACGTGGTGACCTGAATAATTTTATAAGCCATTGACTCTGTGTTGTGGTTTGTGTCTTTTTCTGTGGTGGATCTTCAAAATCGTGTTCAGTACTGACATCTCCAGAGTACAGTTACGGTCCACTAGTGTAAATGGTGATCGTGGTGACCAGAGTATCACTGTGGGTTCTGCCATCAGCAAAAGGCTCTGGCACATGATTAGACTTTGCAGGCTCCTGCCTCAAGAGTCAGTGATGCTGTAATATAAAATGGAAGGAAAAAGGTTATATTTCAGTGTAAATCCAAGAGACCTATCTTCTACGGGAGGCCTAACCAGTACGTTAGGTAAACATTAGGAATTTAGCTAGGGCATTGAGATTATATAATCCTTACATGGATGAGCAGAGCTCAAAGCAGGTTGTTCCTTTAAACCATTTAATGCAATGCTTAATGTTTAGGATTAGAGCTTTTATCCTATCCTATAGCATGATTAAGTCCTACGTTACTGCAATGTAAGTAGCTTAACTGTGTTTTGGTCCCCAAACTTTTTCCATAATGGTTGGGGAGGAGGCACTCACTGAGTCTCTTTCAAAATTATGCTGGAGATAAGTTTTTTTCTTTGTAGAGATGTTCCCTTACTCTTGTATTTTCTTTTTTCAGCAAAGAACATTAAGCTGCTGATTTCCAATACCATTGACCTTGGTATCTGCCAAGGGCCCTTGTCTTTCCAGGGCAGTTTCAGGATTTCATCCCAGTAGGGGTTAGTGAAGAGATGACCCCTTCCTTTATCCTGGTCCTAAGCTGCTGCTTTATACCAGAGTGATGATGCTTCTCCCACCAAAACTGTGGGCACCAAATATCAGGCCATATCAGTGCCCCCGAAGCTTCAACCATCTCCACCATGCACAGTACTAGCTAATAAAGGCCATTTCCGGAGATCCCCACCCCAACCCACCCCACCTGCAAAATAGGACTATGGGGTCATTTCCAAAACCAGAGCTGCCAGTTATGGTGACCTAAGCATTTTATTTTATCTTTGGTCAGTAACCTTCTCATCTGAATTTCTGGAGTTTCCAGTAGCCTTAACATAGCCTGTGAGAAGTTACCTTCAGAAAAGTCTTTAAGCTTTCACCTTTCAGTAAGTTCTCTACTGCTTTTTTTATTGCTACTTAAAAAAAAAAAAAAAAAATCCTGAGAGTCTGGAGGCTTTCACCTGCCACAGTTAATTTTTGTATTCTTTTCATATATTCCATCTGACAGATAGGAATGTGCTATAAGGGCTTGCCTAGAGTTGTTAAGACGTGGTCTGTGAATATATATTGGAAAATTGCAGGTTCATAAGTAAATACACATAAAGCAGAGATTTGCGTATTATAAATTCACAGCATAGACTGCCTTTTGCTTTAAATGCATATTCATGTATCTTTGTGTACTAAGGATGCATATTAGCCCTTTTGAAAAGTAGGCACTGTTCAGATACAGTGACTGCTTTTGGAATTAGCTCATCTTTGATTAGTGGCACATAGCCTAAATTTTGAAAGCAGGACCCTTGTAAGCTTGTAACAAACTTCAAAAACAAAACAAAAAATTAAGTATGTTGTATACATTTGTCAATTTAAAATAGCACATTTTCCCCATACAGATTTCATAAATGTGAGCCAAATTCTTATTCTCCACATTTTAAGAGGAAAATTTTAATCCAAGATTCAAATCTTTTAAAATATCTTTCTTATAGAAAACTTCAATGCAAAGTTTCTAAATTTGAGAATTCCTGTGGAAAACCTTTCTATAGAAAAGCTATAGTACCTTTTCTTCCTTCCCATCTTCATGATTTTTATATGCAAAAAAAAAAGACAAATGTTTCAGTTTCAGTATTGCATGAACAATGACCACTTTTGTAAATTACATGGACAGGATTTAAGTTTGATATTTTCTAAAGGAATTCATTAGTAAATGTGTGGAAAAGATATGAAATTATTAGGAACCAAAATATTAGGCAATTTTATTCCATTTTGATACTCCATTTTATAACTAAAATGATTTCCTGAGGAATAAATACTCCAGGCCAGGGCATTCAGAATAATAAAGCTTTTAGGTTACTCAAAGTCTAGTCAAGAAAGATCTAGCTGAATATGAAAACATTGTAATTCCCAAATGTTTCGGAAAATTTTCACTTTTATTTGCTAAGAACTGAATTTAATATTTGATATTCATAAGCAGATTCTTAATCTTTTGAGAGGACTATGGGCCCCTTTGAGAAGCTTATGAAAACAATGGACTCTTTCTCTCATATGCACATAGCACATTTATGAACATTTAAAATGGTAATAGAATTTCAGGGCCAGCCTCCACCCCACCATCCTCTTAGGGTCCAATGCACACAAATCAAAGGCTCCTCTAAAGTTGGTTTGATAACATGTTTTGAAATAAAGTAGTGATTAGGCCTCTACTAAAAATACTTCTAATATGGTACTAACCAACTTCTAACTTGGAATTATTTGTATAACCTGAAGACTTTCATTTAGTACTAGCTTTGGAAATAGAAACCACACTAATATGAAGGAGTAAGAAAATGATCAACACCAAATCTTCAAGACATTTAAGATTTCATTCCTTGGAGGTGTGATGGTGTGTGTCGGGGAGGGATTTTGGCAAGCTACCAAATTATTTGCAGCGGACAAGAAAATCTAAGAAGTGAATAAGGAAGGAATCCTTACAATTATCCATCTACCAAAACACTTGATTATTTTTTATTGTTGCTCAGATAAGACAAATGTTATCAGTAGATCACTGTCTAAAACTGTATGTCATCATGACCAAGAACAGTTGAAGATGATGAGAAATTAGCAAACTCAGTATAGTTCACAACATTTTAGTGGAACGTTGGAGGGGCAGATATTGGCGGGGGGGAGAAAGGGAATTCAAAAGTTATTTTTCTCCCTACTTTAATCAGGGAGGTATTTTTTTGTTTTGAGTGTTTTCTAGTCCCCACTACAGCAGACTTTGGCCACTCTGCCCATGAGACTGTGTCTCCACTCCCCCACATCCACCTCAGCTTCTTAGGGAAGCATGTGGATTTTTTCACATCTCAACCTTACTATTAGGTAAGGGTGCCGCATCTACATGGAGGGCCCGCAGGGCCCTTAAAAGAGCAGGCAGAAATCCTTAAAGGAGTTTAAAGGTCTTTTAAGATTTGATTCCAGTGAGTCATGATTTGTAGTCAGACATCAAACCGTTGCCTACATTTTCAAGCTGAAGAAAGCAGTGGGAATCTCATAACTGGCTGGAGAAGAAAGGAGGAAAGTCAGCTCCCTCCCCCACCCCACACCTCCAGAAGAGCTTTAATGAACCTTCCACAGTAGCAAATGGAGAGACCGTGGGTAGAAATTCCCATAACGGGTGAAAAAGGGCCTAAGTCCAGTGTAAGTATCTGCATTTGATACTCCTTTTGTTGTAGACGTGTATAACTTAGAATGTTCTGATCTTCACATCTGAATCTGATCCACCCATCCTGTCCGATTGGAATGTAGTTTGAGTTAGTTATTTTTTTCAGGAATTTGTGTTAAATCATTCTGTGTGAGTAAAAGTAAGGACTGAAAAGAAGACTTGAATAAATGGGCACGGAACTGAGAGGAAGCTCCAGCCAGCATCCCACGGACCATTCTACCTGCCACTAGAAAATGTGAGCACTCTCTCTATTTACCATTGATCATCAGGCCAGGATTCATAAATTGTGTTAGATACCTCACAGGAATGAGACAATAATAGGACAGCGTTGGGGGCTGATGATGTGAGACATAGACTGTTAAGGAAATCTTCCCCATCCTCTGGGTTCCAGTAGTCTGTGATCAGAAGTTCTTTTTGGCTCCTCTTGTTTTTGTGCTAGTTTTGATTTTCGGAGACTTAGCATAGGGAAAGTTACCTTTCTTCTGTGTTGCCTTAGTGCAACAAGATTATGTTGTGTTGCTGAGGTTTCCTGACTTCCTTCTTCCTATAAAAGGGTACTGGGAGCTCCATAATGAAAAGAAGTTTCAATGTTACTGTCTCAGAATATTCTTGACCACTGAATGCACTTCAAACAGGTCTTGTACCCAATGACATAAGTTCAGTGGGTTGTTAGCTGATTTGATTATAGGAGGAAAAACATTACAACCCACAAACAAAAAAGTAGGGAGAAAAGTATGGAGGGCACCTAACAAAATGACAGGGGCTCTGGGGAAACAACCAAAGACAAAAGCGTATCTTCTGAAGACCAAAGGCCCAACTTTAAGTACTTGCTGGCACAGCCCATCTGAACTTCGGGAGTTTAGAATAGAGCTCCTAGAATAGGCAGCCGAGCTTTAAGATGAGTCAGTGCAACAGGGACCTGCTATTAATCTCTCAGGCTCTGAGCCTTATATCCAGTGTCAGGCCCAGCCCAGTGTATGGGATGATATGAATAGAAAACACACATCAGTGTGTCTCGATTGCTCACTGCTGTGTGATTCAGCATGAGAAATACATCATGGTGCCACATATTTCTCAACCTGATGCCTTTTTTGTCTTTGTCATTTTCTTTCACCATTTGCATCCTATTTCATAGTGTCAAAATGAATTTTTGTATCACGTCCTGTCTGTCCATTATGAACTGTTAGGATCACAGTTCAGCCTTCCATGAATTCTGTAGTTCGGGATCCTTTACCTTAGCGTTATTGTGAGCTTTTCCTTATCCCAGCATCACTACACTGTATTCAGGTGGGGAAACAAACATGTAGGTGCTTGAACATGCCCCACAGACACGGTTGTAGCCCTACTCTTTGTGACTGTCATTATTGACACAGTGCAGACTTTACAGACAGAGCATTATGCTCTCAGAGGACTTTAAAAATATGTATATTAAGCAATTAACTTTCTGGAATTATCAAATCTTGCTGGGAAATTAACTTCCAAGAGCTCTGAATTGGATGGAATTCCATCTGACTTCAGAGTACATTGAGCCTATATGAAATGGAGCTTTGAAATGTTTTTCTTGTGCAGAAATATGAACTAGAAAAAAAGTGCTGATCCAATGCTAAGTTTTCTCTGTGTACTGACTCAGTTGCCAGAATTATAATGAAAACTGTATTTTAGTCTAACAAATGTATAGAATTTTTTATGTAATAAATAAAATTTTATAGGAAAGAATGTCATTGTCTACTGTGTTGGAACACTTCCCCATGCCCAGGGTGGTGATTAATAGTAGTGGAAGGGAGGAAAATAATTTCCCCCTACCCTTCTGAGTTCTTAGTTGAGACCCCCCCGATAACAGAAGACAGATTCATGAGAGAAAAACACGCAAAAATTTATTAACATGTATACCTCATGTGTACATGGGAAAGACCCAAGGAAAATTGAGTAACCCACCAAGACGGGTTAGAATTCAAGCTTAAATACCATCTTACTAGGGAAGGGGAAGGGGCCGTGAGGTAGGTCTGTTAGGGGAGAGGAGATGATTTTTAAGAAAGATGAGTGGGCCCTGAGAAGAATAAAGGAGAGGTAAGATAGTTTGTGAGAGAGTTTTCCTGGGTGTGGTGTTGACTTCTTGTCTCCTGTGATAAATCAGTTCTCCCTGGTTGATGAACCTCCCAAGGAGGGAGTTGATGACAATTGAGTTTCTTTTGGAGGATCTGTCTTCAGGCAGATGAGGAGAGTTCAGAGAAATCCTCTTCCTGCATTTGCTATTTTTCAAGTACCTACAGTTCAAAATGATCAATATACCAAAATGGAATTTTGCGGGTGAAATGTTTTGAAATCCTACAGGTCATATTTTGGGGCAGCATATTCTACTCTTCAATAGAAAGTGATCCTGGGCAACATTTTGCCTTCAGATTAGGTCATTATGCTGCAAGGGTGCCCTAAAATTTCCCAGCTCTTCCTTTCTAGCCCCTCCTAGCATATCCTAGGGTCTTTGAAGTACAAAATATAAAAGGGCTATAGACTAAAGAAGTACAAAGTTCATCCACTGCCCAACCAGGCTTGAGTCTGAGTTGCCCTGTGAATACTAAGGTTGCAACTGAATTAAGTCATTAGGTAGAGTAGAAAAAAGCCTGTTGGATAAGGTTTACAATGGAAAACACTTTTGCCTGGTACTGTGCCCTGCACGTAACTTGCAGCCTAGATCTGTGCTGAGTTAGTGAGTTTGTGAAACTGTGGTATGCCCTCATTTACGCAGTTGGCTGTGCCCCATTAAAGCTTGGAAAAATCAAGCTTGTTTAAAATGGATTGTATTTTAAATGATACTGAGGAATAAGGAAGGGGATGTTCATAAGTGGAAGACCTTTTGTAATACCAGTAAACCTCTCCTAATTTGTTTCCTAATTTTGGACTTTGAGAGGCTGCTGTACAGACGGCTTTTCCTTAGTAAATGTGAATAATGCCCAGATCGTAGCCCCAGATGTTTATCTATACCATCTTGCCAAAAGTTGTTATAGAACATTTGTGAGGCATCCTCAAATACTGGAGGTATTTGACATACTGAAGAATATTGATAAGTCTGGACTGTTAATTCTTTTTTTCGGTGGTTCTGATGCAGATTTACACAATTTCTTGTTCTATAGCCCACCTAGTGATTAAAGAGCCTGTGAAAAGCCTCACATCTCCTAAAAGGTACCCAGAATTTTTTTTTCTCTGTTTGGCTGTGGAAAGTATACTCTGTATTCGATTTCCAATTTTAGAAAATAATATTTCTTTCAGGAAGAATACTATTTGTGCACTCTAGGTTAATATGTAAGTTCGGATTGAAATCTGAGCTTCAAATAGCTATATAGCTTAAAGCTCGTACAGGCGTTGAAAGATTCAGAAAGAAACCAGTGTCGTACGAGAATCTTTGGCCTTAGATCTCTGATCAAGTGCTGTGAAACTAATCAGTGCCTCTTCACATTATTTTTTTAGTTGTGGCAAGTAGCAATGAAAGCAAGAAGAGCCTTGTGCCTTTAATTTGATATTACGCATTTACTGTTCAAATCCTGAGAAAAATAACTTTAGAAGATGCACCTCAATTAAATTTGGGTTTTCAGAAAATGCAAAGCTAAGCTATTAGACCATTTCATGGACTTATCAGCAATTTCAATAAAAGTCTTAAAGCTTTCGGGCGCCTGGGTGGCTCAGTCGGTTAAGCGACTGCCTTCGGCTCAGGTCATGATCCCGGAGTCCCGGGATCGAGTCCCGCATCAGGCTCCCTGCTCGGCAGGGAGTCTGCTTCTCCCTCTGACCCTCCCCCCTCCCATGCTCTCTCTATCTCATTCTGTCAAATAAATAAATAAAAAATCTAAAAAAAAAAAAAAAAAAAGTCTTAAAGCTTTCTAGATAGTTATAAGCTCCCTGGCCAAGTATTTCAGTCTAGAGAGGCGAGAGTAAAGAATTGCCTTCAAGGCAAAACAAAAACGTTTTTACTATTTATACTCATCATATAACTTTACACTTGGAGACAGGATACTAGGCATTTGTGTTTGATCTACTGTCCATCTGCCAGGAAGGATTCTCGCAGCTTACAAAATAAAACAACTTAACAACAAAATTAAAATTAAAAATAAAAGGCAAATGAAAATTGAGAAAAGAAGATTAGCTGTATAAGAAACCCAAGGATGAGCATAAGACTGAACTGCTAGTTTTCTGTCAGTCCTCCAAAGAGGAAGTCAAGAAGGTACATAGTTTTACATGTCTAATAAAAGGAAGCATTGACTAGAACTTTAATAGGAGGGACTGGTCAGATATTAAAAATGTGTAATATTTAATGACTTGGCATAATGTCTATAGTCAATTTCGAAAAAGGGATAAAGCAGCCTGATCTCATTTATGTAAATCAATATTTTTATACATTTTTAAATGACTGAAGGTACAGTAGATGCAATTCTGTAAGAACTGGTAATCAGTTAATTGAAAAATTTGGTGAATGAAGAGAATCATTATTAATGAAAAAAATTTTTAAATACAAGTAGATAGTCATTGGCTAATCTTTGACATAGGTATAGTTCTTTTTTATGATTGACTCCTCTGAAGTTTTTTGTTGTCTTTTTTGCATTAACCACACCAATAATGTAACGACCTAAAAATGTGATAAATGAAATATGGTTTTTAGAAGTGGATCAGGAGTTTAGACATGTTTATGAAGCCAGCTGTGTATGGACTCCCAGATTTTTATAATTTCTTTCCATTGTTTAAAATTCTCACGTACACATAATTTGAGAGTAATATTTTTAGTATCTTTATAGTCCTTCCAAAGCATTCAACTTAGTTTTCTTTGCAATTACTCTCTTCATACTCATTGTTTTTATCAATATGTATAATATTAATAATCATACCATTAGAATAAACACTGCACCTGGCATAACATGTTGGAATAAACACACCTGACTCTTGCTAAGTATAGTCCACTGATGGCTGTGAACAGAGTATACAAGCCCCCAGGAACATTCAGCCTGCTATGACATCAACCAGTACCTTCTACAGGGGAGTGCAGAATGTCAGTTAATTTGGCAAGGTGGTGAAGTGGAAGTCGGCTAAGAAAGCCACCCATTTTACACCCAAATGATAATTATGGCTATCTCTGCGGGATTGTGGGTAACTTAATTTTTTCTTTGCTTATCTGTATGTTTAAAATATTCCTCTATAATTTCTTAATATGAAAAAACATAGTCACATTAAAAAGCAAATAGCTAGTAAGTATAATAAAATGATAGGAACTAAACCCATATGGTAATAGATTTAATGGAGTAGAAGAGATAGTTCCCAAAACAAATTATATTTTTATAAGAATTTCATAAAAACTAAGGATATACCTCAAATGAATAAGGAAAGAAAGAGTTCATTTAATAAACGGTGTTTAGGACAATTGGCTTTCAGTTTGAAAACAAATCTAAGTCAAATCCAAATGGATTAAGGATATTTTCTTAATTAGACATGGGAAAGATCAGGGGAAGGAATGGGAGGGACTTAATAAATTTAGAAGGATTAGGTTTAAAAAAAAAAAGAGCATAGACTGCTGGGAGTTGGTGAGATCCATGTCTCACATTTTGTGGAAAATGTAACGAGTGAGGCCCATTTCAGATGCATTTACTAATAAGCATGTCTACAGCAGTGTGCTAGGTATATTCACTTTAATTCAACAAGCATTTCCTGAGACCTCCTCTGGTCAGCCAGATTTATAATGTTGGAACCCAGTGGTAAATATTCACTCCCTGAGCTTAAGGAGCTCACAGCCTAATGAGGGAGATAGCAGTGAAGGTTAGGATGAGAACAGGGTGTTTTGGGAGCACATAGGCAGGTATTGGGGTCATTAGGAGAAGCTACCTTGAGCCGAGACTTGAAGGATGAGCAGGAATTAGCCAGATGTTGATAGGAGAGATGGTGGGAGGGGAGAAGATTCTACTCAGAGGAATAGCAGTGATCATACAGCAACATGAAAGAACACCACTTGTTGAGCATGCCCTAAGCCAAGAACATGTGGATATGCAGCGAGAGGTGACTGTGACCCTGGAGAGGATACAGGAGTCTTGCCTGTGCATTTAGACCTGAACCACAAGCTGTCAGGAGCCTGGGACAGGAAGAGGGAGACCTGGGAGTGAGGAGGAAAGGGAAGAGGAATATTCCAGGGGGAAACCTAACAGGCCTGGTGACCAACTAGATCTGGGGAGAAAGAAAAAGAAATCGTGGAGCTCTACACTCAGAGTGGTGCATGTCACCTCTGCATTTAAAGATAGGGGCTTGCACCGGATGGTCAAGTTCATCCAGGCTCTGCTTCTCTACTTCACTGAATATCAGAAATATTTACCTTTTCTTCTTAATGCTATCTGATGTAAAATTTCTGTAATGATAAGAAGGAGTTAGTTGGAGAAGTTTAAGGGTCTGAAAATTCTTCTCTGTGCCAACAAAATATTTAGTTTTTCACTCCCTGATAGATGAAATCCACCCAATTTCTGGTTTCAATTAAGAGATCCCAACCTAAAAATGGCTGTGCAGTTTAGGTAACTGCAGGCAAACTCTGTCTCAATGGCTGTAACTCTGTTCTACTAATTGTTAATCATCTGCGCACTTCTACACTAACAAGAAATAATGCAATATATTTGGTGTATTTGTATGTTTATATATTCATGCTCTACTTTTTTTCCAAAAAGGCATATATACAATAAGATTATTAAAAATAGAAAAGCAAGGGTGTCTAGCTGGCTCAGTCGGTGGAGCATGCAACTCTTGATCTCAGGGTCGTGAGTTTGAGCCCTGTGTTGGGTATAGAGATTATAAATAAATAAGCTCTAAAAAAAAAAAAAATAGAAGAGCAAAGGATAAGCAAGAAGAAACAAATATGCTAGATTCTAGGACTAATTGTCACAGCATATTAAGGCATTAATATTTTGAGCTTCCTGGCAACCTGAAACGAAAGGAAAGCACCAAGATTTATAGAATATTATTCTTTGATGGAAGTAAGTGTATGCATTATTCAAGTGACTGTGAAAGCAAAATTAATCTGCATATGACTGTCAAATTTGGGTTTGGAGGTGCTGAGCTGATAAAGTCCCAACATGTAACTTCCTGAGTCTTTAACTAAATGTGTGACTTTATCCTTACCCAGATCTTCCTCTGTTAGGACTTAAGAGACACATTCTTAAGTGTTAATAAAACAGAAAGGAGTCTTCGTTTATTCCAAAGACATTTACCAAGTCCTATATTAGCTAAGGATACAGAAATGAGAGATCCAGTCTTTGCCTTCCGAAGTCTCACAGTGTTTAGGAAGGCAAAGGGGTGAATAGATGATTGTAATATAGCGTGCCAGACGCTCTAATGGAATTCACTCAGGAGCAGCATGGAGACTACTTGAAGGTGGGAAGGGTAGGGAGATGGGATGTGGTAAGGGAAAGAAACCTTTTGCAAAAGGGAGGTAGTGTCTCTGCTCCAAGCAGAAGGAACAGTGTATATAAAGAAATGACATGTCTGTGAATTTGTCCCAGAGAATGGGTGTGGGGACATGAAATTGGAGAACTCAACAGAAATCAGATC
>NC_138382.1:56147853-56186793 GCF_054177405.1 Leptonychotes weddellii
CCACACAGCTGGGGTGCCTGGGTGGCTCAGTCGTTAAGCGTCTGCCTTCACCTCAGGTCATGATCCCAGGGTCCTGGGATCGAGCCCCGCATCGGGCTCCCTGCTCAGCAGGAAGCCTGCATCTCCCTCTCCCACTCTCCCTGCTTATGTTCCCTCTCTTGCTGTCTCTTTCTCTGTCAAATAAATAAATAAAATCTTTAAAAAAAAAAAAAAAAGAAAAGAAAACCACACAGCTAATATCATACTCAGGGGTGAAAGACTCAAGGTACCGATCCCTAAGATCAGTAACAAGACAGCATGCCTATTCTTGCCATTTCTTTCCTTTTTTTTTTTTTTTTTTTTAGATTTTATTATTTGACAGATAGAGACAGCAAGAGAGGGAACATAAGCAGGGGGAGTAGGAGAGGGAGAAGCAGGCCTCCCGCTGAGCAGGGAGCCCAATGTGGGGCTCGATCCCAGGACCCTGGGATCATGACCCGAGCCGAAGGCAGACACTTAACGACTGAACCACCCAGGTGCCCCTATTCTTGCCATTTCTATTCAACATTATACTGAACATTCCAGCCAGGGCAATTCAGTAAAAAAAAAAAAAAAGGGGGGGGAAAGGCACCCAAATTAGAAAGAAAGAAGTAAAATTATCTCTCTTCCCAGATGACACAATCTTATATATAGAAAATCATAATGAATTCACACACACACAATTAGATTTAAACAAATTAAGCATTGTTTGTGGGACATAAGATCAACACATAAAAATTAGTTTTATTTCTAAAGTTTTATTCCTATCTAACATGTAAAAATCAGTTTTATTTCTAATCTAAAAAGGAAATGAAGAAAGCAATCCCATTCATAGTAGCATCAAAAAGAATAGAATCCTGAGAAATAAATTTAATCAAGGCTGTGCAAGATGTTTACATTAAAAACTACAAAATACCATTGAAAGCAATGAAAAGAAGACATAAGTAAATGGGAAGACATCTATGTTCATGGGTTGGAAGGGTTAATTTTTTTTTTTTTTTTTTTTAAGTAGACTCCATGCCCAACGTGGTGCTCGAACTCAAAACTCTAAGATCAGGAGTCACATGCTCTACTGACTGAGCCAGTTAGGCACCCCTGGAAGAGTTAATATTGTTAGCATATAATACTACTTAAACTGGTTGACAGATTCAATGCAATCCTTATCGAAATCCCAATGGCCCCCCTTTTTTTTTTTTTGCAGAAATGGTGATTCAAAATTTCATATGGAGTTTTGCAAGGAATTCCATTTTGACAAAACAATCTTGAAAAAGAATAAAGTTGGAGAACTACCACTTCCTGATTCCAAAACTTATTACAAAGTTATGGTAATCAAAACAACGTGGTACTGACACATGGATAGATAATGGAAATCAATGGAATAGGATTAACAGTATAAAAATAAAAGCATGTGTCTATTGTCAACTGTTTTTCAACAAAATTGCCAAGACTATTCAGTGAGGAAATTTATCATTTCCTTATCATTTTCAATATATGATGCTTGCACAACTTGGTATCTACATGCAAAAAAAAAAAGAGAGCTAAAGAAAAAGAAATTGGCCCTTTACCTCACATCATATGCAAAAATTTAAGTCAAAATGAATCAAAGACTCAATATAAGAGCTAAAACTGTAAACCCCTTGTAAGAGAACATAGGGGTAAATCTTCATGACCTTGGATCTGGTGATGTTTTCTTGGATATGACACCAAAACCCAAGCAACAGAAGAAAAATAGGTAAATTGGGCTTCATCAAAATTAAAAACTTTTGGCTTCAAGGGATACTATTTTTAAAAGTATGCAAAGGCACCCACATAATTGGAGGAAATACTTGCAAATCATATACCTGATAAGGGTCTAGTATCCAGAATATTTAAAGAACTCTTAATAGTCAACAACAAAAAGACAACCCAATTTAAAAATGAGCAATGCACTTGAATAGACATTTCTCTAAAGAATATATATTTTTTTTCCTCAATTTTATTTTATTTTTTATTTTATTTTTTTTTCTTTTTTTTTTATTCTTATGTTAATCCCCATACATTACATCATTAGTTTTAGATGAAGTGTTCCATGATTCATTGTTTGTGCATAACACCCAGTGCTCCATGCAGAATGTGCCCTCCTCAATACCCACCACCAGGCTAACTCTAAAGAATATATTTTTAAATTTTTTCTTTTTATTTTTTAAGATTTTATTTTTATTTATTTGACACAGAGAGAGAGTACAAGCAGGGAGAGCAGCAGGCAGAGGGAGAGGGAGAAGCAGGCTCCTTGCTGAGCAAGGAGCCTGATGTGGGGCTCGATCCCAGGACCCTGGGATCATGACCTGAGCCAAAGGCAGTTGCTTAACCTACTGAGCCACCCAGGTGCCCCAAGAATATATTTTTTAAATGGCCAAAAAACACATGAAAAGATGCTCAGTGTTATTAAGTATTATTAGACAAATGCAAATCAAAACCACAATGAGATATGACTTCATATCCACCAGGATGATTATAATCAGACAGCCAATAGCAAGCATGGATGAGAATGTGCGGAAATTGGAACCCTCATATGTTACTGATGGGAATGCAAATTGATGCAGACCCTATAGAAAATAATTTGGCAGTTTGTCAGTATGTGCTCAAGCATAGAATTACCATATGACCCAGGAATTCCTCTCCTAGATATATACCCAAAATAATTTAAAACAAACAGTGGAACAAAAATTTGTAAACAAATGTTCATCACAGCACTATTCACAATAGCCAAAAGGTGGAAACAATCTAATATCCATCGACTGATGGATATGTATGCCCATACAATGGAACATTATCCAGTCATAAAAAGGAGTTAGGTACTGATACATGCTACAGTATGGATGAACCTTGAAAACATTATGCTAAACACAAAAGGCCATATATTGTATGAATACCTGTATATAAAAATATCCAGGATAGGCAAATCCATGGAGACAGGAAACAGATACAGTGGTTTTCAGAGGCTAGGGGAAGGGGGGTGGGGGAAGAGGTTACTTCTTAGTGGATGTGAGGTTTCCTTTTGGGATAATGAAAACATTCTGGATTATATAGTGGTGATGATTGCACAACTTTCTGAATGTACAAATGCCATTGAATTGTGCCCTTTAAAATTATAAAATGTAACATTTTTATGTTATGTGTATTTTAACACAATTAAGAAAAAAACTAATGACACTGGTAGATATTATTCATTTAACTTTATTTTGAAATTTTAGAACTTACAGAAAAGTTGGAAGAATGGTACAAAGAATTCTTATATACCTCACACTCAGATTCCCAAAATGTTAGCATTTTATCACATTTGCTTTATTATTTTCAGTCCCTCTTGCTCTCTCTGTTGCTCTATATTTGTCTGTCTCTCTGTTTCTGATTCTGTGTGTGTGTGTGTGTGTGTGTGTATTCTATAGACTATTTAAATTTTTACAGTTGTCCCACTTATGTCCTTTATGGAAAAAAATTCTGGGCAAGAATCCAATCTAGGATCACACATTACATTTAGTTCCTTGTGTCTTTAATGTCCTTTAATTTAGAACAATTCCTCAGTCTGTGTCATTTATGACCTTGACATTTTTTAAGAGTCAGGCCATTTGTAGAATGTCCTTCAATTTGGGTTTAAGTTTCCTCATGATTTTTTTTTAAGATTTTTTTTTTTCTTAATTTGACAGAGAGGCAGTGAGAAAGAGAACACAAGCAGGGGCAGAGGGAGAGGGAGAAGCAGGCTTCCCGCTGAGCTGGGAGCCTGATGCGGGGCTCGATCCCAGGACCCTGGGATCATGACCTGAGGTGAAGGCAGTCGCTTAACGACTGAGCCACCCAGGCGCCCCTAAGCTTCCTCATGATTAAATTAAGTTATGCATTATTGGCAGAGATACCACAGAATTCATGTTGTGTTCTTCTTAGTGCCTCATCTCAGGAGGCACATAAGATCTGTTTGTCCATTATTGGTGATGTTAGCTTCCATCATTTGGTTGAGGTGGATTTTCCTGGTCTCTCCACTATAAATTTGCTATTTCTCCCTTTGTAATTAATAAGTATCTTGTGGGGAGATATTTTGAGACTATGTAAAGATCCTGGTTCTCATCAACCAATCATGGCTTTTGCATCTATTCATGATTCTTCTCTGAAACAACTACTACTGTGGTTTTTGCCTTAATGGTGATTTTCTAATATCATCATTCCTTCTACATTAGTTGGTGTTCTACTATAAGGAAGAACTTTATCTTCTCTCCCACTTATTTATTCATTGGATAAATATCAAAGTATGAATTTTTTTTCTATCATCATTATCTTTATGCCCCAATTGTCTCACATTTGCCCAATAAGAGCACATCCATACTGGCTTCTGTATCCTTTTGACCTGACTCTATGAGCCTTTGAGTACTTCCCTGTTTACTGACACAACCCAGATAGTCCAGGCTCATCTTGGGCTTGCCCTGTCTCAGCTCTATAATCACTAATGTCTTAAAGGAATCTTGGTTCCTTTTAATGGAAATTGGTATTTAGAAACCAAGATCTGGGCACTAGAAGTACTCATTGTGGTAGCTTTTATTGAAAATACAGAACATTGACTTTCTACCTAGTGGCATTTTACAATGCTTTTTTTTTGTTGTTGAAAAGGCAATATGAAAATACTGAAAATATTCCACCTTGTGCCAGTTCTATTTTTATTTTGTACACATTATTTCTAGTTCTACATAGGAATGAACATGTGCATATATATGTATATAGTTATAGTTATATATTCAAAGTTGCAACCTTATATGTCCTATCACTGTGTCTTCCTTTTTTCACTTACATTAAATCCTGATCCTAAATATGTTGTCATGCTGCTACAAGGGCTCAATCCCTCTCCTTTCAAATGGCTACCCAGAGTTCCACTGAGCAGCTGTGCCCTGTACATTTAAGTTCTTCCTTCTCCAGTGTGGGCATGTAGTGGCTTTTCGGTTTTAGCTGTTCTGAGATGGTTCTGAAAATCTAGCATCTATGTTTTTTCTTCAGTTGTATTTGTTCCTCTGGATAAATTCCCAGAAGTCAAAAAAAGATGTTTGGTTTTTTTTTTTAAGTATAACACAATCTATTTTCCTCACTATCTTTTCAACCTTTAATCTTTCACATTTCTTTCTCCTTCAAGGACGTCTGGAGCTCCAACAGTGCATTGGAGTTTCACTGGTCTTCATCAAAGTCATAAAGCAAGGGGTACCTGCCGGGTGCCCGATTCTGTGCTATATGGTTTGGAGATGTGTGCTTGTGCACGTGTGTATGTGTATTTGACTCCTCACAACAAATGTGCAAAGTGGGTCTAATCTGAGGAAACTGAGAGACAAAGAGGTTAAGGAGTTTTTCTGGTGGCAAATAGCAGATCCAGGATTCAACCTGAGGTCTTTCTTCCTCCAAAGTCCTTGATCTTTGTTTGCCACACTAAAGCTCTCCATATAGCCATCATTTGTTTGCTGGGCTGCTACACCTGCTCCCTGCATTTAGGTCATATCTCCCATTTTTCTTCAGCATCAGCCTGGTTCTGGGAGTGCTTCCTGTTTATCTAAATTACAAAGGACAAGGCTCTTAGAAGCTAAGCAGACCTGAGAAGAAATATGGGTGGAATAGTCATTAACTGAAAGACCAAACCTAAGGCTTGCTAATTAATTTCAACCCAAAGGAGGGCTCCGAGAGAGGAGGCAGACGCCAGATGTGAGTAACAAAAAACCCCGAAATAACAGTTGCTGAAATAAAACAGAAGTTTATATTTCTCACACATTGCCCTAAGGCAATGCATTACAGTGATTAATTAGGAGCATGAGCTCCAATTCAAGCACACCTGTATCTCTTAGGAGCTAGATGATCTTGGGCTCCAGCCTCTCGAGGCCTCTGTTTTCTACCTATGTAGTAGAGTAATAGTGTCCAATGTAAGAGAGTTTTTATGATTATTAACTGCATTATTACATGTAAAATGCATAGAGCAGTTCCTGGTACATAGTGAATGTTCAGTAAATATTAACTCTTGTTGTTGGTCTTTTGCCTTAGTCTTGGGCAGTTTAATATTTTTCCCACTGATGTGGATGAAGAAATGGAAAGAGGGGCGCCTGGCTGGCTCAGCATGTGACTCTTGATCTTGGGTTTGTGAGTTCAAGCCCCATGTTGCGCATGGAGCTTACTTAAAAAAAAAAAGGGGGAGGGAGGGAGGGAGGGAAGGAGGGCAGGCGGGCAGGCAGGAGAAGGGAGGGAGGAAAGGAGTGGCCAAGACTACAAGTTGTCTCCCCATATCCTTTCAGTCTTTAATGGTGACATTTACCTGATTTTTAGATGGACCATACAGCCATTCTGAACAAAGACTACATTTCCCAGCTACCCTTGCAGTTAAGTTATGACTATGTGACTCAGTTCTGGCCAGTGGGATATAAGTGGAAATGAAATGTAATTACCAGGAAATGTCTAAACAAAGGGCCATTGCCTCTTCCTTGATTTCCTCTTCCCTGCTGGCTGGAATTCAGACATGATGGCTAGAAGTCCAGCAGCCATCCTGGACAATGCAGTGACCTTGAAACTGGCAGAACTTCATAATAGAGTAACAAGGTAGAAGGTGCCTACATCCCTGATACTTTGGCACATCTTATCAGCCCTGGGCTGACACCTCCAGACTGTGTGTGTGTGTGTGTGTGTGTGTGTGAGGAGACAGAGAGAAAGTGAGTCGGGTGGGGGTACGGTGGGGAGGGTTGTGGAGGGGCATAGGGAAAGAGAGAGAATCTTAAGCAGGCTCCTCAACCAGTGTGGAGCCCGACATGGGGCTTGATCTCATGACCTTGAGATCCTGACCTGAGCCAAAATCAAGTCAGACTCTTAACAGACTGAGTCACCCAGGCGCCCCCAACCTCCACACTTCTTGAATAAACCTGTTCTATGTCAGTTACTGTTATTTGGTTGGGTTTGTTTTTTGTGTTTTTTTTGTTTTTTTTTTTTTGTCCATTACAGCTGAACACAATCCTAACTAATACTAAAGATAGATCATATTTTAAGGTGACTTAGAGCTAAAAATGCTAGCTGTGTAGTTCACTGGGTAACAACCAGAGCTCAGGAGCAATGGACTAAATCTGGCAGCATGGAGTTTAGCAATGATTATGTAAAGTGCTTCCTTGGGTCCATAAAATCAGGCTTGCAATGGCCCGAATGAGGTTGTTATGTCCTTGGGGTCTTCTGAATGGTATGTCTTATAAAGGAGATGGCAGAGTGCCTTTCAGAGAGTATGTATTCAGTGGTGTGTGTCCCCATTGCCCCACCTCTTCCCCACAAGCGTCAGAGTTCAAGGCGTGCTCTGTATAAATTGACAGTAGGATGTTTCAGTTCAAGGGATTTGGGGCTCTGTTAATAGCACGGTGTACAGCAGGAAGAAGGCGATGACTCTGCATTAGTTTTTATAGGTCAATCTGCACCTGGAATATAAACAAATGGGAGTGTTTTCAAAGACAAGCCTGGAAAAGACATCTACTTGGAAAAGAGACATCTTGGGGTAGGGGAAGTGAAAAGAAATGATCACTGTATTCAATTATCTGAAGGGATGTTACAGAGAAAGAAGAGTTTCTATAATCTTGTTCTAAGCCCCTGAAGGGTTCTAATGGTTAGAAAGACAGACTTTATCAGCCAATTAACATGTTAATCACCTATTACTATCTGGCTCTGGCAGTGACTGCTAATTGTCCTACCCAGTATCTGTTCTGCCCTTCCTCATGACTTTAACCCAGATGTTCTGGTCAACAAAGTGCCCAACTAAAATACCCACCTTCTCATACTGAAGTTTGAGGTGGTCATGTGACATCGTTCTTGCCAACGAGACACAAGATGAAATATAAGGGGGAATTCCAAGGAAGTGTTGCCTTCTTGATATAGGTGCCCCCCATCCTCCTGGCTTGCCCTTCCCTCTGCCTGTCTGGAATGCAGATGCAATGCCCGGAGAAGCAGCAGTAATCTTCAAGCAGGAGCAAGAACCACAGGTGAAAGATGGCAGAGCAGAAAGATAGAAGGAGCCTAGCTCCTGGAGGACATCCTTACATCCTTCATTTGGGCTTGCTGTCTGCTGGGCTTCCTGTTGTATAAGAAAGATGAACGGCTTCCTTGTTTAGGCCACCGTAACAGGTTTCTTGCCCATGCAACTGAGGAGACACTAGCTTTTCCTGCCTGTCAGTCAGGATGTGAGGAGGAAGTTCCTAAAAACTGGAACATTCCCAAGATGGGCTGAGCTCTGGGGAAGGAAGTGATCCTCTTGACCTTAGAGGAATGCATCAGAGGATGGGAAGTACTTTGGCCGCTGCAGTGTTGTAAAGCAGTATTGAATGTGGAGTGAAAAGTTGGATTCAATGACCTTTCAAGTCCATTCTAGAACAAAAACTTTTCAAAAGTCAGAAAGGTAGTTAAAAAAAAATAGGGGGGCTCAGGGCATTTTAAGTGTAGGTCACTGAACAGATGGTGTGTTTCAGCCGTAGACTGCACTGGAATACACATTATCCATTGTTTCTAAGAAAGCACTCTCCCTGAATCCCCCCATGGGTAACCATATCATGCCAATTTTAAGTTTCTAATGGAATTTTAGTTTATGTTTTCTTTGTAGTAATGTAATTTATCCCACTCTTTTACTACTAGGGTTTTTATTTATCTTGGATTTGCGAAGTTAACAGGACAGTAGGACCTATACTCAGCAACATTTTGATTTTCATTATTTTTGTCTTTGTTTTAAAATAATGGATTTATTATTGTCTGTGTTTTAAAGAATGGATCTTGGTAACAAGA
Source organism: Leptonychotes weddellii (assembly GCF_054177405.1). Lineage (NCBI taxonomy): Eukaryota > Metazoa > Chordata > Mammalia > Carnivora > Phocidae > Leptonychotes > Leptonychotes weddellii. The sequence goes on from NC_138382.1 coordinate 56,156,665, forward strand.
TTCCTTTTCAACTATATGTCCTATAAAGTAACCATTAGGAATCCGTTAATTGGCAGAATTTCTGTAAACATGGGAAAGGAGGACTCTGTTCTTTATGGGAAAGGAGGACTTTTTTTCCTCTCATGATGGAAGCCAGGTTCTTTGATGGGGTAAATAGAAGAAAGGATAATTTCAGTCTTGACTGGATGCTATGTCAGATCCCTCAGTGGTGATCTCAAGCCTGAGGATGTGCTGCCTGACTTTGTGAGGGCACCCAGGGAGGACTGGCAAGCTGTAAGGGCTCAGTACATGTTTGGTTAATGAATGAACCAATGAGTCCCTTTCCAGCCTGACTATCTGAGTCAGGGCTCTGAGATGATATTGTGCAGTGTATGCGGGTGCAAATCAGTGTTTCTCAAAGCGCCTCACAATGGAGGGTTGAGGGAGGATAGGAAGGTGGTGCTTAAAATGGAAATTGTTTATTCAAGGCTCTACTCCATACCTACTGAATGAGATATCTGCAGCTGGAGCTCAGGAATCTGCATTTTAACAAACCCTGCCCTCCAAGTGACTCTCCTGGGCAATGAACTTTAGAACCCCGGGCGTGTATATTGGCTGTACCAGTTGAAGCTTCCACAGAGGGATGGGACCTTAGAGAGCAGCAGGAATTCCAGCTGGAGCGGGGTTTGGGGTGGTCATCCTCGAGAAGGCAGCCCTAGCAGATGTGCTTGTCTCTGGCGACACCTGTTGGTTGACAGTAACAATTAGCAAGCACGCAACCCCTCTCTACACAGGTGTTTTTTCTTATGGGGCCCACAATACTGTGGGTGCTACATTTTAGTGTTTGAATTCCAACAGCAATGAATAATATACCCAAGCCCTAGGTATCGGGGTGGGGGGCACCTGCTTTCACATTTCTCTCCTCTTTTTACTAGCTTTGGGTAGAATCAATGGATTCTTGAAGAATATTGTCCTTCAATTATCTTCCATGTTTCTTAGAACAAATATTCTTATGTCACGTTCATATGAAACGCTGACAACTTCTGGATGTCCTCTGAAAGGATTTACTGAAATTTCAGCTAGGGAACTTATTCTTTGTGGTTGTTTGAGGAAATAATGAGAAGCCAACTTTTATCTCTCATTGAAGACTCCAGGCAAGATATAGAAAAAATGTTTCAAGATATCTTAGAGCAATTGATTCCTTTCCTTACTGAGCACCTACTCTATGCCAGTCCTCCTCTCAGGGAGCTCACAGTTCAGGGATGGAGAGGGGATGGGTGTGGTCAGGGCCGTGGAAGCGTATGTGATGTGTGGAAGCAGCAAGGGAATAGAGATGGAATCCAGGAATAAGATGAAGCCTGGGGAAAATTCATTCTTCCAAATCTTACATAGACATTCCCAGGGAAGAAGTTCCCAGAATAGAGACAGGCATGTGCTAAAACATAGAGGTATGAAATGGTATTTGGGGTGTCTGCACTGGGAGAGAGGTAACCTCCAAAGAATTTGTTCTTGTGAAGTGTGAGGCTGCAAGGGATGGGTGATGGGGCCAAGGAGGTAGGCCAGGCCTCATGCACCTGCTAAGAAGGTTCAATTTCATCTAGTAGGTGTGAGTGACCACTGAAAAGTTTAAATCTAAGATTTGCTTTTTATCGTATTATTTATTCCATTGGAATATCAATGCAGTAAGTACAGGACTTCCTTTGTAACTAACAGTGGTCAAATCTGAGTCCAAATTCCTCATTAAGACTATAGGTGGTAGTTGAGAATTTTGTGCAGATTCAACACAAAAAGTCCCAGTCCCTTTGGAAAGTCTCTTAGTATTCTGGTAATTAGATTTAACCTGTATGTTTTAACAGGGGATTCTTTTTATGCAGGTACGTGGCAGCGGTGGATTTCTGCGCCTTTAAAAAAAAAAAAAAAAAGATTGGATTTATTTATTTATTTATTTATTTATTTATTTATTTATTTATTTAAGAGAGAACACAAGCAGGGAGAGGGGCAGAGGGAGAGGAAGAGGAAAGAATCTCAAGCAGACTCCATGCTAGGCACGGAGCCGGAAGTAGGGCTCCATCTCATGACCCTGAGATCCTGACCCTGAGATCATGATCTGAGCTGTAACCAAAAGTCGGATGCTTAACTGACTGAGCCATCCAGGTGCCCCATCTGTGCCTTTTATTTCAGAACTTCTGCACTGCCTTCTCTTCCTGCCCTTACAGGACTCTCCATGAAGCTTTGCCTATCGCACAAAACCCAGGAAAATCCCACAGCTATCCTTCCCAGGACCAAAAGCTAACACTAGTTCATATTCAGAGCCAGAGGGCAGGAAATAAACTGATTCATTATTTTGTGCATAATTTTTCATCTTTTAAAAATAATAAGTGGGGCGCCTGGGTGGCTCAGTTGGTTGGGCGGCTGCCTTCGGCTCAGGTCATGGTCCTGGAGTCCCTGGATCGAGTCCCGCATCGGGCTCCCTGCTCGGCAGGGAGTCTGCTTCGTCCTCTGACCCTATCCCCTCTCATGTGTTCTCTCTCTCTCTCAAATAAATAAATAAAATCTTTAAAAAAAAAATTAAAAATTAAAAAAAATTAAAAAAAAATAAAAAATAAAAATAATAAGTGATTGGGCGCCTGGGTGGCTCACTTGGTTAAGCATCTGCCTTCAGCTCAGGTCATGATCCCAGGGTCCTAGGATCCAGCCCCACATCGGGCCCCCTGCTCGGTGGGGAGCCTGCTTCTCCCTCTCCCTCTGCTGCTCCCCTTTGCTCATGCTCTCTCTCCTCCTCCCTCTCTCTTTCTCTCTCTCAAATGAATAAATAAAATCTTTAACAAAATAATAAGTGATAATGGATATATTTCCATGTTGCTTTTCACAACAGTGTAAGGTGCTCAGCTTGTGTTCATGCTACAGAATCAACACTTTTCCTCACGAAAGAGGGACAAACAGAATTTGTTTCTCCCTCCTCCCTTCTGCTCCATCTTCGGCCACACCATGCATATCCTTACACATTTGGCCTGGTCTAGCAGAAAAAGCATGGATTTGGAAACTGATGGACTTGAATTTGAATCTTGCCTCCTCCCTGCCATTATGTTGGCAAGTCACTTAACTTTTCCTCTTTTTTTTTTTTTTTACTGGGCAAAGGAGCTAATAATACCTTTCCTTGAGGATTGAGTGAGAAAAATATGTATAAAATGACTGAGACCAGTGCCCAACACACAGCAGGTCCTTAATAAATGTTAGCTCCTTTCCCTTTTTTCTCTCCTTCCCTTGATACCAGTGAATCATCAAAAGACCAGGAAGCACACAGCATTCAGACTGCAAGAGTGGTAAGTGGCTATTAGTTCATGCTGTTCTGTGCTGTTCTATGGGGCTTACCACCTCTGAAACAGGTTAATTAAATAAGAGACCTTTTCTTAGCTTACAGATTTTCTGTCCCAATCTCTCTGTAAAGAGTTTGAGCTCGACGGTCATTAACCAGCTGTTTCAAGAGGAATCCAGTTCTGTCAATATTTGCTCACCGCTGGACATGGTCCATAACTCCTATGTGATCCCCAAAGCCAGGCTCTCTTGACCCATGGGTGGGGCTGCCCCATCTGCACAGATAAGCAACGTGTGCCTGACTGGCCCGACCCCAAATCAGGAGAGGGTCTTTTAGCCACTCATGCCCAAGGGTGACTTTCTTATTAACAGGTATTACCTAACACACTGAGTGTTCTTGCTTACTAGCCAAGTCAACAGCCTAAAGGACATTACTCTCAAAGATTTGGTCCAAAGTTAATCTTTGACTTAAAGGGATAACATTTTGGGGAGGAGGACAGTTCCCCCAGATTGTATATATTCTGTTCTGTTGTAATCATCTACTCTTAATGTCCTGGAAATGCAGAGATATTGGCAAATTGTGTCTCAACAAAGCTTGGCAGGGGGCATGACCATCAAAAAAGGGCCAAGTGACAAAAGATTGAAAAGCCACAAAGAAAAAAGGCTTTGCAGCTGAAGAACCCTAATGTTGGCATGCAGACATGTGGTGGGAAGTGTGCTGGTTTGCAGTGTCAGTACTCCCCACCAGCACTAATGAAAACCATATAAACACCTGCCCGAGGGCGACTACAGCCAAAGCTGGTGAGGACACGGGGAGATAACAATGATACTCAAACCTTACTCTGCGTTATTTGTCCTTGCAGGATTTTAAAGTATGTTCAAGGCAACTTTTATTTTCGTGTCTAATAAGCTCAAAGGGTTGGAAAGGAGACTGTACCTTCACCGTAGTTTTACAAAGGGAGTATCTTTCAGGAAGTACACGAGTCAGGAGAAAGAGCCTTTGGACAGACTATTATGTCCCAAGCTGGGATTTAAAAGGTTTGAACACACTTTACTCCAGGAAGCATCTTGTTTGCTCTGGAACTGCTAACTTACAGGTACACCCAACTGCCAATTATTAATAGAAATTAATTTAGTAATCCCTACCTTCTAACCAAGTTAGGAGCCCTCGTAGAAGGAAGCCTGTTTCCACGCCGCCTGCTCTGACAGTTGGAGAGCAGAATCTGGTGCTTTGCACCTTCCATAGTACACTCTGCTCTGTCTTTTCAAACAGCTGGTGCCCATGCTGTTTGAGACCTGTCAATCATTTGCTTAGAGGTCTCTTTTGTCTGCTGTTATTCAGGACAAATGCCACAGTCCCCAGAGCCCATCCAATCCGGGATCCCCTGGTCTGGATGGAAAATATCCTGCTGCTGCCTCTTAGTGGCTAAGAGACCCTCAAAATAAAATTTGCATCATATTTTAAGAGCTCATTATAAAATAATACCCTCCAAATTATAGTTCCTTGGGGCAAAGCCTGTTCTCGGTGTCCTATTTGTGGTCTGCATGAAGTTAAACATTTTTTCCCAAAATTCTTAGAGGGCCATCACCAATCTAAATCCCAACATTGTGTCAGGAAGAGAGGGGAGACACCAAATGTCCTGTTTAACTTCTTGTTAGCTTCCAAGGAAGAAGGAGGAAGTCATAGGACTTGATTAAATACAAGTCATGGTTATCTGTAACTTCTGTTATTTACGAAGGGTTGGCCTCCTATTGGGAATGGAAAAGTAAAGTTATCACAAGATTGTCCTGGAGACAGAAATGTGTGCATGGAGGAGTAAGAGTGGAGTTACAGAGACTCCTTCCTTTCACTAGGAATCACACATCCCTGTTGTATATGCCTCTTTATTTTCTTCCAAAGTAAGGAAGTCTGCAAAGTTGAGCTGATTACAGTCAATATGATATTTATTTAAATAGCACAGTCTAAATAGATCTTCTTTGGGGTTGCTTTGATACCCCACCAAGCAAAGAACTGCAAAGGCCCCCTCAAAGACACAGACAGATAGCATAATTTTGGTATATAAATGTGTTCCGCAGATGTTGAATGAACTAACAAATCTCTAGGGTTCCAGAGGTGTAACCACATCATATATTTTAAGAAGGCAGATGTTGAGTTTTTAAAAAGTCATACCTGGGAATGCTTCCTCTGGTTTTCAGATAGATGGTCTGATAAATAAGATGCATTAATAGTTTATGAATCAGATGTGCTAGTAGGATGTACATTGTTCCAGCAACAGCCACCATTTACTGAACACTTCCTAAGTGAAAGCTACTGTACTGTGGGCTTTATGTGGATTATCTCTTTAAATTCTTATAGGCATCATGAGACATTGAATTGTTCCCATTTTATTTATTTATTTATTTTTAAACATTTCATTTTTTAAGTAATCTCTACACCCAGTGTGGGGCTTGAACGCACAACCTCAAGATCAAGAGTCGCATGCTCTACCGACTGAGCCAGCCAGGTGACCCCAGTTCCCATTTGAAAGATGAGGACACAACGACTCATGTTCAGAAAAGAGAGCTACAACACTCATAATCCACTCTTGCTTTAGGTTCATAATACTCCAGGCATCTCCTTGTAATTCCTTTGGTACCTGAGTATGTTCTTAGTATTTCCCGGCCTTGTATAGGGCCCAAGTCTTCCAATAACTAGAAGTAAATATAGTGTTGTGCATGCTGAAATCTTCTACTAGGTGTCAGCTGAGAGGAGACAAGATGGTGTTGTTGGGTTGGACTCTCCTGAGTGACAACCATAAGGACGTCCACCAGCACCTCTTTTAACTCAAGCTCACAGTCAAATCTAGCAACTTAGGTGCTCAAGCCACGTAGTAGGAAATGTACCTCAAATCAAGAGTTTGGGCTGGCCCTCGTGTGCACAAAGGGGCCTCATGCCCTGACCTGGGGTCTCCTGTTGCATCCTTCTCTATCAGATGCCAAGAGACAGACCCCTGGCTAGGGCAATGCTGCCCGCAAGTCCTGGTGAGATGATGTGGCCACTGGCTAAGAGTAAAATTTGCATCATATTTTAAAAGCTCACTGTAAAATATTACCCTCCAAATTATAGTTCCTTGGGGCAAAGCCTGTTCTCGGTGTCCTATTTGTGGTCTGCATGAAGTTAAACATTTTTTCTTAGTCTTAGAGTGCCATCACCAATCTAAATGAAGAAGGAATTTTAACTTATTCAGATTGCTCTCCAGAGCTAAAGAAGAAGTTTGGGGCAGGATATCCAAGTCACCCAATTCAAAACTCTAGAGTCTTCCATAACTTTTCCTTCTCCCCAGTCTTCTCCCAGCCCCCAACAAGGAACAAAGCTAGATTTATCTCAGGCCCTGTGTGGGTCATAGAAGGTACTCAACAAAAGTTTATTTATTGAATAGACAAAGGAAAAGTGGGAGGGAGAGAAGGACAGAGGGAGGGAGGCTCAGAACTTCAGTGTTCAAAATCTGCCCTAATGTTAACAGTGTGGGAAACAGCTCTTTTAAAATATATTTGGCAATGTGCATTAAAAATCGAAAGAATGTGCACATCCCTTAATCAAGTAATTCTGTATTTAGAAATTAAAGATGTGCAAAAAGATGTCGCCACAAATCAGAGTGTTGTTCCTAATGACAAAATATTGCAAGCAACCTAAATGTCCAACAAGAGGGAATCAGATCAATGAATTTACAATATATCTATACCTGTTCTTCCCCTGGTCTTCCCCATCTCAGTAAAAAGCACTGTTAAATCAGTTGCTCAGGCTGGAAATCTAGCATCATTCCTAAATTTCCCTCCCTCTATTCCAACTGTTACTCCAAGTCCTATACAGATTAATACAGCTGTATTAACCCAAGCAGGCAATAGATGCCATCAAGCCTAAAAGCCAGTGTATGAAACAGTTATGAATGCTTTCAAGGGTTTACTTGTCATGATACAAAGGAAATATATTGTAGGTAAGTGGGTGTTGATGACTCCATCAACATCATGTAGGATGAAGTTAACTGAGAGACAGAGAAACATGGACAAGGAAAAATTAGAAAACAATGATAGAGGGTCACATGCACAAAGCATACAGTATATGCTTTATGGATGATTTATAAGATTTTTCCAAGTTAATTTTGACTAGATGCAATAGTTCTGCCTTAAGTAGCACTGAGCATCAGGTCCTCACTCTTGCCCTCCTCCCTCTGGACCCCTTCACAGGGCAAAAAGTCCACAGAACTGAGGGGACATGGCCCCCCAAAGCCCCCTTCCTTCCCCTGAGACCACACTGAAGAAACCCAGGTCCCTAGTACTCCCTCCTCCAACAAGACCTGAATAGGTTTCTTCTCCAGGTACCTCCTTGTAAGGGTGGATCCTGCCTGTGGCAGGTGGTGTGGATGGAGCTTGGACTAGTGGGTTCAGGAGTCCACAGGGGAGCATCAGAAGCCCCTTACAGTGTGGGCTGGAGCAAGGGATGGGAAAAGAATGGGAACAGGGTCTTCCAATTATCCTCTTGCCTCCGACCCCATAAATGCTAGCAGCCATCCTGGATGCAGAGTTTATTGCCCGCCCCCCACAACTCCATTATATCTCATATCCACCCCATCACCTCCTGTTTGGATTGTTGCTGTACTCCCCTAACTAGTTTCTCATCGTACACTCTTGTCCCCCGATCCATTCTCCTACACAGAATAGGCAGAGCGAGCTTTCTCACATATGAATCAGATCATGTACCTGCCTCAGGGTGAAAACAAGGTACCATACGCCCTGCCATGGTATCGATGTCCTCCAGCTTCTGCTATCTCAGCCTCAAAAAGCGCCAGCCACATCCTCCACCATCTTTCCGTTCCCAGCACTTGCTGAGAATTTTTCCACCTCAGGGCCTTCAACTATGCTGCCCCCCTCGGCCTGGAACATACTTCCTCATCTTTCACATGCCATCCCTCTCCTTCAAGTCCAGACTGACTCCCTCCTTACTCCCTTATTCCCTCAGAAGACCTTCTTCCACCCTCTGTGTACCTCCACTATCTTTTCTTAGTATCCTCTTCTTTTCCTTCATGGCGTTTTACCACGATTCAGCCCCCTGCAGTTATTTCTGCTGTTTGTTTAATGCCTCTGACCTCCATCAAACTGTAATCATCACGTTCAATAATATACATACAAGAATTTTGTACTACATAGTACATGTGTGCAATTAATTAGACTGTAAATGGAGTACCATTTTGTCATAAAAATAATGTTTCCTGGCATAGAAAGTTGCACAGGATGTAAATTCAAATGAAAAAAAGCAGACTGGGCTCCTGGGTGGCTCAGATGATTAAGCGTCTGCCTTAGACTCAGGTCATGGTCCCAGGGTCCTGGGATCAAGTCCCGCATCCGGCTCCCTGCTCCACGGAGAGCCTGCTTCTCCCTCTCCCACTCCCCTTGCTTGTGCTTCTCTCTCTGTCAAATAAAAAAATAAAATCTTAAAAAAAACAAACTGAAAAAAATTTTTAAAGTGGGGTGAAATGATAAAAATAATCTTAAAATGATGTTACTGCTTTGCAGTGATAGAATTATGGTGATTTCTTTTGTTCACCAAACTCCCTGTAATATTACTTTCTACATTTCTACATGTTTGAACAATTTATGTCTGATCTCCTCTTGTTGCATGTTAATGTTTTGGTGAGAATATTTGTAGAAGTTAGGCTTTCTGTATAAATGACTTCAAAATAAAATCTCAAATTCCCTGGGATGTGAAATGCATCACTAATTCCACAAGGTGGCACTATCATAGTTATTAAGCCACATGAGAGAATTTGCTGGGTTACTCAGGGCATTGCATCGTTCCTAATGTTATTTCTTCTTATTTGATCTTTGATTTACATTGGCATTTACATTCCTTTAAAGTCCTGAAAATGTAATATATTTTGTGGGTTTTATTTTTAAATTATAAGGTAAATAATTCCCTGACTGGGAGGATGTGAAGGTCTCTCTGCCCACACATTTTTGGTTCCTCACTACTTCTTTGCTTCCTAAGTCTTTTTCATTTTTTTTTTAAGATTTTATTTATTTATTTGACAGAGAGAGACATAGCGAGAGCAGGAACACAAGCAGGGGGAGTGGGAGAGGGAGAAGCAGGCTTCCCGCGGAGCAGGGAGCCCAATGTGGGACTCGATCCCAGGACCCTGGGATCATGACCTGAGCCGAAGGCAGACGCTTAACGACTGAGCCACCCAGGTGCCCAGTCTTTTTCATTTTTTAAAATAACAATTAAATAATATCAACTGATATTTCCTGAAAACATTTTATGAGTAAGTCATTGTTCTGGGTCCTTATATGCATTACCTCATTTACTCTTGCGCAGTGGATGGTCTTCATTTTACAGATGAAAAAACAGAGGCTAAGGGAAAATTGGTAATTTGCCCAAAGTCCACAGTTATTTTTTGTCAGAGCCTGGATTCAAGCCCAGTCTCTGTAAAGAAATGGTTAAATGGATAAAATGAAAAATAAGAAATAAGTAAATAAATGACTATACATAAATAAATGAGAGAGAGAGTGTGTATGTGTGTTATCTATCTACTATCTATCTAATTCAGGTCATATTAAAAATAAAAGATTACAGTAAATTAGATACATATTAAATAATTTCTATCCTCTGTTTTCCCTTAACGTAAAATATGAGAATTTTATTGTGTGTTATTAAAAATTCCTTGCAAATAGGACTAGTAGATTTATAATCTTCTTTCATTTTATGTATTATATTTTCTTCAGTCTTTCTCCTATAATTGAATTTAGCAGTTCCCTCTCAAAATTAGAGAGTTATTAATAATGTTAAAATGATCACCTTTATATAGAAATCTTTGTCTTTTTATCTTTGTCCATTGTTAAGGATACATTCCTGGAACTTGAATGACTTATTAGGTAAAAAGAAACGAACTTTTAAAAGGCTCTTGTTGAGTTAAAGGCTTAACCTGATGATCAAAGTAACACATTTTCCTTTTAATATATGTAGCAAATATTTCCAGAAAAGAGAGAAAAACTATGCTGTATCCCCCTAACCAGAATTAACTACTTTTATGATTTTTGTTTATTTCCTGCTATATATTTATATATCTACAATATTTATCCACATATATATCTCATTTCCACAAACTTGATAGTAAAACATATACACATAGAAATTTTCATATCCTGTCCTTCCTATTCCAAGGAAATATCAGTTGATATTATTTAATTGTTATTTTAAAAAATGAAAAAGACTTAGGAAGCAAAGAAGTAGTGAGGAACCAAAAATGTGTGGGCAGAGAGACCTTCACATCCTCCCAGTCAGGGAATTATTTACCTTATAATTTAAAAATAAAACCCACAAAATATATTACATTTTCAAGACTTTAAAGGAATGTAAATGCCAATGTAAGTCAAAGATCAAATAAGAAGAAATAACATTAGGAACGATGCAATGCCCTGAATAACCCCAGCAAATTCTCTCATGTGGTAGGTATGTATATATACACAAACATATTTCAGATCTTTAAATATTCTTCAGAAACATGATTTATAATAGTGGATTTATATTTCCTTATATTAATGTTTTATCATTAAACTTTTAGATTATGTATAGTCTTTTGATTGTAGAGATGGATTTGTCATAATGCTGATTGGTTCCTTAAGATAGACTTCTGGTAATGGTATCACTAGATCAAAAGGTAAAGGTACTTCTTTATGAATGTTGATACATATTGCCAAATTCTCAAGAAAGGTTGTACCAATTTACTAAAGTAAATATTTACTAAGGTCTATCTATGAATGTCCCCCATTTTCCCCACACCTGGCAGATAATCATGACACCATTCTCATTCGCTTCTGACAACCCTAAAGCAAGAAGATGAATGACAGTCTTTTGTTTTTACTTGCATTTCTTTATTAGTGAATTAAATATTTTGCATTTATTTATCAGCCGCTTATAGTTCCTCTTCTGTCAATTCTCTGTTCATGTCCTTTGCCAATTTTGCTATTGAGATATCACTGCTTTCCTTACTGTTGGATAAAAGATTTTTATATAATAGGGATATTAGCACTTTTTCAGTCATATATTCATTGCAAATATTTTTCCTTATTTATAATTTGTCTTTTAATTTTGTTAGTGATATTTTATCTACAAATGATTTCAATTTTTATAATAGACAAATTGATTTATTTTGTGTTATTTTTCCAATTTTCTGTTCAAGTTTTTCCTTATTCTCCTAAATTAATAAAATACTTATCTATTCTTCTATTTTTTCCATATTTTTTCTTTTTAAAATGAAGGTATGATTTATGTTCTGTTTTTAATGGTTTTTATCTATCATTTTTCATATTTATTAATAACTGGAAATAATTTTATTATATAATACATTATATAATATAAAATGAGGCCCATATTGAATATTTAATGAATTTCCACCAAATCATTTATTGAACAATTCATCCCTTCCCCCACTGGTTTGTAAAGATGTTTTATCATCTGCAGGAGACCCCTTAATATTTCCAAGAAGTATAGTAGTAGTCAAGAGTTTGGACTTTGTGATCAGCCACACCTGGGTTCAGATTCTGGCTCTGCTATTTTTTTGGTTTGGGGGAATTACTTAGCTCATCAAATCCTAAATTTCCCCATCTATAAAAGAGGGATTGTAGAGAAGACTCTATTAATGGCACATACAGAGCGTCTAGCGTGAGGTGTGTCACCTGGGAAACATTCTATAGAGTACATATTAGCTACCATGATTATGACTGTGATATTGGTAAAGTTATTCCATGTTTTAATAAATCTCAGTGTTCTTGAATGGTGTAAAAGCTTTAATGCGTTACTGGGAATCTGAAAAATCAAACAAAGCTGTATTTGTTTTAACCTGTAATGAGTTACTGGGAATTTAATTTAAAAAATGAAACAAAGCTGCATTCACATCTCCACGGTGGATATTAGCTAGGCTCACTCACAGCTAAGTGACACTTCCACATCCACAGGGCACACAATTCATATTATGCCTTAGAAGGAAGACCTGAAGGATAAAAAAACAAAAACAAAAATGGATTACCTCAAAACCTGGAGGGATTTGAGGGCACAGCTTTCTGTATTACTTTAATTTTTTGGCAATAATGATGTATATTGAGGGAAGAACAATAAAGAAGTTTCCATTGGAAAAACCGCATACCTGAACAAAGTTAGCGATTAATAATCACCAAGATTTAGAATTCATTGCCAACAGTAAAAACATCAATGCTTAAATCTGTAAATGCGGAGAAGCCTTGTAGGAACTGTTTCAAGGCATATTTCTTGTATCATCGATCTCTCTGGTTTCTTGTGTCTTTTATTTATTGTAGTTTTAGATTGCACTTTTCTATCTGTGAAGCCAATTCCCACCTTAATCTTTATTTTGAAATTTTATTTACTAGCAACTCTTGCCCATTATTCTTCCAGATGAAATGCAAATTCATTTTTAAGCCTTTCCAACTGCCTACCTGCCATCTCCACTTGGATTTCTGATAAGCATGTCAAATTTAACATTCCCAAACCGAACTCTCCTCAGTAAATAGACACTCTGCCCTTGCATTTGCTGAGAACAAAAGCTGTGACTAGTCCTTGACCATGCTTTTTCTCTCACGCCCTACCCCCAGCCCATTAGCAAATCCTGTCAACTCTCCTCTTCCATAGAGAGCCATAATACAATCATTCTCGCCTCCTGTATTGCTGCTACTCTTTCTTACCTGGAAAATGGCAACAGGTTCCTAACTCATCTTCCTGCTTCCAGCCTTGTCCACCTGCATTTTACTCTCAACACAAGAGTCAGAATGATCCTTTTAAAATCGAAGTCAGATCTCATCAGTCCTCTGCTCAAAACTCTTCAAAGGCTTGCCTTCTCACTCAGAATAAATTAAGTTTCAGAGTCCCTACATGATTCATCCTCCACCCACTCACCCACCTACTGCTGCTCTCAAATCATTTCCTACAATTCTCCCTTCAATCACTCTGTTCCAGCAGGAGACCTCCTCCTGCACCTGCTGTTCTTCATATAACCAGGTATATCTCAGGACCTTTGTACTTGCTCCCACATGTCTCATGCCCTCATTTGTCTCAGGTCTCAGTATAAATGTTACCTTATCAATAAGTCCTTCCTTGAACTACTTATAGAAAATAGTAACCCCACCACCACATTCCCTGTCTGCTTAATATCCTTTATTATCCTTTGAATATAAAATCATTTAGTAAGTTTTTACTGTCAAAAAGGTCTCTGCAATTTTATTTAGAAGACTACTAGATTTATAAATTAATTTGGAAAACATTATTTTAAAAATAATTATTATTCCCATTCAGAATTGCACCAGTTCCAAGAGCCTCCTAGAGACAAATGGACAAATAAGACCCAAATTCCAGTCCATATCATACAGCTAAAAGAATTTGAAGCCTAGTAAATTTTAAGCAGGTATAACTCCGCATGTCCATCCCAGCACCCTCAAATTCATCTGATAAATACTTATTGAATTCCTAGTCTCTACTGTGCACAATAAACCAGTCTTGATTGAGGACTTCTATTTCTGGCATACTTCCAACATTTTCCAAGGTTACCAAAAACAGTAAGTTGACTCTACTCTCATTTTTTCATAGGCTAAAAACAGTTAAATGGTGGCTCTAGTTTTTGAATAGTTGCTTTATAGGCCTTTTCTTTGTCAATAATTACCTTGTAGGCCAACTATCTGTTCAGACTGCTCCTTGTTAGAAGCAATAAAACCTTATCATTTGTGTATAACAAGAATGCCTGTTCTTCTACTTCACTTTGTTGAAGGTAGTTCTTCAGTCCTACAGGACTGAAGAAAACACCCAAAAGGATATCATGTTATTAATAAACAAGATATAAGGAAGGGGGACCAGAGACAATGGTTCTCTGGGCCTGGAAGTTTTGTCCTTCTCTCTTTAGGGACCAACGCTTTGTTGCAGTGTGGTCTTCCAGAACAACCAAAGGTGGATCCCAGAGATCAGAGTCGCGTGGTATAGAGTTTGCGTCTGGTAACGTTCTATTACAATGACCGCTGGAACAAAAACCATAACCCTGAACTTTGGAACAAAGATGGTTTTCTGCTCGGCACAAGTTTTGTTACAGTGCATTACAGGAAACCCAGAAAGACAGCCCTGATTTTTAGAAAGATTTATTTATTTATTTATTTATTTATTTGAGGGAGAGAGACAGAAAGAGCATGTGCACGCACGCACACGAGCCGGGGGTGGGACAGAGGGAGAGAATCTCAAGCCGACTCCACCGAGACATGGTACTCCGTCTCACGACCCTGAGATCATGACCTGAGCCAAAACCAAGAGTTGGATGCTTAACTGACTGAGCTACCCAGGCGCCCCAAGACAGCCCTGATTTTTATTTTATTTTATTATTTTTTAAAGATTTTATTTATTTATTTGACAGAGAGACACAGCAAGAGAGGGAACACAAGCAGGGGGAGTGGGAGAGGGAGAAGCAGGCCTCTTGCTGAGCAGGGAGCCGGATGCGGGGCTTGATCCCAGGATCCCGGGATCATTACCTGAGCCGAAGGCAGACGCTTAACGACTGAGCCACCCAGGCGCCCCAAGACAGCCCTGAATTTTAAATGAAATTTTTCCTTTTTAAGTTGCTTAAAATTGAGCCTTACATTTGCCATAATAAAAAACGAAGAACTCCTTTTCATCCAAAGACACCATTAAAAGAGAGAAAAGACAAGCCACAGATTGGAAAAATGACATTTTCCATTACACATTTGATAAAGGGTTCCTATCCAAAATTTATAAAGAACTTCTGTAAATGAATAAGAAAAAGACAAGCCAAATGGCTAAAAGACTTGAATAGGCACTTCCCAGAAGAGGACAGTCAAATGCTCAGTGAGCGTATAAAATGATGCTTAGCATCTTCAGTTATCTAGGAGAAGCAAATTGAAATCACAGTGTGATACTACTACCTACCCACCGAAATGGCTAGAATTTAAGGTGTTGGCGAGGGAACTCCATTCATTGCTCATGGAGAAATAAATCGGTGCGAGCACATTGGAAACTTACCTGACTATATTATTAAAGCTAAAAATAAATATATGTCCTAAGATCCAGCAAGTTCACTCCTGTGTGTGTGCCCAATGGAAGTGTATGCATATGTGCACCAAAAGATATCTTTAATAATCTTCATGGATGGATGATTTATAAGAGCCCAAAACGGGAAAAAACTCTATGTCAACTATACTTCAATTAAAAAAAAAAATAGTAAAGGGGCACCTGGGTGAAATAAAATCTTCAAAAAAAATAAAATATAATAAAAGTAAAAATAAAAAAATAGTAAAAACTGGAAATAATTCATGTCCACAATAGTCAAATGGATTAATAAATTGTGGTATATTTAAAGAATAGCATACACACAGAAGTGATAAAGAATGAGCTACAACTAACTTGAAACAACATGAATAAATCATACAGATACAATATTGAGCAAAAAGCTAGACACAAAAGAGTACATACAATGTGATTTCATTTAACTCAAGTTTAAGAACAGGTAAAAGTCATCTACGGTAAAGAGAACAGAATAATGGTTACTTTGTGGAGTGTTTTGACTAAGGTGGGGCATGAGGGAGACTTCCTGGGTGCTGGAAATATTCTATATGTCAATCTGGATGTTACATGGATACATACACATGCAAAAAAGCATTAGCCATGTATACTTAAAATTTGTGTACTTTATTGTATTTAAGTTGTAATTAAAATTTTAAAATGTATATTAAAAAATAAATTTTTCCAGACACCATCCTCTATTCTGTGAAGTCAGATAACTGCCCCTTCTTATCCCCAGCAGACAGCTAGAGGGGTATTCTCCGAAGAGGCTAAAATAGAATTTAAGGGGACATCAGAAGCAGAGCTACCACACTTAAATCAGGGGGATTAATGGGAAGTCTGCATACTGGAAGAGAGGACCTGAGGCCTTCTTGCCCCTTATAGCTCCTGGAATTCTAGCAACTGGGCTTTTGCCCACTAAGTAGGAAATTGGAAAATTATTCTCTGGGGAATCCGACTAGGTCAAGGGAAAATACCTAAAGAAACTAATAAGGAGTTCTCCAACTAAAAGGCGCAGCCAGATCACCCTTAGTGAAGCACTTCAATGATAAAATCTACCCACAAATAAAAAACTTCCAATTAGTTTTTCATGTCCCATTCTTTTTTTTTTTTTTTTTTAATTTATTTATTTGAGAGAGTGTGAGTGAGAGAGCACAAGCAGGGGGAGGGGCAGAGGGAGAGGGAGAAGCAGACTTCTCACTGAGGAGGGAGCCCAATGCCAGGCGACCTCAGGACCCTGAGATCATGACCTGAGCCCAAGGCAGCTGCTTAACCTGCTGAGCCACCCAGGTGCCCCTCAGGCCCCATTCTTAAATAAGAATTACCAGACCCTCTAGGCAAGTCTCTATGACGAGAGAGATCAAAACAAAGAGAAAACAACAACAAAATGACTTGGAGGAAACAGAAGTAAGATAGAAGAAAACATTTTTTAAAAAAAGTACTAAATTCAGGGGTGCCGGGGTGGCTCAGTTGGTTAAGCAGCCAACTCTTGATTTTGGCTCAGGTCATGATCTCAGGATCCTGGGAATGAGCTCCGTGTCAGGCTCCATGCTCAGGGAATCTGCTTGAGGATTCTCTTTCTCTCTCTCCCTCTCCCTCTGCCCCTCCCACCACTCTCTCTCTTCTCTCTCAAATAAATAAATAAATCCTTTTTTAAAAGTAGTAAATTCAGATAGATAATAGAAAAGATTATACAGTAAAAATAGCTTGTTATTTAAAAGACGAAGACTCAGAGAAAAACAAAACTCTTGAAAATTAGCAACAGAACAAAAATGTAAAACTCAGAAGAGTTAGAAGATGAATTTGAGGAAATCTCTCAGAAAGTAGGGTAAAAACAAGGTGGAAAAAATAAAATTAGAGATTTATTCCAGGGGATTCAACATCCAAATTACAGGCACTCCAGAGAGGTTGCAGGGGAGGGGCCACTGGGAGGGAGGGAGGGAAGAAGAGCAAGGGAGAGGAGGAGGGGAGGGGGAAAATGTTATACATAGAAAAAGGATCAAGAATCAGAATGACAGTGGCTTTCTCAACACAGTCCTGGTAACTACAAAAAAAATCGAAGGACACCTTCAAAATCCTGAAGGAAAATGGTTTCCATTGTAGATTCTCCACCTATCCAAACTATGAAATAAATGTGAGGGTAGAATAAAGGCATTTCAGATATATAAGGAATTTACATGGGATCATACCAATTATACCAGATCATAATCAAAGACAATTGATCATTCTAAATGTTTTCTACATAAAAAAAATAATAATCATGATCAACTGTTTTTATTTCAAAGAGGTAGAATAAGAAGTCAGAAGAAAGCAGGATGATAAAAAAAATAATACATGAGGGTAAAATTTGAAACCACTTAAATTCACTTTTTATTCAACAAATATGTACCTAGTGTCTACTTTTTGCCAGCACTGTTTGGTTTTTATTATTTGAGAGAGAGAGCATGCACACAAGCAGGGGGGAGGGGCAATGCAGAAGGGAGAAGCAGACTCCCCGCTGAGCAGGGAATCTGCTGCAGGACTCCATCCCAGGACCCTGGGATCATGACCAGAACCAAAGGCAGATACTTAACCAACTGAGCCACCCAGGTGCCCCTTGCTAGTACTGTTTTAAATGTTCAGAGTACCCTGAAGAAAACAGACAAAAGTCTTTGCCCTTTTAAAGCACATTAGGGAAATGTTTAAATAATAATTATACACCTACTTAGTGAAATATTATGTAACCCTTAAAAATATACGTGAATACCAGAGACATAGGAAATGTTTATAATATAATGTGAGGTAAAAAGAACACAGGCTTGGCCAAAAACAAAAGGAAAGTCATAAACCTGAAATAGGTATGCTACAATGGTGAAATTATGAATAAATTTTTCTTTTTGTAAAAATTCACTTTAATTTTATACTGGGTTTTTAAACGGACAAGGGAAACATCAAAAATTAAAAAAAAAATAGAACTGGTAAAAATCCTATGTTGGCTGTTTAAAATTCTATGCCAAGCATTTCATTTGGAAAGAGTTGTTGTCAAATATGTTTATTATCTGAAATCTTTATTAGACTTTTGCTGGTAGGGTACTATTTGCTAGTAGGATACTAAAGGATATTGTATTTAAGTTCAGGTGCCACCTAAAAAATTTTTCTACCAAGGGGTATTGTTTCTCTTCCTTAAGAGAGAGAATGGGAAATTACCCACTCCTGGTGGGAAAAATACGGCCATTTGGTGAGATGTTATCATGAACGCTTTCTTTTTACTCCAGCTATGCAGGGAAAAATGAGGGTCTCGAAAGGAATGCAGATCCAATGTTAAATTGGAGTCTAGAAAGAGCAATTAAACTTTGCCTATTAATTAGGCATTACCTCTATGAGCTAATGAGCTCTATGAGCAAGGTGAATAGACTCCCTAAAATTGAAACAGAGCAATGTCCCTGGCAGCTTAAAGGCAGCTGATACCATAGTTTTCCATAAAGGACACTCTAATACTCATGGCCAGTGAGGGGATAACACCGGAGGTGATGTTACTGAGCTACTTTCCACAGGTGGTAGTGAGAGCTTATTTTAGCATCATGTGTTTGTACTAAACACGAGACTTCAGGAAACCTCTCAAATAAATAAATAAATCCTTTTTTAAATTTATTAATTTATTTATTTATATTTTTTATTTAATTTATATTTTAATTTATATTTTTATAAATAAATATTTTTTAATAAATATATTTAATTTATATTTTTAATTTTTATTTATTTATAAATAAATCCTCTGTGTGAGGTCCTGTGTCGAGAACTGCTGTATACTATATAGGAAACAAAACTTGCGTGGATCAGCGAATTAGATCTAATCTTGGACATGAAATCTGGGCTCCCAAGGGATCTGACATAAAGGGAAAATTCAGGGAGTCTTGAATGTTATAATCATGCCTCAGGATGAGTTAGATGCTGTGAGTTTTTTCGTGTCCAAGGGCAGTAGGAAAGATAATGATTGCATCAAAGTGAAGTGTAAAATCTTATTCAGTCAGACTACACACATTATTTATATTTGGCTTCTTAAACAATATTTTACAATTTTAAAAGAGGAGGAAAGCTAACTGTAACGTAGTTTCTTGGATGGGATCCCTGGGATGGAAAAGGACATTAAAGAAAATTAATGAAATCTGAATAAAGTATAAAGTTTAATTAATTACTAAATACCAATGTGGGTTCATTAGTTTTAACAAATGTACATAGTGATATAAGATGGAAACAATAGGGAAACAGGGTTTGGGGTATATGGGAACTCTCTGTATTATTTTTACAACCTTTCTATAAATCTAAAACTAATCTAAAATTAAAAAGTGTATCTAAATTTAGAAAATAGGAGGAAAAACTTTTATCTCAATTTCAGACAAATTACAACTTTGGCCTGAGCCTAGTGTTCAGGTGACAAGACGGTAACTAAACGTCCACCACTCTCGGATGTCAGTCTAATCATAGCTTCTGTTAGCTTCGGTGGCAGAAAAAAAAATCTTGAAAGTTGAAACTACAAATCAAAATATATAAAATCATAAAACACAGAACTGATGAGACAGCAATGTTTAGAAAATGTGTTCTGGAACAGAGGAAAGCATTGTCATTTCTTGAGTGAGGAACTGATGCAGTGAGAACAATGACTTGGGGATTTATTCTATCAGCAGTTTGCAAAATGGATTGAAGATGGGGAGAAATCTGCGGCAGGGGATCAGCAAACAGGCAATAATTGGCATGTGAAACAAAAGTCTCAAGACTAAAACCCTAAAATGAAACGCAGGGCAAGGGTTTCAAGCATTATTCTTAGTGCCACATACAACCGGTTTTAGGCACCTGGGGACAAGCAGGGTCTACCGGGGAGACGTGTACTGGGGCGATCTTAGCCTGACTCCACTGCACATTTGAATCATAGAACCACTGTATGTCCCCTTGTTCAAGTCCAAGCTCTCTTGGCATCTTGTCACCTCTGCTTGTCCTTGCAGCCGCCCTGTGCTTATTTGATGGTGGAGCTGGAGTCAATGCTGCTTTTCTATTTTTAACCCATCCTAATGGCTTTTAAAAAACTTTTTATGTGGAAAATATTTCAAACTTATAGAAAAACTGCAGGGATAAGAATGGTACACAGAATACTGTAGACTCTTGTTACACCTATTAAACATTTCTCTCTCTCTCTCTCTCTCTATTATATATATTAATTGGGTGTCGTATATATATGAATGTGTGTACACCCAATATTTTTGAACCATTGGAGAATAATTTGCATACATCATGGCCCTTTAGTCCTAACGATTTCATTGTTTATTTCCTAAGAATAAGGATATCCTTTTATAAAAACCACAGCATATAGCTATCAACTTTGGTACACTTTACTCAGTCATCGTTTCTTAAATTGAACCGAATGATGGGAACACCCGTTATCCTGGTTTGACCTGTCCTATTGCTGAGTCACAGGAGAGAGAAATCCAAAGTCTCATTTGAATTTCAGGTTTGGGTCTTTGAGAGTATCACAGCCTCAGATTTTTCAGATTCCTTTTGAATTTGATTCATTATGTGTTTGTTTGACTGCATTCTTCAGCTATTCTGAAATATCTTTTTCTTTTTTTTTTTAAGATTTTATTTATTTATTTGATAGAGACAGAGACAGGGAGAGCAGGAACACAAGCAAGGGGAGTGGGAGAGGGAGAAGCAGGCTTCCCACTGAGCAGGGAGCCCGTTGTGGGACTCGATCCCAGGACCCTGGGATCATGACCTGAGCCGAAGGCAGACGCTTAACGACTGAGCCACCCAGGCGCCCTGAAACATCTTTTTCAAAGAATAATGCTGATACCAATATTGGCGAACACTAACCGGACATTTATGATTATTCAGGCACTGTTCTAAGCACTCTATATTAATGCACTTAATCCTCACAACTGTAAAGGAACATACCATGACTACCTTCATTTTATACAGGTGGAAATGTAGACATGGATGTTAAATAACTTGACCCCAAATATACAGCTGATAAGGGCATAAGATCAATATTTGAACTCAGGCTCTTTTCTTATTTGTTAATGTGTGTGTGTGTGTGTGTGTGTGTGTGTACTTAGCCTTCTTACATTTCAGTGTCTTCTCTAAAGATGACCCCATGCTATTTCTTGTTATTGATTGGTTCTCATTGTGTCGTGTTCCCCTAGGAGAGAAGCATTCATTTTCTTGATGTGTTTATTTTTCAGCTGAAGCGAAGGTGACTGGTCCCATGAGCCCGGAAGAATGAACTCAGAGAGGCTGTTTACATGAGCGAGGATCTCCCACTCACCAGCTGTTGAGAGTCTGTGGATGAAGAGCAGGATCTTATTACTTCGATGGAAGTGTGTGACCATGTTGCTGAACCACCAACAGCCAAGTGGATTTGGCACAGTGGGGCTGCCTAATAAATGATTCATCGGAAGTATTTGATACAAATCCGTCTTGCAGCAGTGTCTTCAAAGTCAGCGTTGCCTTCTTATCTAGCCTCGTGTATGTTTGTGTGATCTGCTGCTTCTCTCTCCAGCACCGCTACCGGCCCGAAGGCTGGATCCACAATGGAATTCTCCTCATTCAGACTATTTATAGAGCCAGTGTGGGTTCATAAGTATTTACTGAATGCCTGTTCCCTGTCAGTCATTAGGCTGGATGCTTGAAAGCATTTAATCTTCACAAAAATCCTATAAGGTTGCACCTACTTTCTCCATTTTGCCTATGAGGAAACAGAAAGAGAGAGGCTCGGAGGGGTTGTGCTCTCATAACTAGAGACGGGGACGGGGCTATCTGTGTATGGCAATGTCGCGGGGGCGGGGGGGGGGTTCAGGGAGGCTTTAGAGGCGCTGAATAACCATGGAATTATTTTCTAAGAAAAATAACACGATGTGCTTTTAGATGAAGGGTTGATAAACTATGGCCTGTCAAATCCAGCCCCCAACCTATTTTTGTAAATAAAGTTTTATGGGAACACATGTCCAATCCTGTATGTGTTGTCTCTGGCTGTTTCTCTACAGTGGTGTAGTTGCGTAGTTGTGGCAGAGATCATATGGCCTGCAAAGCCCAAAATATTGACTCTCTGGGTGTTTCCAGAAAAAGCTAGCTGATCCCTGTTTCAGGTGACTTAGGAAGAAAGCCAAGTTATTTTTTCCATAGGACTGAAAAACTACTTAAAGACGTATAATGCTGAGATAAGCACTGTATTCTAACGGTGGTGGTGGTGGCAGAGTCGGGATGGGGGGCGGTGGAGGGTTTGGGGATCTAACCCGGGAAGGTTAAGGGACAGGGACTAGAAGGGAGACGTCTGGGCCTCTGGGTCCCAGACTCATCCCACTCACGTCCTTCCTATTCCTCCTGCCAAATCAAGTTTCCTAAAATAACCCTTTGCTCATAAACCTGTAAGTGGCTTCCCACCTACAACATGCTCAAATCCCAACACCCCAGCCTGGAATTTAGAGACCATAACGATCTGACCCCTACTAATTTCTCTTTCCACACCTCGCCTTTTTTTTTTTTTAATCATGAGGAAGTCATGCCAAATTTGAATTTATATCCCAAAGCCAATTTGTCTTTGATTCTTTTTTTTTTTAGTTTTTTTTTAAATGTTAATTCCAGTATAGTTACCATACAGTGTTACATTAGCTTCAGGTGTACAATATAGTGATTCAACAATTGTATGCATTATTCAGTACTCATCATGATAAATGTGCTTTTAATCCCCATCACCTATTTCACCCATCCCCCCACCCTTTGATTCACTTTTTTTTTTTTTTTAAGATTTTATTTATTTAACAGAGAGAGAGACACAGTGAGAGAGGGAACACAAGCAGGGGGAGTGGGAGAGAGATAAGCAGGCTTCCCACCGAGCAGGGAGCCCGATGCGGGGCTCGATCCCAGGACCCCGGGATCATGACCTGAGCCGAAGGCAGACGCTTAACGACTGAGCCACCCAGGCGCCCCTGATTCACTTTTTTTTTAAGAGAGAGAGCGTGTTGGGTGGGGGGGGAAAAGGGAGGGGTAGTGAGAGACGGAGAGAAAGAATCCTAAGCAGGCTCCATGCTTAGCACAGAGACCAATGAGGGGCTTGATCTCACTGCCCTGAGATCATGACCGGAGCTGAAATCAAGGGCTGGATCCTTAACCTACTGAGCCACCCAGATACCCCTGATTCACTTTTGTATAAGTAGAAAAGTAAACATATAAAAGTTTTTTTTTAAAGATTTTATTTATTTATTTGACAGAGAGAGAGACAGCGAGAGCAGGAACACAAGCAGGGGGAGTGGGAGAGGGAGAAGCAGACTCCCCGCTCAGCAGGGGCCTGATGCAGGACTCGATCCCAGGACCCTGGGATCATGACCTGAGCCGAAGGCAGTTGCTTAACCAACTGAGCCACCCAGGGGCCCCTTCTTTTTTTCTTCTTTAATAAAAGTTTGATAACAGGAAACCAGGCTCAGCTTTCATATATGATGCCACTGCACCTAAGTTAAAACTTAAAAACAAAAGAAAAATTTATAAATGTGTTATTTACTTTCCTACAGTAGACATTATCCATTTAAATTTTGAAAAAAACTCTGGCTAAAATTTTTGTTTTGTTTTTAAATTGTAATATAAGCTTCCTCCCACATTGCTATGTATTTTTCATAAAGATAATTTTTCATGCTGCAGAATATTCCATCACTTGTATGTTCCAATGTTTTCTTAATACTTCTCCGATATTGGGGCATTGAGGGCTCCTATTTCCATTCATTTCATCTCCTATCTCCGTTCCCCAGAGTTGTTCTTCTCGGTTCCCACCTTTGCGCAGGCTGTTTCCTTGGCTTGGAGAGGGTCCTATCTTCCCTTCTCGTTGCTGTCTTAAGTTCCCCCTTCCAGCTTCGGTTCTGGCACCTTCCCTCTACAAGCTCCTATTGCTAGGGAAAAGCCCTGCGGAATGAGAGATGGGTTTCAGGTCATGATCTCAGGGTCGTGAGATCAAGCCCCTCACTGGGCTCCGTGCTGGGCATGGAGTCTGCTTAATGTTCTCTCTTTCCTTCTCCCTCTGCCTGCCCCCCGCCCTGCCCCCCCACTCGTGCTCTCTCTCAAAAAATAAAAATAAATAATTGATAGCTCCCATATATTATGTACTTTCCATAAATCGGGCATTATTCTAGGTAATTACTTTACATACCCTGTCATTTATCTTCATGACAACCTTTCAGCTGGGTATTATTAATACTCTCATTTTACAAATAAGACCACTGAGGTACAAAGAGGTTACCCAATCGCCGAAGGCCACACAGCTGGTAAGTGGTAGACTTGGCACTTGAATTCAGTCTGGCATCAGAATCTGGGTGCTCAGCCCGTGGTCAACTCACTAGGGCCCTTTACCTCCCAAGTCTCCATCACTCAGTCTCATTCTGATCCACACCATTCTCAAAGTATATGCGGAGGGAGAGGGGCTGCTGAGTAATGTTCTCACTAGGAACAGTGAGCCTGTTACTCTGGCGGGGGGTGTGGTGGAGGGTGGGCTTTGTGCTCGGTCATTCTCTGAACAAGATGTGTCCAACGGCATTTCAGGAGCCAAGGCAGGCTGTAATGGAAACACCTGTGTCTCCCAGACTTCACTTATCTCGGTGTCTCCAGTGCCTAGCAGAAAACAAGCCATCACACACGGAGAAGGTATTGTGACGCAGCAACATCATAATGGCTTCAGTTTAGTTAACTGCCCCTTTCCTGCCCTATCCCAGGAAGGAGAGGGGCCTCCTGCAATGGAGCATAAGAGAGTAGGGGTGGGTAAAAGAGATAAAGAGCACATTCCAGAGGTGAGTACAATTGCAAAGCTGAGTCAGAAAGGGAATGAATAGTCATTGGCTTCTAATTTGCAGAATGACAGAACCTCAGGGTTCAGGAAGATGTTAAAAATTATCTCTGCCATCTCCCCTTCCACTGCCTGGTGCCCCCTAGGAAAGCTCTGCCAAGCACATGCCTGGGACCTGCCACCGAGGTCCTTGCCAGCTCTGTATGGCCGTTAGAAAGTTGGACTTTCTGTTGACTGGAAATGCACTAATTGGGTCTAATTCTATCGGTGGGATGCTAGAGAACAGGTCACCTGCCTCTTCCACACCACAGCCCTAGAGAGATTTGAAGCAAATGATCATGTCCTCTCTGACATGAGAAAATTTTCCTTTCCAGGCTAAATACTCACAGGCGCTTTTAATTGTGTCCCTTCTCACACAGTTCCCAGGCTCTTTGTTGTGTTTGTGTGCATCAATGGCTCCCCACTTTGCTTGGAGTTCTCCAAATATGGAGCTAGACCACCAGCTCACAGCAGAGCAGAGTCATCCTTTCCCTCCTAGGAGAGCTTAAATGTCTATGATGAGTTTCTAGGATCAGAAATTAGTACTCGGAGTTCAAGGGGGTTCCAGGACTTTTTGGTTGAGTTTGTTTTAGTCAGAAGGAGGCAGGGAAAAAGAAGAATTAGGTTTCTATGATTGGGAAGAGAGGGTCGCTAATATTTTACGAATACTTACTACATGACAGGTGCTGCTAAACACTTAACATGAATTATCTCATTTCATCAACTCAAAAACCCTGTAGGTGGTACTGTTATGATGCCTCTTTCACAACTGAAGAAACTGAGGCTCAGAGACACTCAGGGTTTTCCTGGGTTAGGTGGTGTATGCTAAGATTCAGGCCAGATATTAACAGGGAGAAACAGGTGGAGATTTGGGGCTTCAACAAAGAGCAGCATCTGGCCAGAGATTATGCTTCAGAAAAGCCGGGATAACAATGAAAATGGGACTTAGGGGTGAGAATAGGACTTCTAAGGCCTCAAAAACCAAGAGGGGAAGAAAGCCATCCAAGGGTGACACAGAAGGATATGATGTACAAGGGAGTAATAATAGTAATAGCTATCATTTGTTAAATGTGTACTAAGCTCGATGCTTTACATATGTAATCTCCTTAATCCTCACAACAACTATAACTGGGAATGACTACTATTATGATCACTGTTACAGATGAGGAAATTGAGGCTTATCTAGGTGAAAAGACCCACTGAAGATTACACAGCTGGTAGGCGTTGGTGTCAGTTTTTAAATTCAGACTGCTGACTCCAGGCCTGTGGCCCTATACTGACTCCCAAAGGGGAACACTGTTGGTAACACTTAAGGAAAGGAACTTTCTCTCCCAAGAGATGGGAGAATCCCAGAATTTATGAAGGTACTCAGGGTGCAGGGGTGACTCCTGGCAAGAGAGGACAGAGAACCTGGTTCTGGAAGAGACAATTTTGCCAGACTCTTCACATCAGCAGTGTCAATCCTGAGGTTATCCTAACTTGATGTTTCCTCAGAGAGGCATTCCTGGAGGCCCAGGAACCTCAACAAAATAAATACCTATGACTAGATATGCTATCTCAGAAATAGAAACCTAACGGTTAGAACATCATCTGTTTTTATGCCTCTGTAGTTGCTTCTCCTTTTCTTTTCTTTCTTTTTCTTTCTTCCTTTTTTTTTAACAATTTCTTTCTTTCTCTTGGTTCAATGGTTCTCAAACTTTAGTGGCATCAGTCACCTGAGGACTTGTTAAAACACAGATTCTCTGGACCCTCATGCCAAAGTTTCCGATTTCATTAGTCTGGGGATGAAGGTTGAGAATTTGCCCTTCTAACAAGTTCCCAGATGGTGCTGATGCAGCTGGTCTGGGGATTACATTTGAGAACAGTGGCTTTACTTTATTAGTAAAGCTACTTTTGAAAATTTCCAAATTGACTTAGCTGTGAAAAGATCAGTACAGAAAAGGCAAAGGACTTGCCCATAGGCCAGAAGCAGCGGGAGTGGGTTGGGGGTGCAGACTGAATGCCCAGCCAGGTGAGTACTGCTGCCAGAGAGCCCGGATAGGCAGGGGAAGACAGAAGTCACAGCCAGAAGAGACAGGAATAAGGGCAAGCGGAAGGCCTGAGTGAGCTGGGCAGGGAAGTCAGTCTGCCTGAAGAAATAGAGATCTGACAAGGGCAGAAGTCAAAAGGGGCAGAGCTCTTGTCCAAAGCTGCAGGCTCCTGGCTGGGCTGCAGGGAAAGAACTAGAGGAGTGAGGAGGCAAGGAGCCAGGAGTGACTACTGGGATGGGACCTGTGACAGTATTCTGGCGATCACATTTCAGCAGCGACTTGCTGTCTCCAAAGCCTCCTTCTGCCTCCTCCTGTGGTTATACCTATCGGTCATAAAGTGTCCAGGGGTTGCTCTCTGAAGTAAAGTCCTTGCAGCAAGAGAACTGGGGACAGCACTAAATGCTGTTTCTTGCCCTTAATGATGTGTCCCACAGCAGAAGGCAGGGACAGGGCTAGGGCGCTCACAGTCCTGCAGTTTGACCTCTAATGTTCTGCCATCCCTAGGGGGCATTTCTCCCTCATGGGAAACTGACTCAGCTGCAGTGAGTACGCAGTGCGGAGAAGGGCCTTCATGCTTGCAGCCCTGCACTAGAGGCTGGCTGCTTGGCTGCCCATTGCTCCTCATGAAATCGGGGTGGCTTGGATAGGAGGTTCCTTTCCCTTGATACCAAGAGACGGAGCATCTCTCTGCAAGTTTGCATGCCATTACTCCTTTCAGCCGTGGGAGCAAAACTATGCACATAAGCCCTCCCCGGGCCCTGCCTTCAAGCACTGTCCACCTAGCTTGAGCCAAGTCCCCGTTTTCCCTTTTGTGCCCTTCGTCCTGTTTCTTGTACATGTCTGTCCAGTAAAAAAAGGATTTATTGAGTGCATACTAGGTGGCAGGCCCTGTGCTGCGGATACAGATCGAAATGGAGGATTGAGGCCTTTCTGTTTGGGGAAGAACATTTTCAAGCCCACCTCCCCTAGCTTTCTACAGTCTGGATGGTCCCTTCAGGCCAGACTGAGCAGGTTCTAGCTCCCCACCAACAACTATAATTTACTGGTCATTAATTATGTACTGGGCACTTCAAATCTGTTATTTTATCCTCACAACGCTCTGCAAAGTCAGCATTATCAATCTTATTTTAAGGAAGATGAAATAGGACCAGGGACAGTGACTTGCTCAGAATCACAGCACGATACCCACGAGGGCTCTCTGGGAAAGGTCTACTAGGCTCCACTACCCATGTTTCTGCCACGTCCCTACAGGCCTTTCCCATGCTTCCACTGCATCCTCTACCCCAGCCCTTTCCTTTTCACCGGACACTGGGCCTAGTCTAGCCTGGCTGCTCCTGGGCAGCCAGGGTCAGGGGTGCTTTAGATGCGTGCAGGATGGAGAGGCGGCTGATCTATCTCAAGTGTCAGACCTTTCCTTCCCCTGCCCTCCCCACGGGCCCGGCTGCTGGATGCCCAGTGATCCATTGCAAGGCCTGCAGCGATAGCGCGCGTGCTGGAGGAAAAATGATGCGAGAAGGAAGGAAAGCTTCCGTCAATGGACCCGCGGCCCTAAGGGGCGAGCACTCCCTGGTTTCTGCCCCTCCCACCCAGCAACGGACACCCTCCGCCCCATCCAGTCCCACGGCCGCGCGCATGCGCAGGGCGCTCCGGGCGCCCTCCCTCCTGCGGGCCGCCCTTTCACCCTGGCAACCGCGGCGCGACGACGGCGCGCGCGCGGGCTGGGCGCGGACCGGGCGGGGCCGGGCGGCGCCGGTGCAGGCTGAGGCTGAGGCTGAGGTTGAGGCTGAGCGGGCTGTGGAGGAAAGCGGTGGCCGCGGGGACGGTGTTGGCGCGCCCGACTTCCGTCCGCCTCGCCGCACGATTTTTCGACGCGGTTTCGGGCCCAGCGGACTTCGTCCCTGGCCATGGACTCCCAGAAAGTAAGTGGGGGAAGGAGGCGCGGGGCCGCCGAGGTTGGGGGGAGGGTGGGCGGGGCGCCCGGGGCCGGGTGGGCGGTGGGCGTGCGGGGCTGGCCCGGCCAGGCTGGCTGCGGCGCCGGCGGAGGGCGAGGCTGTCGGGTCCCCCCACCCTCCGCTCCTTTCCCCGTGAGAGCAAAGCGGCGCCCGCCAGGCTGCGGGGACCGCGCCCGGTGACTCAAGCTGGCCTTTGGCCCTGGGCCCTGCCTCCTGAGGGGAAGAAGGGAGCTGTCCCCATTTCTGAGTCATTTTGTGCAGCGCTCTAGGCCCCCTTTGATTCTCGAGCCTCCCCGCATGCGAGCGCGGGTGTATCCCTCCTTAGCAGAAAGCGAGGCGCACGGGGTCTACCTGCTGACGCCGAAGCTGATGCTCCTTTCTCGACTCAGCCGTCTTTCTTGGCCCAGTACGTACTGCTTTAGGTCAGGAACCACATCTCCGCGCCCCCCGCTCCCACCCGCCTCGTGACCCGTTCGGAAGCAGGTCTTGATGTTTAGTGTTAGTTGAACTGGGAGAAGAGACAGCAGTCCCACCCTCTTCGACTGGTTTGTTGCTAGTCACAGTTACCTTAACGGTTGGTGTGGCCTGTTGTATACTTTCCGAACAAGTTAGGGAGAGGATATACAGAACTAGTAATTTCAATTAAGGAAAAAAAATGTTTCGAGAACATAGCCAGTGTTTTGAATACAATTAGAGTTATGAATATTCAGTCATAATCCCTGTATAGAAATCAACCACCCCTGTTCTCTTTGTTAGATGATAGTAACTGAAGTATAGTATAGGAGGCGAACACAAGTGTTATTAATAATGTAGCAGGGAAAAACAAGGGCATATTCAAGAGGCCATTATTTTCTATTATTAGATGGAAAGCACTGGAAAAACTTACTAGAACAGTGTTCACCTCCTCAAGGAGCACTGGGGACA
>NC_138382.1:56186893-56226804 GCF_054177405.1 Leptonychotes weddellii
GGGACTCCAGGATCATGACCTGAGCCGAAGGCAGTCGCTTAACCAACTGAGCCACCCAGGCGCCCTATTACAGTATTTTATTAAAGTTCATATGATTTAATTGTATGCGTGCATCTTGAAACTCAATTGGGTATACTCAATTTTCATTTCCATGACTATTAGACATATGTAAAAAATTACATTTTGTGTATTTTGAGTAGATATTAAAACATCTCTGCCTTGGGGCGCCTGGGTGGCTCAGTCGTTGGGCGTCTGCCTTCAGCTCGGGTCATGGTCCCAGGGTCCTGCGATCAAGCCCCGCATAGGGCACCCTGCTCGGGGAGGGGCCTGCTTCTCCCTCTCCCACTCCCCCTGCTTGTGTTCCCTCTCTCTCTGTGTCTCTCTGTGAAATAAATAAATAAAATCTTTAAAATAAATAAATAAAACATCTCTGCCTAAATTGGTAAAACATTTCACAGCTTATTTAACTTTTCAGGTAAAAGTCATATGATAGCTGAATGGATGTTGTTAGTTCTGGGCAAGTGGAAGGGCAGAGACTTGGGTTCCATGCTGCAATTTACTGGCTCTGTGATACTGAGCAAATCACTTAACTGTGATTAATCTATTTCCTCGTTTATGCAGTGAAGTAAGAATATTTTATAGAGTTACTGTAAAAATCAGGTAAAATAATTTGTTATGAAAAAGTGTTTTAAAGTTTACAAAGACAAGGTACTAATACTCTGTGTTGTAAAATAAAATTTTAAAGAGTATTTTAATATGGATCATCTTATTTTGCCAGGGCATGCATTATCCCTCACTTCAGTAAGGACTCAAGAGTTGGAATTTGTGGCTCCTGCAAGGTCCTATCACTAGCCGTGAGACTAAGATCTGAACTTATCTGGTCTCATTCCACATGGTGTTTTTGAGTAGCTGCAAGTACCACGAGCAGTTTCCCCAGAGGTAGCAAAGAATTAGGTGTTCTTTGTGGTAACTTTGAGAATCACCTTCTCAATGTTAGAAAATGTGTTGAACTTCATTTCATTTGTTGGTATCAAATAATATTTCTAATAAAAAACTATTTTCTTCTATAGCTTAAAACGAGAATCTGGTGTTAATGCTTATAACCAATTTATTGCTATGAATTTTAGCATCTTTTTCTCATGAATTACTGCAGAATCAATTATATACCTCAACTAATAATGAACTGTGTATTTCTTTTTAAGTAGTACACCCCTGGCATGATTTTTCTTCCTTGTTATAAAATGTTACAGTGACCGGCGCCTGGGTGGCTCAGTGGGTTAAGTGTCTACCTTTGGCTCAGGTCGTGATCCCAGAGTCCTGGGATTGAGCCCCGCATCGGGCTCCCTACTCTGCTGGAGAGTCTCCTTCGCCCTCTACCCCTCCCCCCGCTTGTGCTCTTGCTCTCTGTCATGCTCTCTCTCTCAAATAAATAGATAAAATAAAAAGTTATAATGAAAATAGTAGCAGGGATGGTACTTTAGTCACTGTAAGGAAAATGGTAAGGTACTGCAAGTGGCAAATGGTGAGGATGGCTTGAATATACACCTATTAGTAAGGCATTGGGATTTGGGCTTTAAATTATTAAGAGGTTGGCTTTGGAGCCAGGTCTCCAGTCTTACTACCAACTATGAGCTGAATGAGCTTGGGTAATTTGCTGTGTGTCTCTATTTTCCCATCTGTAGAATAGAGATAACAATTGTACTTACTTCAAAGGGTTATTGTGAGGATCATGTTAATTTTTAAAAATCCTTGGTGCTAAGCACACAGTAAGTACTGTTGGCTCTTGTTATGAATTTCATAATCTCAACTTCAAAACAACTTTCTCCTTTTGTTGATAATTTGTATAACTATTTTTCTAATCCAGTCTACCATTTTTAACCTTTGTCCTTAAGTTTTAAAATATGTTTTCTGTTCTTATATCTGTAATAAGTGATTTCAAATGGTGGTGTCAAAGAAGAGTTGTTAAATCCTAATTGAAAGAGGATTGGGAGTTCTGACTCATGCAGTCTGACAATAGGGGTTAAGTTAACTGGACAGTCTTACAGAAGCTTGATGGTGGCTAGTCAGCAGATGGATTAGCTTGACCAGCTGCTTTTTTGTCTGTGAAAATAACTTGGACTTCAGTGTTGTGTTAGCAACAGATGCTCTGTTTGAGTAGGGGAGGAAAACATAATTGCCTTGGGTATGTAAGGCATACTGTTGGATACAGAAAACCACAGTATTATCTCCTAGAAATAAACAGAAGGATTTTGTTTATATCGAGTTTCTGGGACACTTTTGCGAACAGGATGTGTTATGGATAGGTGGCTTTGTTTGATACTCAAACCTTTTGATTATGTCCTTAAGTGGTTTTAAGATAAAATCCCAAAGGTTTCTGTACCTGATTAAATGCGTATGTTCAAAGAAACCAATCAAACAACAGACATTTACACCTTTCTAGAATCTTGGCCCTTAGAATTTGAGTTTAAGGTTTTGCACAGGAGATCATTTGTGTTCATAGGGGTTCCTGTTTCTAGGAAAGGTACATGCTGTAGGATAATAATGGTGGAGAGGAAGGGGGAGAGGTTGCCAAGAGCATACATTGTAAATTGTTTGATTTCTCCCACTTTTTCCTGCATATTCTTTACTTTCTACTTGGAAAGTGGTAGTGACAGGTGAGGGTTGACTATGCAAGACTGGACAAATGTAGATTGGGGAGATTGAACTGAATAGGGGGAGTTTTATTTTTTACTTTTTATTTTTTTCTTCAAGATTTTATTTATTTATTTGACAGAGAGAGACACAGCGAGAGAGGGAACCCAAGCAAGGGGAGTGGGAGAGGGAGAAGCAGGCCTCCCGCGGAGCAGGGAGCCCGATGTGGGGCTCGATGCGGGGCTCGATCCCAGGACCCCTGGATCATGACCCGAGCTGAAGGCAGACGCTCAACGACTAAGCCACCCAGGCACCCAGAATAGGGGGAGTTTTAAAGCATGACAAGCTGTAGCAAGTAGCTGTATACACATGGCTTCCTTATCCCAGTTTCCTCCTCTACCCTTGTATTTGCTCTTCTCTTCCTTCATATTGTACCTTAGCAATTCAGAGACCTCCACCATATCCAGAAAACCAACCATTTTCATGTTCCAAAATTACTTCTTCTTCTCAGTCAAAAAAATATTTCCTAAAGAAAGGAAAGAAAAATGAAGTCAGCACCCCTAACCCCTGTGTTGTTCAAGGGCCCTTGATGAGTATTGTTCTGCATCCAGTATTGTGTTAGACTGCTTTAAACCCTCATGATAGCTCATGTTCCAGTTGCACATCTATATGGAAAACCAAACTCACAGGCTAACTGACTTCTTCAGGGTTGCACACTAGCTAGTGATAGTCTGAATTTAAGCCCGGTCTTTCTTCACAGCCCAAGCTTTTTTCATTACCACCCTTCTTTCCTGAATCCTTTGTCTTTAATGGTGATATGAGTAATTAAAATTTAAGATGTTAATAGGAATGAATCCCTATAGTTTTTTTTTTTAAGATTTTACTTATTTCTTTGAGAGAGAGAGAGAGAACGCTCGTGCATGTGCGCAGGAGCAGGGGGAGGGGCAGGGGCAGATGGAGAGGGAGAAGCAGAGCCCCTGCTGAGAAAGGAGTCTGACCTTGGGCTGGATCCTAGGACCCTGGGATCATGACCTGAGCTGAAGGCAGACGCTTAACCGACTGAGCCATCCAGGCATCCCTATAAAGTAGTTTTTTTTTTTTTTAAAGAAGCTAATTAAATCTAGTGAAAATAGTTGATAGAAAGTAATAGAACATGATTTATATAAAACCCTGGAATTTGGTCTGTCTTGATGCCCTGATAAAATCATTATTTTTCTAGTGTGTGTATGTGTGTGTGTATGTATCTGTATCCCCTCTCTCCAGCTGTTTTTCTTTTTTGAAGGAGGGTCTTAGCTTTCTAAAGTAGAGCCGTGAACAGGAAAGTACAAGTGGAGTTTTATATACCCTACCCAAATGCAACCGCAGTCATTCCCATGGAATGGATCAAAGTAATCTGGGATATACAGGCATGAGGTACCCTCTTCAAAGGACCGTACTGACATACTCTTGATCACTATATTTAAATACAGATATGGTTTTTTTTTTGAACTTGGGAGTTTTAAAAAATTGGAAATAACAGTTGACCCTTGAACAACACAGGGGTTAGGGGTGCTGACATGCCCCCGACACAGTTGAAAATATGCATATAACTTTTGACTCCCCCAAAACTTAACTACTAATAGCCTACTGCTGACTGAAATAGTAAACTGGAAGCCTATGGGTAACATAAACAGTCATTTGGCATACATTTTGTATATGTATCATATGTTGTATTCTTACAATAAAGTAAGCTAGAGAAAAGAAAATGTTAAGAAAGTTATAAGAAAAGAAAAATATATTTACAGTACTGAACTGTAGAAAATCCATTTATAAGTACACTGATGCAGTTCCAACCCAGGCAGTTCAGAGGTCGATGGTGAAGCAGATTCATCCATCCATCTTTCTTTCTTTCTTTCTCTCTTTTTTCTTTCTCCTTCTTTATTTTATTCCTTCCTTCCTTCCTTCCTTCCTTTCTTTCTCTCTCTCTCTCTCTTTTTAATTTTAATTTTAACACAGTGCTTCTTTGCAATGCCTGACTGAATGTAAGCAGGATTATTCATGCAGTAAACACATATTGAATGTTTGCCATGGTGATAGATAATCCACTCCAACCTAGGGTGGATAATATTTTAAAGTTGGTAGATTTTATCTCCAGCTTTCTTTTTGTATGTTTTACATTCTCAGTTGGCACTCTTTCTCATTCTCATTTGGCACTCTTTCTCATTCTCAGTTGGCACTCAGAGCCACAGGGTTCTGATAGAACCTGGTCTTAGTTATTGATACTTGTTGATTGATAGCTAATTATATTTTGAGCTAATTTATAACAAGGTGTTAGCACTGTGTACTTTTGTTACGTTATAAATATAAGTAATAAAAAGCTTATTGTAGGAAAATAGGAAATATAGATAGATGAAAATAAAATGAAAATCACCCATAATCCTGCCACCCAGAGATAACCTGTTTTAACATTTATAGTATTTCATTCCAGTTTTTTACATGTATATAGAAACTTATGAAGACTATGGTATCATGCTATGGTAATACTGCTTTATAGTTTGCCTTTCACTTAATATAAATCTTTTATCATGTTAGTATTATTCTACACTTAATTCAGAATTCTTTGGATGTATTGCTTGAATTTTTTTTAAGATTTTTTATTTTTTATTATATATAGAGAGAGAGTACAAGCAGGGGGAACGGCAGGCAGAGGGAGAGGGAGAAGCAGGCTCCCTGCTCAGCAGGGAGCCTGATGTGGGGCTCGATCCCAGGACCCCGGGACCATGACCCGAGCTGAAGGCAGACGCTTAACCGTCTGAGCCACCCAGGTGCCCCTATTGCTTGGTTTTTAATCAGTACTCTTTGTTGTATATTTATGTTGGTCCCAACCTTCTAGTGTTATTAAATAACACTGAGATGAACATCTTGTAGCCAAGTCTCTGGTTATACCTTAAATTATTTACTTAGAATAAATTTAGTAGAAATGGAATTATTGAGTCAATGTTTCTAAACTTTTAAAAATCTTTTGGTATGTATTGCCAAGTTGCCCTTCAGAAGGGTTGTTAGTTTATACTAACCCCTATCTTCATTCCCACTGCACCTCCCTCAGTTAGATGGTGGGACCTCTGGTTTCTTTGGCTGAATGTGAGCTTCCTAGACTTCAGTGAATGGAACAACCAATTCAAAGGTCACTGTGCATGGATAAGGCTTCTTTAGCTTGTCACTCGTTATATTTCTTCAAATCCTAGGTGGGAGAGTACCTCTTCTGTCCTGATGTCTTACAGCTGGGCTCAGGGCTTAAAGGCAGAATTCCCTACCAGGTCTTTTACTAGATTTTTTTTCTGTGGATCACCTCAGTTGCCTCTGTAAATAGGTAGTGTTAAAAGAGGGCATGGCTTTCTACCATCTGGCTATTTATGATGATCAGATTCCTGAATTCCTCAGCAATATATAATTGTCCTTTTTTAGCTCTTCACATAACATCTGAGCAAATACTTTTTTTTTTATTTTAATTTTTTTTAAAAGACTTTACATATTCATTTGACACAGAGAAAGAGAGCGAGAGAGAGCGCGCTAATGGGAAGCAGCAGAGGGAGAGCCCGATGCAGGACTCGATCCCAGGACCTGAGACCATGACCTGAGCCGAAGGCAGATGCTTAACCGACTGAGCCACCCAGGCGCCCCTCTTTTTTTTTTTTTTTTAAGATTTTATTTATTTATTGGACAGAGAGAGAGACAATGAGAGCAGGAACACAAGCAGGGGGAGTGGGAGAGGGAGAAGCAGACTCCCCGCTGAGCTGGGAGCCCCATGCGATGCGGGGCTCCATCCCAGGACCTGGGATCATGACCCGAGCTGAAGGCGGATGCTTAACGACTAAGCCGCCCAGGCGCCCCTGAGCAAATACTCCTATTTGTGTTGCCAGAGCTATGGGGAGCTGGTGAGATTCTGGTTGTCTAGCTTATCAGCTGGATAGAACTTTGTGGAATTTAACTCTTGTTACCTAATTCAAAGGAGAAGTCTATGGTGTGGTGTGATGCAAGTGGCATCATTCCTGGTGGCATTAGGATATTTTCCAGGAATGTTGTATCCTGGTTTCATTGATCCCTTTGCTCTGATTGCAGAAATCCTGTGCTTGTTTTGTACACTCCACGGCAGTGGAAGCAGCCTAGGGTCGTATAAAAGTACAGGCAGCTTCCTAGATTTGAGTTGTGACGGCCACTTGATAGCTGTGTGATCTGAGAAAATTTCTTAACTTCTTTAACCTTCCTTTTCCTCAACCATAAAATGCAAAGACTGATAGTACTTCTTAAAAATCTGTTGTGATGATTAAAAAGATACTCCATGTTGACAGTTTAGCACAGTTCCTGGCACCTAGAAGGTGCTTAGTGAATATTACTGAAATTTACCATAAAAATAGTTTGACCCTCTTAAATGGTAGATTGGCTAGTGATATTTGCTGTGATTACAGATTTGTGTATTTCAGCAGTCTGGAATACTAATGTAGAATTTGAATCAGAAATCTCTTGGTGTGAGTAGGTGCTGGTGGGAAACACAGGTGTCAAAGTGTTTCTCTAATTATGACCACATGGTCATGGAGGTCCTCAGATTCAGACTAGCATATAAGCCTGGGTATCATGGTTTTCTGCCACTGGTTCTAAGAACAGGAAGTTTCTGCACCGTAATTTCAGGGGCTGGTTACACTGGATAGTTTTCAAGTAAGTAACCCAAGCTGGCAGTTTTTTGTTGGATGTAGCAGAATTAAGACAGCATTTGAATTTGTCATCTTCACATATATTAAGCTAAAACCATTAGAACCATGCCATTTCAAATGTTGGAAGTCATCATGTTCTCACATGTATAAGATGATATACTTGCAGTAAGGTTGCCCTTGTATCTGGCAGGGTGGTACATGTTACAATTTGTTGATCAGTTCTAGTTTTTACAATCTTGAAGTAAAATCTTAGTCTTTTTCGTGCCCTTAGATATTCTTTTCATGTACCTCTGATCTTTATTTTAGGTAGTACAGTGTAATAATTAAGAGCAACAGACTCAGGAGTCAGACTGCCTTAATTTGAATCCAGGCTGCCACATTTTAGCGCTGAGATCATGGGCAAACATTCATTTAACTTCTCTGTACCTCAGCTTCCAAATTAGAAAATGGGGATAATAATAGTGTCCTATTTCATAGGATTCTTGAGAGGATTAAATGAATTAATATATGTAAAGAGCTTAAAATGGTGCTTGGCACTTAAGAGTATAAAAGTGTTATTTATTATTTTGCTCAGAGGCTATTGTGCTTTTACTTCATATGATTTATTGTGACTATAAGCATAACATTAAGCTATGCTCCTTTGAAGAGGGTACTTCATGCCTTGTACATCCCAGCATCCTAGATTTTTGATCCATTCCATGGGAATGATTGCAGTTGTGCTTGGCTGGGGTGTATACTCCCCCCACCGTACTTTTTTTGGTTTTTGTTAGCATAGCACTTACCTTAGCCTATTTCCCTAGTCAAGTAATTGACTGGCTCAATCTTGATATAGTAGTTTTATTTTTGAGATCCTGGTAACTGTGGATCTTGACCAAAGGATAATGGCTGAGATTGCCTGTGCACCTTCCTTTGGAGATATATGTCCTATATATTTTACTGTGATCCAGCAGAATTGGTATTTGGCAAAGCATATCTTCAGACCTATATCACCTAGAACCCTTAGTCATGGCCACCTGAAGTCTTGCAAAATATAATTATATTGGAACGTGGTGGGAGACTTGAGGTCTGAGATGAAATCTGAGACTCTTGTAGGCATCCTTTCACAATGATAGAATCCCACAGAGCAGATGTCTTCCTTCATCATCAGGGTTTTTTAATAACTGAGGGTAATATATATCACACTGAGCTCATTCCATAAATACCTTTTTGGAACTTGTCTTAATGATGGAACTTTTTTTTTTTTTTAATTTTATTTATTTATTTGACAGAGAGAGACACAGCGAGAGAGGGAACACAAGCAGGGGGAGTGGGAGAGGGAGAAGCAGGCTTCCCGCTGAGCAGGGAGCCCGATGCGGGGCTCCATCCCAGGACCCTGGGATCATGGCCTGAGCCGAAGGCAGACGCTTAATGACTGAGCCACCCAGGTGCCCCAGTGTTGGAACTTCTTTTAACAATACATCATGTATATGTTTTAGAACAGTGCTTATAGGCAGAGGAACTGATAGGTGTGAGGGTTCCCAGGTGGGAAACAAGGCATGTTAAAAATAAGGCTACGCAGCTGGAATGCAGCAAGGAAGAAGAAATCTGGTGTGAGTTGAAGCAGGAGAGGTAGGCAGTGGGAAGATCATGCAGGGTTTTACAGATTATGTAAGGTTGTGTTAACAGGTCATGTTAAAGATTTTCAGTTTTATCCAAGGACCAGTGGAAAGCCATTGAAGACCAACTATTAAGCAGGAAGAGTGATGCTATCATATTATTCTAGCTGCAGTATACAGAACTGGTTATTGGGGAGAAAGAATGGATCACAAGCCAGTTAAGTTTTACAAGAGTGTAAGTAGAGATATGATATTGACTAGTGCTAAGATAGTAGTAGTGATTATAGAACTATTTAGGAGGTAAAATTCACAGGACTTGGTGACTACACGTAGAGAACAAATGAAAGGAGAGGATGTAATGATGATGGCCTAGTTTCTGATTTTGCAGCTAGTACCACGATTTGCAGAGATAGAACACTAGAGAAGGGCTCTGGTTTAGTGGGGGACATTATGACATGTTGAGTTTTGAACTGCTTATGAGACATCCAAGTGGAGATTCCAAGTAAGCAGTTGGATGAAAATGTTCTGGAGCTCAGAGGAGAGGCTCTGTATCTGATGGTGCTCCGATTATGCAGAGCTTACATTACATTCATTGAAGCTTTTGGCTTTGTGCTTCCTCCTCAAGTTCTTTATCATTGCTGTGTCTCCATTATAAAAGCTATTGATTAATTGTGGAGGCCCTAAAGGGATAAAGTGGGGTAGAAAACTCAAAAGGATTATGTATCTTTTAATTCTTTAAAACTTTAAAATTCTTTCTCTAAGTTTCTGAATATAGATACCCTGCCCTGGCATGTTGCCGGCCATATTTAGAAAACACTTTAACAAAA
This sequence comes from Leptonychotes weddellii, assembly GCF_054177405.1. NCBI lineage: Eukaryota > Metazoa > Chordata > Mammalia > Carnivora > Phocidae > Leptonychotes > Leptonychotes weddellii. Next base: position 56,196,635 of record NC_138382.1, read on the forward strand.
TTATGTTGGATTTGATACCTATTCAACTAGCCTCCTGTTGCATACCTTTTATATATTAGGCACACACTATCCCTGTATACACCTCTTCTCTGAGTCCTACCACCTACAGAAAACTTTAGCTGCGTAGCACATACACAAGCTGGAGTTAAGTTTCAGAACTCAGTTCATGGAATCCTAATCCTTTAGTTTTTATAAGTTTTGGTATTGGTGGTGGTACTTAAATATTTTGGTTACTTGCAGTTTGTTTCCCAGTTCTGCTCAGCTCCAAGTTCCTTAGTTCTTTCTGTCTTCATGCCATTTTCACCCTTAGTCTAGCCAGTCCCTGTTCTTGTGAGGACCAGAATGGTTGAAGCCCTGGTCCCCTAGATAATTTATTTCTCATCCCTTCCTGATGAACTTCCACTATAGGAGAATAGTAAATATGAGTTCTTAATTATAGTCTTTTGCAATTGATCATTCTCTCCAGATTAAAGGGCAAGTGGCTTCAGAGCTTCTGGAGCCCTTCAGCAGTCTATCCTTGCAGAACTTTCAGGATACCTTCCTTTTTTCTTAGAAAAGCTTAGGGTAGAGGCAGCACTTCATCTGTATTAGCTATCAAGGTCACATTGGTTGCTTTGGGTTCTGACTCTTAGTCATCTGGATGATCGTTTCTTCTGCAGCCATGTTTTCTTTTCTTTTTTTAAAAAATTTTATTTATCTGAGAGAGCACGTGAGAGAGTGAGCATGGGGCAGGGAGGGCAGAGGGAGAGGGAGAAGCAGACTCCCTGCTGAGCGAGATCACTACCTGAGCCGGAGGCAGACGCTTAACTGACTGAGCCACCCAGGTACCCCACTGCAGTCATGTTTTCTAATACATTTGGTAGCTGTTAAAATACAGGTGACCTTAAATGCTGAGGCTCCAAAGCCCTCTACAGCTGGCTTGTCCATTTGTATAGCATCTCAGTGGTGTATATTACAGCAAAGGCTCCAAAGCTCTCCTTACCTAGAGATTGGAGTAACACCCCCACCCTGAGAATCTCAGACTTCAGTCTTTGTTACTTTGGCAGTAAGGTAAGCTGTTTTTCTCAGGATGTGGGCCCTTTATTTAGGTGTTCTGTGGTAGACCCTCATTCTGTACTAGAACTCCTAGTGAAGTGCAAAATGTGAGCCATAAAGCGTTTTCTCTTCAAAGAATGAGATGATGTTTCCCTGAAATAGTATATCAGCCTTTAAAGACCTTTCCTTCCCCACCACTTTCTGGGGGAGCATGGTATTTTTAAAGCCTTAGGTAATTCATATAGAATACCATTACCCCAAAAGCTTTAACACACAGATCATAGGGTTTCTTTCCAGAAATATTGCCAGTAACACTTCATGGGCCAATACAAATTGAGAAAGGTCATTTTTCATTTTCTGGTGATAGCAGAATTTTGAATGAATGAAAGGGGAATAGTCTTTACCATTAGATTTTTTTTTTTATAGTCTTTAACCATAAGATTAACTGTAATCTCAGGGTGTTATATCTTGGAGGTATGGGGCAGTACCATACACGAAGGATCCTGATGATTAAGTTTGTATAACTTATATGTCAGCTGTCTTCAGGTGCAGCTTTGTTTTTGTCAGATACCAACCTTGACATGGACTTTTAAGTTTTTTCCAACCAAAACCAATGAGCAGTATAAGTTTTACAGGAGAGAAGAGTAGCTTTCTCTTGTTACGGTATTAAGAGGGATCCTGAAAGGAGAGCTGCTTATGCCTTGGTTTGTTTGTTTGTTTGTTTGTGTGTGTGTTTGTTTTTGAGAGGTGGTAATATTATAATATTACTTTTCCATTTCTAAAGGTAATATTTACATAAATAAAAACTGAGAAATTAGTGAAATTCTGGTAAAGGAGTTTGGTTGTAACATTTTAGCTTATATTCACATACAGCTATTATAATTCAGGAATCTGGCATATGGTAAACATATATAGAAATTCTGGTATTCCAAGAAAAAATTCAGAAAGCTTTTGTTTATTATTAACTGCAAATTAAGCAGATCTATATAGGCTCTTTGCCCTCCCTGTCCCAGTCTTAGAAACATATGGACTATTTGGATGGTTTAGGCCTCTAAAGCTATGTCCAGTATGGTAGCTTTGAGCCCCATTTGGTTATTGAGCACTGGAAATGTGACTCATTTGAATTGAGATGTGCTGTAAGTGTAAAATACACATCAAATTTTGAAGACCTAGTACCAAAAAGGAAGGAAAGAAGGAATTTGGTAATTGTTAAATTTTGATTACATGTTGAAATAATATTTTGGATCAGTTGGGTTAAGTAAAATATTAAAATTAACTTCACTTAAGTTTTACTTTTTTGATGTGGCTACTATTTGGCCCTCACTATATTTCTGTTGAATGTTGCAATTGGTAAAGGCTGTATTCTTCCCTCTAACATTACTGTGAGAACAGAGTCTAATAACTTTCAGTAGGTGGGTAACTTTTTTTTTTTTTTAAGATTTATTTATTTGAGAGGGAGAGAGAGAGAGAGAGAAAACAAGTGGGGGAAGGGGTAGAGGGAGAAGCAGACTCCCTGCAGAGCAGGGAACCTGACTCGGGACTCCATCCCAGGCCCCTGGGATCATGACCTGAGCTGAAGGCAGACGCTTAACCAATTAAGGCACCCGGGCGCCCCAGTAAGTAGGTAACTCTTAAGAGTATAAAGGATTTAGCTTGAAAACTTTAATAAAAATTAAAGCATTTAGATGTTTTTGACTATACCCAGTAAATAGCAGGGAGCTTTAAAATGGTAGGAGGCTTCTCATTAAAATGTTTGGAGCTTAGAGGTTACCTAGCTGAGACAAATAGGCTTTAGCTATCTCCAAAGAATTTTTGCTGCAGAATTCCCGAAATACAGAGTTTGTTACTAAATTTAGACAAAAAATAAAAGTGGAAAGCTGTTTTGTACTAGAGAGGTTTTTTGGGTTTGTTTGTTTGTTTTGTTTTGGCTCTGAACTAGTTCTGCCTTTTTTATATACCAATCCTTCATAGTTTTTTTGTGAAATTTCCTTCAGTGTTTGTTGAACTCACATATATCCTGGTGATTGAAATTTAGTTACTGAGTTGAATTCATTGGGCCTAACTCCTCCTTTTCATGGGATAAAATTTCTCCTAGAAGACTTTTCATTTTTACTTTGAAGTTCACGAGTATGCTTAGCACTGGACAGAGCTTAACCTCAAGCAATGATTCTCTATTATGGAAATTCTAACAGTTTTATGTCATGAAGAGTCTTAGCAAACCAAAATTTTAAAAGAATATGTAATTTATTGTATGGATATTTCATATGATGGGCAAATTGGTTAGACTTAGAGACAGTATTCTAAAGAGGTAAACTGCATGGATTTTGGAGACAGAGCATAATTTTTAACTTCCTAGCATTTACTACCATTTTCCCATCTGTACCATATGGATGTGGACCCCTGCCATTAGGAGCGATAAAAAGGGAGGCAGCTATAGTCCATTTACCAAAAAGAGCCTAGTCTCTTTTTTTCTTTATAAAGATTTCTTTATTTATTTTAGAGAGAGAGAGCAGGAAATGAGAGCAAGAGTCAGGGGGCAGAGGGAGAGGGGGAGAGAGAATCCCAAGCAGACTCCTGCTGAGCCCAACCCGGGGCTCGATTTCATGACCCCAAGATCATGACCTGAGCTGAAATCTAGAGCCAAACGCTCAACTGAGAGAGCCCAGTCTTAATTGAAGGTTACTCTACACAGTCCAGTGATTGTGCAGAACCATTTTTACTCTTCTTTTGTGTTTTTAAATAGATATAGAACCAACCTTGGATGAATAACTGGAAGACTAAGTCCACTGCCCTCCTTTTCTACATCTCTGTACTACCATTCTTGCCCCTACAACTATGCCCACTCCTGCCCCAAGTCCCAGCTTCATTCTGCCCCTCTGCTGGTTGTCTTTGTATTCAAATCTTGGTGCACCTGTTTCTGGGAGGAACACCAACAGGATAAACAGCTAACTCTTGGTGTTAATCTTCTTTCATAGCATAATTTCATTGTATTATTATACTAAAATACCACCAGTGGTGAGGATGGGAAGAAATAGTATAGGGAAGTGAATACAGCAGAGAGCCCTAGGCAGCCTCAGGGATGATGATAATACCTGCTTATCTCCAGGGATTCTTGTGAGAAATGAGAACTGTTGTGATTATTTTTAATTTTTTACTACTATAAGGCCTTATGAACATTTATTAAAATATTATCCCTTTATCAGTTTATTTCCTGAGCTCTTTATATATAGCTCTTTATCAGTGTCTGATTATATTTTGAGGAGAACCTTTATCACAAAGTGATTTAATAATGTTTATTAAACATTATTTATTATTAAATTATTTACATTTGTAAGTGCTTACAGAAACAAGGCTTGTGCTTCTGGGAAAATTATAAAGTACAAGTACTTGCATTTGGTTTTTACTGAGAATGCAAGTACCTTGTATGGATTTTGCTATTACTACCCATGAAGAGTTACTGAACAACTAGACCTGTGCTGTCCACTATGACAGTACTTGTCACATGTGGCTATAAAAAGCGAAAATAATTAAAGTTAAAAACAATAAACTGAGTTCCTCAGTTCTGTCTACATTTCAAGAGCTCGTTAGCTTCATATAGCTATTGACTGCCATTTTGGACAGCCTATATAGGATATATCCATCATAGCAGAAAATTTTATTGTACAGCACTGAGCTAGAGAGTGTGGGAAGATTAAATAACCAAGTGTTTTATTTAAATAGGAAGCACTATCAAAAAGTCTGAGGTATTTGCTACAAAAATTACTTAACTTATTTATGGGTTTACAGCATCTGTAAATATTGCAATGAATATTATAATTTTAGCTACAAATTTATCTACTTTCATATTTCTAAAGTGTTTTTTATTTTTATAAATAAATAAAATGTCAACTTTTACTGCCTCTTTGTTTTTCTTCCTTGTAGCCTAATATCATATTAGAAAGTTCCATTTGTTTTTGCAAAATTTAAGGATTTGGTTTTATTCCTTGGCCCTGGCCCTGTGACCTAAAATAATACTATTAGTATTAAATAATATTGATCATCTTCAGTATGAACGGTATGGTGGTGATTAAAATGTACCCTAGAAATAAGAGGTTGTAAAGCAGCACAAATACATATCCCATCTTTTGTAATTATAGGCCTTTGGAAATTTAACAATGAGAAACTTTACATTTCTCCTCTTACATGGTTTGTTTAGAGAATTGTTACGGTTTATAACTCTCTTATTAAAATATCATAATGCTAAGTGTTTTTCTTGTTTTAATCCTAGGAAGCTCTACAAAGGATCATTTCAACCCTGGCAAATAAAAATGATGAAATTCAGAACTTTATTGATACACTAAATCAAACACTAAAAGGAGTTCAGGTATTAATCTTTTTAAAAATGTTTGTGTAATATGTCACAGTGAATGATTGTTGGGCCAAATCAGAAGTATAAATATACTACATTAACTCTAGATTATAAATTAAAGGAGGTGAGAGTAAGGTTTTTCTTTTATTTATTTAAATGCATGTGCTTTTTTTTTTTTTTAAGATTTTATTTATTTGAGAGAGAGAGAGAGCATGCACGCACAAGTGGAGGGGAAGGACAGAGGGAGAGGGAGAAGCAGACTTCTGGCTGAGAAGGGAGTCTGATGTGGGGCTCGATCCCAGGACCCTGGGATCATGATCTGAGCTGAAGGCAGACACTTAACCAACTCAGCCATCCAGGCGCCCGCCTCAAGAGTAAGGTTTTTAAATGGTAGATAAATAAAAATGTTTTCCTTACTATTTCTGTACTGTCGGTGGAAAGGTCAAATAGTAAGGAAAGAAGAAGACTGCAATAGTAGTTGGTAGGGAATATTATAGTGCTCACTTTTGACCCTTTCCATTGTAGATTTGTCTTTTGTAATTCCAATTAAGAACAAATTATATTTTTTCGGAGTACTGGGAAGTTAACCGTTTCTTTTACAATAAATAGTGGAAGGAAAATGTGGATGGTAAGAGGTCTGCTTATAGAACTGGAAGAAAGTAAAAAATAAAAGTAAAAAAGTGCCTAATGAGAAAGAGGAATACTTAAGGAAATGGTCCCAGGTTTGGGGAGATAATCCATACTGTATATAATCAAATGTTGATGAATATGCCTTAGTGAATTTAATGGTCATTTTTTGGTGAAGTAAACAAGATTTATAGGACACTTGTTGACAGTAAATCCTTTTCTGTGGTTTTTGTTTGAACCTAGGTTATTGCCTGGGTCTTGGCCTGTTAAACCTTATGGTCCTTGTATTTCCTTTACTTCTGAATTTGTTGTAATTGAAGTTAGTTGATTAAGATCTTCACCACTTTAACTGTCTTTCCCAAACTATTTTACTGGAAAATTTGGTGAATCTATGAATCTACTGTCTTTAAATAAGCAAAGCTCGTTGTCTTAAGGCTCTTGATCTATATATAAGAGAATCATCACATTTGACATCTGGAAAAAGAGACTGTGAGCTAGCCCAAACTATTTTTCTGGTTAGTAAATTATTAGTATTCTACCTTAGAATCCAGAAAAAAAATAGAGGGGGAATTTAGCTACATTCTTGTCCCTGGAGATGGGAGCATAAGAGGTAGTAGGCAAGAGACTGTAAGGATGTGCCCATTGGTTTGAGTAGTCCATTCTCTTTTTACTGATGAGTAAACTGAGGTCCAGGAATTTAAGTGGCTTGTCCGAGGTCACACTGTTACTAAGTGGTTAATGCAAGATTTGACTTAGGTCCTTTGCCTACCAGACTGCACATTTCTTTTGCCACAGCTTGTTCTTTATCACTGTAAGTCAATTAGTAAAATGATTAACACCACTTTTGGTAAGACTCCAGTGAGGTGATGTCTGGCTTTTATAAAAATTAATAAGCAAAAGGGGCACCTGGGTGGCTCAGTCGTTAAGCTTCTGCCTTTAGCTCAGGTCATGATCCCAGGGTCTTGGGATCGAGCCCCGCATTGGGCTCCCTACTCTTCTGGAGAGTCTGCTTCTCCCTCTCCCAGTCCCCTGCTTGTGTTCCCTCTCTCGCTGTATCTCTCTCTGTCAAATAAATAAATAAAATGTTTAAAGAAAAATTATAAGCAAAAGATTGGTTTATGTTATTACAGTAGATTCTACGTATTAGTTCTCTTAACCAGTGCCTAAATTGAAAAATGCCTGGGGCACCTGGGTGGCTCAGTCGTTAAGTGTCTGCCTTCGGCTCAGGTCTTGATCCCAGGGTCCTGGGATCGAGCCCCACATTGGGCTTTCTGCTCAGTAGGAAGCCTGCTTCTCCCTCTCCCACTACCCCCTGCTCGTGTTCCCTCTCTCGCTGTCTCTCTCTCTGTCAAATAAACAAATAAATAAAATCTTTAAAAAAAAATTAAAAAAAAAATTGAAAAATGCCTAACATAATTTCTTCTGTGTCGTAATTGCTGCAAGTGTTGGATATTGCTCATCTAGAGATTTCACACATATTTTAAGTTATTGTTGAAATACCAGCATCTTGCTTAATTGAGGCAGTGAGGAACTCTGGGAAGTCAGCAGGCTTGAAATGCTTTATTGATTCTACCTCCGGTAACTAGTTGTGTGGCTTTGGGCAAGTCACCTTTCTGTATTTTAACTCCTAAAATTTAGGAGTTTGACTACAAATTCTAGTCAGTAGATGACTTCTGAGTTCTTTCGAGCACTAAAATTCAGTGTTTGATAAATCTCTTACATCCAGTAAGGAATTGCTTGGTCTTTTAAGTTCTGTATATCTTATGTAAATGCACTGGTTTAGACAACCTGAAAGATTTTAAGAGTTCACAAAATTAGCCCTGTCCCTGTATGTGCACACTATTCTTCAGTTATGGAATCAAAATCTCGAATATTTTTATTAGAATGCACCATCGATGATTCTGATGCACAACAAGGGTCACGAACCACTGGCTTAGGGTCTGCCTTGGAACCTGAAGGTCTGGACAAGTTGGCATCCTTAAAACAACCTTTCACGTTGTCTTGTGGAAACAGTGTTCTAAAAGGTGAAAAGAATATGGGCTAGTCCATAAAAAGCTGCTTAACTCACAGCATAACTGCGATAGTGCTGTCAGCATTAGCAGCCAGCTTCTAGGGTTTACTTATTTTTAAAGCCTATGTCACATACTAGAATTTTGTTGTTTATATGATTTTAGCCTGAGGTAGTTTATACTGTGAATCTGTTTTCTCCTTTGCTAAGCGTATCTTTTAGTTTTCCAGTGTTTGACAGCTTCAGTAAAATCATTGTTTTGTTTATTAAACAGGAAAATTCTTCTAACATACTTTCGGAGTTAGATGAAGAATTTGATAGTTTATATTCTATTTTGGATGAGGTGAAAGAAAGTATGATTAATAGTATCAAGCAGGAACAAGCTCGTAAGTCACAAGAGTTACAGGTGAGATCACTTAACATATTTAAATATGAATAATTTTAGTCTAATACTTGATTTATTGACAGCAAAAATCAGTGAATTTCTGTGAATAACTACTTTTATCTTCTAGAAAAATGATTATTAACTTTGTTTTGGTTATAGATATCTTGTTTTTTCTTAACTGTGATAAAAACCCAAGATTTACCCTTATAACCATTTTTAAATGTACAATTCAGTAGTGTTAACTCTGTTGACATTGTTGTGTAACAGATCTCTAGCACTTTTTATCTTTTAAAACTGGAACTCTATACCCATTGAACAACAACTTCCTGTTTGCCCCTTACCCCACACCTGGCAAACACCAGTGTGTTTCCATGATTTTGATTATTCCAAATACCTCATATAAGTGAAATTATTCAGTATTATGGCTCAGGTCATGGTCTCAGGGTCCTGGGATTGAGCTCCGCGTCAGTCTCTCTGCTCAGCGGTGAGTCTGCTTCTCCCTCTCCCTCCTGTGATCTCTCTCGCTTTCATTCTCTCTCAAATAAATAAATAAAATCTTTAAAAAAAATAAACTGAGATGTGACCTATAACATTATGTTAGTTTTAGATGTACAATGTAGTATTTTAGTTTTTATACATAGTGCAAAATGACCATCAGAGTAAGTCTAGTTGACATCCATCACCACACAGTTATACGTTTTTTTCTTGTGATGAGAACTTTTAAGATCTACTCTTTTTTTCTGAGACTGTTCACAAATTATTGCTTTAAATGTATGTCATATATTTTTTTCATCAGTTTCAGAGGTAGAATTTAGTGATTCATCAGTTGCAGATAATACCCAGTGCTCGTTACATCAGGTGCCCTCCTTAATGCCCATCACCTGATTATCTCTTTCCCCCACTCACCTCCCCGTCAGCAACTCTCAGTTTGTTTCCTATAGTTAAGAGTCCCTTATGGTTTGCCTCCCTCTCAATTTTCATCTTATTTTATTTTTCCTTCCTTTCCCCTATGTTCATCTGTTTTGTTTCTTAAATTCCACATATGAGTGAAATCATATGGTATTTGTCTTTCTCTGACTGACTTATTTCGCTCAGCATAATACCCTCTAGTTCCGTCCACATCATTGCAAATGGCAGGGTTTCATTGTTTTTGATGGCTGAGTAATATTCCACATCTTCTTTATCCACTCATCTGTCAATGGACATTTGGGCTCTTTCCATAGTTTGGCTGTTGTGGACATTGATGCTATAAACATTGGGGTGCACGGGCCCCTTCGAATTACTGTGTTTGTACCCTTTGGATAAATACCTAGTAGTGCAATTGCTGAGTCATAGGGTAGTTCTATTTTTAACTTTTTGAGGAACCTCCATACTGTTTTCCAGAGTGGCTGCACCAGTTTGCATTCCCACCAACAGCGTAAGAGGGTTCCCCTTTCTCCACATCTTTGCCAACATCTGTTGTTTGCTGAGTTGTTAGTTTTAGCCATTCTGAGTGGTGTGAGGTGGTATCTCATTGTGGTTTTGATTTGCATTTCCCTGATGCTGAGTGGTGTTGAGCATTTTTTCATGTGTCTGTCGGCCATTTGTATGTCTTCTTTGGAGAAATGTCTGTTCATGTCTTCTGCCCATTTCTTGACGATCATTTGTATCTTGGGTGTGAAGTTTGATAAGTTCTACTTTCTTAGCAATGTTTAAATATACAGTACAGTAGAGGCACCTGGCTGGCTCAGTTGGTAGAGCATTCGATTCTTGAACTTGGGGTCTTGAGCTCAAGCCCCACAATGGGCCTAGAGCTTACTTTAAAAAATATATACAGTATATTATTAATTCTTTTCACCATGCTGTATATTACATCCCTAGGACTTATTTTATAACTGGAAATTTGTACCTCTTGACCACCATCACCCATTCATCCATATTTTTAAATTTTCTGGTAGTAGCCATCTTAATGGGTGTGAGATGATACTCTTTGGAAGTGGTGACTGCAAAGATGTTAGGACCATTTTCACTTCCTGTATCATCACTTGAGATCTTCGTGTTTTCCAGTGATTCCATTGTTTTCTTTTTTTTTTATTGTACATCCAATTATCCTTTATAACTCTTAATACTTGCCTCTCAATGCCACAAAATTTTGGCAATTTTTTTTTTCATAGGAATAGTGATCTAGGGGAGATGAAGAGATACTGAGATGACAGTAGGCTGCAAAGTAAGACTGAGTTGTTGAAATACAGGCTTAGTGAACATAACTTCATTGTTGTGTTATGATTCAAAGGAATAGCTAGGATGGTATCAGCCTAATGGTAATTCAAACCATAAAGCTTTTTTGGAATAGTTTAAAAACCAATTATTAAAAAGAATCACAACTTGGCTACCAATGCCATTTCTTTCTTTAGTTGGAGACAGTAGAACATCTCTGTTCTTTTGGGTTCATAAACTTGATAGCATGTTGTTTTCATTAAAATTTTATCACTCTAAATAACTGACAAGTTACTGTCTTTAAATTATATTCCTTTGTACCCTTTTTTTAAACTTTTCCTCTTGACTTGAAAGCAAATTCATAGCATTTTCTTTCTTTTTTTTTTTTTTAAAAGATTTTATTTGAGAGAGAGAGAGAGCGTACCCGCAGGGGGAGGGGCAGAGGGAGAGGGAGAAGCAGACTCCCCGCTGAGCAGGGAGCCCCATATGGGGTTCGATCGCAGGATCCTGAGATCATGACCTGAGCCAAAGGCAGACGCTTAACCAGCTGAGCCACCAGGTGCGCCCATAGCATTTTCTTAGAATAAGATATTTTATCTTAAACTTTGACCTCAGATTGGATTCTTTCACTTTAATAGTTTCTTGAGATATATTGCTTATTTTTTTTGTTATTTTTTACTTTAATATACTACATTAACTTAGTCTCCCCTAGTGATCCTGTGTAGACCATTTGTAGCTACCATTTTGTTCTCAGTGATTTTGCTTAAACTTTTCATAAAGCTCTTATACAAATGGGATATTTCAAATGGTGGTTTGTTAATTATTCTTTGGAACTCATAAGAGGAACACTAGGAATAGTAGTATTTTTAGGAAATTGTGGTTAGGTTCTTAGAATAATACATGAAAACCTATTTTAACCCAAAATATGGCAAAATTATTCTCCTTTTCCAGAGATATAACACATTCAGAAACCAATAAAATGAGCCATAGTTTATCCTTAGTGCTGATCTTAAGGGATACCTAAGTAGATTTGAATATGGAATAGATAGTAGTAAATAGATACTAATATTCTGAAGGAGAACCTTGGGTACATTAAAAAACTTAGAAATAGATCTGTTTCTTTGTTTAAAGGTATCACTAACAATATTTTTGCACGACTGGGCTTAGTTTTAGACCACAGATGATAGAGTGACAGAGAACTGAATAAGAAAGACGACTGGTACATGAAATTAATACATCACTCTAACAGGGCACATCACTGTAACAGTTACCATCTTTTGTTCCTCTTTATTCTTTTTGAAATCTTGGCACTTGCATTTGTGATTCCTATGTTATCCAATTTTGGAAATTATAAATTAGCATTTATGGTAGTATGTATTACTTGAGTAATATGATGAATGGAGTACTAAAATTGTGCTCAACTGTATGTACCTGTAACTTGATTCATAAACTTTAGTTTAAATTGTTAAATATCATCAAGAAACCTAGTCTTCATTTATAGAGGATGTTTTCTGCAGATGGATTATTTTGATATTTTAATTTAAATTGTTGATAGTTAAAAAAAATAAATTGTTGATGGATTTCTGACAGCCCTGACTGAGAAAAATCTGTAAGTAAATTTGACCTGAACTATTTATAATTGCTTTATTTTGTGTTGTGTTTTTAAATGATGACTGTATCTGTATCTGTATGCAGTTAAGCTATTTTGGACAAATTATGGAAAGATGTTAAGTACAATATAAAGGACAGTTAAAATTTGTTACATATATGACTAGTGAATATGTTATTTTAATAGCTCCCTAAAATATTTTTTGTTAAGTTTTTGCTATTAAAATTGTAAGTTCATTATAACAGTATATATTTAAGGTTCTCACGGAAATAGGAAATTTTATTTTAAAGATTTGTTATTGTTTTTTAGAGTCAGCTCAGTCAATGTAATAATGCCTTGGAGAACTCGGAAGAACTACTAGAATTTGCAACACGGTCACTAGATATAAAGGAACCTGAAGAATTTTCAAAGGTATAAAAAAACCAGCCAAAAAACCTAAACTAACCACTTAAATAGGAGGGCCTTATTTTAAAAAACGATGTTTTCCCTTTCAGTTTTGGATTTATTAAGTCATTTCTAATAAAAAAGTCTTTGTATTTCTTAAGTAAAATGCTATCTATTCATTTATTACAAAGTGGACACCTGGATATATGTGTCTTTAGGGTCATGAACAAATTATTTAATTTCTCTTTAATGCTTTATTCAGATGAATCAAGTTATATTTTCCTTTTCAGTTACATCCCAATTATTGGTCATTTATTTTAAGGGTACTTGTGTATTTTAGCTGAGTCATACCTTTGTTATAAATGTTTCATGACTAAGGAAAGAAGATTAATATTGCTATTAACATTCTTAAAAATCTAGTTTTATATTCCTTTCCTTCTTTGAGCTGATTGGGAAAACATCACTTGATGCATATGAGCACTGTAACCTAGTGAAGTTTGCTATTAAATTTATTATTAAATGTCCCACTGTTTAGTGTAATTGTTTGAATGTTTTATTAAAATATGAAAATGTAGGTTCTTATTTGAAGGGTATGTTTGGTATGAAGTATAAACAGTAGAATAATAAGACTGGTAATGTTTTAAGCTAAATCCTGGAATTTAAGAGATTCTGAATTCTAGATTCTAATTTTTATTTTAACTAGAGTCATTTTTAAATGATTACCAAATTATCAAATCAAATCTCTATTTGATGTAGAATATATTAAAAAATGGTGTGAGAGAAGTGGCAGCTTGAGCTATATAATTAGGAAAATATATATTGTGTAGTAATCTTAGCAAGATAAGATATTTGAGTTTGATATTAATTTCTTGGTCTTTGTGGACTATGTAGTGAATTTCATTAGTCTTAGAAAGGTGGCTTTATAATCCATTTGTGTTCATCTAATACTTTCATGATTTTTCTGTGAACTTGAAGGTAGAAAAATCTTCCTTGAGAAGGTAACATTTGGTGGCTTACATCCCTGCATTCTGAAAATGAATTTTAAAAATTGGTGCCTTTTAATGAAATGAACCAAAACAAAAGTTCTTTTGCTACAAATCCGTGAACTAATTAATCCTTGAATTTAGAGGTAGATTGTAAGTAGGTTCATCTTTGCACTTGGTAGGACTTGCTATATATAGGAATTATGAGGAAAATGTATCATACTTTAAGTACTTTAGAATATAGTTATCCATCACCTATTCAGAGGACTTTTATGGGATAACCTCAAATATCTGGAACATAGCCAAAAAAAACAAGTAAAAAATGTCTTGAATCATCAGAATTAGTGTCATAGAGTTTATGGGCAGGAATTCATTTTCTTTTTTCATGATAGTTTCTCAGAATCTAGTGACTATTATATACATGGTGCTACTAAATTTTTAGTTTTTTCTTTAGTTTCCTTGTCGTTAACAGAGTCCCCTTCTAGTGGAGTGGGGCAGCTGTTAATGACAGGCATAATCATAGCAACAAGAATTAACTGTTGAGAGCCTGAGAGTGAGGAAGAAGACAGGAAAACCATAAAACATGGACAGAAGTACTCAAAAACAACTTGAATCCAATTGCATTTAAGTAGGGATTGATGCTCGGAAAAACTGTGATCAAGTTTGTTTCTCCCAAGATTCCCTTTCTATTATTTTCAGACCTCTCCCCTTCCTCTCAAAGGCTACTGTTTTCTCTCTTTCCTTTGTCCTTTCCCACTTTGTTAAAACTTTTTCCCAGCTGATTGTAAATTGTAAAGGTTCTGATAAAATAAATTACATTGTGGTTTAAACATATTTTCTCAGTGTTCCATGTTGCTTCTTATTTTATATTTTTGGTTTTCCAGCATTTTGTAGTACTGCTTAATAGCTTAAACCATTTGGAAATGTGGTGAAATAAATTGTCAGTGTTACCTACCTAGAAATTGGAGTTTATTGTTCAAGAAAAATGCTTAACTGGGAGTTGTTTACAATTATATTCTTAGTACATCCACATAGTATCCAAATAATGGTTTGATTCCAAGTCAAAAGCCAAGATCCCTTGTTTCGCCAGGTGCATGGACTATAGGCTTGCCTCAAAGACCAAATTGCTGACAGAATAGGGAAGATGACTTTGAAGATTAATTATTGGAATTTGAAGAATAATTATCTAGTATGTTGTTAGATATTTGGAAAAAGAAATTCTTTTAAGGTGTACTGTTTATGAATATCCCATATTAAAGTGATTAAATCAGATTAATATGAACAGTTCATGGGCACAAAAAAAGCATAGGCTAAAATCCAGTCCATGAGTCTTTTTAGACTTCATTATCTTCAAAAAGAGTACTTTAAATACTGATATTTAAATGATCACGTTGCAGTACCTCAGCATGAGAATTGAATATGAAGCTATGCTGTTTACTAGTATTAGACAATCTGAAAATGAGTAAAAATGGCACAGATGGGAAAGGATTTTGGAATATACTTTCAGTAATTTTTTAAAATTTGGCATTACAAATTGGTTTTATTTTCACTATTTTTTTTAATTGTTAGAAGTTTGGTTGATAGTAAATATATGAAGAAGGATCACCAGCATATGAAATTTGGATCATTTGCTTTATTTCTGGATGGACAAGTAGCCAAAACCCCACCAAACCTGGCTTCTCTGCTAATAACTGGCCTGCAGAGCATTGCTTGGATCGTTTGACAAAATTAATATTTCTATTCTCCCACCCCTGAATTTAGAACTTGAATTCTACTTAGGAAAAGAGCTGAGTCTGTGGGGCAATTTCCAAGTCACTAAGCATCCACTTCCTCACTGTCTCGCCACACATAACCCAATTGTCAGACTAGAAGGGAGTGAATGGTTACCTGTACATGGAGCCTTCAGTGGAATAAAAAGTACAGAGTGGGGTGAAAGGGGAACAGTGTCTTCTGACTTGATCACAAATGAAAAGGGAGAATGGATTTTGTGTATTTTCCACTTCAGACTCACAGTCACTCGCCACTGGCATATTGTCCGGTTAGTGTCATCCTCTGACCACTGGGAGGGAGGAGCAGACGAGGGGTAGAAGCTCACTATGTTTTCAAGGGAAGAGGTGTTGGCAGAAGTGCTTTCTGTGGGTTGAAGTCAGGAATGCTGAGAGAGGAGAGGACCTTCACTGAAAGCATGCATGTTTCAGTTATGAAGGCAGTTTAAAAACAAATGTAAATATTTGTTAAGAGTAGCCCAGACTAATTTTTCACCTTTATTTCATTTGTGGGTGTTTATGTCTTACAGAAATATAGTTTCCTATTATATAAGTATGCTTAGTCATAGAACAGATGTATGCAGTACTGTATTAAAAGTTTATTTCAAGTTGTTTACTATAGCTTTCTGAAGACTAAAATGATCATAGTTTTTGAAAAGTAGTTCTTTATATAAACAGGTAAATATATAGAAAATATAAAACTCTTAACATATGGAATCAACTGCTTTGCAGTGTTTTTTTGTTTTGTTTTGTTTTTAAAGCTGGTATTTTTGCCAAAAGGAAAATAGCATTTTGAAGCTATCTCTTTTTCACTTTCTCTTACGTCCCTTTCATTTCCCAAGTCATTCCTTAATACAGTATCTTGGGGGTGAGGGTAGGATTCTCAATTATGTATTGTAAAAAATACTGGGAAAGTATTGTATGTTTGCCCCTTAGTCATTTTCAGTTTGTCTCAAGGAAACATTACAAAAATTTCTATCCCAAATCTAGTAGGAAAATCTGAAGTATAAAACTATGTGAACATACAGACAAGACTTGAAAAGTTTCTCAGTGTTGTGTGGCATTCAGAGTGTTAGTAGGAACTCTATTGGGCTTACCTGCAAATTAAAATAAAGACAGATTCTGTCAGGCAAATGCCAATTTTGAAATCTAGTTTTTGCTAGATTCATCATTTTGACAGTGTGAGTGTTTTTTTCTCTGTTGTTATTCAGAAACAGATATACAGTTGGCCCTTAAACAACATGGGGATTATGCGCACTGACCTCCATGTAGTTTAAAATCTGTGTGTGACTTTTGACTCACCCAAAACTTAACTATTCATAGCCTACTTTTGACGAGAAGACTTACCTATAACATAGTCAATTAACGCATATTTTGTGGTATATGTATTATATGCTGCATTCTTACAATAAAACTAGAGAAAATAAAATATTACTAAGAAACTCGTAAGGAAAAGAAAATACACTTACAACACTGTGCTGTAAAAATCCTGGGCATATAAGTGGACCCACGCAGTTCAAACCTGTGTTGTTCAAGGGTCAACTATATTATTTTTCTTGCTTTTTATTAATACTCTGATTTTAACTAACTTTTCCCTTGCGGCCTCTTCATTTCAGCCTATATTTCAGAGAATTAGATTGTTAAAATGCTTAATTTATTTTGGATAAATTTTAAAAGTTGCTGTGTGCAAATAAGATGGCTTAGGATGGACTTTTAGAGTTCGAAGATACTTTAGTGCTCATCACTTTATAGATGAGATAACTGAATCCTAAAAGAGTTAAGTGACTTGCTGGTTAGTGTTGTATGAAACTCAGATCTCTTAAGCCTTGGTCTCATGCTCCATATTTTTTGCTGAGTTTTAGAACTTTTGCTTTGGGAAGAAATTTGGAAATCTCAAATTTTGTTCTTTTTGGGTAAATGATTCATTGAGTACAATACGGAAGATCTAAAACTTCTTTATTTTATTATTATTCCCATTTTAACTATTTAGAAAATACTATTCGGTTAGCTGCTCCACAGTAGAGTTATTTTAGGGTACTTTGCATCTAACATCTTTCTATAAAAGGAGAAAAATCGGGCACCTGGGTGGCTCAGTCGGTTAAGCGTCTGCCTTCAGCTCAGGTCATGATCCCAGGGTCCTGGGATCGAGTTCCGCATCAGGCTCCCTGCTCAGCGGGGAGTCTGCTTCTCCCTCTGCCTGCCGCTCCCCCTGCTTGTGCTCTGTCTGTGTCAAATAAATAAATATTTAAAAAAAGAAAAGAAAAGAAAAATGACGATATCAAGAAGAAATACAGAAACAATAAGATCTTAACCTTTAGAGTGCTTGCTAAATTCATGGAAGAAAATAGTTTCTATATCTACTTAGAGGAGATTAAAAACAAGAGAGATTGGGAAAAGATCTGGCTTAAATTCTTTATACTTTATTGGTAATTATGAAGAACCATTTGTGAATACTCCTACTTGTACTCTTGTTACACGAAGTTTGGTCTGAGGTGACAGATTCCTAAAACTGATAAAGGATCAGAATTGTAAGATTTATTTTTAAAACATTTAGAGAGATGGAGGAAGGGAATGAGAGAGAAAGAAGCCATCTCTGAATAAAGAGAAATGAAGTGTTGGCAAACAAGATTTCAGTAGAAGATTGAAATAGAAATAGTGATTAAAATTGAAATTGAAAATAGTGATATTGAGCAGGGTAATATAGCTAATGTTTCTTGAAGGCTTTCAAATAATATACAGTAGCATTACCCCAAAATCTAAAGATTCGACTGAGACCTGTTCATAACTCACTAAGTGGAATTATATAGATGCAAATAAATATGTTAGAGATAGAGCAGTGGTAAATTCTGGAATCATTTGGTACTTGGTAAACAGAGATGTTTAATTGACAAAAACACATCACTCTTGAAATTGAAACTTAGAGGAATCAAGCAATACAGTAATGTGTATCTTTTGGATAGATTTCTACTTTGGGAGAAGAAATTCCAGAAAAAAATTAAACAATTTATTTTCCAATTTAAGATGTTTCTTAAAATTAGGCCCTTTTAGAGAAGTATCTTCAGAATTTGAGACTTTCTACCCTTTTATCATTGCATAGAATAACTTTTTCAACCCCTTCTGCATTTACACAGTGTATATACTGTTAAATTCGAACCTAAATGAAAGAGGAACCGCTGAGTCTTCAGTTTGATCACTTGGGTATGTTTATATATAAATGCACAAGACAACAATTTTTCCAACATTATTTGGCTTTTCATCTGCTCCTTTTCTGGTTTGTCACAAGCAGCCTAGTACATTAAATGATAAGAAAGCTTTACATGCATGTACACATGTGCACACTTGTACACAGACACACTAAAAAATGGCACCTTAACTAAGTTAAGTAATACTAGACACAAAATTGAATCATTATGGTCAGTTTAAAAGACAGTATTGGGGGTGCCTGTCTGGCTCAGTCAGTAGAGCATGTGATTCTTAATCTCAGGGTCATGAGTTTGAGCCCCACATTGGGTGTAGAGATCACTTTTAAAAAATTGTTGTAAGGAAATTAAACATATATAGTGTATAATGTTCTTGAAAGATGAAAGAAAATCTCTGTTAAAAAAAAGACAGTTATGGTCTTCATATTATTGGGTTCTTTGAGAGTGATTGGTAAGTAACATTCTTCTAACCAAGTTCTAAACCAGTTAGGAAATAAGATAAAGCAATAAAGCTGATAAGAGGCCAAATACCAATCAAATGATATTGGAGAATTTAGCTTATATCAGTGGGCAAGCGTTCTAATATTAATCCTAGAGTTAGTCAAACTTGCCCACTTAGGTGTGGTCAATACAAGGGTACGTCAGCTCTGTGTATGTGTGTGAGAGCCTGTTTCTGTGAAACTTCCTACGTAGAGGGAAAGAACAGAATATATGTTCTCTGTAGACAAGCAAGCTGCCAGAAAGAGGGAAAAATAGCTGAGCTACTTATTTCTAGTTTCTCCTTTCAAATCATAATCAGATTAAGTCCTTTCGCCTCACCCAGAGAAATGAAGGAATAGAAGAGGCTAAAGGAGTAATGCTAGTGGCACTTCTCCATAGGTAAAGAAACACCAAGAGCAGAGGAGTTTCCTATTTCTCTCTCCTGACATTTATATTAAAATCTTTGGTTATAAATCTAGCTGTAATGACAATTTTTAAAAATGAGTGTAATTGACTTTCCTAACATTTCTTATTCCTAGTACCAAAGTAGTGTTATGACTTAAGACCCATATTAATGCCACCAAATTGGGTTGTTTGCTGTAGAATGTGGAGCTTGGAAAGGATCTGTAGAAACAGTAAGGACTAAAATTTCTTAATAAAGGAAAGAGAATGATTAGTATACAGGTCTCACAATTGATTATGGTAGTGTTGGAAATGTGTCATATGCTGATCTCCTAAATGTCAGTTCTGGTTTTTTGTGTAGAAAGGTACTCAGATCAGAATATTTTAGGATGGGTATAAAAATGACCAATACCAAATAAGAACAAGATTAGAACTGAAGAAGAGAGGTAATAGAAACATTGTTAAATTTAATAATTATTAATATTACCATGTGCCAAGGTTTATGCTAGGCCTAGGTAGGGTGTAGAGCAAAACAGCCATGTTTTACGTTGGATGCGTTGTTAATTATGGTGGTTAGTTTGGGGGAAAAAAGCTTTTGTTGAATATATTATATATAAATGTGAAGGGGACAGCGGGTTTTGTGTGTATTTTTCATTGTTTTTCTGTATACTGTACAGCACCAAGTGATAACTATGCCCTTTCCTAAACTTCTGCTAGCATTCTCAAAAAAAAAAAAAAAGATATCTCATGCCGAGTAGGTTTAAGTTAGCAGCTTCTATGAAGTCATCTCAGGGAAAGACCTTATTGCCAGAAGTATTTCTCTGGTTTCTCCCTGTCTGAATTTTTGTCATTATAACTTTATTCTTTGGGGTAAAGGATTGAAGAACTGCAGCCCAGTTTTATATGTTAGCAGGCAAGCTCTCAAAATGCAAAGTCTTTGCCCAGGGAAGGCATATAGAGAAAACTTGGAATAACCATGATGAAGTGGTGAAAGAGATCATTGAAGAAAAATTGGAGAGCAGATTTAAAATGTATAAGAAAACCATTAGGTTGCATAGAAATGTGTGCCCCATGAAGGAGATTGATTGTTCTAGTTGAGTGTCAGACTGAATTGGAAGTGGAGGTATATTTTGATGATCTTAAGGTAAGGAAAAATGTGTATAGTCATCTGGAATTAGTTTGAAGTGTTCAATTTTCCTCCTTTTGAGGTGATTTATATGGGGTCTGGATTTTTTTTTTTTTTAACTATAGTTCTAACATCACATTATGTAAGCTGATGTGAACTGTACAGATTTCCTGTAATTCATGTTTTGGTGACTGTGAACTAATCTATTCCAGGGTTTATATCCTAACTTTTCTTGCATGTCACTGCCATTGAAACTTGCATGAAAAGCACTAACTGCCTTCTTTCTCTTCTCCCTGATTTGCTCCAAGGCTGCCAGACAGATCAAGGATAGGTATGGTATAAAACCTATGTTTTTATATAAGTATCAATATTGAAGTCAGAAATGAAATTCAAGAACAGTTTCTTTTTAGACTTTCATTGGTTAAAATGAAAATACCTAATGGCCATGTACAAAAAAAGAAAATCTCTTTTGCATATCTTCTGGAATAAACAATGTATCAGCAAGATTTTTTTAAAAACATAGTTGTGGACAATTATGTACTCCCAAAAGAATTTCATTTCTGGTATAATATAGTTAGTTTTAGTATAGTTCTTAATTAGCTATGAATGGATAGAGACCCATTTTGGATAATTAAAAAATACGTAGTCCTGGAATGTGTTTTTTTGTTGTTCACAAATTTTATAAGTATGTCTTATTTTCTGAGAAGTCATAGCATTTTTAATAGTCCTTAAGAGCTAAAGCTCCCCTGTTTGACTGCTCTCCTGTTTAACACCTTTGTATTCTCATTCCATCCTGTTCCTGGTGCCATCTCTTCTGTTTCTCATGCCACTACTGTCTAACGTGTGGGAAGAGAAAATGAAAGAAAATGATGAGACTGTCTTAAAAGGTCTTTCTCATTGGTAGAGCCAGGATTAAGAAAGGTAATTTAGTATTTGCACTAATGAAAACACCAAAGGGCCAGAAGAGCTGCTGGCAGTTCTGGATTGAGTTACCCCAGAGGGGATGGTTTTGATGTTCCTGGCTAATCACTGAGCTTTGACTGTAGTGAGATTATCACTTAAGGTTTCTTCCTTTGAGGATTATGAGATTCTCTGAAAGGCATAGCTCTTCAAAGCACCACTCTGAATCCTAGATTAAATTATTTATTCTTCATCAGGTAATTCACAAAATTATTCATCATAGATTGTGTGAAAACCAGTGTGTCTATTGTTAATTTTGGCTGAAGTCTTCAATTCTGTTTTTCTGATGGTCTTTTGTTTGACTGGAGCCAAGATTCACATGGCACTCATAGCACTCTTAGCACAAAAACTAATTTTTATGCAGTTTTGGTATATTTTATATCAGGGAGTGGTTAAAGACATGGATCATCTTATCAGTCCTAGATGTAGAAAGGTGATTATGAGAGTTTGAAGGTGAAAAGTATTGGCTGTATGAGGAGTGGATGCTCGTAGGTAGGTCAGTTTTTTGGATAAGGTATAATTGGGTTGTTGTCTGCTGGAATTTGCTACATGTAATCCATCTTTCACTGTGGTTAGATTATTCTTCTGTTTAGCCACTTACTCCACTAAGTCTTGCTATGGTCTCTGATTTTCTGGATTAGAAGTCATTTCCTAATCAGGCTTTGGCCTATCCAAGGACTTTGCGAGGACCCTTGCAAGATCTTCTCTTGTCCTCTCCTAGGAATCTATATGGTTCTGTGCTTCCAAGAATCCTATCCTTACCCCTGACATCTTTCTCTATCCAGATTTGTTTGTCAGAATTTAATGATGAATTTTCATGGTTGAACGCAAAGCTTCAGTGAAGCTTGACTTCTTTGCCTCTTCTAAGCCCATTTCTTGGCTTGATTTCGTCAGTTTCCAGGTGATAGCAGGAGTCAGGGTTCCTTTTCTCTGTCAGCGCAAACTCCCCCCCCCCAAAAAAAATTATACATTATTTATTTTGGCTACCCATGAAATTTTTACTTACTGACCAAGAACACTTCTGGGTCTTGGCTTAATTTTTTAAACTTGATTTTTAACTTCAAAATGTCCAGGTTTCTCTGATATATATGTATTACATATATATTGGTATTAGGTACTCTCCGAGGAAACAGGCTTCTAGAATTCCATAATTGCCATTTATGATATAAAAATAATTTAAATATATAGTCATAGTAAAATAATTTTTACTAAGGGAAGAAAGGATCATTCCCTTATATTGAGGGCAGAAGTGGAATTTTAAGGAGGAGTGTGTAACACCTGAGCAGGGAATCAAATATATAAAAATGAAAGCATCTGTGAGAACTGAATATTTATCATTTGTTGTGATAGAAGTTATGCAGGAAAAACAGTGGGAATGACAGGAAAAACTAAGCAACTACAATGAAAAGATAATAGCAGATCTCTGTAACTTTACAAATCACTGGTATGTATTTACGGATGCTTTTAGTAATGTTGGAAGATGACTAGTTGAGGTTTGTTGTGGTCTTACGGTTCTTGAAAGAAAAGGGTCATGAAAGGGTGAGTCAAGTTAGATACTTTGAGGAAATAGAAAGTGTTCATCCATATGTTTTGCAGTTATTTTTTCTTTGTAAAAAGGAAACTAAGGGGGAAAGGATCTTTGTATTCAGCTGTACTATAGGAAATAAACCAAGAAAGTCAAGGTGAATGAAAACATTCCTAACCATATGGATCCTGTAATGTTAGAGAATTATCTATGGATTTTAGGTTGATTTGGGTTTTCAGGCACAATTATCTAAATATTCAGTTTAAAAATAAAAAATTCAGCCTTTTGAAAAATTATAGCATTGTTGTACATCTAAGTTGGTTTATGGAGACTGAAATTTTCATTGACTAGAAAATAAAGGTCATTCTTGTTTTTTAGGTTTTGATAGACCTTTCTAATGCACTTTTGGAGGACATTCTTTTTCTTTGAGGCCACAGTGATTAAAATGAAGTTTTATAGATAAAGTTTCAGATTTAAATTCCCTGAAACACTTTCAGATATTTTTTTCCAACAGTTCTCAACAAACATTTAAATAGGTTTAGAAGTATCCAAGTAGGTTCAAACCCATTCATTGATTCCGTGGTCATTTACTAAGTACCTATCTGAATCTGTCTCTTTAAGAAGTCTTCAAATGGAAAGATACTTGGGACTTTAAAGAACAAAGTAAGACTTAGCCTTTGTTCCTAACTATATAATCTGAAATTTAATCATTGAGAACCAACAGCTTAAAGTAATGTGTGTGAAATATTCAGCATTATGCTTGACTTTCAGTGAGTTCGCTTCCCCATAAGTTGTATTTCACTATAGCAGGTTCTTCTTGATCAGTAGATCAGCTGTTGTTGACTCGTTGTTATTAATAAAGTGATTACTTTCCTAGTTTTAAAGTGAAATAAAATAACTGAATACAACAACAGCTTGATGTTTTTTATCCCAAAATAACTGAATATAGCAACAAGTTTAATATCTTTCATACCACGTATCCCTGGGTAGATTAGGCAGATCTGAATGACTAAGCCTGGTATTCCCTTTGTTCCTCAGCTCTATTTACTACTCCCAAATTGTGTACTAGCAGGACAACATCCATGAATAGTACTTTTGTATCATTCTTTGACCAAAGATATTAATATCACAAAGATATTTGTGATAACTTCTGGGAATTTACTGTAATATGAAAAATTGAAATTTGAGATAAAATGACAAATTATTTGAATATGAGAATTTCTTTTAATCTCCAGTTTTCATTGACAGAACAGTTCCCCATACTTTGGGTAAAATGAGGTCTGGTATGGCTTCTTTCTTTTTTGGGGGGGGTTTCCTTTTGTTGTTTTTTATACCACATTCATCTATTAAATATTTGTTGAACTATTATTTCCATGGCATATGGTTTCAAAAGGCTGTTTCTCCTTGTATCCTTCCATGTAGGTGATGTCGATATATCAGGGTGACACCTACTAGCATGGTATTCAAAATAGTGATTTCACTTCTCTCCTTTCTCATCCATGCGCTATCTTTAGCAGCTACCAGGCTGTACAGTATTTGGTCAGGCTACTTTTACTCTTAATTGAAGATACATGGAGTAGCTGTGACTACTAAGGAGAATATACAGTTCGTTATTTGGCATATGAAAAGGAGTGAGGTTGGCATCAGGAAGTCAGTGAGATTGAGTGTACAGAGGTTCAGATACCTATTGGGTCTGTTAATGATGATTTATATGGGATATTTTCTCTTGTGATATTTTTGTGTGTAATTTTATAAAACTGCCTGAAGGAAAGTTGCTTTGTCTAAATTTAAAAACATTTTACAGTTTAGTTAATTTTCAAAAGACTAAGAACAAATTTCTTTTTAGCTTTGTTACCTTTGTTATAGTTTCTGAAATCACTAAAGTGAAATGACTTCTGTCTTTTCATTTATAAATTAAATATGGTATACTCCCCATTCTTTTATTTTTAAAAGTATGTTTGTGTTTACCGTAGAGTAACAATGGCTTCAGCCTTTCGCCTTTCTTTGAAACCAAAGGTCAGTGACAACATGACTCATTTAATGGTGGATTTTTCTCAGGAAAGACAGATGCTGCAAACTTTGAAGTTTTTGCCAGGTAAGTATATACATATATTAACATATAAAGTGTTTTTGTTTTTGTAATGAACTTTGAAATGTAAATACTGAGAAGTATAGTGTGGGTTTTTTTCTTCATTCAGCTAAGGAATAATTAAATTTGCTAGTCTTTAGTTTTAGAGAATTATTTTACTGGTAGTAAAAATTCCATTTTGAGAATCCCATTATTATTAGTTTTGCAGAGAGAAGCAATATGTCATGATGGTTAACAGTGGGTTTTGGGGCCAGACTTGGACTTGAATCCTGGCTGCCAGTTATTTGCTGTGAACCTTGAACAAATTATTTAACTTTGTTTCATTTTCTTCATCTTTAAAATGTGATGTTACTCTTCAACGGTTTGTATAAGGATTAAATGAATTGAAACCTCTAAGTCACTTGAAAATAGTACTTGGCACATACTTAACACTCAGTGCATGTTAGTTGCTGTCATTACTAGTATAGTTGTGGTTGTTGACTCAGATGGACTTTTATTTCCAGTAATAATATGTTAATATTGGTTTATTAGAGTATTAGTATGAGGATATTCCAGTAGCCAAAACCATTTGAAATTGAGTCCCAAATTATTTTCCACGTGTGTGAGAGAGCCAACTAAGTACCTTTTGTTGGTATTTTCTTTTTAGCTAACATGAAGTAATGGTCTTAGGTTGATAGCTAAAACAGTTTGGACATGGTGATTTGAGGGATCAGGTGCTTTTTTACTTATTTACAGGTGCTTTTTACTTACAGGTTCTAGTTAGAACTGGCTTTAACTTTTGGAGGTTAGCTATTTTTCAATAGAGAATGTTGTTCAAATGAAACCATTCTCTGAATATTTGGTCAGGGACTTTAAAATATGATTGTAAAGACAGGTTAGTAGTCATGAAACTATAATGGAACTAATGAGGGTAGTATAAGTGAAGTATTAACTTGTGTGGTACAGGTCAGAAGTTCTAGAGGAGTTTATGGAAGGAAAAGATGAGAGAAGGAACCATAGGTGTAGACTAGAGGAAGAAGGTATACTTGTCAGTGGATATCTACCTATAAATTGGCCTTTCGGAATTACTATTATATTGTAGTTCACACTACTTCTAAATTCAGAAGGAGAGTCAGGAGTGGTGGATTGTGAATATACACATGAGTATTATTATTTTGATTAAAAAAAAAAAACTAAAAAGCAATCTTCTCACCATTACTTTCTTTCTCTTGGATTTTCTGTGATGGCTTAATAGACCAAGGCCATGTTTATTATATTGTCAAGTAGATTGCATGCACAGTTAGGATTCCTTCTTTTGGGAAACTGTTAAGACATTCTAAAGCAATGAGGTATAATAAAAACAAATCCTTTTGTGGAGGAGTTTCATCTGAAAGGAAAAATATAATAGGTTGTGAAAATTTATGAAAGATGAACTCCTATCACTAATTTTTTATTCTGCTATAGCATAAGAATTTTCCATAAGACGGAGTCAGATTAACTTAGAAAAATGAGTACCTTTATCCTTTAATAATCCATTCCATAAACACCACAAAAATCAAAACTCTACACTGTATTATGTATAGTAACAGGAATTGTAGACTTAACTTGAGTCTGAAAGATGGAAGTGATGATGATGGATGGTAATAACTACAGTCATTTTCTTCTACTCTAAGCTATTTTTTATACATTGAAACTTAAGAATTTATATCCTTCTCCTCTGTGAGCTTCTACAGCTGAGAAGAGAAACTTGTCTGTGGCAAGGTTGATGTCACTTGTCCTTTCACATTCACATGCGGAGAATGTCAAATTCTTGAGCCAGTTTCCACACTATTGCCAGTTAAGTGTTACTTTATGGAAATTGCTTTCCATTCTCATTTTCAAAGAGAGTTCTGCATTCCTAAGTAATATTTTATGTTACAAGTGTACCACCTTTCATCTTCCCCTGAAGTTCTCTCCCTCATTTGATGAACGCTTCTCTTACTTCTGTATAGAATCTTGGGTGAACTTTCCACATATTAGACCCAAGTAAACCTTAATTTGATATACCAGTCTTAAATTATCTAAATTTTCTTTCTCCTCCCAACTATCACCACTTTCTTGGATTTTTTTTTTTTTTCATTTTTACCTTAGTTACCACTTCAGCAGTTTGTTCTCTTTTGCGGACCATTATTCCTAAGAAAGAAGTATCTACTTTCCTGTATATTCTTACAGGAATGGCAGCTGAATTAAGAGGTAGACAGTGGAGTGTTAGCTGGGCCTGCTTACAAATTAAATGATTCTTGTTTTCTCTTAGCCTCTTGGAACTTTAAGTACAGGTTTTTGACTCAGCAAAATTATGAAATTGCTACATGCCATATGCCTTTACATTTCCTCACATGTAGGCAGTGCAGAGCATATTAAGTTCATAAATGCCTGTGGTTTATCCCCTTGGCAATGAATAGTAATCTGTATCACTTACGTTTCAATAATAGAGATTAGCGTCTCTTAAGTGTTATAGGGACAAGAACCCTACAAAACAGAAAAGGAAATTAACAGTAATGACAAATGATAAATACTTATTTGGTTGTCTTTTGTCTTACTAATAAGGCATATCAGATTCTAAATAGTTATTGTACAGTTACACACATACAAGAATTGAACTTTGGATACTATAGTTAAGGGAGATCAGTTGTCCCATTTTTCTCCCTTCCTCCTTTTGTTACTAGTTAGGCTTGAAGATGTAAAATTTACATCAAATTCTTTTCATCTTGGTTTTTTTTTTTTTTTTTTTATAAAGAGCTTGGTGGAGCCTGATGCTAGGCTATGGGGCTTGAACTCATGACTCTGAGATCAAGACCAGGGCTGAGATTAAGAGTCAGACGCTTAGCTTACTGAGCCTCGCAGGCGCACCAACGACTCATCTTGGTCTTGATTATTTTATCTAAGATGTAAAATACTTGGTTTACTTTATTATTTGTTAAGTTCCACATTGGTTTGCATTTTAACTTCTGTATATAATTCTTTTGTTGTCATCGTTTTTAAAAATTAATACTTTGTGGGGTGCCTTGATTCTCGATTTCGGCTCAGGTCAGATTTCAGCGTCCTGAGATCAAGCCCCGCATCAGGCTCTGCACCAGGCATGGAGTCTGCCTGAGATTCTCTCTCTCCTTTTCTCTCTGCTCCTCCCCACTGTGTGCGCACGTGCACACACACACACACACACACACACACACACACATGCTCTCTCTCTCTCAAAATAAATAAATCTTAAAAAAAATTAATACTTTGTTTTTTAGAACAGGTTTAGGTTTATGGAAAATTGAGTAGATTGTACAGAGACTTACCATATATCCCTTCTCCCCCAAATACAATTTACCCTATCATTAACATCTTGCATTAGTGTGGCACATTTGTTGTAATTGATGAACCAATATTGATACATTATTATTAACTGAAGCTCTTAGTTTACATTAGGGTTCATTTTTTCTTTGGGTTTTGACAAATGTATTATATCACGTATCCACCATGACATCATACAGAATAGTTTCACTGCTCTAAAATTCCCCTCTACTCTGCCTGTACATCCCTTGTATCCTGCAGCCTTGCTATAATGGCTTGTTAGTTCCAGGAATTTTTTTTTTTTCCTTGATTCTTCAGATTTTCTACATTGACATTGATGCCATCAGTGAGCAAAGGAGCTTTTATTTCTTCCTTCCTAATCTGTATACCTTTTACTTCCTTTTCTCATCTTATTGCATTTAGCTAGAACTTCCATGGAGTACAGTGTTGAATACGAGTGGTGAAGGGAGACTTGCCTTAGAAGAAAAGTATCTAGTTTCTCAATATTAAGTATAATGTTAACGGTAGCTTTTTTGTAAATGTTCTTTATCAAGTAAAGTTCTTCTGTGTTTTGGTTCGCTGAGTTTTTGTCATGAGTGTCAAATATTTTTTCTCTGTTGATAAGATCATGTGATTTTTCTTCTAATGTGATCGATTACATTAATTGATTTAGAATGTTAAACCAGCCCTGTATACTTGGAATAAGTCTTTTAAAAACTCTTTTTAGTGACAGAATGTTTAACTACAATATCTGCAGTTTCACACATTTTAGACACATCTATGTCACTGGAGGACCATGTTCTTCAATTAAGTCTCTTGTTTTGCAAATGGAACATCTGTTGATGTTGAGGAGCTATGGAAAATCTCTTCTATGGAAAAGAAATGAATTACTGTTCATAGATGTTAGTTATGGCTCATTTACCCTGGTTAATTTTAATGACTCATAGAACTCTTTGCAGAAACATCTAAAAATCCTAAAGTATTTTTGGGGGTATGGGGAGTTCATTTTTGTTTAGTGATGAGAAATTACAATTCTTTTATAAATAAGATTTTAAAAATACATTGAAACTATCTTAAATTACTTTAATCATTGGATTCAAAGCAAAGTTTTCTATTTTGTTTTCAGTGATTTAATATATATTCTACAGCTGTTTGAAGTAGCAGATTAAGAAGTATGTGTTGAGAAATAACAAGTTATTCTTGATTCTTTATCTTTGGCATGTTTGAATTGCTTTTTGCCAAC
Organism: Leptonychotes weddellii; assembly: GCF_054177405.1. Lineage (NCBI taxonomy): Eukaryota > Metazoa > Chordata > Mammalia > Carnivora > Phocidae > Leptonychotes > Leptonychotes weddellii. Next base: position 56,226,298 of record NC_138382.1, read on the forward strand.
TAGGATTTTAATAAACTTTGAATAAGTCTATAAAAAAACTTGAAACATGAATTTTTAAGTGGAACTTTGAAAAATAGTTATTTTGCATTTATTAGGTTACCCTTTCTCTTAGCCTCATTCAGTTGTACCATTCAAAAGCAACATGAAAAGCAGCTTGAATGACAAACATAAATATTGGATTATTACTATAATAAATGAAATGAACCTTTTTTTTTTTTCTTCAGTCCCTAAAGCTCCAGAGATAGATCCAGTAGAGTGTTTGGTGGCTGACAATTCTGTAACAGTAGCTTGGAGAATGCCAGAAGAAGATAATAAGATTGATCATTTTATACTGGAACATCGGAAAACTAATTTTGATGGACTTCCACGTGTAAAGGATGAACGATGCTGGGAAGTAATCGATAATATTAAGGGTACCGAGTATACACTATCAGGTAAAAGGACTGCATTTCATGAATCTCATTCTCAGAAAGTAAATGTAATTGTGAAAAATATTTTGAGTTACTT
>NC_138382.1:56226904-56238610 GCF_054177405.1 Leptonychotes weddellii
AAGAAGAAGAAGAAGGTAGCGGGAGGGGAAGAATGAAGCGGGGGAAATCGGAGGGGTGGACGAACCATGAGAGACGATGGACTCTGAAAAACAGGCTGGGGATTCTAGAGGGGAGGGGGGTGGGAGGATGGGTTGGCCTGGTGGTGGGTATTGAGGAGGGCACGTTCTGCATGGAGCACTGGGTGTTATGCACAAACAACGAATCATGGAACACTTCATCTAGAACTAATGATGTAATGTATGGGGATTAACATAAGAATAAAAAAAAAAAAAGATTAAGTTTCTTTAGCCACACTGACTTTCCCTATAATTCATTATAGAAGTAAGTTTCTCTTAAAATATCAGGAAAACTTTCATTTTAATTACTTCTGGATATTTGTAATCTGGTAAAACAATGTATGTAAAACAAACATGAAGGGGTGTTCTGGAAACAATATTTCAGAATAACATTTAATTTTAACCTTAGTTTTCTAAGAATAAAAAATCTGTCAATTTTCTTGGTGTACATACTACCCTACATTTCAGTGGTACCATGAATACTGTTGCTTTTACCTTTTTATGATTACCTTCACAGTAATACTTAGGGCCATGACTTGGTTTTAGAAATTTGTGTTAGCCTTTTAAAAGTCTTTAAAAAGGTATTTACACACACACACAAAAGGTATTTCCACATATAGGGGACTTTGGGTATTTGAAATGGACAGATGTTTCCAGAGTTCTTCAACACTTCTTATGCATGAGCAGTAACATTACCATTATTGAGCACTTACTGTTTGTCAGGAGTTGGGCTGAAGTGTATTACACAACACATCTCATTTAATCTTTATAATTATGAGGTTGGTTTTATGATTTCTATTTTGCAGATACAAAAACTGCCTGTCAAGTTGTTGACAGTCCCATAGCTAGTAATTTTTGGATGGAAATTTTAAAGATTTTATTTTATTTTTTAAAGTAATCTCTGCATTCATCGTGGGGCTCAAATTTATAATTCTGAGAACCAGAGTTTCATGCTCTACCGATTGAGCCAGACGGGCGCGCCGTGGATTGAGATTTTAATCTAGACTTGACTAACTTCAGAGTTTACTGTTAATTCCTATGCTCTACTTTCTCTTTAAATTCATTTTTCACATAAAAAGACAATGTTTCATAAATATAAAAATTCTTTAGGGTGTCTTCTTTCCAGAAACTGAATGTTATTTTAAATTTCTCCTTGAATAAAACATCACTTTTAACAAGGCTTGAGAGTACCTTTTCATCACTAGGTTTAAAAAAAATCCACATTGAAAACTATATATAATTTATTTCTTTGGAAGAAAGTAATAGATAAATCATGATTCCTCTTATTTGAGGTGTTATCATCGTTTTAACATAAACATGTACTCTCCTGGAGTAAAGAAATAGTTCCAAGGAGGGAAAGTGTCTGTTTGAAGGTTCATATTCATACTTTTGGAGTAGATCCCTTTATTTTTCATATCTGAAAACCATTTTCATTTTCTCAGGCTTGAAGTTTGATTCAAAGTATATGAATTTCAGAGTACGAGCTTGTAACAAAGCTGTAGCTGGAGAGTATTCTGATCCAGTGACTCTAGAGACCAAAGGTAAGATCATAGATATTTATACAGCATAAAACAAAACTTAACATCCGAAGTTATTCAAGACTGTGACAGGAAGCATTTCATGTATGGTAGCACTTCTTCCCCACTGCATGTGCACATACATACACACACTTGGAGTTCCCAGCAGTAGGAATTTTAAGATGGGAAAATTAGAATTACAAAATTGGTTTTCATTAGTTCATTTTTTTTTTAAGATTTTATTTATTTATTTGACAGAGAGAGAGACAGTGAGAGAGGGAACACAAGCAGGGGGAGTGGGAGAGGGAGAAGCAGGCTTCCCGCTGAGCAGGGAGCCCGATGCGGGGCTCCATCCCAGGACTCTGGGATCATGACCTGAGCTGAAGACAGATGTTTAACGGCTGAGCCACCCAGGCACCCCCATTAGTTCATCCTTTATGATGGTGTTCAGATGGGTAAAATAGATGATGGCTCTGGTGGATGTTAGTTTATAATTTGCAATCTAGTATAAATACATACGCATCAATGAGATTTGCCTACAGATTTCTCAGGGAATGGATTATGGCTCAATAATAGGGAAGTACCATTTCAGTTTAGTTCAGGTTCTCCTCCTTTCCTTCCCCTCCCCTTCCCCTTCCCTCCTTCCTTCCTTCTTTCCAGAGAGGGAGGGGGGAAGGGGTGGATGGAGAGGGAGAGAGAGAATCTTAATAAGCAGGCTCCACGTCTTGTGCGGAGCTCGATGCGTCCTCAGTCTCATGACCCTGATATCATAATCTGCACCAAAATCAAGAGTCAGACCCTTAACTGACTGAGCCACCCAGGTGCCCCATGTTTTCTTAAACCTTATTCTAGAAATTAACATTGTATTTTTATTACTGTTTACAAAGCACTCTCAGAGTTCTCCATTTCATCATTAAAACCATCTTGAGAGATCAGTATTCTAGATATTACTGATACCCATTTTGCAGATGAAGAAAGTGAAGTTTAAGTATGTTAAATGACTTCCCACGATCCCTAGAACTAACTTGGAAAGGTGTAATTAAGAATCTGTTTCCAAGTTCTGTGCCAGCCCTTATTGTGGGCCTTGGAACCTGGGTGCTTCTAGTCTTCAGAGCAATTTGTATTTAGTAAAAACTCTAGAATAACGTATTTCAACATAGAAGATTTTTAAGATATTTACCACTTGGAAGGCCATAATGCTAGAGATTTTGTCAGTTGTGAGATGATAATTGACTGGGTTTACTTCAAGAATCAGATTCTCCACATTGTTGAGGTACTTGGGCCTTCAAGTGTTCCACTGACCTCTAGTTCATATATCATTTGAATGGGTTTGCATACCAGAGTGTGATATGATTTGGAAGTGATATAAAAATATTATATCAGAATAAAACAAAATATGAGGTCCATAAGTTATTGACAAGGCAAACTCAAAAGACTGTATTTGCATCACAAAGGTAAAAAAACTAAGTTGAATAATTTGTTTGGATTACCAAATGTTTTTATTCAAGAACTATAGATAGCCAAGAAATGCAATTACTTGAAATTACTTGCAATCAAACTGAGACGTTACTGTGGTTTCTTTAGAAATTTTAACCATTTCAAAGTATAGTCATATTTATGTAGATTAATCTTTTCTACACAACTTGAACTGTTTTTAGCCCTTGTCCGGTAAAATTACATTATTATTCTCCCTCAGGAGTATTGTATCTTTTTATGTCTTTTGTTCCTTCTTTTTTACCCTTTATAATAAATTTAGTGACCAAACTTGGACATGTACATTTTTTTTTTAAGATTTTATTTATTTATTTGACAGAGACATAGCGAGAGCGGGAACACAAGCAGGGGGAGTGGGAGAGGGAGAAGCAGGCTCCCCACTGAGCAGGAAGCCCGACGCGGGGCTCAGTCCCAGGACCCTGGGATCATGACCTGAGCCGAAGGCAGATGCTTAATGACTGAGCCACCCAGGCGCCCCAGACATGTACATTTCTATACAAATTCCACAGATTCAGGAAAATGAATAGCTGGCTCATAGTCTTCTTGGAGCTGGGCTGGCTGCTCCTATTGGCAGTGTCTGAATCTTAGTAGTCAAATTCTTGGTCTTAGAGTTTGTAGAGAAAGACTAAGTTGATTTTAGTCCTTTCAAGTGTTCTCACTGTGAGGGGCGCCTGGGTGGCTCAGTTGGTAAAGCGTCTGCCTGGCTCAGGTCATGATCCCAGGGTTCTGGGATCGAGCCCCACATCAGGCTCCCTGCTCAGTGGGGAGTCTATCTCTCCTTCTCCCTCTGCTCCTCCCTCTGCTCATGCTCTCTCTCTCACTTTCAAATAAATAAAATCCTTAAAAAAAAAAAATCCCAGCAGTTTGTTGTGTTGGAATTATAAAAGAAAGAAAAAGAGTTCTCACTGTGGGGTAAACCTCTTGGGGTGGGGATAGACTGAAACTCAACCCTGAGACCTACTAAACATTGATTCTGACCTTCAGGGAGACCTAGAATAAAATTTGTCCCTTACATGGCTGTAGGTCACTGGAGTAGTTACTAATGAGAGGAAGAGCTCCAGAGGAAAAGTTCAGATTTTTAAAAAATGACATGTTGAACAATTGTTTGCTAATTTTTTTGGCTTGCTGTAGTGCTTTTTGACCAACCGTAGAAATAAATGTATGGAACAAAGAACTGGAGGGAAAGGGAGATGGAAATTAAATAGTGGAATCCTACCAAAATTTGATATCCTGCCTTTTAATGGTGTTCAATGTGGGAAACTGAACATTTTTCATTTCTGTCTCTCCAATGTATGTAGCATTGTTTCTTATCATTGGAACTGTCACATGTGATGAGTAATCTAAGTTCTTATGTATAGAATTTTTAAGTATTTTATCCCTTACTTCCTTGTAAAGGTAAATGATACAATATTAATCACAAATTACTCTCTAGTTTGAAATGATAGTGGCTATGATATGGAGTACCAAGAAAGCAGCCACCAACACAAACACATGAAGCATAATGGTGCTTCAATTTTTGGTACTTTGTTTTCACAGACTTTTAAAGATACAGAAACTAATACCTGTCTCTATTTAGAGATGATGTGAGAGAGAGGACTGATGTTTGAGACCTCACTTTTGAGACCAGTCCTTTTTTTAATTTTTTTTTTTAAACTACACCATATCCCTGTTAGCTTAGCGAGACTCAGTGACTTAGTTGAGGTCCCATAAAGGGGATAGTGTCCAAAACAAAACAAAACAAAGGGAGCGAGATAAAAGATTATACCTCTGGGATTGAAGCCCGTGCCTTTCTGTCTGCATGCTGTGGTATTTAGCAAGTCTAGTCTCAGTTGGCTTGGAGATTATATCTTTTCTTGCCACTCATGACTCCACCCTTCTCATCATATTAAACATTAGGGAACAGCCTTAGGATTTTTTCTTGCCTTTATTTTTTTTTTTAAAGCCTTAGGATCGGGGTGCCTGGGTGGCTCAGATGGTTAAGCGTCTGCATTTGACTCAGGTCATGATCCCAGTGTCCTGGGATCGAGCCCCACATCGGGCTCCCTGTTCAGCGGGGAGCCTGCTTCTGCCCCTGCTCATGCTCTCTCTCTCTCCCTCTCTCTCTGTATCTCTGTGTCTCAAATGAATAAATAAAAAAATCTTAAAAAAAAAATAAAGCCTTAGATCTTAACAAGCAGCTAAGAATTGATTGCACGTTAGAGTAATACTTACTTTTTCTTTCTCTCCAGTAGATACCCTCACATGTATTGCCTAATAGCTAATATAGGGGTTAATAAACCCTGGGTTTTTTTTGTTTTAGTTTATTTATTTATTTTTTTTAGTAATCTCTACACCCAGTGTGGGGCTCGAACTCACCACCCCAAGATCAAGATTCTCATGCTCTTCTGACTGAACCAGCCACGCGCCCCAACCCTCTTTTCTTAAGACAGTTCATTCTTGATAGTGCAGGGTCTCAAATTTGCTTAATCCTAATTTTTTGGTAACCTACTTATGAAGTAACTATTAAATGCCTATTTAGTAACCTTGTTAAGGAATTTTTTTGTCATTTGTATTGAAAAACTATATTCTTTCTGTAAGTTCATTTCTGTTTACATTGCAAATTTTGAAAAGTTAACAACTTGTTTAGTATGATATTTCCTAGAAGTAGTATGGTCAGTAGATTTGTATTTAGAAAGTTATTTTATAAATAAAGACAATGAACAATGGTCAGATGCATAGTTGAAATTAAAGTGTTCTTGGGACTCCTGGGTGGCTCAGTCGGTTAAGGGTCTGCTTTCAGCTCAGGTCATGATCCCAAGGTCCTGGGATCAAGTCCCATATCGGGCTCCTTGCTCAGCAGGGAGCCTGCTTCTCCCTCTGCCTGTCGTTCGCCCTGCTTGTGCTTTCTCTTTCTCTCTGACAAATAAATAAATCTTTTAAAAATAAAAAATTAAAGTGCTCTTTACAGAATAGTGAAGGAAAAAATTTTTAATTTACTAGGTAAACATTAGGCTCTGTATATGACTATTTTGTTGTTTGATGATGCATACTTTGTAGATACACTGAAGCTTTGGCTAAATCGAGTAATATCCTTAAGTGAAATAGGGTTGTAACGGAATATCACTACAATGAGTAATTACCAGAAATTTGAAATTTTGAAGGAGAATATAACTAACAGAAGCAGATTAGTTGGTAACTATATAGTAGATGATACCTTGCTTAAGGCAGGGATTCTAGGAATTGTATTTGAGAACATGAGGAATTCTGCATTATTTAGCTTAATCAATACATTTTAATGATTTACCTTCAGTTTCAAAGAGAGAAGGTAATACCTTGTTACATTGATTTCCTAAACTAGCAGTTCTGAGTAAGTCTATGAGTAAAATAGATAGTTTCCCAAAGTACCAAGTAATTTGAAAAGCATAGTTTTGTTTCATTTTTTAAATTATTTTTTAAAATTTGGCACAACATTACATTAGTTTCAAGTGTACAACATAGTGATTCAGCTTCTCTGTAGTTGTGCTGTGCTCACTGCAAGCCGTAGCTACCATCTGTCATCATATAATGCTATTCCAGTACCACTGACTATATGCTCTATGCTGTGCCTTTTATTCCTGTGATGTTTTGAGTTTTTTGATTTGTTTTCATGGAAGTCGTCCTTTCCCCATGTCTTTGCCATCTAAGTCATATCTAGCTCTATCAGCTGGGCCAGTTTCCTTGATTCTGCTGTCATAGGCTGTTTCTCTGTGCTTTTTAATTCAAAACTACTGAGAGTTTAAATATGAAAATATTAAGTATTAGAGCTTCACAGAAAATGTGTTTGTGCCAGGCTGTATAATTTTTTACACCACATCACCTTTTCCGCATCCTCAAGTCTACCAGCTCCTCTTCCTATTTAGTCGTAGCAATCAACTGATAATCAACTGATATTCTAATAACAGAAAGTTGAGATTATTATGTGCTGATGGAGATTCCAGCAGAAGGAATAGCAGAGACATCAGAGGCCATGCAAGTACATTGTATTTGGTTGGAGTTACAGGATATGTAGAGAACAACAATGGTCAATAAAGTAGGAGTTAGTAAATTACAGCCTTATCTTTGGGTACTTTAAATGCTAGCGTTAGGAATTTGAACTTTATTAAAGTTTATCTATAGTGTTGAATAAATTAAGTAGGAAAATAATGTGATGATAGTTGTGCTTCAGAATATGAATATGTTCTATATTTTTTAAAAAGTGAAATATTGTTTTGGACAGCACTAAACTTCAGTTTGGATAACTCATCATCCCATTTGAACCTGAGAGTTGAAGATACCTGTGTAGAGTGGGATCCTACTGGAGGAAAAGGTCAAGAAAATAAAATGAAAGGGAAAGAGAATAAGGGCAGGTAAGCCAGTTCATTAGATCTGTTATGTGGACACCTGCTTGTACATTGTTTCTTACTTGACAATGACTATGATTTGTGATAGATTAATAACACCACAGTAGTGAGGAATATAATACTGTTTATCAATACTGGAATTTGTTATAACATTTCTTATTACTTTTTCTTTCCTAATCCTCTTTTTACACATTTCAGCAATCCATTTCTTTAAAGTTATATCTACAGCAACTTGAACTGCTTAAGAGAGAAGTTCCTGAATTTTAGACTTATAGATCACCTGTCTTACCTGAAGGTCTGCCTTAAATGACAGCTTTTAGCATGTACTGTCCCATTGTCTTGCCCCTGATCAGCAACCTTATGAACCAAAGAGGAAGTCTTGGGACGTTTTGTTGTTGTCAGACTTACTTAGACAGTCTCCAAAGTATGGGAGCCTCTTTCCTTTTTTTTTTAAAGATTTTATTTGACAGAGAGAGACACAGCGAGAGAGGGAACACAAGCAGGGGGAGTGGGAGAGGGAAAAGCAGGCTTCCCATGGAGCAGGGAGCCCAATGCGGGGCTCGATCCCAGGACCCTGGGATCATGACCTGAGCCGAAGGCAGACGCTTAACGACTGAGCCACCTAGGCGCCCCTCTTTCTTCTTTAACAGAGGAAAATTTTGCTCAAACTGAAATAAAGTAATATCACTGTGAGTTAAAGCAGTGAATTAAAAAAAATTTCTCAGCAGACTTTTGATCTAATTTTAGTATAAGCTGTTAAATTTAAGTTGTAAAGCAGTCTCTTAACAGTTGCCTATTTTTATCTAACAGTGTCCATGTTACTTCACTGAAGAAACATACAAGGTGATGATCTATGTCTGTCTGGTTCTAGGACTTAGTATATCTAGCTTGGCTGAATAACATTAATTTTTCTTTTAACCAATAAGCAGAAGCCATTGCAGCGCTTTCATAAGCTAAAATACTGCTCTGTGTAGACTGTCTGTATTGGTAGCTTATGTTTTGAATTTACAGTATTAGAATATGCTGCATACTGTTTAGATTATATTGTATATGGTAACAAAACAATAAGCTCTGCTTTAAGGTCTTTCTTATTTTCCCTCATCTGATTTTTTCTACATTTACTTATACCTGGCATCTTTCTTGTGCTGTATTCACTATATCTAACATTACAGCTTTGTTTTTATTTGTATTTGACACGAGGCAGGTTTGAAGTGTTCTATATTGTGTAGTGATCATGCAGTTTCAGAAGTATCAAGGATAAAACATAAAGGTCATTACTGAAATTACTAGGACAGTGCTCAGAAAGATGAATCAATTCAAATTGCATGATTAATAATGTGCTAATTTGAAGAAACCAGAATGTATTCCCTTTTCAAAATTATTTTCTTTTTTTCTGGTTTATCTGCTCATTATTAGTGAAAGTGACTTCAGCGTTAGCATATTATAAATTATAAAATGTTGCTGGATTTATATATGAAGTTTCATTTGGTCACTTGGAGATTTTTATAGACTGCTTGTATTTAGCAGTTCAGATCATATTATTTCTCTTTCTCCTCTCCTTTTTAAGGGTATTTTATGTGTAGGGTACTTCTGGAATGTTATATACACTTATTCTTTCCATAAATACTTGTTCACGTAAGGTGTTAGCTGGATGTGGTGGGGCTTTAGGGATAAACAGTGTTCCTGCCTTTTAAGAAATTTGCCCTAGCTTATGTATATAAGATACATATCTATAATCAAATAACAATAATACAAGGTAGAGATTACATGTTATGGTAAGCATGAATAAAGGATTTTGAGGAAGAAAGATGTCTTGAGCTGCCAGGTTTTAAGGTGATCAGTTAGGACATTGAGTCAAACTAAAAGTAACAATCAAGCCTATATTCACTTACATGATAGTATAAGCAAGGGGCCTCAAAGGAAAGGCTGCTAGCTCTCTTCAGTGTTCCATTTTTCCCAACAGAATGGCACTGGGTGAGGGTCAGTTAAATCAAAGATTGCAAATGGTGGTTATCTGGAGGATCATCTCACTGCCAAGAGAGCCCCAAACAGAATGCTCTTCCTGTTGTTTTATGGACCTGAGGCCAAGAAGAAGGGAGAAGAGGGAAGGTTAGAAGTGGAAAAATATCGAGATGGAGTGGAGAGAGTGTCTTCAGACTACACACCTCACCCCTGTCCCCTGTAAGGAGGTCTATACAGAGGCAGCTGAAAAGGTCTCATAAGGGGGAGTCTGAATAGAGGTGCTTAAGCTAGGAATGCAGATACGCATATGAGCACTGGGTTGGGGTGGGGGTGAATTGCATCTCCCTTCAGAAACTGTGGTGAACTAGCTATGCACCAAGTCTGGTATGGGAAAGGCAGCCCTCCTAGGCCTGTCACTAAAAGCCTTTTATAATTGTCTATGGTTGGGCCTGAAAGGCTACACATAGGATTTTGGCCTGGAGCTGGATTCCTCAGAAGTGTTATTTAGCCTGGTAAGACCTGGAAGATTTTCATTAACGAAATAGTATTTAGGCTGGTTCTCAAGAAAGTAGAAGAATGCATGCCATTTGGACTTGGATTGAGAGAGGGAGGAACAAGAGAAAAGGCACTGAAGCAGGTTGCCTGAGTTTAAGGAACACTTTAGCTGCTACATTTAGCTGCTCTCTGGGGGTGAGAAGGCAAGAAAAGTGGATTGGGACCAAATCCAGAAGAATCTGAAGTGCCAAGCTAAGTTGTTTGTAGGCAGGAAAGAATACTTGAAGATTTTAAAGTAGGCGTGTCACATAGATTTATCTGGTAAAAGTGAACAAGATGAATTGGGTGGCAAAGAGATCATTTCAGAAACTAGTAAAACGATCTAGAGTCCAGGTAGACTTTTTACACAGTCAAGCTGCAAAGGTATTGTTAAAGGGGAGAGGTGGGAGGGATCATGTTTGACCTAGGACAGTAATAGCTGCTGTACTGCTTGCAGAAATGTTCTTAGGGTTGGAAGTCTAGAAGCTGCAATGGAAGAGTCCTCCTTATTTAACTTTTCTTTGAAATTTAAACTGCTACTCTTAATAGTTATGTTTTTTGTCTTTTCTCCATGCTTTCCCTTTATTTCTTTACTACTGGTAAGTTATGATTTTTTTGTTTTTTAAATGCAGTGATTCAATATAATTGAAATGTTATTTTTTAGGCATATTTGGGTTTTGATTTATTTTGCGTTTTTGAGATTTAGTGAAAGGCCTAATACTGTCCTGTTTATCATATCATATAATTTGATGTAAGGGGAGATCAGGTTGAATCTTGTTCATTTTAGTAGGAGAAATGCTTTATAATATTTTATGTTATCCTGTGCATGGATTTGGGCATTTACTATTTCTTCTTTTTAAGAAGAAAAGATCCAGAACAAAAATATTTGCTGCTTATGAAAAGGTTATTTAGTTTTCATTATAATCGTATTTTTGCATTTTAAAATTTAAATTTAACTGCAAGAAATGTAAGCTCTATAATCCATTACCTTTCTTGAGTTTTTTTCTTCCTTTCGGTTCTTTTGTTTTCCTTTTTATCTTGTCTCATTTTGGCATTGTTTCTTATATCAACTGTGTGTCCTTTATATAAGCTTTGTTCAGTCTGCATGATATTAGTGTTCAGCCTGCTTTGTGTTGATGACTTCTTACATTTCAGTGTTTATAATTGACAACTCTGTTTGATAATAATTCAGATAAAAGTAAATGGTGTTATTTGTGCAACATAATTAAACATCTTTTCAAAGTTTCCTTTCATAATTTGTAATTTTAGTTTGTGAAACATTTATAACCTAGAATATTTGTTTTTCTTTTTTTCCTGTTTATATAGAAGTGGCACACCATCCCCCAAACGGACATCCATAGGCTCCAGGCCACCAGCAGTAAGAGGCAGCAGAGATCGTTTCACTGGGGAATCGTACACAGTGCTGGGTAGGATACACATAGTCTTCATTATGTCAGTTGATATTAAAGGCATCACGGTCACACTCGTGGGCTTTCCACTCACTTAGAGTTGGAGTGGCCTGTGTACTGAATGAATATTTGCCAAAGTTTATCCCTCTTGAAGCCTGATTAGTTTTGGCGGGTTTCAATTTGTCTAATCATTGATTGCTTCATTTATGTAGTGCTCTATGTATACGCATATCTTTTTTTTTCATTTTTTTTATTATGTTAATCACCATACATTACATCATTAGTTTTTGATGTGGTGATCCACAATCCATTGTTTTTGTATAACACCCAGTGCTCCATGCAGTTTGTGCCCTCCTTAATACCCAACACCAGGCT
>NC_138382.1:56239110-56257800 GCF_054177405.1 Leptonychotes weddellii
ACATCTTCTTTATCCGTTCATCTGTCGATGGACATCTTGGCTCTTTCCACAGTTTGGCTGTTGTGGACATTGCTGCTATAAACATCGGGGTGCACGTACCCCTTCGGATCCCTACATTTGTATCTTTGGGGTAAATACCCAGTAGAGTATATGCATATCTTTTGAGGAGATAGTAAGGAAGAAAAGTTCTAAAGCCTTTTATAAATCAGAAAAATTAGTAGTAAATATACAAGTAAAGTTATAGCAAATACTCTGCATTTAGTGTCCGTGTGTTAATATGGTTATTTTTCTGAATCAGATTTTTTGTGCCATTTTGTGGGATGAGAGATGGGTAAAAATCTATGTGACTCATAAGGAAGAAGTTAGAGCCAAATTTACCTTTCTCATCTTTTGCAGGAGACACTGCTATTGAAAGTGGACAACATTATTGGGAGGTCAAAGCCCAGAAGGATTGTAAATCCTACAGTGTGGGAGTAGCATACAAGACTTTGGGGAAATTTGACCAATTAGGAAAGACAAACACTAGTTGGTGTATCCATGTCAACAACTGGCTTCAGAACACATTTGCAGCAAAGCATAATAATAAAGTCAAAGCCTTGGATGCTACTGTTCCTGAGAGAATAGGTGTATTTTGTGATTTTGATGGGGGTAAGTTTACTGATTTTCTCATAAGTCATTTTGTCATAGTTGCTTATATTTTAGTACTTTTCACTGGTAATCGTCTATATACAGTTTACATTAATGTGGTCAGGGTGTTTTGACCTACTAGGATTTGATCACAAACATAATTTCAGCTCTAGAATTGACTGGAAGGGTGTGTGATGTTTGCCTGAAGCCTTACAAAAGCACTCATCTATAATATGCTTAATAAGTCTGAAAGAATGATTTTCTTAATTTTTGTCTTAAGCATTAAAATTTTTTCTGTCCATTTTAATTCCTTCCTGACCTTATTTTTATTACCTGAAAAGAGTGGTGGAGTCACATTTTTCAAGTTGGGATGGACTTTAGAAATTGCCCAATCCATCCCTAGTAATGTAGGTTGGAATCTGATTCTGAGGGCCTTGAAAAATAATAATAGGCTCGTCTTTTTTATAGTAGTTGAGGGAAGGGGATTTCTATGCATTTTTAAAAACCATAGTCATATGATGATAATCTAATTTTAGAACTATTGGAGAGTAAGTGGTTAAATGTGGAAGAGATTGCAAACATAGAGTAAGACTTTTCAGGAGTCAGTCTTTGAGCAGTGTAAGCAGGACCATGTTTGTCTTGTTAGGTATTATATCCTTATTGCCTGGCAAGTGCTTTTACATAGAAAGCCCTCCCCTTTTTTTAAGATTTTATTTATTTATTTGACAGAGAGAGAGACAGGAGAGAGGGAACACAAGCAGGGGGAGTGCGAGAGGGAGAAGCAGGCTTCCTGCTGAGCAGGGAGTTAGCCCGATGCGGGTCTCGATCCCAGGACCGTGGGATCATGACCTGATCTGAAGGCAGACGCTTAACGACTGAGCCACCCAGGTGCCCCTCGTAAGCCCTTAATAAGTGTTTGTTGAGTGATTAATAGTAACAAGGGCCTGAGCAGTGGGAAATCCGGAGGAATGGATTTGGTGGTTCTGAGAAGTAGAAGTCATAGGACTCAAAAGCTAAATATGAATTGGAGAGCAAACAAAGAAGAGTTGAAGATGACTGAGATTCCAGCCAGTGTGGTCAAGAGGATGGTATGTCATCTGCAGCATGGGGAACATAGTCTGGGGAAAGAGGAGATGCCAGCAGGACAATCGTGTGGCATGACTGGCTTATACTTAGAAATTCAGTGTTAGAACTCAGAAGAGAAGTAGAGCTGAAGCTAAATGTTAGACACTGCATCACAGAGTGGCTACTGAAGAACAATTAAATGTTACTGCTTTGCTGTTTACTTTGTGACCATACATAGGTTGCTTAATGTTTTGATGTACTGTATATAAAGAACCCAGTGCATTAATGGTAGACATAAATACTAGTTTCTCTTCTCTGTTTGGTGGCAGCTGAGTCATTAAGGGAACATTGTAGAGAGAACACAGAACCTGGACAGGCATCTACATTCAGAATAGGAGAAAAGGAGACAGAAGATATCCTCAGGGTTAGAGATACAGAGAAGTCATGGGACAAGAATTTCAAGAAGTGGTAACAGATGGGGGCGCCTGGGTGGCTCAGTCGTTACGCGTCTGCCTTCGGCTCAGGGCATGACCCCGGGGTCCTGGGATCGAGCCCCGCATCGGGCTCCCTGCTCCGCGGGAAGCCTGCTTCTCCCTCTCCCACTCCCCCTGCTTGTGTTCCCTCTCTCGCTGTGTCTCTCTCTGTCAAATAAATAAAATCTTTAAAAAAAAAAAAAAGAAGTAACAGATGTAAGGAGACCATCAGGTTGGACAGTTAGGTGGTCAGAAAGACAGTTATTTTAGTTGCATGGTCATGTTGAAAGACTGTGAGGTATTTTAAAAATTAATAAAACTGAAGCAGTGATAATTATGATTTCAGAGACTGAAATGAATATGGCTTCAAGTGTTTAGAAGACAAGGTTTAATAAAGTAAGCCTTAAATGATGATAGGATTTGGGTACAGAGGCTGGTTATAGTAAAAATGAAGAAGAAATAGCCTGGTTTTTACTAAGTTAAGGAAACCATTTGTTAAATAATGATAAAATAAATAGTTTATAGTTGAATAAGTAGAGTAGTGCCAGATTATGGAAGCACTATGGAGATCCTGAAAATCAGGAAAGAAAACTAGATTTGGGCTTCTTCTTACACATGTCTACTACTGATTACTGATTTTCAAGTGAGAATTTCTGAGTCTAGTCCTTATAGTTTGTAACCAAAAAAATTGCCAAAATATGTGTTATTACATTTACCCATGATGATATGTTAGATTTGATTAAATGTTTTTGTGTAATAAATTAGGCTTTTTTTTTTTTTTCCTTTTAGGTCAACTTTCTTTCTATGATGCAAGCTCAAAACAGTTGTTGTATTCCTTTAAGACGAAATTTACTCAGCCAGTACTACCTGGTTTCATGGTTAGTACCAATTTATATTTTATTTGGTTTGATAACTTTAAGGAGAACAATCTGTGCTATATATTTGGGGAAGCCAAACATCTTTTTTTTTTTTTTTTCATATTCTTCCCTCTTTCCCTAATCTACCTCTCCCAAATCTGTGATTGTCTGTATATTTTTGGTATTTTTATTGAAGTAAATATTATTACATAAAAGTACACAAATTAGAAGAATGCAGTTTGATGAATCTCACAGGACTACACACATTTTTGTAACCAGTGTCTAAATCAAGAAATGGACCATAACCAGAATCCCATAAGCCCCCTTGTGCCTGTTTCTAGCCCCTGCTGGTCAGCCACTATCTTGAGTTTTAATACCATAAATTCATTTTGCCTCCTTTTCAACTTTGTATATTGAATCCTACAATATCTTTTTGGTTCAACATTATGTTTGTGAGATTTATCCATGTTCTGTTTGGTGGTATTCATTCTTATATAGTTTCCCATTGTATTTACATGTATAGTTTTCCATTATGTGACTATTTTATTATTTATATATCATTGGGTTCTTGAGTGGTCTCCCCTTGGGGATGTTTAGAATAATGTCTGTGAATATTCTTATTCATGTCTTTTGGTAAATGTGTGTATATATTTCCATCAGGGTATGTAACTAAGATTGGAGTTGCTAGATGGTATGATATGTGTGTAATCAACTCTCGTAGGGTTTTTCAGAGTTGTTGGTTATACTAATTAATTGCTAGCAGTATATTAGAGTTTGATTCTTCCACATTTTTATCAACATTTGGTAGTATCTTTTTTAAGTTTTAGTCCTTCTAGTGGATATGATATATACTCACCAGTTGAAGGACTTTTGGATTCTTTTCAGTTTTTGGCAATTTTGAATAAAGGCACTGTAAACATTCGCAAATGGATTTTTTTGTGAATATTCATTTTCATGTCTCTTGGGTAAATACCTAGGAGTGAGGATATTAGATCACTTGAAAGTGCATGTTTAACTTTAAAAGAAACTACCAAAATGTTTTTCAAAGTGGCTGTATGACTTTTGCATTCCTACTAGCAATATATGAAAGTTTACTACATCCTTGCTGTTACTTGATATTGTCAGATTTTTTGTTGTTCAGCAATTTTAATAGGCATGTAATGGTATTTTGTTGTGGTTTTAACTTGTATTTTCCTAAGGACAAATGATGTTGAGCATTTTTTCATGTGCTTATTTGCCATGTGTATAATTTCTTTGGTGAAGTATCTACTATTTGTTCATTTTTTATTGGGTTACTTGTTTTCTCATTAATGAGTTTTAAGATTTCTTTAAGTATGATGGATATGGGTCCCTTATCAAATAACAGTTTTGCAAATATTTTCTCCCAGTTTGTGGCTTTTCTCATTTTCTGAACATTTTGAAGAGAAGGTTTTCATTTTAATGAAATCCTGTTTATCCATTTTTTTTTCTTTTATGGATCATGCTTTGCCTAACTCAAGTTCACAAAGATATTTTCTTTTGCATTCTTCCTAAAGTTTTATGGTTTTAGGTTTTACATTTAGGTCTGTGACCCACTTTGAGTTGTTTTTTGTATATGGTACCAGGTATGGTTTGAGATCTAATTTTTTGCATATGGATTCCAAGAATTCTAGTGCCACTTACTGAAAAAGACTAACCTTTCTTCATTGATTTGCCCTTGCACCTTTGTGCTAGATGTTTAGAGTAAATAGGTTTGTAAATCACTTAAATAATTTCCAAAAAAGTAATGTAGTGGTTTTATAATCACAGAGCTGCTTTTGTGTTTTGGGAGTTATCATTACTGAACCTGCTAGTTTTAAAAATTTGAAATGTTAATCATACAGCTATAAATTTCACAGGTCAATAAATTCTTTGGTACATTACTGTAATCACTTAGTAAATACTAAACACTTTAGGATATAATTGAAGGTGGGAATAGGAATACTTCAACAGTTTCTAGGAGGTCCCTTGTCTCAAGCTATGTCAGCTACAAACCAGGCATTGGTGATAATTTAAGTGATCCATTCTTTCATATTTTAATTCATTTGAGCCTGTTCCAAATCAGTTGTCATTCATCTTATTGAATGGTATCTACTCTGTTTACAGGCAAAGCAGTTTCATCTTTCATAAACTTACTCACATTTATGATAATTAATAGACTATGGCAATATGGTTTATCTGGATATTGCTATTTACATTTTTCTTAGAAGTCTTTAAAGAATTACAAAAGGTTCTTATTATTAACAAGTTAGGGAAGAAGATAATGGATTTTACTCTGTTAACACAGGAGTGTTAGATTCCTATAGTTTCAGGCCACACTCCATTATCACAATCTAAAGAAAATTGGGATGAGGAAATTGGCTCTTTGGGCACTTCTCTTGGTTGTAAAGTTTATTTTCTTTTTTTAAAAGATTTTATTTATTTATTTGACAGAGAGAGACAGTGAGAGGGAACACAGCAGGGGAGAGCAGGAGAGGGAGAAGCAGGCTCCCTGCTCACCAGTTGTGGTGTTTAGCATCAGTAATAGTAGCCATTGTCTTTTGCCTATTAATCCTAAAAATTTAATCTCCAGGGGCGCCTGGGTGGCTTAGTCGTTAAGTGTCTGCTTTCGTCTCAGGTCATGATCCCTGGGTCCTAGGATCGATCCCCGCATCGGGCACCCTGCTCCGCGGGAAGCCTGCTTCTCCCTCCCCCGCTCCCTCTGCTTGTGTTCCCTCTCTTGCTGTGTCTCTCTCTGTTAAAATAAATAATACAATCTTTAAAAAAAAAATTTAATCTCTAAATTTCTGCAGCCCTTAGTTCCTTCTATTATATGCAGCTCCAGTGGGTTCTGCTAGCTACCACAAAGAGTTCCTGTGGCCTCGGTGGTTCTAAAAGACTCTTGAGTTAGCCTTTCCACTTCCCCTTAGTTCAAATATGAAGGTTATCAGTTTGGAACTTGTTGACCTTCACATATGTGGCATTTTGCCTTTCAAATGGAACTTTAAGGATCACCTAAGTTCTAATTTGATTTGAAAGCTGACTGAAGCTTTGTTTTGTCTTTTCTCAGGTTTGGTGTGGTGGACTTTCTTTGAATACTGGGATGCAGGTTCCAAGTGCTGTGAGAACACTTCAGAAAAGTGAAAATGGAATGACTGGTTCAGCTAGCAGCCTAAACAATGTTACTCAGTAAAGCTTACTCAGAACATGTTTACCCCCCTTCTGATTGGGTGACCTTTTCTGTGCAGTTACTAATCACAGAAATTTACGAGTGGTGGAAATCAGGTTTGCTATGCTCTGCTTTAAGGCCTGGAATGTGTTAGCATTAAGCATCTAATGCAAAGTACTCACGGGAACCTACTGTGCAGTATCATCAAGCAAGCAGATACGAAAGCAAGAAACTGATGTTTTGAAGAGTAAATGGGAAGAAAGGCAGTGTTTAAATAGTTATGTAGAAACTCATTTTTGTGTTTCTTGGATTACTTTGGCTCTTCCAATATGTTGTTACATATGGTAGCCCTAGGACCTGAGAGGAAAGCATTTAAAGCTTGTTGTCTTTTCTCTATACTTTTTCTTTATCTCATCACTACCTATTACTACATTCTTATACTGAAGCTTTAAAAAAAATACAGTCTTCTAAGGTTTTCTAAAAATTGAAATAATTGGTTGGGGATGCTAAAAAGGTTCTCTTACAATGGTTTATTTTTCTCCTTTTGTAAGTAGGTTGAGTTTTGCTAAATTATCCTCTTTTGTTTACTGACTAGATTGTGTATCATTTTCTCTTTCCCAAATACCATGATATTTCTCTTGTGGTTAAAACTCAAAATAGAGTGGATAGAAGAGTTTCTAGACATAATAGCTTAAAATCACCGATACTTTAGTTTTTTACCTGCTGCACTAACAGTGGCAAAGGGATATGCTTTCTATGTTGCCTTGTTTAATTAGACTTCTTTTCATTCAATCATTTTGGATGATGGATAAGATTTTTAAAAGCTTTCTTTTCTGATTTTGTTGTCTAGTTTAATTCTACCTTTAATAGTTATCTTGGTAAAATTCCCACTTGAATTTGGTAATAATTGATAATTATACTGATTTTTAATACTTCAAGTAGGAATGAAATGTTATTGAAGTTATATATAAGGTAGAAAAACTTACACCATTTAAGTTTTATCTCAGAAGGATAGTTTATAAAGGGAGGTGCCTGAAACTATACTGAAGTCATTTATGTCTGCTTTTTAATAAGATTTGGAATGGTTTAAACAAGTGTTTTGAAAAATGTCTACATATCTCTGCCTTATTTGCCACATGAATTTTTCAAACATAACTATTCAGAGGTTATTTTTCTTTTAATCCTTCTACAACATTCATTTATTTTCTAAAGGGGTATAATTCTTCCAAAAATCATCATAGAAGAATCTTTCCCAAACTTAGGGAAAATGTGTTAAACAAAGAGTAAAATCCATGGTTATTGAGTAGAACATACCTATTTTTTAAAAAATTGGTTAAAATTTGTAATACAAGTTCTTTGAGCCAAACTGAAAGTTGTGATTACAGTATTTAAGGATCCCTTGAGCATTTTTAAGTGGTCTCTGGATTTTTCTTTCTCATGTTGACTTTCTTTCATTCTCATTATAAGTGTATTGTTATGACAGCCTTCTCCCAAGAAGTGACTATTGCTGCTTATAGCTGAGTTGCCTTTTACAGAAAGGCCTGTGGAATAGGTATAGTTCATTCTCTCTTAAAGTTTACTGCTTACTGATAGGATGTTTTGTTCAGTGGTAAAGCAAACCTAAATGAGAAATTTTATTTGAACTGGGTATTATTTTTCCAGAAGACATTTATATCTGCACCGTTGTCTCATGACATATTGGTAGTTTTAACGACTATAAGGCAGTTGAGAGAATGAAATATGTCAACAGATATCCTTTTGATTCTCCAAACAAGTATAATTTTGGTTTTTGATCTTCCTAGAGATTTTGAAAAAAAATTTTGGGTGTTCTGTTCCCTACAGTGGATTATTCCAGGACCTAAGGAAACAGAAAGTTACAATTCTCTTTCATGGAGTCAAATCTGAAAGCAGTAATTTAGTGGTGGAGCTGCTTTAATGTGAACAGTTACATATGTGTGTTTTAGCGAAAATGACACAGAAGAATTCTTGCCAGAAATTCTTGTATAAAATTTTTTACTATTCGATCTTACGTAATTGTGTCTTCTCTTTAATTCAGTGCCTTCTTCCTCTGAGCGTGCTCCTGCTCCATGCCCCAGGCGGCGTCAACTGATACTTAAGCCAGAGACCATTCTGTTACACTGCTGAGAGCCTTCTGCCGCAGGGGTATGGAGGAGCGGGGATATCAGTCAGGCTGGAGGAGTGCGCCTGAGTCTTTCCTGTGCTCATGCCATCATGTGAAGCGCTTCATATAAAACTTTCTAATACTCATTTGGAAAATTTATTTGAAGTAATAACAATTATTACCTCAAAATAAGAATCTGAGGTTTTCCTCTTACTGTACTTCTTCTTAAAGGTCTCTAAATATAAAGAACAAAACGTGTAGGGTTTTAAGTTTGTATGTTAAGTTAAACGAAGAGTTTGCCACCCTAATTTTCGAACTAGAAAATAATTGATAGTGCCTATTTAAATAGTCTCACATTAAGGTAACTTAACTTGACGATAATATATAACATTCTCATTGTCATTTGAATTAAAAAATATTGAGCCTTTTTGCTCAATTTAATGCATTATGGGAAGATAGTATACTCTTCCAGACATTTTTTATTAGTTTATTTACTGTTTGTTTTGGCAGGTCAAACATGATTGCTTTCTGTAAAAGAAATGCATGAGAGGTTGATGGTAATGGATGTATCACAGGTATAAAAAAATTGTCTTATAAAAACATGCATTTAGTATTGCATTTCCCTTTTAGCAGTTGAATCCCAAACCGGTTTCAGTAAACTGGATAAAGAAATGAAGGAATTGCCTTAAGCACTTTAGAAAAGAATTTTTTTAGAATTCATTTTGACTATTTGGGCTTACCGTGTCACGTATGTCTTTAACTTTTGGTAAATATGTATATATCAAGCATTTAATAACTGAGTGCACATAGAAATTTAATATACAGTGATTCTTTGAAGGTTCCAGGTGTAGTAAACAAAAGGAAAGTATTAGAGGTATGCCTGTCTGTACATGGGTTTTATTGATGGCATCTGTACCATGTCAACAAACCATTAACTGCCACTGTATAGCTAGATGTGGCCTACTTTGTTCTGCAAACAGTAATTTTTCCTATGTTATCATTTAAAGAAACATACTGGCTTGGTTTTATTTGCTCATTTATTAAAGTATGAACAGTATCATGTATAATTTGAATTTTTTGTGACTGATCTTTGGTGGTACAAATAATAAAAGTAAATAATTTGTAATGAGAATTTAATAAGGCTAACATACTCCATTTCATGATTTACCTATACTTCTAAAATTATAGTTTTGTTTCATTTGAAAACATGGAAAAAAATTGGAAAAGGATATACACAGGAAATGATTATTTCAAAGAGTATTAATTCTGGAAGAGGACACTGTAGACTTCTTACTATAAAATATTGTGGATTCCAAGCTAAAATACTAAGGACTGTATTTTCAAATCATCATAATCCTTTTTATTTTAAATTTTTTTAATCACAATTCTTTTTTTAAAAAACCCGTATTTATTAGATCAGTGTCCATTCATTGGCTAATTCATACAGCAGATATTTAAGTGCGATACGGCGGCCATGCTTTATATTTAGATTTCCATAATTAGTGAAGTTTGATTTACTGTGCATATAGTTTTGCTACTTTTGAGGAGTGTGACAAAGTTTGTATGTTAAAAACAATGTTTTGTTAATAAGTCAGAAATTCTAAAAAGTAATTTTATAGTTTATAAAAAATTCAAATTAACTGCTTATAATATGGTTCACTTTTATATAGTCACATAAAATGGGTCTAGAAAACTTCCTTGATTTTATTTTAAACTGGATATATTCTTTTAGGGAAGTGTATAGTCAGCATACATTTACTCAACACCCAAATAACCATAAAGTTTTTTGCTATTTTTAACCAAAATGTACATTTCATAATGCTGGTACTGGAACATTATAATACATCATGAATGTTTCCTTTATCATTACAGAACGATTACCTCATGTTCAGTATAGTTTTAATTTTGTGTGTATCTTACAGTATTCACATTTTGCAAATATTTGTGACCCTGATATGCTTTGTTACCTGGAATATTTGATTAATGTAAATACATAAAGCTTTTTGAGTAATTTGGAGTTTAAATGGATTGCATTTGGTATATGTTGTTTTTATTGAAAAGATATTGTTGGTCTTGCCATATAAAGGTTAGTACTGGCTTATAAATAAATAATAGAGATTGCCATGGTACTTTTCTCCTCAGACTACCCAATTACTAAATTAAAACAGTATTTGTTATTTCTGGGTCAATATAAGGTACTGACTTTTGATTCATAATCATTTGAGCTATGTTAGTTTAACCTGATATATTTTCTTAATGATACCCATTCACTGTAAGTTGGTCCTGGGGAATGGGCATGTGGAGGATTTCACAGTATGTGGGCAGAAGATGGGTGAATGTGTTTGCCTTGGCTTGGAGCTTCATAAGTTTGGAACAGTTTTAAAATAAGTCATATTGTAAGTGAGTGGTTAAAAGGCCTTTTTATTAGTATTGGAAATTTTTGGAGAGCTTAAGGGCAGTAAGAATCCATGTATATGTTTTTTAACATTTTCAATATCTCTAAGGTACCAAAGCACAGAGTCTAATTTACCATTTAAGGGAGACTCTTTAAAATCAAATTTATAACTAATTCATACTGTAAGATACATAATAAAGTTTTGGAGCAATTTACATTAAAAACCAATAGTCTTTAAGATTTTTGGATATAATATAAAAAGTATTTTGGTTTCATTTCTTTTGAAGTAATTAATTAAATTTAAAATTAATCACCTTAGCTCTACCATACGTAGACTAACTAGATCTATGACCTCTCCATAAACTATTTCTCATCTTTGGGCCTCCACTGCCTTACATAAAATAATTGTAACTTGTTCAGCTTATCTCACATTTGTGAGAATTTGTGAAATGAAATGGAGTATGTGAAATTGTTTCAACACAGTAAAATGCTATGTAAATGTAAGGTATTATTTTCAGTTAATAATGGATTTAAGTGTTGGGATACTTCTAGATGCTCTTTCTTTTAATAAAGCATGTGCTTAAAGTGGTATCACGAGGACTTCAAAAAAAAAAAAAACCTACATGAACAAAATGCGCTTTAACATTCTTTAATTTGTGTATGACCTGTGGCCTTCTTGTATTTTCTCATCAAGCCTATTGCTCTATATCAAGACTTTGTACAGTTGTAAACATCTTTCGCAGCATTAGTGTCAGTGTAGAATAGTAGCATAAGTAAATGATTTAAGCTGTGTTTCCATTCAGGCATTTGCACTTTCAATTTATGACTGCTCAGTGCCACATGCAGAGTGAATTTAGCCCAAATAATTATTTCCAAACAACCAAATACTCAGCAGTTTGTTGTCATGGGATAAATGATATTAGATGTATGTGTCCACTTAACATTTGACACTTTCATTGCATTAAAAAAATATGAAGCATTTCAAAACTTTGCTAACCTGGGTATCATTTAGTATCTCTCCTAACATGTTTTGCTTTAAATTGGATTTATTAAATGGTTTACAAGTTACCTTGATCTATTGAGTATTTGGTATGTCTATTATCTGGACATGGTTTTGCTATGCAGTTCTGATAATAAAAATTCTTAATTCCTCAGGTTTAACTTTTAAGTTACAGATGAAGAACATTTCTAATGAACTATTTAAAATGTACTCAATTCTGCAAACTAGTGTTTTAATAAGCATATTGCATTATCATTGGAAACAAGACAGAGCCTTTTAAACTTCAAACTAGAAACTTTTTAACTTTAACATAGAGTATTCAAAGTGGAGTAACTTGTATGTTGAAATGATTGTATGTTCTGTATAGAATGACTGAGTTAAGTTCTTACAAAAGCACCTGGAATATCTCATCTAAAAATTAAACTTTTTTCTGCTTTCTTTTGCTTCAGTGCTTGCATTTCTATCAACTTTCATTAAATATCTACGATGTGCTTTTGGGGATGAGAAGATAAAAAGCCCCAAGAGCTTATATTTTAGAGCAGTGCTGTTCAACAGAATTTTATGCAGTGATGGAACGTTCTGTATTCGTGCTGTCCAACACGATAGCCACTAGCCTCAGGCAGCTCTTGAGCACTGTAAATATAACAAGTTCAACTAAGAAACTGAATTTTTTATCGTAATTAATTTTAATGTAAATAGCCACATCTTACTAATAGCTACTGTTTTGTACAGTGCAGCTATAAATGGAAGATGAAACATGCTATAACTATAATATAAATCAAGAATTTAGTTTTGTCTTTGGAGCTTGTCCCATCCTGGGTTACATTTTGGCAGATTATAGCTAAAAGAGAACCAGAATCTAAGGCTTTTTAAAATGTGTTTCCTAACTTGAAATCGGTTTAGGAGAAAAAAGAAAACCAATCAATGACTACATGAGACGAGCTGCTGTAACTAAGATCATTTTCACCAAAAGAAGAATGAAGGGAGGAGACTGGATAGTCTTGAGTCATAGGGAGAGGGGCGTGACAAAGATACTGAGAAACTAGTACCCTCATATAGAAGATGTAGTGGAGAACAGTTTTGCAATATTAAATACACATACCTTTGAAAAGTTAATTCCATTTCTAGGTATTTCTCTTACAAATAAGTCAGTACTCACTGCAGCATTACAAGAGCAATATACAAGCAACCTAATTGTTAATTGAAGAAAAGAATAGGCTACCAGAATTCCAAAGGCTCCGCTTTTGTAAATTGCTGCACTAACAAGCTACATTGTTATATACTTGTCTAGATATATTCTGCATGCCCTTTCCCCAGTAAATGTTAGGAATATGTAAACTATTACAGGAGTTGGTTTCCTCAGAGTCCTTTCCATGAATACCAGTCCTGTTCGGGTGCCTCAGTAAGTTAAGTGTCTGCCTTCGGCTCAGGTCATGATCCAGGGGTCCTGGGATCGAACCCCGCATCCAGCTCCCTGCTCAGTGGGGAGCCTGCTTCTCCCTCTGCCTGTCACTCGCCCTGCTTGTGTGCTCGCTCGCTCTCTACCTCTCATGGCCTCTCTTTCAAATAAATCTTAAAAAAAAAAAAAAATACTAGTACTTCTGTGCCTGTCTGAATCTCTGTGGGATAAAAACTCAGGAAATTGGATGCACTCTACTTTTGTCCCAAGTGTTTCCCTTACTAAACCCTATTTTACATTTACACCGCATAATACTAGTAGTATGCTTATGCCCTATTTGCACAAGGTCACCAGAGTGGTTAAAATGTGATGCTGCCAAGTAACCCTACACACCTCTTACAGAATATGCTACTAATGGAAAGGTATTCATGATACGAAATGGAAAAAGCAAGTCTAACAGTATATATAGTATGACACCATGGGTGTGTGTGTGTACTTAGACTTGGGCAAGAGGGGTCCCTGCCCTGATCCTCACACTGGCTGTGCCTCTCGGAATGAAAAATTGAAGGAACCAAGGGATTGTACTCACTTGGAAGTTCATGTTCCTCTACCCACTATGCACCAGATAGCC
Organism: Leptonychotes weddellii; assembly: GCF_054177405.1. NCBI lineage: Eukaryota > Metazoa > Chordata > Mammalia > Carnivora > Phocidae > Leptonychotes > Leptonychotes weddellii. The sequence continues at coordinate 56,252,846 of NC_138382.1, forward strand.
AGAGCCCCAGAATTCCCTGCCTGACCAGCCCAAAGCTTGATCCCAGAACAGATGCAGGCCTCTCAGATCATCCTGAGGACAGACTGTGCTACAGATGTATACTTTACACTTAAGGAATGGCAGTTCGTGAATAGTGTGGATGGAGCTTGGATGTGCAGACTGGGGTGTCTGCATGCGTGCATACCAGGACTCTCGTGGTAAGCTAAAACTAGTAAAAGACTGACTCAGGGCCTTGTGGGAAGAGCAAGCAGACCTAGTTCCTGTGCTGCACTTCATATAGTATATAAGAATTCCAAATTCGATCCTAGATTTCTGTTCTTTGAGAAGGAATATTTGCCAAGGTAGAAGGACATTTATTTGATGGTTCTTTACTTAGACGCTTAAAAATATGTCAGAGTTAGACTCCATTTATACTCCTGCCCCAGGACCCACAATATTAGGGTGGGCCGGGATGTGTGTGTAATCCCACATCCGAGTAATTTTTAGAAGCTGGATCTTTGGGGCGCCTGGGTGGCTCAGTTAAGTGTCCAACTCTTGATTTTGGCTCCAGGCATGATCTCAGGGTCATGGGATTGAGCCCCAAGTTAGGCTCTGCGTTCAGTGGGGGAGTCGGCTTGAGATTCTCTCCTTCTTCTTCTGCCCCTCCCCCTGCTCATGCACAGGTGCTCTCTCTCTTTAAAATCTTTTTTTTTTTAAAGATTTTTTTTGCCTATAATAGAGGCTGTTTTTACCCATTCTTGTACCCTTTGTGCAATTGGATTGGCTGACCAAGTTAAAGCATACTGACAGCTGGAGGCTTACATCTGGGCTCCCCTCTGGTATGCTGGAGAAGTACTGCTCCCACCAGTCAAGTTACGTGTTTACTTCCTGTTAGCTGTTTGTTCCCAAGCCTGTTTATGCTAGTGGCAGTCATTGTTGTAATTATAGAATTTAAATATGACATAAACCAATGAAATAGTATGAAAAATTATGAGAGTCGGAGGAAACTTATAAAGAGCTAAAAAAAAAAAAGTCACTGACAAGATAGTTGTGTCCAAGATAATTGTAAATGATAGGGGAGGATTGCAGAAAAAACAAAAACAAAACTAGGACTCTTTGAGTTGATTCCTTCACTTGTTTCTGTAAGTTCTTGGGCCACTTTAAAAAAGCAGAAATAGTAGGTGATGCATTATTATGTCTGTGGTTTATGTAGGAGAAACAGTGAGAGGCTCCAATCAGTTGATTTGTATTTTAAAAGATCTTGACCCAAGTCAAAGGATCAGTAATCCTCTGCTTTAACTGCCGTTTTTGTTTTTTTTTTAGGTTTACATGGAACAAGATTTGTTATGCATTTGAAAAGTACTCTAAGAACCTGATAATTTTCCCTTATTAATTTTTATTTTGACAATTTTTTTTGTTTCAGCCATTTCCTTTAATCTTTTTAAAAATTTTATTTTATTTCAGTATGTTATGTTAGTCACCATACAGTACATCATTAATTTTTGATGAAGTGTTCCATGATTCATTGTTTTCCTATAACACCAAGTGCTCCATGCAATAGACAATTTTCAAATATATAGAGAAGTAGATAGAGGCTATTGTTGATAATGAACCCCTCTATGCCCATCACAGGTTTATCAGTTAATATTTTATCAGTTATATTTTGCCATGTTTGTATCTTTTTTAAAGTTTTTAAAAATTTCACCTATAAGCATTGCAATATGCATCAATGATGACTTACTCTTTTATTCCTTTAAACACAGCCACATTCCATTAGCATTCTTAGCAAAATTATAGCGCTTCCTTAATATCATCTAATGGCTCAGTCCATATTAAAATTTTGTCTCAAAAATTTTTTTTTAGGATTTTAAAATTTTTATTTATTTGACAGAGACTTTTTCCCATTGCCACTACTATTTATAATATTCCCTTTTAAGACTGGTTACATATTCATTTAAAAAATTATCACAATAAAAATGAACTTTAAGTGCTCCTAACATTATATATTTGATTTTTTTTAAAAGATTTATTTGACAGCGAGAGAGGGAACACAAGCAGGGGGAGAGGGAAAGGGAGAGGCAGTCTTCCTGCAGAGCAGGGAGCCTGATGCGGGGCTTGATCCTGGGACCCTGGGATCATGACCTGAGCCAAAGGCAGACGCTTAATGACTGAGCCATCCAGGCGCCCCATCAAAAAAAAAAATTTTTTTTTTTTGAGAGAGAGCGAGCGAGCGTGTGTGAGAGTGAACTCGTGGGGGAGGGGCAGAGGGAGAGAGAGAGAATCTCAAGCAGACTCCACACTGGGCATGGAGCCTGATGGGGGGCTCAATCCCACGACCCTGAGATCATGACCTGAGCCTAAATCAAGAGTCAGACACTCAACCAACTAAGCCACCCGGCACCCCTCAAAATGTCTTTTTTATGGTTGCTTTCTTCAAATCAGGATCCAGACAAGGTCTACACACTGCCTTTGGTTATAGGTCTCTTTAAGTCTCTGATTTTGTAGTACTTTCCTCCCTCCCTCCTCTTTAAAGTCCATTGATAAAGAGACTGGAGCATTTATCTTATAGAATATCGCACATTCTGAATTTAGCTGATTGCTTCTCTATATTGGGTTCAATTTTTAGGCAAGAATCCTTCACAGGTTGGGTGGTGTGTACTTTCTGTTGCATCACCTCATGAAATACACAATGTCTGGTTGTCCCAGACTCAATCATAAGATCGATCAGTGAGGTGGTTCAGGTGGTGCCAGTCTAATCCACCTATAATAAGTTCCCCATAAAAAAATTACAAAAATTTTTTAAAAGTTTCCCATCAACATTTCACCTTAATTTTATCATCTATTAAATGTTGTACTTTGTATTATTTCATTAGGAGTAGCAAAATGGTGATTGTTCTATATAATTCATTTATTAGCTAGAATTCTCATTAGCATGTTGGCTACAATGAAATGCAGTTCATGCAAGAAATGATAAATGCGGGGCGCCTGGGTGGCTCAGTCGTTAAGCGTCTGCCTTCAGCTCAGGTCATCGTCCCAGGGTCCTGGGATCGAGCCCCGCATCAGGCTCCCTGCTCAGCGGGAAGCCTGCTTCTCCCTCTCCCACTCACCCCTGCTTGTGTTCCTGTTCTCGCTGTGTCTCTCTGTGTCAAATGAATAAATAAAATCTTTAAAGAAAAAAAAAGAGGATAAATGCTTGATGTCTTTCCCCTCATCAAGTTTTACAATAGTGACCTGATGCCCTAACCTTAATCATGACTAGTGTATTTCATTTTTAAGGAATTATTATGAAGTCAAGAATTTTTATGTATTTGTAGTGTTTCAATCAGGAAGTTATTTTGATGCTCAAATTTTCCCATCTTAGGTGTGTCAAGTTAGCACTTGTGTCCAGTAATCCCTTTAATCTTTGATAACTTCCTTCCTTTGGGTGTTATCTTTTTTGATTAATCTACCAACTACTAATTCTAAGTCTATAGAACTAGTTCTAAGGGGACGTCTACAAAATAAGCTTTACGTACACAGAAAATTTCTAGAAGGAAAAAATAAACGTAACAGGAAATGAGAAATTAAAACTTTTCATTATATACTGTTCCAAAGGAACGAAGTTTAGAGTTTTTAGTTTTTACTATGGACTAATAATAGTAATTTTTGTAGAAACAACTTAAAATTACAGTATTTAGTGCTTTATAGTTTCCAAAATTCACGTCAAAATTGATACATATCTGATCCTTAACAATCCTTTGGATTACACTGTGAATTAAAAAAGCCAGGGCCGGAACTGTATGCGTGTCTATTTCCAGACGTAAACCAGAGTGTAACAGTCCTCTGGAGCTTGGATGTCATGCACCTCAACCTCATGAACTAAACGCAGCTGCTATTTCGCACTACATCCCCAGCCCCATCTCATCTGATGGTACCCTAAACAGAATTCAAGGAGTTATTCTGAATCTGCGTAGCACACGGACTAAAAAACTATTCGTTGTTTATCTGAAATTCACATTTTTAACTGGCATCCTATATTTTATCTGGCAAATTCACTCTAAGAAACAGCTCAGCTGGTGCCTCTCCAATTCTTGCCCCACCTCCTAAAATCTCATGTCGCCTCACTGCAGTTGTTACGTAGGCAGGCGATGGAAAGGGCTTTGGAATGCTAGGAAATCCTCAGGGATCAGTAAACTTTGGACGGTGAAAATGTGGAAGGAGCCCTAAACATGCAGAGGTCGGAGTCAGTTCAACGCGATCGTCTCCGACAGCTACCGCAATAGCCACGGCTCTGTACTTGACGGCACCTTTTGCAGCAGTTGCTGTGAATGCCGTAAAGCGGAGTTGCCGCCGCTGTTGGGTGAGGTAAGGTGTAGATGACGCCTCTTGGTCGCGGGGGATGGGAGGGTGCCTTCAGACAGGTATCGTCGGTGGCTCTGGTGCCCTCACCGGGCGTCCCCCAGCATTCTGAGCACCCACCTCCCCCAGCCCCCCAGCGGCCGAGGGGGCCACAGGCTGAGCGCGCTCCGGGCGGGGCGGGGGCACTCTGAGTCAGTTCACCACTGGGGCAGTCCTTCCCACGCTCCTGGGCGTGTCAGCAAGTAAAATCTGCATCCTGGGACAGGCTCAGTTTTGGAGAGCGATCCAGACCCTCGTAGGACTTTGCCTGACGTTTGAGCAGGGCCCTGAAAGCCATCTCAGGATTTGCGAGAGGACAGGCACTGGGGGGTGTGGGGGTGGAGAGCACTGCAGGTTGTGGGCCCAATGTGTGCAAGGGTGCAGAAGCATGAAAGGAACGACTGGGTTTGGGCAGCACCGCGTACATATTAGGGTAATGGCTGGAGGAATGGGTGCAGAGAAGGGAACGCTAGGAATGTGGCGGCTGCTAACGTTGGGTCTCAACCGGGAAGGACCTTGATGTTCTCTGAGTGTGGAGTTCTTCCACGGGCACTGGGGAACTACAACAGTTTTATAGAGAGGGATAATTTTTTTTTTTT
>NC_138382.1:56258300-56263598 GCF_054177405.1 Leptonychotes weddellii
AAAAAAAAAGTTAAAAAAAATTAACTTTGAAAGACTAAAGAATCGTGGGGAAAAAAGCCGTGAATTCTATGTGCAGTATTCCCCTAGTGCTGGCACTTGGCTGTTCTCATTGATCGGTAAACTTGGTCTTGGCTGGCTGTTCTCGCTGATCTTCTGGGGGAGGGGCCTGTTGCTGTGGTTCCCAAATGTCTTTGCCAGAGGTGGAATTGCCCCACCCTTGCCCGGTCCGGGCTAAGTAATGTGCTCGGGTTTGCTTTCGGGAGCTTTTGTTCCCTGCAAGCTTTCTGTTCGGCTTTGGAGGACGAGAGTGAAAATGGCAGCCTCCCAATCTCCGCCCTGGAGGAGCTGACAACTTGGGGCCCTGCTCCTCAGTGCGCCCCCAGAGAAAAGCAGTCAATCACTCCCATCTCCCCGGTCTCCGGCTGCACTCTGTGCTCACCCGGCCTGTGACCGAGCATTTCTATCTCTGGCACACGACCCCGTGTGGAGTCTCCAAACCCAGCCGATCCTTGCGTTGAGCTCCCGGGCAGCTCCTTCCCGGGGGAGAAAGGGGAGTCTCCCCAGATCTGCCACTTGTTGGGTCCCTGCTGGAAGAGCAGTGGCCCGACTGTGCCGCAAATCATGGTTAATGGCAACCCCGAGCTGAGAGCCCGCTCCTCGGCTCTGTCTCTGCAGCCGGCTTCCCTGCTCTGATCCCTGGGAGCTCTGCTGCACTCAGGCACCCCCGGTCTTTGTGTGACCCCAATGGTCCTGAGACCACACTGTCCCGCGAGGGTTCCACACCCTGCTTAGCCACTGGAGCAATGTCCCTCAGCGGAGCCGACTTCTAAAAGTTCAGAGTTTTGTGCTCCACTGCTCTTTCACTTGCCAGAAGCGGCCCATGGAGGCCCCCTACCCCACCATTTATCCTCCCAAATATCGCCTCGGATTCACTTCTCCGCACGTCCTACCTTCCAGAAAGTGGTCGCTTTTCTGTTCAGAAAGTCGTTGCTATTCTTTTCTTCGATCTCCTGTTGAGTTCGTACGTGTTCAGAATGGTTTGATCCCTATCCAGCTGAATTCCTGGGACCAGACGAAATCCAGGTCTCCTACTCCTCTGCCATCTTGTTCCGCCCCCCAACTTTTTTTTTTTAAGATTATTTATTTATTTATTTATTTGAGAGAGAGCAAACGAGCAGGGTGTGGGGGAGGAGCAGAAGGAGAGGGAGAAGCAGGCTCTCTGCTAATCAGGGAGCCCAATGCAGGACTCCATCCCAGGACCCTGAGATCATGACCTGAGCCGAAGGCAGACACTTAACTGACTGAGCCACCCAGGCGCCCCTGAAGCTCTCAACTTTTAAATTTTTTTTCAATTTTGTTGAAAATATATAATTTTTGGCTTTTTATTAAACTTCAAGATCTCACTTAAACTTCAGGGAAGTACAGATTGATCTTGAGTATTCTAGTATAGTTTCTTGTGACATAGGAAGAGAACTCAGTTTTGTAAACTTTGTTTACTGATTATATCTGAATAGCATTTCTCATTTGTTCAACATTCTCATATTCTCAATCTCTGTTAGATAAAGAAAATTCACACAAATAAAATGATTTGTAGTTCAATTAAGTTAGTTTGATTTGTTAGCAGAAGATTACAGAATGGTAGCTGTGATCAGCACCAACTTATAGGTCAGCAACATCAATGTAAAAACCATAATTTTAGGTCATGTTTGAATTCCAAGGCAATTTAGAAGGACACTTGAGATTATGTATTAAAGCTAGGACAAGAATGAAAAGTTGGTTTTATCTGTGATCACGGCCTACTTGTAGTAGTAAATGCCTACAGCAGTAAATGTTGAGAAGGACTGCAGAGCTTTTCAGGCTCTTCAGGAGAGAGTACTCTTTTATCAATTGGTTAGAGAAGAAGGGTTATTGCTATCTTAGATTAAGGAGGCCTACTTCTGACCATTTCTAGGGCCTCACCACTGAATTCTCTTGGTCCTAGCTGGTTAGACAAGTTTAGCCTTTCTATGATTTTCTAAATGAGGTCTGAATAATCTAGTTAGTTGATAGCATTGAAGAGAAGGAATTAGTATATTATATCTCTTGGGTCGGGTACAACTACCTACATGGGTGGACTTGACTCTTCAGATTCCAGAGAACAACCCTCTAGATCTTTGAAATAAACTTGTGTGATGGCCTTGTGAGCATTTTCTTTGAGCTCCAATTTTTAAGTAATTGGCTGACAGTTTGCAGCACAAAGGAAGGGGTGTCTGTAGGATCCCCTAGGGAATGTCAGTTGTTCATTATTTTTTTACTGCACCAACCAGGACTGTGTGATTATAATTCTGTGTGTTCATTCAATCTGTATTTACTGATTACTTGTTATATACAGGCCACTTTACAGGAATACAGAGATAAGTAGAACACAGGTCCTACTCTCAAGGAACTCATAATTTGATAGAAGAGGCAACAGCATTCATTCTTGAGTTTGGGGCCTAGATAGTCCTGAGTTCAAATCCTCATTTGGTTGTTTGGCTTACTACAAGTCACCTAACTTTTTTGAACCCTCAATTTCTTTAAATGGGGCTAATAGCAACATTGCTGGTTGAGATAATGTATGAAATGTATCTAACTTAGTGTTTGATACATGGTAGATGCTCAGTAGATGGTAGCTACTAATAGTTTACATATTCTAGTCCTTTTAAGGTTTACATTGCTGTTTGATAAATAAAATTGTATTTAATTATTACAGGCTTCTCATGAGCCTACATTTATCATTTTTTCATAAATGAGTTATCTGGGGCCCAGATATCTTAAGCTTCTTGCTAAAGATTGCCGAGTTCAGGTCCTAAAATGTCTTTGTTCATAGAGTATCATACAAATATGTTCAAACAAAATACTATAGCATTTATAAGGTATGAAATGAAATTGCTTTAAGGTATTATGAATCACAGTAGAAACTTATAAAATATTGCTGCCTCAGTGGAAGGAAGACAAAGCCAACAGACTATTTGTATAAAGTATTGAGTGAACCAAACCTTAGTGATGTTCTTGACTTAGAACCATAAGCAACAACCAGTGCCTGCAGGATTCAGCTATTCTCATCACCTAGAAAGCCACTTACAGGGTTCTGTGCTAGGATATCTTTCTTTGCATTATATGTAGTAACCTCTGTGTGTTTGGTTAGAAGGCCAGGAGAGAGTGGAAAGTTTGGAGTTCAAGTTTGGCAATAGTCATTCACAGTGAACAATTTCATATGCCATTATTAGAAATGGAAATTAATCTGGTAGCCATTTAGATCATGTGCAACAAAGATTTTTGAAATATTTTGAGTTGGTCAGTTGCTTGTTAAAATCATGCAAGAAACATGATTGTAAAAAAAATCTTCTTTGACTATTGGCTGGTTCTCTTATGCTCTGAAGGATAATATATGGGTCATTGCTGGAGGAAGAGTATTCCATCTGATAATCTGATCTAGTATGATAAACTTTGATAAATGCTGTTGTCCCTCTCTTCCTATCCTTTCCTCCACCCTACCCCGCCAATTACCACCATTGTTCAGGAGAAATGTGAAAGAATTTCTTACATTAGAATTGAGGGATATTTAAAAAATACTTCCATGTATTCCCAGACTTTAGACTTTAGGTTTTCTGCCAAATTATTTTGTCATATTAATAAAGCTTTCCCACTGTCTCAGATCACATTTATGAGTCTTATTCACTAAGAACTTCAGTGATTTGGGAGTAAGTAAAAGAACAGTGCATGTACTGGAAGGAAAGGCACTGAGATACAGAAGGGGAAGGCTGCCTGGAGGGTTGGTGAATTTACCATGGTTAGTGTTTCTGATCCTTACGATTGCAAATTTATTTATTTATTTTTAAGATTTTATTTATTTATTTGACAGAGAAAGAGAGCACAAGCAGGGGGAGCAGGAGGGAGAGGGAGAAGCAGGCACCCTGCTGAGCAGGAGCCGGATGTGGGGATCCATCCCAGGACTCCAGGATCATGACCTGAGCTGAAGGCATATGCTTAACTGACTGAGCCACCTGGGTGCCCCAGGATTGCAAATTTATAAACAATTGAAAAAGATCAGTTTTTTAAGTCTTACTGTTTGATTCTCTATAGGCATGAGTAATGATCATGCTAGATTAAGAATTCTGGTTTTTGGTTTCTATAAGAAACTGATTGTCGGTTACTGTCTTTCAAAAAAATGAAAGGATTTTTCCTTGAATCTTCACCTCCTATATCCCAAATACTTTCTCTTTAATGGCATATCTTAATTTGACTCATTTATCAGTGAAGTTCAGTAGCCACCAGACTTTTTCTACCCTCCTTTTTGGTATCTGATTCCATCTTTCCATTTATTTATTCACTTCACATAATTTTTACTTTATCCTATAGGAGTATCTTTAGGCTTTAAAAATTTTTTTTGAAAACTCCTTATTTTATATAGCATTTCTTTTAGAACATTCAGCCATTTATTTCTCTTTTTTTTTATGTTATGTTAGTCATCATACATTATATCATTAGTTTTTGATGTAGTGTTCCATGATTCATTGTTTGCATATAACGCCCAGTGCTCCATGCGATATGTGCCCTCCTTAATACCCATCACCAGGCTAACCCATTCCCCCACCCCCCGCCCCACTAAAACCCTTAGTTTGATTCCTGGAGTCCATAGTTTTTCATGGTCCAACTCCCCCTCTGATTTCCGCCCCCCTTCATTTTTCCCTTCCTTCTCTCAAGTGTTCGTTGAGTGCTTTCTGTGTGCCAAACACAGTACTAGGCTGTGAGCCAAGATGATGAGTCAAGTGTAATCCTTGCTGTCTAAGAAGTTACAAATTGGGGAAATTTGGGATTGAAGAGGAGAGGAGTTAAGAAACCTTAGGGCACCTGGGTGGCTCAGTCGGTTAGGTGTCTAACTCTTGATTTCAGCTCATGTCATGATCCTCAGGGATCAAGCCCTATGTCCAGCTCTGCACTCAGTGCAGAGTCTGCTTGACATTCTCTCTCTCCCTCTGCCCCTCCCCCTGCTCTCTGGCTCTTTCTAAAATAAATCTTAAAAAAAAAAAAAAGAAAGGAGAGAAACCTATAAAGAGACACACAAGCGGGCGCCTGGGTGGCTCAGTCATTAAGTGTCTGCCTTCGGCTCAGGTCATGATCCCAGGGTCCTGGGATCGAGTCCCACATCGGGCTCCCTGCTCAGTGGGGAGCCTGCTTCTCCCTCTCCCACTCCCCCTGCTTGTGTTCCCTCTCTCGCTGTCTTTCTCCCTCTGTTGAAAAATAAATAAAATCTTTAAAAAAAAAAAAAAAAGAGAC
>NC_138382.1:56263698-56295259 GCF_054177405.1 Leptonychotes weddellii
TCAAAGCACAATTCATAAACCCTGTTCTGCCTACTTTACTAGTTACAGTTTAAGAACTCTTCTGTTCTTTAGTCTCTAGCTTTTGTAATCCTCTTCTGTACAGCTGTCACAGTTATTTTTCTTAAGATCTGATCCACTTATTCTCTGCATAGCGTACCTGTGGAATAAGATCCAAATTTCTTACCATGGTATGGTAGATAGTCTCTGCTTCTCAAGATCCTGTCTTCCCCATACTGTGGGCCTCAGAAGGCTGACCTCTACGGACTGCATTAGCTGAATTCCCTTGCCTTTTCTAGTTGAGGTCAGGCAATGGGAAACATCACCCGGAGGTTGGAGACCAGGAGGAAAGAGTGGTCAGGTTATTTAGTCTCTTGGTTCTCTATTTGTAGGATCATTGCTTGATAGGGACTGCGTTCCTCCGAAACAGCTACAGTATAGCCACTGGGTGCCAGTAACTGTTCCTCACCAGAGATAGATTAGCCATTAAGATAAATGAAATTTAAACTCCAGGGCTATATATTTTGGTAAAGTTTGCAGAAGATATTTTTGCATTCTTTTTCTTAAAAAGGACCACCAAAATTGTATAATTTTCAGGCCCCTATAAAACTGGATCCTCCTATGTCCTTATCCTTGGCCCTTCAAGCTTGGGTAAGTGCAAAGTTTATAAGGAATGAAAAACAGCTGAATAACCTACTTAGGGAGGTTATGATTGAATATTTAATGGGTGAAATAATATTTTGAGTTGGTTTTATGAGTATAAGTTCTCCAGGTAAAGAAGGGTGGGAAGGCCATTGCAAATAGAGGAAATAGCCTATTTGAAAAGGATGAGCTATGTGGATATCTAGAAGAGGAGCATATTACCTAGAGACCAAAGGACGCACAAAAGTCCTGAGGCAGGAACATGCCTGGCAGTTTTAAGAACAGCAAAGAGATGAATATGGCTATAGAGGATTTTTGCTTTTATTCTAAGTGAAATTAGGAACCATAGGAAAGTTTTGAGCTGATATGTGACATGATCTGACTTAAAAAAAGTAGTAGAGTGGATGCTCTGTTGAGAACAGATTATTGGGTCAAGGGCTAACACAGATCATTTAGAAGGCAGTTCTAGTAATTTACATAAGACGGTGATGGCTTGGACAAGGGAGCTAATGGCAGAGTTCATGAAAAGTGGAAAGTAGAGCTGTCAGAATTTGTTGATGGGCGAGATGTTGGGTATAAACAGAAAGGAGTCAGGGATAACTTTAGTATTTGGGGCTTAGATAATTGGAAAAGGGAAGTTGCTGTTTACTGAGATGGGAAAACTAGGAGAAGCAAGCTTGAGGGATGGTTAGAGATCTGGAGTTTTTTTCATACATGTTAAGTTTGAGATGCTTATTTGACATCGAGATGAAGAAAGTGAATAGATAGTTGAATAAGTTTGGAATTCAAAGGACTGGTTTGGTTGGAAATATAAATTGAGAGTTGTAAGCGTATAGATTGTGTTTAAAGCCATTAGAGTTAATGAGTTACCAAGAAAGTGAACATAGAGTAAAAAGAGGGAGAAAAGTCTCATGGTCTGAGTTTTGGGACCCGCCAATACATTGGAGGTGGAAGACCTAGCAAATAAGAAAAAGAAGGAGCAGCCAGAGAGAAGTAGCAGGAAAACCAGAAGTAGTCGGGATTCTGAGAGCCAAGTGAAATGTTTGAGTGAGACAAAAGTGATCAACAATTCTTGATAGATCAAATAAGACAAGGAGTAATAACTGATCATTGGATTTAGCAACGTGGAGGTCATTGGTGATCTTGATGAATACTTGGAAGAGTGAAATTAATCTTGTGGGCTCATGGGAAGAGAGGAATCAGAAGCAGTGAGAACAGACAACCCATTAAGGGTTTTGCTTAAAGGAGGACAGAAAATTGTTCGTTGGGAAAAGAGGAGTTGTTTGTTTGTTTTAAGATAGGAGAAATAATATCATATTTATATATTGATGAGAATGATCCAGCAAAGAAAGCAAACAGCTCAGAAATTCATTCTCATCTACTAATGGAGGGCTATGGTGAGCAACAAGGGCTGTGTTACAGTTTGCTGTCTCTTTTTAAGGATGAAGATTACAAAGCTGTCTCTTTGTGGTTTAATCTCAAATATCCCTTGGTATGAAAATGTTATTGTCTAAGTTGCAGAGCTTATGAGGAGAGACCAGTTCTGGCTTTACCTTAATTACTCAATATATCTCGTCCTCTTTTCCACTCTCCTTCCCTGCATTTAACAAACCATCATTAAACATTTACTCATTACCAAGCACTATACTAGGCACTGTCAATACAGAGAAGGATTGGACTTGGTCCCTACCCTTAAATTTGCAGTTTAGTGGGGAGATGAGTCTCCTTCTTAGGAACTTGGGGCATATTTCATTTTTAGGATAAAGCTATTCTTACTGTTCTTCAGCATCCTCCCAGCTATATCTTATAGGTAAAGAACTTACTCAAGGCATAAGAAACTTCTCTGGATCTTCTTTGAGCTTAAAACATTCTCCCTATTGTCTCTAGACCATCAGACATTCTTTTTCCTATTACTTTCAAAGTATTCTGGGCCTGGGTGCCTGGGTGGCTCAGTCGTTAAGCGTCTGCCTTCGGCTCAGGTCATGATCCCAGGGTCCTGGGATCGAGCCCTGCATCAGGCTCCCTGCTCAGTGGGAAGCCTGCTTCTCCCTCTTTCACTCCCCCTGCTTGTGTTCCCTCTCTCGCTGTTTCTCTCTCTGTCAAATAAATAAATAAAATCTTTAAAAAAAAAAAAAAGTATTTTGGGGCTTATCAAATGAAAACTGATAATGCTTTCTTCCTTCTGATTCTATAGACCTGAATATTTTTTTAATTTTTATTTTTTAGTGGAGTATAGTTGACACACAGTGTTACAGTAGTTTCAACACAGTGATTCAGCAGTTAGTACATTAGTACATTAGTACAACACAGTGATTCAACAGTTACACTATGCTCACCACAAGTGTAGCTACCATCTGTCATGCAACACTATTAGAGTACCATTGACTGTATTCTCCATGATGTCCCTTTCACCCCTGTGGCTTATTCATTCCATAACTAGAAGCCTATATCTCCCACTCCCTTTCACTCATTTTGCCCATCCCTCCACCTCCTCCCCTTTAGCCGCAACCAGTTTGTTCTCTGTATGCCAAGCCAAATAAGTCAGAGAAAGATAGCTTTGAGTTTACTAAAATGTTTTTTTATCTTCTTAGAATGGAGCTGGTTTATCAAAATCTAAAGGAAGCCGAAATGGATTTGATAGCACACAGTGGGTATGTATGATAAGCACGAATGAAATTCCTCATTTACAGTGTTCATTTGGTTCATTTGTTTATGTACTCAATAAGTATTTGTTGAATGATGATGATGATAATAGCTGTCTTGGTGGGCAGTGGGAGTAGGTGGTGGAGAGGAAGCGGTAGGCCCTGTGTCAAGTGTGTTACATGCAGTATCTCATTTAGTCCTTATGGAAACTTTATGAAGTCAGTACATATTGTTATCCTTAGTTCACTTAAAGGGTTTAAGGTTAGTTGGCTAATAAGTGGCTGAGTCCAGATTCCTAAGTGTTTGCCTTCAAAATTCTCACTCACTGAACTATGGTGCATCCCCAAATGAAAAAATATATGAATCAGAATTGAACTATGAATAAGGGAAAATAATGATTAGGAATAAAAATCTATTCAGCTGGTTTCCTTTTTAAGATAAGGAAAACTAGCAGTATGTACGATATAGCCCTGTTTTGATTTATAAATTTCAGAGCCTGTACATTTATAAAAATGTTTTCCTACCTTTTTTCTAAGCAAATTTTGAATGAAAAACAATGCTAGATTACTAGTTACTACTAAAAAATTACATTTATCCTATTTGTATGTATTTTGGATATGACTAGTTATTTCTTGTGGATGACCTCAGTCTTTGGCATCTCTTTAACCAGGACATGAAGCTTCTAAGATAGGAAGTGGGTTTTCAAAATCATGAAGCAGCAATGAAGTAGTAATAATTTTAGGTCCTTGCTGGCACCAATTGGTTTTGAACTACTATTTAAAAAGTAAAGTCTGGGATATCCTATACCAGGCTCCTCAGTTATGAAGTATCAAGATGAACTTTTAATTTATTAAAAATAGCAGATGTTTGCTCTGTGGACTTAGGGAAGTCTGAGGGGAACAGGAAGCCCCATCTTTTTCATTCAGGGAAGGATCCTGAGGTGGGAGAAAATAACTCTTTTTTTTTTTTAAAGGGTTTACTTCCAAGATAAATGAGCAAAAATTAAAGAACAGCTCACTACATTCAGTGAGTTCTCTTTGTTAATTACATTGCATGGTGCTAAGAATTAGTCTTTATAATTGCAGAATCATGTGGAAGGGGAGAAGTACTAAAATACTTTGTAATAGTATTTTAAAAGGAAGGAAAAGTGAGATCTGATCAGTAAGTGTGATACTGAGCCCTGAAAAAAATTCTAGAATGAGTTATTAAACAATGACTTGAAAGCACTTAGGAAAGGGAATGATTATTAGGAGCTAGCCTTTCACTAAGAACAAGTCCCACCAAGCCCTTTTAGATGAATAGACTATTATAGTCTCAGTATACCCTGTTTTCAACAAGACATTTTTCTTTCTTGCAAACAAAATGAAGGTCAGATGATAATAGTCATGTTTATTTAGAATTAATTGGATTTAGAGTCAATTGGACATCTTTTTCCAAGGAGCATTGATGATTGCATTGATAACAACCTGGAAGGCATATTTAGAAGGTGAGTTAGAGAATCTCTCCTCTACCCTGCCCTAATCTATATTTATATCAATAATTGTAATGAAGCCATAAATGTGTTCATCATGTTTCTATTTAACACTAACCTGAAAGAGATTCACTCAACAAACATTTATTAAGCACCTTATATGCGCAGGTGTCTGTCACATCATCATCTTTCTTCCAAAATAATTTCTTTTATTCTCCTGGTGTAAAGCACAGAAAGCAACAACTATAAAAGAAAAAAAAATTGATAAATTAGAAGATCAAAATTTAAAACTTCTACTCCTTGAAAGACACCATTAAGAAGATGAAAAGAAATGCCACAGAAGAAGAAATATTTGCAAAACACGTATCTGACAAAAGACAGGGTATCAAGAATATATAAAGAACTCCCACAACTCAGAAACAGATTTTTTGTTCATACTCTTTATCAGCTTGAGAAAGTATCCTATTCCTGGTTTGCTGAGAGTTTTTAATCATGAATAGGTATTGAATTTTGTCAAATACTTTTTCTGTATTGAAATTATCATAGGATTTCCCCCCTTTATTCTTTTGATATGGTGAATTTCATTGATTGATTTTCAAATGCTAAACTAACCTTTCATTTCTGCCATAAACCCTACTTGGTCAGGATATTTACTTTTTTTTTTTTTATCTTTTTTTTTAAACTACTGGAATTTATTTTCTAGTATCTTTATAGTGGTTTATAATTTTCTGTTTTGTAATATTTTTGTTAGGTTTTGGTATTTGGATTATACTGGCCTCATACAATGAGTTAGGAAGGATTCCTCCCTGCTCAGTTTTCTGATAAAGTTTTTGTAGAATTGGTATTATTCCTTAAATATTTGATAGATTTTACCTGTGAACCATTGAGTCTGGAGTTTTTTCTGGTTGTTGCTATTGTTTTGATATATAACAAATATATATCTATGTATAACAAATACATATGAATATATAACATATATATATAAATTCAATTTTGGTAATAGGTATAGGGCAATTCAGATTTTTCGTTTCATCTTGTGGTCATTTGTTAATTGTGTTTTTAAAGAAATTTGTCCATTTTATCTAAGTTACTGAATCTTTTAGCATGAGTTGTTTCTCTAACTTTTTACTTAGTTGTTTCTCCCACTAAGAGATAATAAACTCCTCTAGAGCACAGATTATTGTAGTCTTGGTTTTTGCATACTCAGAACTAAAAACAAATGGTAAGAGACTTACTACTATACTAGCTTTATCTCATTTTTCATTTAAATTCAATTTAGTTGGGGTGCCTGGGTGGCTCAGTCGTTGGGCGTCTGCCTTTGGCTCGGGTCATGGTCCCAGGGTCCTGGGATCAAGCCCTGCATAGGGCTCCCTGCTCCGTGGGAAGCCTACTTCTCCCTCTCTCACTCCCCCTGCTTGTGTTCGCTCTCTCACTATGTCTCTCTCTGTCAAGTAAATAAAATCTTTAAAAAAAAAAAAAAAGAGAGAGAATCTTTTATGGTCATTTTTTCTATCCTTAAAATTCTTAATATTCTATCTATTTATATCTTATATATATTTTACGTATTTCTTCAGATTATGTGAATAAGAGTTTACCCTTAATTCTATGAGGCACCTTTTTGATGGCGTACATCCCTTTGAAATGATTATTACTTTCATTGAAGTATGTTTTTAAGCAGTGATATACACCAGTTATTCTATTTATCTTTGCTGCTGTTTGGTGTTACTTACTCTTGAGTGTGATTATTGTGTTTCTATTCTAATTTTGAAATTTACATTTTCAGTAGGGGACTCTACTTACTGCCCAAAAGAATTATATTTTAAAATATTACATTATTACTAGAAAATCAAACTATATATGGGAATAGTCAAGCAGGCAATATATTTTAGTTTGAATCTTTTGCTTAGAAAAATTATTAAGCAGTATTACAAATATGAAGAAAAGTGGCACATACAATTGATTTTTGATTTTGAAAAGGTTGACATGGCCAGTTCTTAAAAACTGACATCTGGTATTTCCTCTCCCACTTTGGCTCAAAAAGATTTAGTTAATACCTAGGGAATAATTTGTAAGCCCAGAGTTTTCATTTCAGATACAACTTCCTCTGTGAAGATTTTGTTATTCTTTGGATGTACAGTTAATTAGTAGCTTACTATTCTCTATAGTGTGTTGCATATGTTTTTGCTATAGCATATTTTACCTTATATTATGAATCTACTGAGTGAAACATATATATTCTTATAAAATTAATGAATAAAAATTTAATAAGGTAGATTGTTGTATTGGTTTAGAAGAATTAAGGGGATTCTTTTCCTCTCAAACAGCGTGCAGTTAAAAAATTTATTATGCTAACATCCAGCCAAAATGTACCAGTGTTCCTTATTGATCCTTTGATTCTGGAATTGATTAATAAAGACTTTGAACAAGTCAAAAATACTTCTCATGGCTCCACTTCAGAATGCAAGTTTTTCTGTGTTCCAAGAGACTTTACTGCATTTGCACTGCGGTATCACCTGTGGAAGAATGAGGTAAGATGATTCACTTTCAGATAACAGAATGTGTCTTTTACAAAATAGTGTGGGGTTAAACCAGTTTGAAAAGTAAAACATTTCAAAAATCTTTAAAGCTTTTTATAAATTGTATTGGGAATATTTTCAGCAATAAGTAACAGAAGACACTTAATAGTGGCTTAAGCAAATAGGGGACTTATTTTTCTTGTGTAACAAGCGGTTGAAAGATTGGTGCCATTGGTACTAGTTCAGCTGCCCACTGATGTCAGGATGGCATCACTGAAGTTCTTTCTTCGTTTTTCTCGTCATTACAAGGTAGCTGTCATAGTTCCCACGCATCACATCCATGTTTAAGGCAGGCATATGAGAGGAAGGGATGGTGACGCTATTCATTCTTTGAAGCAAAAATTTTTCTCAAAAGCTCTGATAAACTGCCTATACTCACTGTCCAGAATTAGACTCCTATGTCTTCTTGTTGTAAAGGGAGCTAAAAAGACAGGTATTTAGGATTTCCACCAGTGTAGGCAGGCAAGTAGGAAGGGATCTGGCAATGAATATTCAGTATCTGCCACGTAAGGTATGTGAGGGCAATATCACTAGTCTATAGCACTACTCTTTCCATTCTGTAAGGGTGCAGTACTTGTTTGGTACTCAAATGGAGGGCTGCTTAAGTGTATCCAAAAATTCAAACTTATATTTCCATCCTGTTTAATGGTTACAAGCAAAAGTCGACCAAACATGCCAAAAATTTGCTTACTTCTTTTTTTGGAATACCTCTAACTACCCAGTTTCACTGTTTTTCATTCTGAGGAGTTATTCAAATAAGGGGGAGAAAATCAGCATTAGATTAAATGAACTTAAGTAGTTAGTCAGCCACCTGTGATAGATGTGCACCAGCTGTGCAGTGGGATCTGTTCTTGTTGTGCTGACCACTGGTAGGTAGGCTTGTGCTCCAGGGTGGCGATGGGAAGGCAGGATAAGCGGCATGTTTCCTTGATTGCCCCGGGCTCTTACACAGGGCGTCAAGAGACTGAGCTTTGACTTTTTTCTGGCCTACAGTTGGTTTTTCCAGGCAGTGATACAAGTGATGAGACAGACAAAGTGTACATATAAGTACATGATTTTTGTTGGCATATTTTTTTCTTTCTTCCCAATTTTATATTTTTAAAATATTTAAACTTGTGGAGAAGTTAGGATGTGGTATTTTAAATTTAATTTTTATATTTTTAATTAAAATAATACCAGTCCTAAGTTTTAAAAGTCAGATAGTAATACAGAACTCATAAGGAAAAAGAGCAATATCTGCTCTTCTCTCCTCATCCCTTATTTCTACTCCTAGAGTCAACCACTCTCAACTCTTTCTACCTTGTTTATTTTCTCATTTATAAATGAAATGTTTCCGCTTCTATTTTTAATATTCCATATTTAATATTTCATAAAATATTTCATGTTTTTAACGTTTCATATTAAAAATTTTAAATTAAATTTTCATATTTTAATATTTCTAATTTAGTTTATAAATTATGAGAATTTAGCTCATATCTATTTTGTCTTCCTATATACACACACAATCTCTTCTGCCATTATCATCCTAAAATGACTATATCACATTTTGTATTAAACCAGTAGTGTTGACCTTATGAGGTAGCACTTGGATGCTACCTCATTTAATCTCATTATATTCCTTTTCTCATGCAACTCTTTTTTTTTTTTTATTTTCCATTATGTTCAGTTTGCCAACATATAGTACATCGTAAGTTTTTGTTGTGTTCAACAATTCATTAGTTGCTCTTTTTTCCTCCTTTTCTGTTAACTAGTTTTCTATGTATCTATTAATAATCTGTGTATAAACTCTGTAACAGAAACATGACACTGCCAATAGGATCTAACATACTGGGTAATCTCTCAGTTCCACTTTTTTGCCCTTGGAGACATCCCTCCTAGAACTCTGGGTCTTTTTGCCTTAATACAGACTGATCTGCTGTGCAGATACTGTTCTGTAACTCCCCTTCGCGACATTTTAGGAATTCCCTTCAGAGAAAGTGTGAATGGGAGGTTGAAACCTTGCATATCTGAAAATGTTTCTTTTTACCTGCATATTTGGTTTCTAATCTGACTTATATAGCAGTTAGCTTCTACTGTGTAACAAATCACCCTAAAATGTAGTGGCTTAAATGACAACCATTTGTGTAGCTCATGATTCTGTGACAGTGATTTGGGTAGCATTTAGCTGGGCAGTTCTTCTAATCTCAGCTAAGCTCAGTTTCCAGTCAGCTAGGCAGCTCTACTTCTTCAGGATGGCTGGCTGTCAGATGGGCAGTGGAGGTGCCTGGGCCATGTGTCTTTCATTATCCAGGCTAGTCTGAGAAAGCAAAAACATGAGAGGTTTCTTGACATTGTTAAAATATTAAGATTTTTTAACCATGAACATAAATATACCTCCTTTCATTCAGGTGTCCTTTAATGAGCTTTAACAGAATATTGTAATTTTTCTAACAGATCTTGTACATTTTTAAAAAAGATTTAATTAATTTATTTATTTATTGTGAGAGCACGCACAAGTGGAGGGAGGGGCAGAGGGAGAGGGAAAGAGAGCATCTCACGGAGACTCCGCACTGAGTGTGGAGCCCAACGTGGGCCTCAATCCCACAACCCTAAGATCGTAACCTGAGCCAAAACCAAGAGGCAGACACTTGACCAGCTGAGCCACTCAGGTGCTCCATATTTTACACATTTTTGATAAGATTTATTCCATGCTACCTTACAGTTTTGTGTGTATGTTTGTGTGTGAGGGGTGGGGGCAGTGGATAATGTGAATATTTTTCCTCTTCCTTCTCCAATTCATTGTTATAGGTAATGAGAATGCTGTTGATTTTTGTGTATTGATGCTATTTCCCAGCTAGTTCTGAACTCTGCACTGTATAGATAAACTCCAAAGTTTCTTCCTCCCATTCTCCTTTCCTCATTCCCATTCCCCCTCTTTCTTTTTCTCTTTCTTTGAATGTAGATGGTTGTATTTTCTGCACAAAAAGACATTTTAGTCTCTTCCTTTCCAACCCTTAGACCTTATTTCTTTTTCTTGTGTTATTGATTTAAGTAAGACTCCCCTCCCCCCAGGATAGTATTAATTAAAAGTGATTTTTCTTTCTGAAAGAAAGACCATTTTATTACTGGGATGTTGGACTTCCAGAATTCTCTCATTTTCTTATCTTTGCTCAATGATTTTTCATCTCTTTTTTCTAACTGTTCTACTTTTAGGCAAAATCTTTAACAATGTCATTGATTTTCTTCATATTCTTGCTCAAAAATTTTATATTTTTCTAAAAATTTTGTGTACTCATAATAGGATTCTTGTTTCATAAGTGCAATTTTGTCTTTTTCGCTCTGTAGATTTTCATGTTTTTTGGTTTTTGTTTAGTTGTTTGCTCCCTGCTACTTTTATTTTTCTAAATCCCTTCATTTTAGGTGTTTATTTTTTGTTATGGTTATTATTAGTATAGATACTAACCAGAGAACACTAACCTGAGCATTCTTTTCAAGGAAGAAATTGGTATTAATTTGCATAAAGAGAGTCTTTGAACATGTCCACCAAGCTACGTAGTTTCCCTTTTTGGTATTCTCCTTTATTCTCCCACCACCACCTTCCCCCTTGCCACCCTTAGTTTGAAATCTTTGGGCAAAGAGCAGATTAGCAAAAATATGTATGGCTTAATTCAGTGTAAGAATCACTTTAGTTTTGCTACCAGTATTTGGTTTTAAATATTTAAGCTTGATGTTTCTTTTGTTTTAGGAAGGCTGGTTCCGGATAGCTGAAAATATGGGATTTCAATGCCTAAAGATTAAGAGCAAAGATCCCCGGCTAGATGGGATAGACTCCCTTTCCGGAACTGAAATTCCCCTGCACTACGTCTGCAGATTGGCCAGTCATGCCATCCACTTGGTGGTCTTTCATGAGAGGAATGGCAACTACCTCTGGCATGGCCATTTACGACTCAAAGGACACATGGATAGGAAATTTGTTCCTTTTCGAAAGTTACAGTTTGGTCGTTATCCTGGAGCTTTTGACAGGTAAATTCAGGATCTAAAGATGAGTTCTGAAACCTCTATTGTCCAGTCATGAATTCTTACTCTTTGTTTACACTTAGTAATTAAATCTAATATGTAATTCACACAAATCAGTTTTGAAATGTAAATATTCAACAGGAAGAAGTTCAGGGACATGTGCATCAGGAAATATATATAAGAATGTTCATAACAACATTGTTTTCATTGCTGCCAAACATCGTATATTCATACAATGAAATATTGTAGAGCATGGAAGTGAATGAATTAGTGCTCTGTGTAACAATATAGATGAATCCTACAATGTTGAGTGACAGAAGCAAGACATAAAATAATACAGCTCTTGATTATATTTATAAAAAGTGCAAGCACAGGAGAAAGTATGTTGATGGATATATGCTTACATAGTAAACATGGTCAAAAGGTACAAACTTCCAGTTACAAATAAGTTCTGGGGATATAATGTACAGTGTGGTGACTATAGATAACAGTGCTGAATTGTATATTTGAAAGTTGCTGAGAGAGTAGATCTTAAAAAGTGATCTCAGAGGTAACTGAGGAAAATATGCTTGATGTTTAGCTGTTTTACTTATGTTGTATATTTTGAAGAGGCTACCAGTTTTCTGGGTTAAGTCCTTGTAATAAATCTTAACTTTTGTTTTCAGGCCAGAGTTGAAACAAATTACTGTTGATGGACTAGAAGTTTTCATCCCGAAAGATCCAGTGCACTTTCTAGAAGAAATACCACACTCTAGGTTTATTGAGTGTAGGTATAAAGAAGCTCGAGCATTCTTTCAGGTTAGAAATAATCAAGTGTTGTACTTTGTAAAAAGAGATGTGTTTATTTTTAATATTTCGGGGGAGGAAATGAAGGGACTTACGGAAAATCAGTAAGAAAACATCTTTTTCGATTCATCTGTTTTCTTCTAGATTGTTTTAATTTTTTAAAAGTAGATTAAAGATTTTTTATTTATTTTTGAGAGAGAGAGCGCGAGCACGAGCAGGGGGAGGGGCAGAGGGAGAAGCAGACTCCCTCCTGAGCAGGGAGCCTGATGCGGGACTCAATCCCAGGACCCCAGGATCATGACCTGAGCTGAAGGCAGGCGCTTCACCGACTGAGCCATCCAGGTGCCCTAAAGTAGATTAAACATTAACCTTAAGAAACCATTTCTTCCCTAGTTGAATGGTGTGATGTTTATGGAGACACTGTTTTATTTGAATAGACTTTTGGTAGGTTTAGCACTGGCCTCTGCTTTCAGTTAGGATACACCATATGCTTTATCAAAGGTGGTGTGTTCTTGAAGCACCCCAGTTAGGATGAAGCCGCTGTAGAAGATAGACCATGTAGATTTGGAAAAGATTTCATGGAATGAAATGAATATGAATTTTTTGTGTTTATGAAGGTTTTTGAAGGTAAATGCTACGCAGAGACCAGTGCTTTTTGAACTTTACTTTATTCTGCTGCTGTAGCTTTCAATTCAATAAACATTTATTGAAAGCCTGTTTCCCAGGAACTCTCCTGACCCTGGGGATGTAAAGATGATTTTGAGAGACATCAAGGTTTAGCTCTAAGGTATGACTTGAAACAGAAATACAGTAAAAACAGATTTATGGTGGGGTTTTGGTACCCTAATCCTTCCACTTGCCCTTTATTTTCTGGGATTCCCTTCCAAGAAAACTGTAGACACATGGACAGGAATGGAATGAGGAAATGAAATACCAGCCGTATCATCACTGGCCAAGTGCCCCACACCCACAAATGCAAGGTTTTTCTGGTAGGCTGTGTTATTCCCCTGGACCGAGGCCTGCCAGCCTCCCTGGTGGGTCTTCCCAGCCCAGTCCCCTTAAATCTGTGATTGTGGAGCTGTGAAACTTACCCAGTCAGCCTCATGGATGAAAAGCTGGCAAACTGCATCTATGGATGGGCCTACTCTCATAGGCAAGCGCTGATCTTCATTTATCACGTGGTAATAACAAGACGCAGAGACGATGCAGCCTGGTGCTTGGACTTGACCACCCACTCCTCTGGCCTTAAGGGAGTTTGTTCTGGTTGCTGCCTCCGTCAGAGCTCTTATCACAGTGAATTGTGAATGTAGGTCTTGTCCCCCTACTAGATGATGTGAACTTATTGATGGCAGGCATCTTACTTTATTCACCTCTGTAGCCCTAGTATCTAGAACAGCATCTGGCACAAAGAAAAGATCCTAGAATTATGGAAAAATGTATGGAGAATAAGGTGCTCATCTGAATGAAATTATTTTTTTTAAGGATACTTATTAGGACTACTCCATTACCTAGCAAGCATTTCCCCAGACTCATTTTGTTGATCTCTGTGAGAAAGCAGTATAAAATATAAAATGTTTCAAAATATTGATACAGCATTAGGATAGTATCAAATTTTTTAATTCTGTATTTTTATTATTGCTTTTGAAATTTTCAGTCAAGCACTCAACCAGCATTTGAGTAAAGGATGCGAATGACAGATGCTCAGAGGGCTTATCATATATAGCCTTGTAGTTTTGGTGTTTAAAGTACCATCACACTGGAGACTGTAATCCTGTCTGGAGGTTTATATTTATAGTAGGATCATGTGTGTCCTTCACTTGAAGCAGGGTATACTTGTGATTTCTAATTTGCTTTTCTCTTTTGCTGTTGTATTGATATTACTGATGTAGGGTGCCTAATTAGGTTG
The DNA here is from genome assembly GCF_054177405.1 of Leptonychotes weddellii. Taxonomy (NCBI): domain Eukaryota; kingdom Metazoa; phylum Chordata; class Mammalia; order Carnivora; family Phocidae; genus Leptonychotes; species Leptonychotes weddellii. The sequence goes on from NC_138382.1 coordinate 56,277,716, forward strand.
ATAACTCTTTTTTCTTGTTCTCTTAAATGTTTCATTCTTCATCATTTAAAAGTACCAGGAGTTTCAGTTTTCAAATTGAAGTGAGCATACATCACTTTGAACACTTGATGGCGCCAAACAGTCTGAAATATAATGCCTGGTGTAAAACAAGCACTGAACTAATCTAATAGAGCTCATAAAACAAACTTCTAACTTTCTGTTTCTAATATTTTTTTGGAAACATTCTCAAACTTTCAGGAAAGTTATAAATGAAATACAAGTAATTTTTTCCTAAACCATTTGGGAGTAAGTTGTTGACTGTGTATCCCACAACCTCAAATAATTTACTATTTTCCCAAAACAAGGACATTGTCTACATTGTCTTAATAAAAAAATCAGGAAGTTAACACATAGAGTATCACTATTTAACCCCATTCAAGTTTTGCTAATTGTCTCAGTAATGGCCTTTATAATAAAAGGATCCAGTTCAGAGTAAAATATGATAAAAGGATTTAGAATCACATGTTGTATTTAATATTTCTTTTTCCCTCTATTTTTTTAAAGATTTTTTTTTTATTTTAGGGAGAGAGAGAGAGAATGTGAGTGGGGGGAGGGGTAAAGAGAGAGGGAGAAAGAGAATCCCAAGCAGACACTGCACTGAGCGTGGAGCCCAACCCAGCACTTGATCTAACGACCCTGAGATCATGACCTGAGCCTAAATCAAGTCAGTCGCTTAACTGACTGAGCCACCCAGGCACTCCTGTATTTAATTTTTCTCTCTTTAGTTTCCTCCAGTCTGGAATGATTTCATAGTCTTTTTTTTAACTTTTATGACTTTGATGCTTTTGAAGATTACAGGCCAGATATTTTGTAAATTGTCCCTGTTTGAGGTTTGTCTGGTTTTTCCTCATGTTAGATTCAGGTAATACACCTGTAGTAGGAATAATACAGAAGTGATTCTATGTTTTTCTCATTACATCCTATCAGGTGCTGCATGGTTGTGATTTGTCCCATTACTGCTGATATTCACATTGATCACTTGATTAAAGTGGTATCCTAGCTTCACCCCTCTAAAGTTTCTGTTTTTTCCTTTGTAACTAATAGAAATTTGGTATGAATCTTTTTTTAAAGGTTTATTTACTTATTTATTTGAGAGAGAGAGCGTGCATGAGGTGTGGGGGAGGGGCAGAGGAAGAGAGAGAATCCCGTGCAGACTCCCTGCTGAGTACAGAGCCCGTTGTGGGGCTTGATCTCATGAGCCATGAGGTAATGACCTGAGCCAAAATCAGTCAGAAGCTCAACTGACTGAGCCACCCAGGTGCCCCAAAGGTACCTTAACACCAGGTAGATATTGTCAATATCCTGAGGCTCCTGGGTAGCCTAGTTGGTGAAGAGTCAGACTCTTGATTTCAGCTCAGGTCATGATTTCAGGGTCATGAGATTGGGCCGCACATCAGGCTCTGCACTGGGCATGGAGCCTGCTTAAGATTTTCTCTCTCCCTCTACCCCTTCTCTGCCCCTCCACTACTTCTGCACTCTCTCTCTCTTAAAAAATAATTGTCAACATCCTTATCAATCTTTCAATTTATTTGTTTACATCAGTATGAACTCATGATTTCCTATTTTATTCAATAAGTTATAGTCCATTATTTTCTTTTTTAAAAATTAATTCATATTTTTTTAGTAATCTCTACACCCAATGTGGGGCTTGAACTCATAACCCGGAGATCAAGAGTCGCATGCCCTTCTGACTGAGCCAGCCAGGAGCCCCCTTTATTTTCATTACTTACTTTGATCCTCAAATTATTCTCTATTTGGCCAGTGGGAACCTCTTCATGATGGCTTACATGTCTTTTTGACATGCCTTCATCATTTTTTGAGTACTTTTTTGCTTTTTGGAACAAGATGCTCTAGGTTCATCTTGTAATTTCCCTGAGACAACACTGGAATCAGCCATTTCTCTAAGTCCTGGTTCCTTTTTGAAGCCAAGGTTTGGATGCCAGGTGTGCTCTTTGCTACTTGGGTTTTGTTGCACACAGGCCCTCTCAGTGACTGTGTGTGTGTGTTTATTTCTGTATCCGTCTATCTATCAAGATCCATGAATTTACATAGATATTGCCAGTCCAACTAATTTATGTTTCAGTTAAACAGCATAGGGTTTATTTCCTTATTTGTGACTCCCTTCTCAAACAGTGAGAAACTTGACTCCTATTATTCTTAATACATTTGCTTATTTGTTCAATCTCCTGTCGTTGCTTCTGTCCCCTCTCCCACATGGTTGCTGTCCTCACCCTGCTTGAATGTTGCTAATCTCCCCCTGTGCTGCCCCCATCTATGGACACACTTCTCAAACTACTTGGGCTCTGACTCCCCACACTGGACATGGAGGGGCTGTCCCCTCCATGTGGATTCCCTCATCACTTCCTCAGGCTCTGATACCCATACCAGGCCACCCATGTGCCTTTTCTTGCTCTGCCTTACCTAATAATTCTAGTATTGAATAGTTCAGGAAGGGAGGAGGAGGAGAAGAGGAAATGCTCTCTTGACTTACTTTATTTACTTTTATTTTCTCAATCTACCAAGAAGTTTAGAAGTAGGATAATATACATTTTCCTGAACTTGATTTTGTTTCAGCAGTAACCATCAAAAAATAATTAATGACTTTCAGTCCAGTCTGTTGAATTCCAGTGAAAAACCAGAGGGAAATATGGAACTATCTGGACACCTGGCCTAGGGATATCTACAAAGCTATATTATCCTCCTTCTTTTACTAATTTTTTTCTGAGACTTTGGACAAATTTCTAAGTCTTAATTTCCTCATCTATAAAATAAATGTCACGTTATTTTCCATCCGTATTTTGGGGGAAGCCTGGGGAAAGGTTACCTGAATAACAAAGATCAAATGGACATGATATTTAAATTAGGATTTTGTCTTTTTCTAGAGGCGTGATAAGCCCAAGATTGATATAAGACATCTTTAAGTAGAAAAAACATGCATACTATAATTTTAAAAATCCCTAACAGATGCAAAAGGTTTATAGGTGTATATACTTTAATACATATGGGGTCAATTCTAAGAAATGGAATTTCTGGGAGTGTCGTGCTAGGAAAGGTATGTCAGGTAAGAGTATGTCCATGCAGGGGCAGCCTCAGTAGGACATAACTATCAGAGTAATGTCTTTATCAAGCACAGAGTTTCATGTCTGTTACTTAATTTGACCCTTTCAGTCACTTTTTGAAATTAGGCAAGTATTTGCTTTTAACAAATAAAAAAATTGAGGTTTCAGTGTGCTACACAGTCATTATTGGCTGAGCATAGACTAAGTCTTGCGTCTCCAGTATTTTCCATCACACCAAGGATAAGAACATGTGCCTCCCATTCCAATCATGTGTTCTCAGAGAAGCTGTAGCTCTGAGAATGTTTTCATCTTGAAGGGATCCTGTATAATTTGTATGTGTAGAGAAGGCAACTTATCTTCTGGGATCCCACTTTCTTCCTAGGGATACTTTTTTCTTAAGATCCTTAGAGTCCCTCCAGCAGCTATATTTTCTCCTGCTATATTGTAAAAGAATGACAGGATATTTTGGATATTGTAGGCAGGGCCTAGTACAGGAGGGGCTTGGTCATTTATTCATTTACCCATTCACCACTATATGTGATACTCATATATTATGTGTCAGGCACCATTCTAAATTGTTACATACAGTGATGCAGAGGTTTAGTACACGCCCTCAAGGAACTGTCTTTACAGCCTAGTGGAGGAAACCTAAGTAAAACCAATAATGTGAATTAAAAATGATAATAATTATAGTGAAAGTGTATACACATGGTAACTATTATAAACTCATTGGACAGATTCTTTCATTTGTCTTTGTCTGTATCTAGGACAAATATTATTCTTTGCTCCCTAAATGTTGAACAAAGGGTAGCACTGGGAGAATAAATACATCTTCCTAGAAAAATTAGGGAATGTTTTTCAAAAGGTAGAACTGAGACCTGAAAGATTTTGTTAGTCAGGAGCATTTCCGAGAAAGGAAACACGTATAAAGGCACAGAGGCTTGAAAAGTCATGGTGTATTTGGGGAGTTAGAGGTTATTGCTGTATTATGAAGTGTGAGGAGAGGGGCGGTGAGGCTGGACCAGTAGTCAGGGACCCCAACACAAATGTCCTTGTCTCCTATGCAAAGAAGTTTAGATTTTGACCCATAGGTAATGAAGCATCACTGAAGAATTTATAGTGTTTTCCTCAGTCTAGAACACCCTAAAAATGGAGAAAATTAGAAAAGCATGACTAGGTAAATGATAATATTTGTCTAGAACTTCATATTTATGAGGCATTTTTCTGTAATCCATTGTGTCATTAAGTCTTCACAGCGGTCCTGCAAAGTGTAATTAGTATCCTTTAGTGCCTGATGAGGAAACCATATCTAAGAGAGCTTTGTTCTTTCACTCTCTCACTCATTCCGCAGATGTTCAGGTGCTGTGCTGGGCTCTAGAGATAAAGTGATAAAATGAAGTCACTTTCCTCATGGAGCTTGTGCTCTCCTGAAGTGATACGCCCAGCACCACAGCTAAGAAGAAGTGGGGCTGGACTTGAACACAGATAATCTGAACCAAAATCCCAGGCTCTTTTTATTATGCCCTGTAGTCTCTAAAGACCAACTGAATCAGTGAATCATGAAAATGTCACTAAGTGCTTTTGGCTCAGATATGCTTATAGCTCTCAGAATTAGTCTTCTTTTCTCCTAACTGCCCAATCTGCTCAATTGTGATGTGAAGGGAGTTGATAAAAGTGGAAGTCTCATCCTTTGGGAATCCTGGTTATACTCCTTCCCCTTTAACTTGTCTTTTTCTAGAATCTGTTCCTGTAGTCTTATAAATGAGCAACTAACAAGGAACTCTGAAACTTGATTTTTTTATAATAGAAAAATGTATAATATGGGGTTAATTTTCAGATTTAATTTAGATGTCACAGAAATATTTCTAGCAATTTAGAAATGGCTGTAATAGCTGAGTATTTGTTGTATCTGTAGCAGTACCTTGATGATAACACTGTGGAAGCTATGGCCTTTCGGAAGAATGCAAAGGAATTATTGCAACTGGCAGCCAAAACATTAAAGAAATTGGGAGTACGGTTCTGGCTGAGCAGTGGAACTTGTCTAGGTAAAATTCTTATTGCTTTACATTTGTCTTTTTGTCATTTCATCCTCTTTGGCTTTAGGGATAACTGCTTGAGATGACAAAACATCAGTGATATTTGAAGTGTCATATTTATAGACAGAATAAATGTAGTGCACGGAGCAGGAATTTCTTGATTTCTTTAAAGAAATTAATTTCAGAAACATACAAGAGAGTTAGGAAGGCCATGTTTTGTTTACCAAAAACTGTAAGTCATGTATAAAATTTATATCAGAACATGTAGACTATATTTGATCTTCAGGCAATCCTTGGATTAGCATTTTATTATTTCTGTCCCAAAGATTGTTCTGCCTTTAAAAAAAATAATAAAACCCAAAAAAACCTCTATTCTATTTCTTTACTTACTTACACATTTACTTACGCAAACGAGAAAAAGACTGAAGGGAGTTCCATAAGGTCTTTCTACAAGTCTTTTCCAGGTCACTGATACTCTCACTGGTTACATCACTGCCTTACCACATTCCATTCATCCTGAGGTGGGGAAATGTACACTTTTCTAGAGTCCTTATGCGAGTTGTTATTAGCATCAGAGAAAGATTTTTGGATCTCCTTCCACTATACATTAGATCAAACTTCTTGGAATTTAGAATTATTAAGAATCTAAATTCTGTTGTTTTTATGCCCTCTTGTTAATAACTATAGTTGGTCATAACTGTATTCTTTCTTGATTATAACTTTATTTGTACAAAAATTAATTCTGCTTCTGTTTTTATAGTGTTACAATATAATTTGTTGTCCAATTCGAGAGACTTTTAAGAGTGAAAAGGAGTACCATTAGTAATTATATTGATATGACAGATGTAAACTGGGATATATGGTTATCCTATTTATTAGGCTTTGTGGAAATTCATGTGGTTCTTATTGTCACAGAGCTTTTAGGTAGAGTAAGCCAAGAAAAAAAGAACACATCTCACACATGTATATGATATATGCTTTAAGGTTTAACTTTTTGAAGTAAGATTGTGTTATAAAACTATGTCATCAGAAATACTTCTTAATTACTTGTCATGTTTTATTATGCATTTTTAGCCCCATGGTTTTCTTCATTTAAGAGCAAAATGAAGGAGTTGAATTAGATGTTATTTCAGGAGCCTTCCATTTTTTTTTAAGTAGGCTCCATACCCAGCGTGGAGTCCAGTGCAGGGCTTGAACTCACAACCCTGAGATCAAGACTTAAGCTGATATCAAGAGTCAGATGCTTAACCAACTGAGCCACCCAGGTGCCCCAAGGAGCCTTCCATTTTTAATAGTTTATGATTCTCTGATAGATGTGGAGTGTGGAATTTTCTCAAGCTAGAGATGAGATGCCATCCTGGACTTCTAAACATCTGTGTTACAATGAAATTAAAGTTTAGAATGCCAAACAGTGTTGCCCAATAGCAATGCCTGTAAAGACAATCATAGACATTTATATACTTTCTGAATAATTTGGATGAAAGAATTAGAAGGATACAGGGGAGACCCAAGAGCCCTTAGTAGTATTACGGTATAGATTTTGGTTTTTTAGAACAGTAGTAGAGCACCTAATTGAGAAGTAGGTACATAGTAAATATACCTAGAAATATCTTTTGGTATTGACAATGTGCTGAAAATTGAGGATGATACTTCTCTTTTTTATATGACCCCCATCAGGGGCACCTTGTGGTGCAGTCGGTTAAGCGACCGACTCTTGGTTTCAGCTCACGTCGTGATCTCAGGATCCTGAGATCGAGCCTTTCGTTGGGCTCCATGCTCCATGGGGAGTCTGCTTGAGTTTCTCTCTCCCCCTCCCTTCTCCCCTCCTCCCCCCACACTTTCACGCTCTCTTTCTCTGAAATAAATAAATATATGAGCCATCAGACACGAGCTGTTCAGAGCTGCTCTATAAATTATTTCTCAGGAAGGGGATATTGGTTAAGCAAAAGAATTAAATTATATTTTTTAGCATACCTTAAAGGCAGCCTTCATCATTAGAGGTTTATGATCAAACATTCTCAAAAGTAACTTAATTTTTTTAAATGGATGGCCCAGTTAACATTATTTTTTTAAAGATTTTATTTATTTATTTATTTATTTATTTATTTATTTATTTATTTATTTGAGAGAGGAGAGAGAGAATGCAGGGGAGGAGCAGAGGGAGAGGAACAAGCAGACTCTGCATGGAGCGCGGAGCCTGATGCAGGGCTCAGTACCACAGCCCTGAGATCATATCCTGAGCTGAAATACCCAACCAACTGGGCCACCCTGGCGGCCTGGCCCAGTTAACATTATTAAAACTAATGGCTTATTTAGAAATTAAAATACATCATGAAAGTTTTTGAGGATGCTGAGTGCTCAGAGCAATAAAAATGAAGGAAAGAAAAAAAAGGAAAGAAAGGTTCTTCAACAGATGGCTTCTTATAACCACAGATTTTAGTTTGGGATTTAAATTTTTTTTTTTTTTTTTAAAGATTTTATTTATTTATTTGACAGAGAGAGACACAGCGAGAGAGGGAATACAAGCAGGGGGAATGGGAGAGGGAGAGGCAGGCTTCCCGCGGAACAGGGAGCCCGATGCGGGCCTCTATCCCAGGACCCCGGGATCATGACCCGAGCCGAAGGCAGACGCTTAACGACTGAGCCACCCAGGTGCCCCGGGATTTAATTTTTTAAAAATATTTTTGGTAAAGCACTGTGAGTCTAATCTTAAGAAATAAAATCCACTCTTACAAAGATCATACAATAGTGACTAATTTTTTCCAAACTTAAGTTTTTAAAAAGTTTTCTTGTTTCTTTTTTGTTTTTAGGGTGGTATCGGCAATGCAACATTATTCCTTATAGTAAAGATGTTGACCTAGGAATTTTTATACAAGATTATAAATCTGATATTATTTCAGCATTTCAGGATGTAGGACTTCCACTCAAACACAAATTTGGGAAGGTCAGTAGTAAAAATCTGCTTTACTTCATAAGTACCATGTCTCAAAAGTAAAGTTTATATTAAACAACTCAGAGATGGTTAAGAATGTTACATGTGTATCACTCAGTACTGGCCAGGCTGAGCTTAGCAGAAGCTTGTTATGTGACTTTTGCACTATTTAAGGAAACTAGAAAATCTGTCTTTCTTTTGACAATGAGAAGGAGAAAAGGATCTTGAACTCTTGCAGGTGAATTTATTGCCATTATGTTAGATAACAATATAATGTAATTAGTATACCATGTAATGTAAAATTAATACAATTATTAAGAATCTCACCTACCCCACCTGAAATTATATTGTTTCTCATAAGTCACTTAATTTCATATTCACTTAGGCATCCTGTCATTATCAACATGAAACGGTCCTTTGGTGGCTAAGGGTTAGAAATATAGAATCATTTCAAATAGTACTTGAATTTCTTATTTATTTCACAGGTTCTGGGTCATAGCAATTTTCTGAGTTCAACTAGGAATAGGTCATCATGACTTAAATGAAATCTCCTTTTAGACAATTTGATTTCTATGCCCTAAGCCCATGATTCCTTGCAAACATCTTACTCTTTTTTTTTTCCCCCAAACAACATCTTACTCTTAATTTGATTGTTCCCAGTGAGGTGTTGTCCTGGAAAGTGAGTAGAAGTATGTTTAGTCACTGAAAAATTTCTTTATCCTAATTATTCCAGTTTATAAAAAATATTTAATAAAATATTTTCCAGAGGTCAGAGTCAAAGCAGTAGAACTCTAGGCATGCAACAAATGTTTACTCTACACTCACTTTCTGCCTGGCACTGCACTCTGCACCTGGGACACAAAGATGAATAAGTTACAGTACTTTTCTTTGAGGAGTTCACTGTCTAATTGGGGAAAAAAAAAAAAGCACATAGTAATTATGTGATTAGTGCTATAACAAGACAGAGGCACCAAGTCTAATGGGAACATAATTATTTGTAGGTTAAGTTTCTTTAGGGAAATGTTCTCAGAATTCTTTGTATCTTTAACTTTTGTTTTTTCTTTTTTCATATACATAATATAATTTATGCTACATAGATGGGTTTCTATGATGCCACATTTATTTAAGTACTTATTATTGATTGAGATGAGAGACTTATTTCCTAATAGTTTTTCTTGATTATTAAAGGGAATCATTTTTCTTTGGTTCCTTTCCTTCTTTAGTCAGAAAGGGGCTCAGGAACAGAATGTTCTGCAGAGTGGTAATTGAGCTACTGTAAATCATTTACTCTGAGTTTTCATTAATTATCAGAAGCAACATTATTTTATATGCATTTAAAAAAGAAATCAAATCTTGGCACGCTATTGATAAATCCCAATTTAAGAGATGTTCCAGTTTGAAAAAATATATTATCTTAGAATCAGTATTCTTTCTCTATAAAACAAAATTTTTTTTTTTTTAAGAAAATATATTTCCTTCGTTTCAGTCTGTGATGGTTTTTGTCTTCCTCCTAGGTAGAGGACAGCTTGGAACTATCTTTCCAAGGAAAAGATGATATAAAACTCGACATTTTTTTCTTCTATGAAGAGACTGACCATATGTGGAATGGAGGCACTCAGGCCAAAACGGGAAAAAAATTTAAGTATGAATCAGATAAGTACTTATAAAAGGGGCTAGAGAAATAATTTCAGAAGGTAGAAATAGTAAGTAACTGAAAATGAAAAACAAACGAAAGACTGTCACAGCTTCACTCTTAGCTAACTTCCTCAGTTTACCCATAAAGCCCAATTGTGTTTGGAAAGTATGGACTACTTATAAGGACAGTGTAAGAGGAGGAAGTGCCCCTGGGACTTCAGTCCAAAGAGTCATTATGATTAGAAGCCCTTGAGTCATCAGAAAGGGAAAACCAAAACAAGGAACACAAAAACCAAGCCCAGAGCCTTAGCCAAAATACTGATTGGCTGTTAGAGTTACAGGAGCTTGTTAATTTGATGGAAATGGGTAAGGGTCAGTAAGAAGGAGATAGGGTGAAGTGAAGATTAAGTGAGGACACTGGAACTGAACTGGTCTGAGGCCACAAATGCTCGGCAAGCTCAGGAATGAGCCTTCAACAATGACTGAGGGCTGATCCTTAAAGCATACTCATTGAGCTTAACAGCTACCATATTTTGTCAAATGTAAGATAGTATGGATTGTAAGATGCACCATTATTTTATGTGCTACTCAGAAAGGAAAAATACTGTCAATTATAATTCTAAGACACATGATTCACAGATGGAAAAATTTGGGTGGGGGGAAATGTCTCGGAATTGATGGAGTGCAGTATGTTAGATTGACATTTTTAACATTTTTTTTAATGCTGCTACAGTAAAACTCTCTGATGAGAAAAGACAAAAATGACATTAGAGTAACAATGCTCTCCTTTATGAAGCAGTTGACCTATTCTCAATTCTGAGAGAGAAAGAGAAGGAGAGGCAAAGGAATGGGAATGAGAACCCAAAGAGCATGGACTTTGGAGTCAAGGCAGACCTGGGGGACCTTGGCTGCACCCTAACCTATTTGTGGCCTTTAGCTTTTCTCTGAACATTAATCTCCTAGTCTATTAAGGTTTGGGTAGCACTACTATGCATTTGACTGTTATGAACATTTTGCATGTGTTAACACATCTAATCGTCAAAACAATCTTAGGAGACAGGTATTCTGTGAGGTGCTGAGAATGTAAGTAGTTTGTTCAAGACCACACAGCAAGTAATGAAAGGACTCAGACAGCAGCCTGTCCCTTAACCACTACTCCCCACTGTCTCCCTGATACACCTGACGATATGAGGCACCTGACATAATGCTGAGCATTCATTATCAGTAAATGATGGTTATCATTGTTGTTATGATTACTAAAGTGATTATTATTATTACTGTCATTATTATGGTAGTTATGTGACCAGAAGCTTAAATTTGACTCACTAACTAGCTGAGATTGGAGCTTCTATCATAAATTTGGGCCATTGGGCAGAGTGGGGAGAATTCTGTGACACAGAAGAGAAATGCCATATTCAGACTGGTTTCTCCTGGGTACATTTACACACCCTCTTGGTATTGCTGAATCTTTATTTGAAGGCAAGGAGTCTTCATGTAAGGTAAATTCTGGAGGTTTGAGAGTAATCCAAACCTTTTTCTAGTTATAAAGTATCCCCAAACTGACATTGACCCCAGAGGATATTCTTGAAACTTTTATTTAATATAAAAATTATTTTGCTTTATGACGACAACACATTCATGCTGGGTAAGCTCTGAATATAAGACAGAAATTAAGTTAATGAATATATAATTGACATTCTCCCTGTGACTAGGTGAATGGGGATAAGTGTTTATGACATTCAGCTATAATTTGTTTATTCAGATATAATAAAGAAACTGAATTTGGTGGTGCCTGGGTGGCTCAGTTGGTTGAGTATCCAACTCTTGGTTTCAGCTCAGGTCATGAGATAGAGTCCTGTGTCAGGCTCCGTACTTGGCATGGAGTCTGCTTGGGATTCTCTGTCCCACTCCCTCTTTCCCTCCCTCTTGTGCTCGCTCTCTCTCGCTCTCTCTCTAAATTAAATAAATAAACCTTTAAAAAAACCCACAAAAAAAGCTGAATTTAATGTATAATTTAGAGGCTTCTTTAAAAACTGTAAGATAGTGTAGCACAGAAATTAAAGGGATGGAGCCAGTCAACTTGCTTTTGAACCCCAGCTTTATACTTTACCAGCTATTTTACCTTGGGCAAGTTATTTAACCTCTCCGCCTAAGTCTCCTCAAGTGTAAAATGGGAATAATAATAGAAATTGCTACATAGAATGGCTTTAAGGATTAAGTGAGTTAATACAAAAAAGGGTTTTGAAGAGAATTAAAGATGTCCTGAGTGCCAAGTAATTATTAGCTGCTATTACTATTACTATACTAGTAGGACAAGGGTAAAGAAAATGATCTCTCTTCATAGTCTTATGAGAAAATTACAGATTAGATACATATATAATTAACTCAATATTAAACTGCCAAATCTATTCTTAGAGAAGTCATATGAGGATGTCACCTTTTTTCTAAGAAAGATACTTTCTAGAGCCAGTATTATAATTCTTTTATTCTTAAATTTCCTTCTAAGACTTGAATTTCTTTCTTCTCACTGACATGATCTGAAACCCACAAACTTCAAAAGAATGGTTCATTTCTAATCACTACATTTCTGCATAGAAAGAGCCTCTATCATTCTGCTTTAACTGCTCTTTATTGTAGCAGTGTTTGGGAAGTGTGAAGTGTTCTAATTATTTAACAAGAGAAATGAGCAGTGATGGAACTGTCTGGACAGATGGTGTGAGTCCCAGATTTTCTATCCTGTTACTGTGACCTTAAAAGGCAGAGAAAAGAACGGGGGATGGCTGTGTAGAGTAGTTTCTTTGGAAGATTCCCCCAGCCATATGCCATTTTCATTCTTTTCAGCACTATTTACTTGAAGGAAATATAGTATTTTCACCACTAGTGTTCCCAGAGGGGGGAAAAGAAACCTTTTAAAGCTACTCTAAAGGTCTTTTTATCTGTATAATATTTTACTTTGTATTCATGTATAGTTTATTCTGAGAAAAGCTTAATATAGATGCTTACCATTTGGGGAAAGAAAAAGGCTAAGAGGAACTCAGGAAGGAAGAAAAAAGTTCCCCCTTTTGAAACTTTACTCTGCATGCCTGCAGAATGATGTTTTTGGTCCTCAGATGTAATAATAATATTAGCGGCAATAATAAAGACACAGCTACGAGGGTATCAGCTGGTTATCTGGCACATGATAGGTACTTTACGTTTGTTATCTCAGACAATCCTCACATTATGCCTGTGGGTTAGGTGTGCTCACTCCCAGTTAGGAGAAAACTAATGCTCAGAGAAGTGAGGTAACTTGCTCATTACTGGCAGGACCACGATTTAACTCCAGAGCTGTTGGGCTCGTCAGCCTAAGTGCTTATTTCTAAGACTTAATAGGTTGAATGAGTTAATACATGAAATGCATTTAAAACAGTAGCTGGCACATAGGAAGTGCTCTGTGAACGTTAACTACTGCTGCTACTATCATTACAGTATTATTACTACTATTACTGCTACTGTGTTACTCTGACACAAAGCATGGTACCTTCAACACAGTGGTAACTTGGATTAGTTACTCCAGTGGGCTCTGAATTTTTTATACTTATTTTTCTTCTCCAGAGTCCAGTCACTAGCAATAAAACGTGAACTGTGCCACCAGGATGTGATGTTTTATTCCATCACGTCACAGTTCCTACAGATGCTGCCCAGGTTTCTTGGGATTCTTTCTTTCCTTGCCATCTGAATCAGCTGATGTAAGTAGAGGCCAGAAGTTTGAGAGGCAATAATAAAAATTAACTTTGAATATTTGCTATGTACCAGGCACTGTGCCAAGCTTTTGTATGCATCATCTCATTTAATCTTCACAAGCTTATGAGAGAGATCTTAATTTTGTCACCTTCATTCTATAGATGTGGAAATTAAGGCAGAGCTAAAATTCAGACGGGGGGCCATATCACTTTAGAGCCTGGATTCTTAGATAAAACACAGTGTTAGTGTCACCATGATCTATCATATTGTTAATATTCCTTCTATGAAAATAGCCCTTCTACTCAGTGATATTATCAGGGTAATACAGCTACCTAGACTCTAACCTCTAATAGGAAATATGCTACCCTCTGGGCTACTAGTGGTTCCTTATATCTTCTGATATTTGTAGTTTCTGCTTATTGTACAGATCTTCAGAAAATTTGGATTTGTTCTCTGTGGGACTCCTGTCCAGGTGTGCCTCCTATATAATGTAACGTTTCATTTCTGCAGAGCCTATTTACTAACCCTGTGTGCTAAGGATTCTCACGTGAACATACTTAGGTTCTGCTCTCAAAGTTCTCATAATGAGGACCATGAAACAAATTATTGAAGTACTTTATCAGTAGTATAGTAATTGAAGTATGTGTTATATATAATTGAGCTACCAAATCAAAGTCTGTCTAGAAGCAACAGCAAGGAAATGTGGCTTAAAAATAGAGAAGTTTGTTAGGTAGACTTGGTAGGAATATGGAGAAAGGCCTGATAATAGTTTTGCTTAACTATTTTTCTCTTTAGACTGTTCCTGATTTTTTTCTTATTAAAAATTCTATGAATGTCTTTTTTACATAAAGTAAAAGCCTTATTAAGGAGTTTCCTTGACTAGATTCCCAGAAATGGAATTATTAGTGTTTGTGCTGTTTAAGAAGTAGAAAGGGTAAGTGGGCAATGTTCCTAATACCAGTAAAGTTCAAGATTTTATTCCTCCGTCTCTGCTTTTTCCTTTGACTCCTTAGGACTCTTTAAAGTTACATGGGCTTCCTCAATTCTTTTTTCTGTTTTAGGGTCTAACCCAAGATACCACATTGCATTTAGATACCCAGTCTTTTGCAACTTCATTTGAGACCAAGATTTTAATCACTAAGTAGTACCAAGTTATACATCATCACATGTCCCAGTTCTGCCCATTCAAGGGCATTGAGTTGTCTTTTTTTGATGTTGCTCCCCAGTACCTCTAACTGGAAATAATCTCCCCTTCCTCTGAATTTCCATAGGTTTTTTTCTCATGCCTTATTTGGGGACTTCTGCTGATTTGTCTGTTGTTTCTGAGTTATAGATAGAATCAGGCCTGGCAAATCTTTTGGGACTGAGTGAGACCTGAGCCCTACATGAAACCAAAATCAGCTCTTAAGTGTATTTGTTTTGTTAAGATGATAGGGTGATGCCAGATTGATGTCTTGATCCAACCTTCCAGCTTTGGAGAATCAAAACAATAAGGTGAAGCCACCCAGTTTTTCAGTCATTCTGCTTTACCAGAAGCTAAAGATGAGAGTTCATTGTTGAATCCCCACTCATAGGTTCTCTCAGCTTCATAGATTGATAGCAGGCTACCGTGGTTTTAGCTCTCAAAAATACACTTGCCTTTTTAGTACTTACAGCTGTGAAGCTAAAAAGGCAAATTTGGATTATTTCTTTAAATTAGTATATTTAAAACATTGGCTTTTCTGAAAATAATCTCACATTTCCTACTCTGTTTGTGCCTTCATATCTTACCACAGATATATTGTCTTAGGTTTCCTTAATTGTATCTCCAAACCTCTAGTGAGTAGCAGGTACACATTATATCAATGAGGGAAGAACTTTGAATGCATTTTGTATGCATTTTGTATGATAATTGTATACAATGTACAGAAGTGGGAGTTATTTATATAGTTAGCTTTGCTTATTTGTTTTTTTAAGAGAAGATTACCTCAAGGGGTACCTGGCTGCCAAAGTCAGTAGAGGATGCGACTCTTGATCTTGGGGTTGTAATTGTGAGCCCCACATTGGGTGTAGATATTACTTAAAATAAGAAAAAATCTTTAAAAGAAAATTACCTGAGAATGAATAAATGGCAGACCTTTCATTTATGTGAAGTAAATTATGTTTTTTAAGACTGCCATACGTCTTGTTGTTTGAATGTAATTCTATAAAGTATTTTATAAGGTAGTAGTCTAAGAGAAATAAAAACATATTTTTGCTAAAAGAGTTGACATGAATGTTCATAGCATTCTTATTCGTGGTAACAATGGAAACAGCCCAACTGAAATGAACTACTGATACATGCAATAACATAGATGAATCTCCAAAATATTATGCTGAATAGAGGAAGTCAGATAGGAAGAGTACATACTATATAACTGCATGTATTTGAAATTGTAGAGCAGGCAAAACCAATGAAGGATGTAGTAAGATCAGTGATTGCTAGGGGCCAGGGGGGATCTACTGCATGACTTGCCAAAGAGCACAGGGACCTTTGGGAAGCAGGGTGGTAGAAGTAGTCTGTGTTTAATTGTTGTGGTGGTTACACAGGTATATGTGTTTGTCAAAACTTAACATGGGTGCACTTTGTTATATGTAAATTACTTCTCAAAAAAGTGTATTTAGAAAACAAGTTTATTTACAAGTTTAAAAAAATTATGGGGGCGCCTGGGTACCTCAGTCAGTTAAGCGTCGACTCTTGATTTCATCTCAGGTCATGATCCTCAGGATCATGGGATTGAGCCCCACATTAGGCTCCGCACTCAGCGTGGGTTCTGCTTGTCTCTCTTTTCCTGCTCCCCCCCCCCCAATTCGTGTGCACTCTCTCTCTAAAATAAATAAATAAAATCTTTAAAAAAAATTATGACTTAGAAAACTGATGTGAAGAGAAAAGAGCCCAAGATTACATACTGAAATAGAGGGATAACTGGGACCAGAGTGATGAATTTGATCAAGGCAGGCTTAATTGCAATGATAAGCTTTGAGCCTTTTGCATCTGATTGTACAAATTAGGTAATCTGAGTTCAAAATAAAACAAGCTTTTTCTATTTAGTATAACATTTGAAATCATAATTTAATCTCTTTTTAAAATTATCTATTATATCCAAAGAGAAATACTATTAAAATTGTCTGAGAGAAAGCAAGCACAGCTGAGTCTAATTGGTTGTTGATGAACTATAGATCTAATTTTTGGAAGTTATGCAGTAGAAATAAAAATGTCCTGGGGCTTTGTTTCTGGCATTAAAGAAGAGTTATGTGCATGCTTTAATGGGTAGTTTTTGATACAGTCATTATGCAGGTGCATTCGGGTGTTACATGATAACAACCACCTATACAAGCTTTAATTTGTCTACTCATTGATAATATAAATTTGTTCTTGTTTCTCCTGTGGTACAGATAATCAGTAGTTCTGTCCTATGGAGATTGCATAGCATAGTTTAAAAGTCGGTAGGATAGATGGAATCACTCAATTTACACTGGAAGTCAGTGGGAAAATGAGTTCAGTGGGTAGAATTTTATTTTATAAAACATGTATGTGCTGTGTATATTGCTTATATGTTAGAAGTTTGGGATGGGAGTGGAGTATGGGATCAATAAAGATCTCAGAGATTATATTCTAGTTTAGGCTCTGAAAAGTATATTAGCCATTCCACTATTACCCTTTTTGCTTCTGTGTTACCTGTGGTAGAATTGTGAGGGGCTTAGTGGAAGAGATAATTTAAAAAATGCTAGTCAGCATGCTGTAACCTTGGTTCTCAAGAATAGATTGTAATTCTTAGAAAATTGGGCAAAATTGATGGTGAGGACTTAATGACTTAATGTGCACAGTAATTCCTCACTTTGCCACATTCCCTTTGGTTCAACACAAATCACTGGTGAATGTCTAAAAGACATAGCTGATCGGGGCGCCTGGGTGGCTCAGTTGGTTAAGCGACTGCCTTCGGCTCAGGTCATGATCCTGGAGTCCCGGGATCGAGTCCTGCATCGGGCTCCCTGCTCAGCAGGGAGTCTGCTTCTCCCTCTGACCCTCCTCCCTCTCATGCTCTCTGTCTCTCATTCTCTCTCTCTCAAATAAATAAATAAAATCTTTAAAAAAAAAAAA
>NC_138382.1:56295759-56357028 GCF_054177405.1 Leptonychotes weddellii
AAAAAAAAAAAAAGACATAGCTGATCAACATCACTAATTATCAGGGAAATGCAAATCAAAACCGCAACGGGATCTCACCTTAGGCCTGTCAGAATTCAAAAACATAAGAAATAACAAGTATTTGCAAGGAGAAAAAGGAACCCTCATACACTGTTGGTGGGAATTTAAATTGGTTTAGCCACTGTGGAAAAGAGTATGGAGCTTCCTCAAAAAATTAAAAATAGAAATATCATATCCATTAATTCCACTATTGAGTACTTACCCAAAGAAAACAAAAACACTAGTTTGAAAAGATATATGCACCCCTGTTTATTTCAGCATTATTTACAATAGCCAAGATATGGAAGCAAACTAAGTGTCCATCAATAGACAAATGTCTAAGGAAGATGTAAAGTGTACACACACACACAGACACACACACACACACACACACACACACACGGGAGAATATTACATGGCCATGAAAATGGATGAGTTCTTGCCATTTGAGAAAACATTAATGGACCTAGAGAGTATTATAATAAGTGAAATAAGTCAGACTGAGAAGGACAAATACCATATGATTTCATGCATAAGTGAAATCTAAAACAAACTAAACTAAATAAATGAACAAGCAGAAAGCAGAATTAGACCTATAAATACAGAGAACAAATGGATGGTTGCCAGAGAAGAGGGGAATAGGGAGTTGGGCAAAATGGGTGAAGGGGAGTGGGACATAGAGGCTTCTGGTTATGTAATGAATAAGTCATGGGAATAAAAGGCACAGCATAAGGAATATAGTCAATAATATTGTAATACCAGTGTATTGGGACAGATGGCAGCTACACTTGTGATGAACATAGCATAATGTATAAACTTGTCTAATCACTGTGTTGTACACCTGAAACTTATGTAACATTGTGTGTCACCTATACTCAAATAAATATAAAAAATAGATATAAAAGCAAATAAAATACAAAAAGATATAGCTGAGCTAAAAGAAAATGGAGTGAATGATGAAAAAGCAATATTTAAACAGAATTCCCAAATTAAAGACAGATGAGCAGGATAAATAATAAATCTACATCTAGATACTTCTTAAGGAAACTGTAATGTCAAAAACAAAAAATTTGGGGCACCTGGGTGGCTCAGTAGGTTAAGTGTCTGCCTTCGGCTCAGGTCATGATCCCAGGGTCCTGGGATTGAGCCCCACATCGGGCTCCCTGCTCAGTGGGGAGCCTGCTTCTCTATCTCCTCCACTTGTGCTTTCTCTCACTATCTGCTTGTGCTCTCTCTCACTATCTCCGTTGCTATCTCGGTCTCTCTCAAAGAGATAAATACAATCTTTAAAAAAAAATTTTTTTTCAGGCTACCAGACAAAATAGATTGTTCACAAAGGAGCAGCAAATATACCTCTTTAACAATAGAGGCCAGGAGATAATGGAAGTTACAGCATCTTTCAAAAGCTGAAGAGAAATAACTAAGTTATGTGCAGTTAGAACTAACATTCAAGAGGGAGGTCAAGATAAAGACATTTACATGTATAAAAAGACTAAGAAAGTTCATGTCTCAGAGATCCACGCTTAAAGATCTATTAAAGGACGCAGAAGGATATATGAAATAATGGTGAACAAAAAAGTGGGTAAACTATGTCAGTAAATTTGTGAGCCATTGTCTGTAAAAAAAATAAAATGACAATGTGTTAAAAAGAGAAAAGTCAAAAAAGGAAAATTCTTGATGATAATAAGTTGAGGAGGAGGTGATTTGTCAGTGTTGAAGGAGTGAAGTATATTTAAGTTCTGTGTAGTAGGAAGAGGGTCGAGATTCTGCATACATTCAGTTTTTATTAGAAACTCTTAGATTGAAGTGTATAGGTTAAAAAATAGACAGTAGCTATTACAAACGGTAACTACTACTAGATAGAAATATTATTTAAAACTTCCAAATATGGGTGCCTGGCTGGCTCATTTGGTAGAGCATGCGACTCTTGATCTCAGGGTTATAAGTTGAAGCCCCATGTTGGGTGTAGAAATTATTTTATTTAAAAAAAAATGAAATCGTTAAAAAAATCACTTCCAATTAAGCAGAACAAATGAGAATTTATAAACCTTTATTAATTAAATGAAATTAGGAAAGTGGGACAAAGAAAAGGTATGGCAAACTGAAAACATGTAAAGGTAGTTGTAACAGTCAGCATTGTAATACCACTTACTGTGTATGTGCTAGACACTATTCTCAGTACTTTATTTATTTTAGCTAACATCTCTCTAAGATACTGTTAGTACCTTCATTTTGTAAATGAAATGAGGAAGTTAAGGCACAAAGAGATTGACCGGTGTATTGTAATGGTAAGAAGTGGAGCCAGGATTTGAGCCCAGGCAGTCTGGCTCTAGAATTCAAAATATGTCTAAATATAAAATTAATTACAGGAAATATTATCAGATTAAGCTAACCCATATAAAGATGAAGATTAAAATGGGATAGAAAAACAAAACATAGCTGTATAATGCTTGGCAAGAGGCACACCTAAAGGAATCACACAGAAAGGTTGAAAATTATAGGGACGGGAAAAGATATGCCCCAACATTATTAACTAAAAAAAACTGCTGCTATAATATTAATATCAGGCAAAATAGAATTTTAGGGGGAAAATATTAAAGGATTGAAAGACCCATTACATAATTTTAGAAAGAAATAGTCCACCCAGAAATATTGTATGATTTTAATAACATGGTCTTTAGGAGCATCTGCGTGGCTCAGTTGGTTAAGTGTCTGACTCTTTTTTTTTTTTAAAGATTTAAAAAATTTTTTTATTAGAGAGTACAAGCAGGGGGAGCAGCAGAGGGAGAAGGAGAAGCAGGCTCCCCGCTGAGCAGGGAGCCCGATGCAGGGCTCGATCCTAGGACCCCAGGATCATGACCTGAGCCGAAGGCAGACACTTAACAGTCTGAGCCACCCAGGCACCCGAAGTGTCTGACTCTTGATTTCAGCTCAGGTCATGATCTCAGGGTCGTGACATTGAGCCTCACGTGGGGCTCTGTGCTCAGCGTGGAGTCTCCTTGAGATTCTCTCTCTCCCTCTGCCTCTCCGCTTGCTAGTTCTTTCTCTCAAAATAAATAAATAAAATCTTTTAAAAATATATGACTAAGTGTGTAAATCAGAAGCTGATGAAATTCTAATGAATATTTAACATGTCCACAATGATGGGAGATTCTGAAATACTTTTATTTAAAAACTGCTGATTCAGGCAAAGAAGATATTAGTAAAACTATTGAAAATATGAACAAAATCAACAAGCTTGATTTATTGGATATATATAAAATATATACCCAACAAATGCTGAATAGACTTTATCTGCTATAAATAGAACATTTACAAAAGTTGATCATGTATTATATCATAAAGGCAATCTTAATAAATTTCAAAGCATAAATAAAAATCTTCCTGTGTTTGTATGTATGTATGAAAGAGAGGAGGGGGGAGGGAGGCAGATTCTCTACATTAACATTAAAGCGAGAAAACCTACATGATTATTTCAATAGATGGCGTTGTATGACCACAATGGAATCAAATTATAAATAATTAAAGACATCTTTTAAATGTATGGAAAGGGGCACCTGGGTGGCTCAGTTGGTTAAGCGGCTGCCTTCAGCTCAGGTCGTGATCCCAGGATCCTAGAATTGAGCCCCGCATCGGGCTCCCTGCTCAGTGGGGAGCCTGCTTCTCCCTCTCCCTCTGCCTGCCTCTCTGCCTACTTGTTCTCTCTCTCTATCTCTCTGTCAAATAAATAAAATCTTATAAATAAATAAATAAATAAAATAAAATAAAATGTATGGAAACATGGGTGCCTGGGTGGCTCTGTCAGTTAAGTGTCTGCCTTTGGCTCAGGTCATGATCCCAGGGTCCTGGGATCGAGTCCTCCATTTCTGCTTAGCGGGGAGTCTGCTTCTCCCTCTCCCCCTCTCTCTCTCAAATAAATAAATAAAATCTTAAAAATAAAATAAAATATGGAAACTTTAAAATGCCCTCCTTAATAACTAATGACTTAAAAAGGAAATAATGGGAATTATAAAATTTGGGGGGCTCAAAGATAATGTACTACATATCAAAACTTGTAGGATGCAGTTAAAAGGAGAGAGGTAAACTTGCAGCCTTAAAAACACAAGTATGAAAAAATAGATTAAAAAAATTAAGCATTTAATTGAAGAAAGTAAAAGAATAATACAGGTAGCCTAAGCAAAGCAAAGAAAGTCAAAAGAAAAAAAAATTAATGAAATAAAAAACAGTATCAAAGATCAACAAATCCAAATGCTGGTTCTTAAAAAAATAAGTAAATTAAAAACTAGTAAACAGACATCTAGCAAGACTGATCAAGAAAAAAAAAAAAGTAAAATTAAAGACAGTATTCACTACTGAAGTCCAAGAGCTTTAGAATTTATGCTCTGAACTAAGTTACACTGACTTTCAAAAGAAAATGCTAGGGACAACTTTAAATCATTAAATTTGATAATTAGGTATAATGTGAAAATGATAAAAGTTTTCTGGGAAGAAATAAATGTCAAAATCAATTCAAGAAGATCTAGATAACCCATTATCATGGAAGAAATTGAATAATCAGAAATTCTCCTTTCCCTTTCTTTTCCCTACCAAAAGAAAGTTTACAGGGAAGTTTTACCATGCCTTCACAGGAATAGATTACTCCCTATGTTATATCTCCTATGTCAGAAAATTTAAAAATAAAACAAATGCTTTAAGCAACTCATTATATGAAACTGATAGCAAAACTGGATTAGGACAATGCCAAAAAATTTTTAAAGGGAAAATACACTTGTTAAACACAGATGAGACTATCTTAAACACAATGAATCAAATTTTGTAGTACTTGTGTATTAGTGTAATTTTCAACATTAAAGGATTAAAAGATTAAAGGAAAAAAACCCTCCATTATTATTTCAATAGATGACATTAAAAACTTTTGATAATTTCATAATCAACCAAAAGTGGGGGAAAGGCCTTCTGGCAAGCTTGGAATAAAATGGATCTGGAATTTCTTTAACTGGATGAAGGGAATATTCTCAAAACCTAGAGTGAGCAATCATATTTCATGATCAACTTTAGAAGACTTTCTGTCAAAATCAGAAAAAAAAAAAAAGTATGCTCTCCCTGCTTCTATTAAGCAGAATGCTAAGAGGGCTCAGGCACTGGAATAACACAAGAAAAAGAAATTAAGAATTAAAAGCAGAGACAAAATTGGTAATGAGAATAAACCATTTGTGTTGTTTTGCAGGAAATTCTTGTTTAAAAAAATGGCTCTGCTATTCCAACTTCAGAGTTTAACGCAACTTATGTTTTAAAAAGGCCAAATTCAGTTGTAAATGATGGTGTCTCTCTCTTAGCCTAGCTAACTAGTAATAATAAAAACAGTGTTTTCCATTTAGCAATTATGTTTATAGGTTGTACAATTAAACTGATGAGATTACTTTATCCAACCACCAGTAAGTAGTTTTACAGATTATAAGGAGGTTTGTGAGGAAAAAAATGAAATAGTTTATTCCAACTCTTTTTTTTTTTAACTCCAGCTAACTCTTAATTCTAATTATTCTTTTGTGCAGAGATGAAATGAAGTAAAGATGCTATGAAATAGAAAATATGAATGGAAGGATTTTTGTGTGTGTGAGAAGATTCGTTGAGCTTACACGGGTTGCCTTAGTCTGAATTTAAATCTGTTCACATTTTGGATCCTGTCCCAGAACTCTGAAGTACACACTGCTTAGCCAAACTTAACCTTAGCTCTGAAAGCTAAGGTAATGTCGCAGACCCATGGTGTGTTCTAGTCTTAGTCATTGTTCACTGGTAACCTGGACAGAGTACATGGCATGTGGTGGTGTGTCACCCGCCCCCTGTCTGCCTCTCCTCCATCCTATTTTACACTCCGCTTTTCACATTTTATGGTTTGTTTATCTTTCTTCTTTTCCTCCAAGGAAGCTGGAATATTCTTTTTTGCTGACTGAATTGAAAATTATTCAGTGAAAAGAAAACTGCAGCGATTCAGGGATGTTTCCATTTAGGAACAAAAATGAACACTTGAGTTAAATTGTATTTGAGTTATTTTTCACATTGTTTATGTATTTTTAATGTTTTGGTTTGGTTCATTTGAACATTTCATTGTTTAAAGTATTGCTTTTGTAGAATTTGTAGTACTCTCATCCACCCTGTCTATCCTGGACCTATGATCTTTGATAGACTGGAGAGGCTAATATTTAAGAGAGGAGTTTCCTGGCCTATGTTATGAGATGGGCCATAATTTCTGCCTCATTTCAACTAGAGTGTGTCAACTTGATAGGATGCGACAGGTGGACATTCTGCTGACCAGCATCTGATAGGGGAAGGTGGAGGCCCATGATGGATGGTTGTGTCTGATGACAAAATAAGCAATTCCATGAAAATGAGTGTGCAGAATAAAATTGGGACCAGCAGATGGTGGAGCTATGCTGTATCGTATTTCTTCCTTAGCTATGAGATTTGCTGTGGCCGCCTTTTCACAGAAGCCAGCTGGGGTTGTCTATTAACTGCCAGCACCCATTGGTTTGGGTAGAAGGAACTTGTTGCTTTCTTTAGAATTTGTTCAGCCTCTCATTTTCATGTATGGCTTTATGTTCATCTGGTGGTAAAACATGATATTTAAAAGCAGAATATATGAGAACTGACCTTTCCTTGGAGAACATCCCAGCTAGATCCCATTTCCACAATATGATTATGCTTTGACATCTGGCTCTTTCCTGTTTCTTTTTTCTTTAATCCTCTGATATTTTAAATTTCTGTGATCTCTGCTGTTGTCACTTCAAATCTCATTACTGAAAGTTCTTTTCATTTTGTGAAGAGAAGAAACATTTCTCAGAAAACACCAACACAGAATATTGGGCTGTAATATAAACTTAAATCTAACGAACTGCTCGTTTTAGCTTTACTTTGTAATATATTAAATTTACTGATCTGGAGTACCTTTAAGAAACATGTTTTGGTTTAATTTCTTAAACTTACCCGCTAGTTAAAATAGTTCCACTAGAGATAGAGTAAAATTCATTATAACTAACGTTGCCTGAACTGGTGTAGAGATTCTTTAGTATTTGAGATGAAAGAAAGGCAGAAACTACAGATAGGTTCATGTGAGGGACAGAAGCCTGGGAGTGCATCTTGGAGTCATGCTTGCTATCTATCCCTGGGGAGTCCAGGTTATGAAAGAAAAGAAGATTCACCTGACACATATGCTGCTTATTTTAGTGTTCTGTAGTTAGAGTCTTTCAGTAGCAGTTTGAATTTGATGGGGATTTAATGATGTGTGAGCTGTTAAAAATAAGAAAGTAAGTTTGTGGCCGAGAACAGAGATTTAAAAAGGGCAGGTAGTAAAATAAAAGGCAGAGCAGGAAAAATGTGGTCTGTATAGCTGTCTTTAAGGGACATCTTGTTGACATACGGACATCCAGGCCTTAGACCTCTCTATTCCTGCATTTGAGGAGCGGGTGGGGGTGTGAAGCTTTCCTCAAAAAGCCATCTTAGGGGCGCCTGGGTGGCTCAGTCGTTAAGCGTCTGCCTTTGGCTCAGGTCATGATCCCAGGGTCCTGGGATCGAGCCCCACATGGGGCTCCCTACCCCGCGGGAAGCCTGCTTCTCCCTCTCCCACTCCCCCTGCTTGTGTTCCCTCTCTCGCTGTCTCTCTCTCTGTCAAATAAATAAATAAAATCTTTAAAAAAAAAAAAAGCCATCTTAGTGCATCCTACCATGCTCACGTATCATGTGAAATTTTCACTACAGTATGAGTTAGGAAAGGAGTTTGAAAAATACCCTGGCTGACTCTGGGAGTTTCTTCTTTAACTATCTCAATTAAGTAGGTCGTTGGAAGCCATCTAGGAGCACAGTGAACCCCAGGACACAGGAGTTAATAAGACCTGCCCCAAAAGCACAAGCATGGGTGATGCTGTAGTTGGAGAATGTCCTGTATTGCCAGAGCTGATTCAGGTTCTCTGGCTGGCTAGAAGAGTTTTGTTTCCTTTCTCACTGCTACGTGTGCCTCCCTCTGTGTAGGAAGAATTGCAAGTATTAGAAATGTAGTAAAAAAAGAATATATATATATTCTTGATGAATATATGAATATATGTATATTCATTGGTTTGCCTGAGATGTTTAAGAAATGGCCACAGCCAAATCCAGGTCCTTCCCTAGGGTTTTATGAGCTCTGTCAGTTTCCTCCACCTTTTGGGTGCTTTTTGCTTTGACTTCATTCTCAGACAGGCTCTCCTTGCTAATAGATAACAAAGATGCTCAGCTTCCATCCCACCAGCTTAGAAACCTCAGCAAAAAGAATGCCTCTTTCTTCCAGTAGTTCCAACGAAAATCCCAAAGCTGACTTTTATTTCCCTAATTTGTGTATATTCTTATCCCTGATCCAATCACTATTATGTACCGGTTAGGCCTGGGTCTTTTTTGCCCATCTCTGGGGACTGAGGGTGGGTCAGCCCCTCCTGAACCATAGGGGAGGGAAATGAGGATGCTGTCAACAGTAGAAGAGGAAGGGGATGCTGGACAGTCAGAAACAACAAAATGTCCACTATATCTGTCCCCAAAGCTATTTATTTATTTTTTTAAAAGATTTTATTTATTTATTTGAGAAAGAGAAAGAGGGAGAAAGAGCATGAGCAGGGGGAGGGGCAGAGGAAGAAGCAGGCTCTCCGCTGAGCAGGGAGCCGGATGCAGGGCTCCGTCCCAGGACCCTGGGATCATGATCTGAGCTGAAGGCAGATGCTTAACCGACTGAGCCACCCAGGTGCCCCATCCCCAAAGCTATTTAATGGGGGAGGATTTTCCTTCAGCCCAGAGCTCACTAGCAGCTGGGTTCTTCAGATCAAACTTGTACTGTTGAGCCTAACCCCTCTCCCCATTGCCTCTGTTTTGCCACAGATACCTGTTTCCCAAGTTTACACTGTGCTGGACCGAGTTTGTAGACATGAAGATTCATGTGCCCTGTGAAACTATTGAGTACCTTGAAGCCAACTATGGTAAGAGCTGGAAGATTCCTGTGAAGACATGGGACTGGAAGCGCTCTCCCCCCAATGTGCGGCCCAATGGAATCTGGCCTATTTCTGAGTGGGATGAGGTTATCCAGTTATACTGAGACAGTAGGTTGAAATGGTAGAATCCCCCTTCTGAAACAAAGGTGGATAACTGTTTAAGAAGATAAATCTCTATTTGTCAAATGTAAGTAGGGGCCAAAGATATGTCAAGTGTGAAGATGCAGAAAGAGTCCTAACCTCTGAGCCATCTGATTTAATTCTCTCATTTTACTTTTATTAAGGAGTCCCCGTGTGCCAGGTACAGTGCTAGGTTAGAGTGGAGAAGCGGAGATGAGTGACACACATGCCTGTCTCTTCCCCTTCCCTTTGGTAAGCACCTCAGTTTTCCTTTGAGGGAAACACCCTTACCTTTGAAGCTCCTATAAAATATGATGTTCTTTCAGAATGTTAGATAATGGTTGGACTGGATGATGGGTTTATTGGGCAAAGCTAAGGAGGGATATACCAGTAAAAAAGAATAGCCCGTTCCTGCAATCAGAAGTTAAGCTTGTATGTTAGTGCTGCTTTTAAGGTTGTAGAGTTGGAGTTAATATTTAAGTGATCAGACTTTAGGTGGCATCAAGAAAAGATGCTAGATTCATTTTACAAGCAACAGAATGAGAGCTTCTTTCTAGCTTTGTCAAAGATATGCAAATTTCCGTACATTTTCTATTTTTATATTCGAAGTGAAAAGGAAGCTTGTGCTTGTGTGATGCTTTAATTTCCAGCTATTGTGAGAATATTTTCACTGACCTCTGTAGCACTTGTTAACAAATCATTCAAGCGAGATCATGCTACCAGACGTGATTTTGAAAGGGTTATGATTTCACAAAACTTACTTTCCTTGTTTCATTACCAACCATCTGTTAGGTAAAAATACGAGCTATTCAAGGACTTTAATATTTTCTGAATTTTTAATCCTTGTACTTCCAATTTTAATGTTAACACTAAAATAGTAATAGAAATACCTCTAATTTTTCTAAGTGTACTCTTCTGTGTATTCATTCATCAATTACAGCTCCGTATCTTTATTTATGGCCTATAAACCAATTTAAATGGTATATAAGCCTACCTGTCCCCTCTCCTCTATACTATATCACATGTCCAAAATGAAGATAAATGGCAAATCTGACAAATGCTTTCTCCGTCCTCCTGCCCCCAGATCATGGTGTTTGTAAAATTTGTGTCCATTCTCATTGTTCTATCTAGATGTTCTGTCTGTTGCATATTGATGGGACGAGAACTCAGACTTCCCTGCTTTATCAAGTACCACCAATTTTAAAACCCTTCAGTTTCCTTTCCCCGCCTCAAGATGTGTTTCTGAGTGGGCTGGGATGGCCCTGTCTCCCCCATCTCTTCATGAGTCATTTAATGGTATATTCCAAGTGAGAAGTAAAGGTATATGTAGGCACAGTAAACACCGCTATCTTTTTCTTTGTCCAGGAAAGGAAGCCAAGTCTTACATTTCATCCAGGCTGCTTAGGACTACTTTCTCAACAAAATCCCAGACTTTCCTCTAAAACCAGAGAATAATAGCAATGTCAGAATGGAAACCAGAGGGTCTGAGGGAATAGGCTGACTGAATTTTCCTAAAACAAAGTTGGGAAAAGTGACCTGCAGCCACCGAACTTTATATTTTCAAAACACCAAAAACTTTTTTTTGATAAATGATAACCACTGACCTTCCTCCCTTAGGATGAGCTTTCAATGTGTACTCATTGGATCTTTTCATAACTAACATAATGAGGTTTTCAGGGACTCTTACAGATTACCAGTACACTTGTCCCCAAATGACCGGCCACTGTAATCAGATTCTCTTTGCTGGAAAATCAGCCCATAGAAATTACACCAGAATTCTAAATAGCTGAACCTAATTTCATTTTTCATGGTTGAAAACATATCAGGATAATAATAGTGTTCCTCGGTAAAATCTACCCTGCTTAGTGAGGACCATTTGCTTGTGCTCAGCATCTAGAAGTGTATGTAAAAGTACATACATATTTCTGCCCATTTCAAGTTGGGGCTTCCACTGTTTGCCAGGGGGTCCTACCCACCCTTTATATATATATATATATATTTTAAAGATTTTTATTTATTTGACAGAGAAACAGTGAGAGCAGGAACACAAGCAGGGGGAGTGGGAGAGGGAGAAGCAGGCCTCCTGCTGAGCAGGGAGCCCGATGCACGGCTCGATCCCAGGACTCTGGGATCATGACCTGAGCTGAAGGCAGACGCTTAACGACTGAGCCACCCAGGCGCCCCTCTACCCACTCTTATTTAAGTTATTTTTCTTTTATCTATCCCTGGAGTCCAAGGTCTTGAAGAATCCAAAATCTAAGATGTCTTGGCCCCATTGACAGAGATTCTATATCCTTCCCTCCACAGCCCACTGGCAGCTGAAATGCCTTTCTTGACTACCTTCTGGTTTCACAGGCTTCTGCTCTTGCTTGGTTCCTACCCTACCTTGAGGGAATGAAAGCTTTTCCCCAGACTCTGAAGGCCGGGCTTGCTTCTGATACAGATTCAGCCATACTTCATTCTGTGCTTCTTGACAGTTCTTAACTGTGCTCACTGTCCAGTGGATCTACCATCAAACCTCATCAGACCACTTTTCTTTCTTCACCTGAGTATTCCAACAACAGTTCTCCTCTTATGGCCATATTCAGGTCCACTTTGGTTTACAGGAGAAAACCTCTTACATTAACTTGGAAGTTAGGCACCCATGGATATCTCCAGACAGATCCTGAGAGGCAAGATTGATAACCTCTCACTTGACAACCAGGTGGCCACTTGCTTCTTCTCTAAGCAGGGATCACTTGGCCTTCTCCCCTCCGCTGCAGCTACTGACATCTGGCCCCTGGAATAAAACTGCAGTACAACTGCAGTTCCTAAAATCAAGCATCCCTAAGAAGCTGGGCAGTGGGATAGCCAGTTTGATTCCCTAGTTACAAACCCTGAAGTATGACCACTAGATGGCAGAATGTCTACCACCATCCTCCCGGAACAAGTTCATCTCAAGTGAAAATCATCTTGCTCTTGAGTCTTAAAAGCTATAGCGGTCACATTCATTCTATCCCTCTTATTTTATAGCTAAATCAAGAAGAGAGAGCAGTGATTTGAGAACCTCCTGAAGCTAAAACTCGAGTGCCATGACTTTTGGCCCAGTTCTTGTGTCATTGCATCACAGCACAGCATCTTTAACTCTGCTTGAGATGCTTGACAGAGAAGTCATCCCGTGTCTCAGGAGTCAGTTTCAGGGTGTTTCTGCCATTCCCCACTTCATATCTTTCTGCTAAGATTGAGAGCCTGAGGTGACAAAGAGATCAAGAAGGAGTATTTCTTTCTTGTCCAGAATACTTAGGCTGTCTTCATACCTTTATCTGCAAAATGCCATATCTCCAAAAGGTGAAATAGTTCATGTTTGGAGACATCAGCCTTTGATCATGATACTCTTAACATCCAGGAGTACCTGATTCTCGTAAGCTCAAGATGTGTCCCATTGCTACTTCACCCCTTCCACTTCCCCAGGAAACCATTAGCTAAGCACTCATTTCTGAAGAATTCTTCCTCCTTCCCTTATTAATACTCTCTGACGGATACAAGCAGTTGAGAATAAGTTGTACTCATTCCTTTTCTTCTTTGTGACCCCCAAACCACTGTATCTAGTCTTAACATGGCTCCAAACTTCAGATGGCACATAGGACAACAAGGTGTTACATAGAAGAGCAGCAGTTTGTAGACTGGGGACCAGAGCTGCATTTGGGAAACCCACTTGGAATGAATTCCCACACTCTAGCCTAACACCTCACCCAGTACCATAAGCCTAAGGCTGCAAATGTTTCTAAGTCTCCCCCAAGTTTCAGCTTCTGGAAAATGAACAATTCTTTCATCCTTAATATTATAAATCCCCATGGGAAAATTTCCCTCAAAGACTAGTCAGAGAAAGTGCCACATTCCCAACTTCTAATATATAATTATCATGGAAAAACTCCAGTTCCTGATCAGACAAAAGGATATCTTTGAAGAAATGTCCCAGCAGCAATTTCTCTTTCCTCCTCCTCTTCTTCTCTCATTAAGACCTGGGCTAGGTCACCTCTGACATTTCACTTAGGGGAATCAACATGTTGGTATAAAAAGATCACAAACTTTTGAATTAGGCCCGAGTTTGCATCCCAGGTTCATCACGTGCGGTTTGTGGTAGAGGACCTCTCAGCCTCAACTTCCACATGAGTGAATTGGGGAAATGTGTACTTCTCAGGGTTTTTAGTTAGGATAAAATGGAACGTAAAGTGCTTAGCATCAGGCCTAGGATTAAGTAAATACTCAAGAAATGTTCCATTTCTTACCTCCAAGTCCCTTTTCTAATTATTCTTCAAATGCGATTAAAAAAACTATGGTTCAGAACATAAGCCTTACTCAGGAGGCTGGATGACTGAATTTGCTTAGTGAAAAAAATTGTTTCATTGTATCAAGGCATTAAAGGACAAATTGTATGGTTCGTGAATTCTGAGACATTACCGAGTTGCCTCCTTCTCTAAATAGAACTAGTATTTTCATTTTATTGGTCAAGCTATTGTCTCCTAAGCTCTCCTTATATGATCCCTTATGTTACATAGTTCCTTGGTCCCAAGCAATTCACTCTCTCTACCTCCCTAGATTTGGTACTTGTTCTGCCTTGGACTTCTTCAATATTCTAGCATTTTCTAGAGGTAAACCCTCATCTCCTTGTTAGTAAATCTCTACCCAGCAACATCAGATATAAGTCATGATTTGCAGAGGGAAAGAACTTGGAATACTTAGTTTCATGTAACTGTCTGTGCTGATGAATGTTTATATCTGTGTTTTAGTAAAGGAGAATTGAAAATACTCATTTCCACCTTCTTCCATCAAATTTGTGTTTCTGTCTCACTTAGGCAAGAATCTACAGGGTATGTTTTAAGCTTCTCTGCACAAACTAAAATCTAATTATAGTTTATAAGTCAAACAGACCAATTCAATAGTGATACCTTTTCATAGGACCAGTAGGCAAGTCTACATTTTTCTAATGGGGAATCTGTACTTCTGTATTCTCAGAACTTGTAGATTAGAATGCCCCTTTTGCCATCCCCCACAACCCAACCCAATGTAGAGATGATGTAGGAACCCGTTAGCCAGCCAAGCTGCTAGACACTTCAGAGCAGCTCTCACAGTGGACTTGAAAAGGATTATGAGGAGAATTAGAAGTACTGTATTTTGTTTTATAAAACAATGTACTGTCTCATGCACCATTAAAAAAAATTACAAGATTTTGTAGTCTTTTGATGACTCATTCAGAGCATGGGTTTGTTAAATGAAAATCATATATAGCTATTTGTGTGCCCCTTCTACTTCATAACCAGAAAAACATGTATGTGAATTTTTTAAACAAAATGATATTTTAAACATGGGTAAATTTCAGCGTATGCTTACCAGTTGACTATTTGGTTTTATCTTCAGGTACAGGTAGTTTGTGGTACTACTGAAAATACCTTTAATATTATTATTTTGATCAGAATTTGTAATATATGATCAGTTTGGGATGACAAATAAAATTTTTTTAATCACTTGAGATGTTTTGAGTGTATTCTTGAAGTTTGCAGTACATATTACAGCCACTAATGTTCATAAGCAATCTGGTAAAATAATAAATCTTGCCACCAGTACAGTATTTCTAAAATTAAGGTAAAATGAAATCATATGAGTGGGCCCTAATCAGATATGACTGGGTCCTTATAAGAAGAGATTTAAGAATACAGACAGGCACAGAGGGAAGACTGATTAGGTAAAAGGAAGGTAGCCATCTACAAGTCAAGGAAAAAGGCCCTCAGAAGAAACCAGCCGTACCAACACCTTGATCTTGGACTTCTAGGCTACAGAACTGTGAGAAAATAAATGTGTTTTAAGCCACCCAGTCTGTGATACTTTATTTTTTTTTTAAGATTTATTTATTTGAGAGAGAGAGAGTACACTCACATGCAAGCAGGGGAGGGGCAGAGGGAGAGGAAGAGGATCTCAAGCAGACCCCTGCTGAGCTCAGAGCCTGACACAGACCTCCATCTCATGACCCTAAGATCATGACCTGAGCCAAAGCCAAGAGTCAGACACTTAACTGAGCCACCCAGGTGCCCCATTTGTGATACTTTATTAGGCAGCCCTTGATTAATGCAGTAATCAAGACAGTGTGGTATTGGTAAAGAAATAGACACATAGATCACTAGAGCAGAATAAAGAACCCAGAAATTGACACACAAATATGCTCAATGGATTTTTGATCAAAGAGCAAAAGCAATTCAGTAGAGGCTAGGATAGCCTTTTCAACAACAAAAATAACCTCAACTTGCACCTCATACTTTATACAAAAATGAACCCAAAAGTATCCTGTACTTCAATGTAAGACTATGAAAATTTAGGGGGAAAAAATAGAAAATCTTCATGATCTAGAGCTCGGCAAAGAGTTCTTTCTTAAGACTTGATACCAACCAAAAGCACGATCCGAAAAAGGGAAAATTGATAAGCTGGACTTCACCAAAATTAAAAACGGCAAAAGCCTACAAGAAGAGGATGGAAAGTCAA
Source organism: Leptonychotes weddellii (assembly GCF_054177405.1). Taxonomy (NCBI): domain Eukaryota; kingdom Metazoa; phylum Chordata; class Mammalia; order Carnivora; family Phocidae; genus Leptonychotes; species Leptonychotes weddellii. Next base: position 56,311,437 of record NC_138382.1, read on the forward strand.
GCCACAGACTAGGAGGAAACATTTGTAAACTACATGGCTGACAAAAGAGTAGCATCTAGAATATATAAAGAACTTGACCCTCAACAGCTTAGAAAAATCCATTAGAAAATAGGCAAAAGACTGAAAACAGACATTTCACTGGAAAAGATCCGCAGGTGATAAGCATGCTAAAAAGCATTCAGGACTGTTAACCAAATAGCCAAAGCAATCCTGAGAAAAAAGAACAAAGCTGAAGGCATCACATTTGCTGATGTCAAACCATATTCTAGTGCTCTACTAATTAAAACAGAGACCAATGGAACTGAGTTGAGAGCCTGGAAAATAAACCCATGCATATCCAGTCAACTAATATTTGATGAGGGAGCCAAGAATACTCAACAGGAAATACAGTCTCTAATAAATGGGGCTGGGAAAAATTTGGATATTCATATGGAAAAGAATAAAACTAGACTTCTGTCTTCCACCACTCACAAAATTAACTCAAAATGGATTTTAAAACATAAATGTGAGACTTGAAGCCATAAAACTCCTAGAAGAAAATGGGGAAAAAGCTCCTTGACATTGCTCGTATCAGTGATTTTTTGGATATGACACCAGAAGTACCAACGGCAACAAAAGTGAACATAAACACGTGGGACTATATCAAACTAAAAAGCTTCTGCACAACAAGGGAAACAACAAAATGAAAGGCAACCTATAGATTGGGAATAAATATTTGCAAACAATATATCTGATAAGGGGTTAATATCCAAAATATATAAGGAACTCCTACAACTCAATAGCAAAAAAACATAATCCAATTAAAAGTGGGCAAAGGAACTGAATAGACATTTTTCCAAAGGAGGTAATTCATGTGGCCAACAGGTACATGAAAAGGTGCTCAACATCACTAATCATCAGGGAAATGCAAATCGAAACCTCACACCTGTTGAAATGGCTGTTATTAAAAAGACGAGCTAACAAGTGTTGATGAGAATGAGCAGAAAAGGGAAATCTTATTCACTGCCAATGTGAGTGTAAATTGGTGCAGCTACTAGGAAAACAGTGTGAATGTTCCTCAAAATATGAAAAATAGAGCTACCATATGATCCAGCAATTCCAGTTCTGGATACTTATCTGAAGGAAATGAAATCATTATCCCAAAGAGATTTCTGTACTCCCTGTACATTGCGGGTTTATTTACAATAGCCAAGATATGGAAACAACCTAAGTGTCCATCAACGTATGAATGGATAAGAAGATGTGGTATATACAGAGAATTGAATATTACTTAGCCACAAAAAAAGAGGGAAATTCTGCCACTTGGGGCAATGTAAGTAGACCTTGAAGGCATTATATTAAGGGAAATATTAGAGAAAGATAAATAACTATGATTTCATTTTATGTGTGGAATCTAGAAAAACCAAACTCAGAAACAGAACAGATTGGTGGTTGCCAGAGGAGGGGGTAGGGACTGGGGGAATTGGGTGAGGGTGGTCAGAATGTATAAACTTCTGGTTATGAGACAAATTTTGGGGATATAATGTACAGCATGATGAGTATAGTTGACAATACTCTATTGTATATTTGAAAGTTGCTAAGACCGTTTCATCATGAGAAAACAAAAATTTTTAGCTATGTGAGGTGATGGATGTTAACTAAACTTGTAGTGATCATTTCACAATACATACGTATATCAAATAATTATGTTGTACACTTTAAACTTGTACACTGTTGTAGGTCAATTATATCTCTATAAAACTAGGGGAGATGTTGCCATTTTTCCTTGTCATAATTTCTTCCATGAACACCTCCTGAAGTATTACTGAAGCAAATACTAATAAATCAGTCCTTGCTCAGCTGATAATTAGAAAGCATTTTCTGTGTTGTCTCTGGTACGAGAAGTGACTGTGGTCAAAGAGCTTCCAGGTAGTTCATCCTCTCCCTCAGCTCCGCTTCATCACACTTTGTGTTTGGAGCTCTTATTCTTTCCTTTGGATGCAAACATACAAAATCTGCTAAATTTCAGCATATTCCTCTTCCAAAATGTATCATTTTCCAGAAAATGTGAAAATGTCCATCTTTACTAAAAGTCACTACTTTTATTTCTAACCTTTTTACCTTTACTGTTCTTCCCATAAAGAATGTTTCCCTAGGACTCTTCTCCCCCTGCAAAGCTACCTATAAACTGCTGAGCAAAGGTGCTAAATGTAACAGCATTTTCTGGAGGGAGTAAAAGTTATCATTGATAATAGCGAAGTAAAGGGAGAGAGCTATAATATTTATTATTAATATAACTTTTTAAAAAAGATGTTCAACATCATTAATCATCGGAGAAATGCAAATTACAACCACGAGATATTACTGCACACCTATTAGAATGGCTAAAATTTTAAATAATGATAACATCAAATACTGTAGTTGTCTCTTTTATGGTTTTCTTTTTGCATGTGTACTGTGCACCATGGTTTGTACTATGATTTTATTAGAGAGTGCCCTTCAACATTTTACAAAAATTCATATAACACTCTTTATAAAAAATTTAAAGGAATGATCTTGCCACCATTTTTAGAAGACAGATTTTTAGGTTTTTGTTTTTTCTCCTTTCTTTCCTCCAATTCTTCATTGATTTGCTCTGTAAATTTAATAATCCTCTTTAACATTTATTTTCTTATTCTTTTGTGTCCTTTTTAGTTAACTTTCCCCCCAATTTAATTTACCAGCAAAAGCCCTTTAGCAGCTGGTGTCATTATCCTTAGGTTTTTGTAAGTTTAATTAATTTCATATTTATCACCAGTTTTTTTTCTCACCTAAAACTTTTAAATTCCATCTTTTTCTCTAGTTTCAGTAATTTGGAGAATATTTTCTAGTGAATATGGCAGGAAGGGTAGTTGGATGACTAATTTTCTGAATGTTTATCACCACCAAATGTCTTTCAGGTCACTTAGAAGAATGATAGTTGCAGTGTGTAAGAGTTTGTTTTGGAACCTAAACTGTGCAACCCTCTAATCCGACCAGATTCCGTTTGTCTGACTTTACAGACAAAGGAAAAGCCTTTGCTTTTAGGAAGCTGTCCTCTCCTCATATCATGCCTGTTACAATTTACTAGAAGCCATCTTTTCCCCATACTCTAGTGGAAGACCAGAGACTATCTATAGCAGTGCTGCCCACTAGAGCATCCATCCTATGATGCTGGAATTGATCTCTGTCTGCACAATCCAGTACAGTAGCCACTAGCCACATGTGACTATTGAGCACTTGAAATGTGGCAAATGTAACCAAGGAACTGAATGTTTAATTTTAATTAATTAAATAGCATCATGTAGCTAGTAGCCAGCATATTGGATAATGTACATCTAGAGAGTTTGATGGGACCAGCAAGGGCTTTGGAGTTGTACAAATTTGGACTCAGCTCCAGGGGTGACACTTCCTAGTTTTTGATCTTGGGCTAGTTATTTAAGTTCTGAGTTCCAATTTTTTTCATCTAATGGGGGCTAAAATTAATTTCTACCTATGAGGGTTATTATAAGAAATACAGGAAATCTACAGCATCTGGGACACTGTTTAGTACATAGTAGATGTTTAATAAATGATAGCTATTGTCAATATTATCTTTACTTGCTTTTATTTCTGCTTTTGGAATAAATCCTATGAACTTATATTTTCCTGATAAACCCAAGTAATAATTTTTCTGTAAGATTAGATATTTGAGTTCTCCTGGGTATAGGGCCCTGTCCTGAGGTCTGGTGATAAGAAATGACCCTGGCGTCAAGCGCACAGATGCATGCTGTCTTTTGGGGAGACGGGACATGGGATTAGAACAACACTTGACAGACCAAGCTTAGAAAAGGAGACCAAAAGTCCCAGACTTTGTAGAGGGCAGCCTGAGCACCCAAGGCTACAAAAAACTCCAGGAAGGAGAGCATGGGAGGGACAGTGAGGTGCAACTGGATCTTAAGACATTATTAGTGAACAGTAAATATGAGTGAAGAAAGGGAAGAAAGCATTTCTGAAGAAAAGAAGCCAGTGAAATCATGGAGTGGCCTTTATAGGGCAGTACATAAGACCACCTGGCTATATATGGATAAACAGTAAAAAAAAAAAAAAATACACACACACACACAACTAGAAAAGTGGGCAAGGAGCAGATTGGGGGCGGGGGACTGAATATCCTGCTGTGAAGGTTGGGTAAGAGAAAGTGTAGAAAGGTTATTTGAATAAGAACATGATGTCTTTAATGAACACTCCTGGCTAGAGTACTACTCACAGATACTGTGTAGAGAGCTGAGGTTCATTTGTTGACTCAGCAAATATTCATGAAGCACCCCCAAGGCCAGAGTGGGGATTTGGGAGAATTTAGGTTTACTGAGACTGATCCCAGAACCCTGGGATCCCTACAGTTGCAGGGACAGAGGACAGAGGCTTACCCAGGTGGGCATAAGATGCCAAGTGGCTCAAGTAAGGTCACTCCTAGGAATTCCCAGCTAGTGCCAGACACTGACACAGGGCATCCAAGAATAGGAAGAGCGAAAGGCTCAGGGGCACTTGGTACTGTTCTGGGAAGTGGGGCTCAAGAGCAGTGCTACAGGCCACAGAGAAGAAGTATGATGGGACTGAGGTACGGTGTGATCCAGAGAGCTCACGGGATTAGAGAGCCAAGGCAAAAGTTTAGTCAGATGAATTGGGGCAGGACAGTTGGTAATGAGATCCGGGTTTTGGAGAAGATAAAAGCAATTTCTAGAAAGGGATGGAGGAGTAAGGACACAGTGGTCAGTGTTAGACCTGGGACAGAACAATGCATGCAATGTGAGAGATGTGGGGAAGAGGCTGGAGCCATTTCTATACCTGTTGCAGCTGGAAACCAGGACAGGACATACTCTCCATGTGGGGACAAGGCTTAGCTATGGGAACTGGGGAAAGCAGAAGTCAGAAGAGGAGATGGGCCCAGTAGAGATGTTAAATTCCAGGTCTTAACTTGGTCCTCATTTCCCTATTGTCTGTTTACCTCTGGAGACTCTGGTCTCCAAAGTAGAAAGAGGAGCTATTCTAGTTGTATGAGGAGGGCAGCTGATGCTAACAACTGACTTTACTCTCCCCACCCTACCTCCTATCCCCACAGGACAGCTTGGGTCCCCATTGGCTTTCTGGGGCATTCTAGGCTTCAAAACCAGGCCAGGCCAAGTCCATTTTGTTTTCCCTCTTCTCCATTTCCACCCAGCCAGATTCTGCTGCCTAGGTCAGAGAGCTGAAGCCGGGACTACTCACTAATGAGGTCTGGGCCAGCCTCACTGCCTGCTTGGATCCTAGGGTGTCGAGTGTAGGAGGAGAGGAGCCAAGCACAGTTGTATTCTGTTAAAAAAACAGTCTAATTCAGCTACAATGTGCGTTCAGAATAGTCTGAAACTCGAGCTGGTAATTGACTTATTTCAGGCAACTTGCAAAGAAACCAGATCTCCACCAGCTAGAAAGGATGGATGTGTTCTTGGGTAGTGCAAAAGTATCTGTATTATGAAAAGCAAACATGAGAACTGTGGCAAGAAATCAAGGTTTCCTCTGTAGGTTTTTTATTGGTTACATTTAAAATAACATCCTGGGGGGAAATCGAAGGGGGAGAAGAACCATGAGAGACTATGGACTCTGAGAAACAAACAGGGTTCTAGAGGGGAGGGGGGTGGGGGAATGGGTTAGCCTGGTGATGGGTATTAAGGAGGGCACCTACTGAATGGAGCACTGGGTGTTATATGCAAACAATGAATCAAGGAACACTACATCAAAAACTAATGACGTATGGTGATTAACAACATAATAAAATAAAATTAAAAAAAAATAACATCCTCTAATTGTCCTAAGAAGCCCCCAGTGGAGCATCCTGAAAACATCTGCTCAATTTGAGGACTAAGGGGGTGCCTGCCTCATCCCCTCAGCGGATGTGTTGTTTGGTTTGGGATTTGTCAGTCTGGAGAGCTGAGGGCTCTGGGAAGCTCAGGCCTGGCAGATTTCCCCCACCTGCCTAAAATATAGCCGAGGTGGGTAGAGGCCCCTTCCCAGCCTCATCCTGTGCCTCCACTCTACAGCTCCTGATCCCCAGGGGGCTGAGTGGGGAATGAGGACAGCTGATAAGCCTGACATTATTGACTTTATGGAGAGTATTCAATGAATTGACTTTCTGTAAGAAGGCTGCACTCTTATCTGTTGCCCACAGAGCATCCAAATCCCCATCTAGGGGACCCATTTGATGAGTCATGTCTCTTAGACAAAGACCAAAGAATATAAAGAGGAGAAGGGGAGTCACACCCCACCTCTTCCTTTTCTCCAGTACCTGGTTCTGCTCACCCCCAACCTCCTTGCTTTCCCACTGCCCTTGGGGTTATTGGCCGGAAGTAGCACTTTCCGCTCCAGTCCTTTGGAGTGAAGGCCAAACCAGCCTGGTCTTGAGACTGTCAGCAGCTGGGCACACCCAGGGCTGTGCATCTCTCTAGTTGTAACTATGGGAAGAAAAGCCCACTCATTTGAGGCAGTTATGTGCCCCGCTTTCTGTTGCAATGGTCAACATTTGCTCTGGACAGGCCTCAACACCAGGTGTCCTGAGGGAGATATTTGTGTGCATGTGTGTGTCTGGGTGTTACCAAGGGGTCCTGGGTCTGGGGAGCTGGAGAGTGGCAATTAACTGTGAGAGAGAACCTGATGCTCAAGAGAAGCTTTTCTTTCCCCTCTTTGTTATCTCCCTCATCCAGCTCTGGGCTCTGTTTGCTTCAAATACTAGAAGGAAATAAATAAGTGGGAGCCGGGATGGCTGAGTTGGGCAAATGAAAGAAAAAAAATGAAAGTGCCCTCTGGAGGATATTAGAGGCATGTGTTCAGACTCTCCATTTAGTTTTTGGATAGAGTTTTTCTGGCAATAAAAATGAAAACACAATTGTTTATTGAGCAACTATGACTTTTATTAGATGCCTGTTCTCACCGTTTTTAAGCATTTACTCCAAATCATTCAGTGAATCTTCACAGTAAGCCATGAAGCCGAGGTTTCCAATTCACAGCTGAGAAAATTGAAACTGGGAGACTAGTGTGGGAGCAAGGATTCAGACACCAATCAATCTGCCTCTGCAGCCACAGAAAAGGCTTTCTCTTAGCTGTTACTCACTTGGTATTGCTTAGTACTTTATCCCACTTAATTCATAGCACATCAATGAGTATTTGTTATTCCCATGTTATAGAAAACAGCCTCAGAAGGGTAAAATATGTTTGTTTGTTTGTTTGGCAATTCTACCAGCTTTTTGTTTCTTAAATAAGTAGCCAGTTTAAGTGGGAAGGCAACAAAGCAGCATGGGCCTGTAAAGCAATTAATAAATCCTCTACTTGCCATCAGAACCGGTAACCTTATCACTGTACTTATCCCAGACAAGGCGCAGGATTAGACAGCACACAGAGAAAACAGAGCAAACAAGAAAAGGCATCAAGAAGACAGTGTTACAACAGTGCAGGAAGTCTTTGCAAATCTTTGAAATCTGATTGTAGATGGATCACTCACCCTTCCCCTCTTCTTTATTCAAACAGGGCCTTATATTTGGATCCAGTGGAGGATCATCCCTGAGATTCAATGTTGGCCTTCTGAAATGCAGGATGTCTGATGGCAGGCTATGGCAATCTTCCAAGTAAGGATAACTTTGTTTACAGAGTGATATCGTTTCTCTTCCTTTGTCAACTAAAGTCACTGTATGCTGTAGGGGAAAACCCAATGGACAGCAGGTTTGTTTCCTTCTAAATCAACACCACTTTTTCCTTGATTGTTCCTATCTGTGAGTATGTCCAGGGCCACAAGACCAGTGTACATCAGAGACTCTGGCCTGCCGATTCTAGCATCCCTCCTTTCCTGTCATGGCTAGGGAATGACCTCAGGAAAGTCCAAAAATGATGATAAAGCAGCCAAATCTCTCTTTCCTTATGAGAGAAGTCCAAAGCTCTCACTCATCCAAGCACCCTTCTCAGCGCTCCCATAGAGATATGGACCATGTCAGCTTACTTCTCCTTCCAGATGCCCTGGTTTCCTACATCACCTGCTCTCCTCTGCAGCTGCTTGCTTTATTACTTTTTTATTTGCAAGAGGTTAGAGAAGGGGAGGCAGGAAGAGCTTTGGAGGAGGTGAGCTAATCACTAAGTGGCTCTGTGGGTCCTATGAATGGAATGACATTAATGTCCATGAGAATTTACAGCCTCTGCTGGCTCTGGAAAGATGTTTGTATAACGACCACTGGTAAAACAGAGTCAGCTGCGTGTGAAGTCTTGCTTCTTTGGGCTTACTTTTTAGTATTTCACTTGCTTGGGTGCCATGTTTTGTTTTGTCAAGGATGATAACTGGTTATGTCACTTTATAATCAAAATATATAATTTCTCGTATTAAATGGAAAAAATGGGTGTAATGCCTTGCATGACACCTAGCACCCAGTGCAAAATAATGGGATAGAGAATTTGGCACCTGACCCCCAGTTGGTGCTTGATATCACCCTCTAGGTCAAGCAGCATCTGCTCTCCTGCTCTCCTGTCACAGCCTGCTAGCTAGTCTCCTCACATCTTTTCTCAACCCCCTGTGTCCAGCAGCCAGAAGGCTCCTCTCTTCTCCTTAAAACAAACAAATAATCATCCAAACCCCTCCCATGGCCTTGGAAGCATTCGTTTCATAGAAACAAGTTATGTGTCTTGGGACAGAAAGCGGGGCAGGCTGGGGGCAGCTGTTTGGGGAAATGAGTCAGTGCTGTCTTGTATTCATTCAACAAATGTCTTATCAAGCAGCTTTTATGTGCAGTGAACACAGTTTGTGGGGTTTAGTGATTAACGAAGCTAAGTCCTTGCCCTCTTGACATTTACAGTGTATAGTGGGCAAGCCAATGAGCAAGTAAACCAGAAAGAGATTTGCTTTGAAGGATTCACCATGGTGATGGGGCTCCTTTAAAACACCAGAGTCAAAGGAATTTTAATTTACCAAATAAAGTTTCACAGAAAGATAAAACCTAGGACCAAGAGTCATACCCACACACCTACAAATTAACTGTAAAAGAACGAGCATGGTTTTATTTGGAAAATGCAGAGTAGGTTGTCATAATATAAAATTCATGATAAGAAGCAAGGCAAAGTGGGCCATTTTTATATTGATATGGGGTTTATTCTCTAAATCAATAAAACTTCCTGAGTCTTCATGTGTCAAACGCATTGTATCCTAAAATATAAAGATCTAAAGCAAGCAGTCCTGGAAAAACTGAAAGGAAGGAACAGACATGGCGCAATAGAGGGAAATTTTCATACAACTCTGTCAAAGGGATTAAAACAGACCAAAACTCCCAAGAAGGATGTGAAGGATCAATTTAATGGATGTATATAAAAACATTTTATTTTTCAAACAGGATATTTACCTCCTTCTCTATTGCTTATGGATCATTTATAACAGTTAATCATATGTTTTACCAAAGAGAAGCTCTCAATAAATATCCCAAAGCAAAAAATATACAGAGCATATCTTTGACTATACCACAATGAAATTAGAAATTAATGGCAAATTGTTACCAAAAAGTACAATAAAGAAATTTTAGGGGCACCTGGGTGGCTCTGTCGTTAAGCATCTGCCTTCGGCTCAGGTCATGATCTCAGGGTCCTGGGATCGAGCCCCGCATTGGGCTCCCTGCTCTGCGGGAAGCCTGCTTCTCCCTCTCCCACTCCCCCTGCTTGTGTTTCCTGTCTTGCTCTCTCTCTCTCTCTGGCAAAAAAAAAATAAATCTTACAAAAAAAAAAAAAAAAAGAAAATTTAAAAATACTTTCAAAAAGAAAAATTAAAATAAACAACAGATGTTAGAAACTAATGACAACGGTAGTATAAATGGAAACACAGAATGACACCGAAGGTATATCAGGAAAAAATTCATAGCCTGAAAATTAATAAAATAAACATTCAATCTAACAGTGGGAGGTGGAGAGAGAACAAAATAAACATAAGCAAATGACAAAGAGCAGATTTAATAAAGATAGCATAGACATTAATACATTAGAAAATCATAAAAATGTTGGAACACAGAGGTAGTTTTCAAAAAGAACAATAAAATGTATAAACTTCTGCAAAGCTAATCAAGGAGAGAATGCATAATGTGAGGACTGTGAAAGGCAACACAAATACAGATACATTTTTTTTTCTTTTCTTTTTTTTTTTTTTTAAAGATTTTATTTATTTGAGAGGGAGAGCTTGAGCGGGAGGGAGGGGTAGAGGCAGAGGGAGAAGCAGGCTCCCCACTGAGCAGGGAGCCCAATGCGGGACTCGATCCCAGGAGCCTGGCACCATGACCTAAGCCAAAGGCAGATGCTTGACCAACTGAGCCACCGAGGTGCCCCCAGATATATTTTTTAAAAAAATCATCAAATAGCTGTATAAAACACTTTATTAATGATTCTGAAAATGTCAAAGTTTATATGTCAAAGTACCAAAATTAACTTAAGAGATAGAACACTTGAAGGAACAAAACCTACCTAAAAGGATTTACTAGTGAATTCTATTAACTATCAAGAACTAGCTAACTCATGTGACGAATAAATTGATGGCTGCATACACAATAGGTGGATGGAAGAAGGGATGGATGGACAGTTGGATGGACGGACAGATGGATGGACGAATGGAGAGATGGATGGATGGATTGGCGCCTGGAAATGCAGAATTGGGGATTGAGAAAGGAGTTAAGAATGAGAGGGGAGGAAGGAGTTTTTAAGATTGGGTAAATAAGGCTGATGCTTGACCTCCAGCCAAAATGACCTTGGCCCACAACCACCTGGACTGAGAGAATTCCCTTCTGAAAACCTCAGGTTTGGTCTCTCCTGAAGCTGACAACCCCTGCACATAGGACTAGAGGTCCAGTATTCACCGGCTAATCCAGACAGATCAATTAAGCCAGCAAAACCAGGCTCTCCTAGCGACCTGCCCTTCCCTGGCCAGGAGTCCGCAGGTGCAGTCTCTCCAGGGGGCAGTGAGAGCCATGAATAGTAAGGGTTTTAGCTCCAGCACACAGAGGCGTTTAGCTGCCCAAACTTAATCCCCCAATAATCGGATTATGTAAATTCCTCCTTCAACCCCTTTCCCCTGGGGGACCCAGACCTAGCCCCTAACTCCTGGCACTGGGAGACCAGGATGGGAGAGGGCCCATCATCTGAAGAATTACTGCTAGTGGTATGGGGCCCCAAAATGTTTTCCCATTTTAAAAATGATAAAGGCAACAACAACGTGTAAGACAGTTTTGAGAAGAAAACAGATGTCGACCTTGGTCCCCGTGTGCCAGCACAGGGGTACCCCTTTCTCTGCAGCTCATGTCCAGCTGTGCACAGATTCCCCTTACAGCTTCTTGTTTCATCTTGCATCACACATTTCTGATCTTGTGGTCCCGTTGCCACAATTCTTTTTTACACTCACAGAATATGCTATTAAGCACATATATTCTCTCACAGGTTTTTGGCTAAGATGAAGGGTAGTATAGGTCCTTGGTTTAAAATACAACCTGCGCTCTATCAGAATTGTGATATAACAGGGCCTGGTAGAAAAGCCTGGGTACTGGGAGGACGCAGTGCCCCTTCCACAGCACACAGAGAAGACAGAAGGGCAGAAAGAGGACAAATCGGGGATGTTTGCTGGAAATATCAAGTTGTGTTTCTAAAGGCCCTCTTGTGCAAAAGTTGACCAATTAATTTTCTCCAACTCACCCTCCAATCCATCCTTTGCACTGCCACCAGAATGAGCCTTGTAACCTGTAAATCTAAACATATCGTTCCCATCTTCAATCCACACAGTTGGCTTCACATGGACTATCTTCTCCTCCACTCCTCCCCAGGTGATTCCGGCAGTCTTTCCCACCCTTCCACCCAGGTACCCAGGCAACTGGGACCCCTGCCTTTTCAGATGTGCTTTAGATGGCCCTGTACTAGCCCTCCTCCAGTACCCATCTGGGGCCCATTTTCCACATTCTAGATCACATTCTTGGTATTCAGGACCTCTGGATTTAGACCCCACTCTGGGTATCCAGGACCCCTGAATTTCTGTTCCAGTGGCCCTGAGCCCAATTTCAGAGCCTGCACAGGGCTCTTCCTTAGGTCCATGTGGGCTGGGAGTCCACATCATTCACTCAAGGCCCTTCACAGAGCAGAACAGAGCTGGGCAGTGGGTAAAGAATGGGGATGGGTCAGGAGTCTCCAATTGTACCTTTGTCCTGGATCCCACAAATGTCAGGGGCAGCCCTGCCTCAGGGCCTGGTTTAAATGCCATCCCTCCCACAAGCCATCTCTGATCCTCCAGCTAGAATCTTGTGCCTCCCCAGTTCCAAGATCACACTCTCTGGCACTCAGGACTTTCTTTTGTATTTAGTCATTTTTGTCATGCCTTTCCCTCCCAAAGGCTGTGAACTCCTTGAAGGCAGATGGAACGTTTTCTTCACCTTCTTGCCTCCTGGAACTCTAGCAATGCATGCAACAGCTTTTTTTATTTATAATAAGAACTGAATTTTTTTTTTTATGGAGGGGGACAAAGAACCCCAAAGTCTCAGTGGCTTACAACAGCAAAAATTTACCCCTCACTCATGTTACATGAGGGCTGTGGTTGGTTTTAGGTTTGCTCTGTGGCTTTCAGCCTGAAAGAGCAACCCCAAACATAACTTTCTCATGATAACCCAACTAGGAATCACTCTTTTTTTTTTTTTTAAAGATTTTATTTATTTATTTGACAGAGACACAGCAAGAGAGGGAACACAAGCAGGGGGAGTGGGGGAGGGAGAAGCAGGCCTCCCGCCAAGCAGAGAGCCCAATGCGGGGTTCGATCCCAGGACCCTGGGATCATGACCTGAGCTGAAGGCAGACGCTTAATGACTGAGCCACCCAGGCATCCCTAGGAATGACTCTTAAAGCTCCCACTCCATCACCACAGATGGCAGGTCTGCTCACATTCCATTGGCTGATGCAAGTCACATGGCCAAGCCTGGCCCTGGGTGGGGAAGTCCTCTCCCCCCACCTATAGGGAGGCACTGTCCCTCCCATGGCAATGGGTGAGGCTATATAATCCTCTCCCAGGGAAGGGAGCTGGTAGTTGTCTTTACAATCCTGTCATTGTCCCTATTTTCCAGATGAGGAGACTGAGGCAGGGAGAAGTTACATAATTTGCCTAGGGTCACATAAATGGGGTAGACCAGAGAGTTCAACTTGGGTAATGCAGGTCCAGAGTCCTTTACTCTTAACTGCCGAGCTGTAATGCATTGTGAGTTTATCATACCAAATCCTTTGCTGGGTCCTTCAGAGAATGTGATGTCTAGAAATTCATTACTTATCCATTCATTAATTAACCAATGTTGATGAATTCCTATTCACTGGGGTTGGGAGGAGACAGGCAGAATAAATAAGGAAAATATTACTAAATGGGGATGAGCACTAAAGAGAATAAAGCAGGGAAGGAGGATGAAGAGTCCCTATGTGTGTGAAGTGCAATGTTAGATGTGGTTCTCAGAATCTTCATGAGAAGGTGACATTTGACCAAAGACCTGAAGAATGTCAGCTCCTTGAGTGCAGGGATTTGTGTCTGTTTTGTTTGAAGTTGTCTCCCTACACCTGAACAGGGTGGGCCATAGTAGGTGCTCAGTAATAAGGGTGGAATGAATGAAAGGAGGTGGGGAGGGGGGTGGAAAACTATGTGGATAACTTGGAGGCAGAGTGTTTCAGGCAGAGACAAGAGTGCAAAGGCCCTGAGGCAGGAGGGTGTTTGGTGTGTTCCTGAAACAACGGTCAGAGTGGCTACATTTGACTAAACCACAGGGAGAGAAGGAACAGACAGGTCAGTAAAAGGTATATCTTAGGGTCCATTGTGAAGACTTAAGTTAACTCTGAGTGAAATGGAGAGCCACCTAAGGGTTTTGAACCAGAAGTGACAGGAATCCAAACTGGATTTTCATAGGATCCTTCTGAGTGATGCTGGATGGCAGACAGACAGAGCAAGCATAGAAGCAAAAAGACCAAGTAGAAGGCCACTGAAATAACCAAGCTGTGTGCTGGGCACTGTGGACCCCGAGATGCATAAATCCGGGTGTCCGCCCAGTGCAGTGACTGTTACACTTCGCTGGGCATCTTCATCTCCTGGAATGCTTAGTAAAAACGCAGATTTCGGATCCCACTCCCAGAAAACCTGATCTAGTGGGTCAGGGTCGTGGGCCTGGGAAGCGGGGCCGCAGGCAGTGGGGAGGGACGGGCGGGAAGGGGCCCCGTGGGTCGCGGAGACAAAGGGCCGTGTCCTATAAAGGCAGCGGCGGAGGCGCGGCGTCCAGGCGAGGGCGCACACGGCCAGCGACGGCGACAACGACGGCGCGGTCTCCCGGCTCTTGGCGAGGAGGTGCGTCGACCCTGGAGGGACATGGGTGCCGCCGGGGCCGGGCTCGTAGGCCAGCCGGTCTCCCGCGCAGCCCTGGAGTCCGAGCCGCACTCGCCCGGGAGGACAGAGGTGTGGAGGCGACTTGGTAGCAGCTACCAAGTCGACTCAGTGAGAAGACCTGGGGTTTTTCCGAGGGGTGGGGGTGGGGGGGCGGGTGGTGGCGCGACTCCGGGGGGAGCAAAGCGATGCCCTTGTGCGTGTTGGCCTGGCCGTTTCACCTTGATACGCGATGCTGGAGACACCCCGCAGCACCTCGGAGGGCCGTTTGGGTAGCTTCTGCGTCCGGGTGAGCTACTCCCCCGCACCTGGCAGGTGCGAAACTTGAGCGCGAGATGCTTTCCTGGCCGCCGCATTCAGGCTAGCGGGAGCGAAGGTTATAAAATTAAAAAGGGAAAAGATGGGAAGTGAAGTGTGCCGGGGCTTCAGGTTGGGCGGGGTGGGCGGAGCATTCAGGTGCATCAGGCGGTGAGGCGCAGGTGGAACAGGCCGCTCTCCCAGAGCGCGGGGTGCCCACCCAAAGACTGTGACTCATGGTAAGTGTATTTATTTAGAACATTAACGTGCAGAGTTGTCTAATGAGAAAAGTAATTTGCATAATAGTATGTGTTTTGATTTTTAGAGGACATATGTATTCTGTCTAAAGGATCTGTATTATATTTATACACACCAAGCTGGCTGCTTCTGGGGAGTAAGATTGAATAGGTAGAGAGCCTTTATATTTTTTTACTTTATGCACTTGTGTAGTGCTTGTTTGTTTGTTTGTTTCTTGGATGAGCACGTGTTACTTCTATAATGATTTCAAAAGGCAAAGCTATGCCCAGTGCTGGAGGTTAGGCACCTTCCCCTAACCCAACTCTATAAGCCACCTTTCATCTCTCTCTTTCCGGAGTCTGTTTTCACTTATTTTCGAGAAAAAGATGAAAGAAGAGACAAATACACATGACCAAAGGACAGGAGGAGAAATTTAAAGTCTTATGTACAAAGAGCCATATGAGTCTGAATGCCTGGGACAGGCCACCGCAGGAATGTTAGTGATGAGCCTGTGTGCTCCCTTTCTTGTTGCCGCAGGCTCTGTGTCCAGGAACCACTGTCATAAAAAAGCAAGCAATCCCTACTGGGGGCATCCATTTCTGCAGGGGCATAGTTGTCATTCTTCTCTCTGGTAACTTGTTACCTTCAGTGGTGACAATATAATAGAGAGAAGTTTATGCACACCTATATTCCCATCATATTTACCATTGCATTCCTCCTGCCCAGGCATCCCTAACCCCATGTCCGTGACACCCACCCAACCAGAGGCATGTAATTAGAAATCAGGGGTTCTATACATTTGGTTGGGGAAAAAATTACATCTTTATTTCCAGTAACCTTTGATCTAAATTTAGCATTTCCTTTATTTATGAATGTAGGTAATAAAAAATAGTACTGGTGACGATGTCATCAACAAAAATCATAAATACTTTCATCTTACAGATGTCGTATATCTTTTGATTACATATCACTGTGTAGAAAGTATGGTAATAAATAATTTAATATGTTAAAAACAAAGTATATTATTACTGTATTGCATTTTAAAATTATTTTAATAATTATTAATTATAATTGGTGATTTTTATGTGTCTATTTCAGTTCATGCATTTAAAATAATTGTTTTGAGAAGGGAACCAAAGACTTTTTACTTTATGTATTTCAAATCATTGTTCTGGGATAGAGTCCTCCCCTAGGCTTCCCCAGACTGCCAAAAGAATCCATGCCTTAAAAAGGTTATGTACCCTGACCCAGCAGGAGTCGGTGGTGACAAAGATGCATCAATACAGAGGCGTGGGACACAGGCTGTGCCACTGACTCCCCATGTGACCTGGGACAACATGTTTTACCTCTGTTTTGACATCTATCAGACATTTTCTGATTCTGTGGCATCTGGTTATTTTTTAAGGTCTTAAATTATTCTGAAATCAAGCTTAGCAGTAATCAGTCCTTACAACTGGAAAAGCACTAAGTGCAATTTTCCTTTGATTTAATGAGTACGTTAGTCATTTCCCAGTGACCACTACTTTGAATTTTCCCAGCTTGTTAAAGAACTGATTTCTATTTTCCCCTGTGGAGGAGAGTAATACCCTTGAGGATAAATCAACAAGGCATTATTAATCTCCTTCTAGGATGGCAGGCTATATTTCTGAAGCCTATCTTTTCCTCTCCTTATTTCCTCTGTCTGCTTCTAGCATAATAGGATTGAGCCCTCTTAGAAGAGAACACCAGTTAGTTTATCCTGCTTAATCTTTTTCTTCCAGCTTGAAAAAGACGCCCCCTGCCCCCACCACCACAAGGGACTAGAGTTGACTTAGTGAGTGAGCTAAACCCTCTTTTGGCAAGAGAAGCTTGAAAGTAACTTTGCTCCCACAGTCCAGGCTGCAAAGCAGCCAGCCTTGGTGTAAGCAAAACTGGATAGTTTTCTTTCTATCTTAAAATCCCTTGATTTAGGTTCAAACTGTCATACGTTAGTTTTACTTGGTTACAGTTCTGACGACACCCATATTTTTCACTGTAGATGAAAGAGTAGGCTATTTAGAAATGAGTTAAGTGAGATCAAAGGCAATAGGCAGGGGCACCTGGGTGGCTCAGTTGTTAAGCATCTGCCTTCGGCTCAGGTGATCCCAGGGTCCTGGGATCGAGCCCCGCATCTGGCTCCCTGCTAGGCGGGAAGCCTGTTTCTCTCTCTCCCGCTCCCCCTGCTTGTGTTCCCTCTCTCGCTGTGTGTGTGTGTCTCTCTCTCTGTCAAATAAATAAATAAAATCTTAAAAAAAAAAAAAGGCAATAGGCAGGGCACTGTGGCGTTTTAGAGCAGAAATGGGCCCTCGGGATCACCTAGTCCACCCCCCTTCAGTTTGGAAGGATTCATGGTAAGCCCGGAAGGCCCCCAGAATGCCTGAGTTAGGTGCTGCTTCTCTGCTCCTACAGGCCCTGGGCTTCTCTTTCCATTCACAAGGCACTGGTTTCTTCAGGATCCAGCAACAGCACAGTGTCCAGCACATAGGGTCAGTAAGTGTTGTTACATAAGCTCGGAGTGCGTATGACTGTAACTGGATCACGGGTCCTACCAAGAGTGTCTCCACGGAGACCCAAGTGGCTGGTGGAGGGAGCCTGAAGCCAGCCAGTGAGTTTGGGCGGCCATGGCTTCCCCTTACCACTGGTGCTCAGCACAGCCGTCTGTCTTCAACCCAGACAGAAGCAGGAAAGGCAACAAGAACGGGGTTGGGGAAATGTCCTGGGGCCATAGAGTTGATTGAGAAATGCTGTTCTTTGGAGTAATGACCCTTCCCATCTGTATAGGGAAGAGAATCCTTGTATTTATTAAGCACCTATGTAGCAGGCTCAGTTATGTATTTATATACTTTACAGAATGTATTATTTAATCCTCACAAGAACCCTGGTGATGGCTTTATTTCCATTTTCCAGAGAATAAATCGAGGCTTAAAGAAGTTAACTGATTGTCTCAGAATCATATAACTAAGAAATTGGGAGCTGAGATTCACAGCCAGGTCTTTCTACATTAAAGCCCATAAACTTTCTTAGTTTTTGTCTATTATGAAGCAAATAATATACGAATCCTTTCTAGTTATAAAAATGTAAAATATTACCCACCTATATCAAATAAAACACACCCATCTCCTTTTTCTGTCTTCCCCCAACCCACTGTCCTCCCCCAAGGACCCACTGTCAACACTTTGGCCTGAGTCCTTCCATGTATTTTGCTCTGCATCCACACATACATATATGTCCATAGACATATAGAGCAGAACAAACAAATACATAAATCAAGCTCAGACCTTTTCTACTACACTGTAGCTTCTTCATTAGGAAAAAAAAAATGCTAAGTTGCAACCAACTTTTACTTTTCCCTGTTTTATTTGTAGAGATAATAATTGTAATTATTTAGTATTTATTGACCACTTACTGTGTGCCAAACACTTCACTAAAGTGTTTTATGTGGATCATTTTATGTGTCCTTACAGGTAGTACCCTGAGTTCCCCTTTACTTACGAGGCATTTGATACACAGAGAGTTTACGTAGATTGCTCAGGGTCACACAGCTAAGGAACAGAACCAAAAGCCAAACCAGGGTTCTGGCTCCGAAGCCCATGTCCTTACCCACCGTGAAGATGCGACTGATCCCTCTAGAGTCAGGGCTTGAGGGTAACAGAGTGGCTTGTTCTAATTAACTGAGATCATCATTTGGTTCCTACCTAAGGGCAGAGATCCCAGCACACAGTGTAGAGAAATAACCTCTGGGATATGTCAGCGGCCCTCGGCCAATCCCAGCAATGTCTACAATGCCATCACACAGCTAGCACTGCTTGCGTATGTATTTAGCATGAGTTAATGCATGAGAAACAATACCTGACACAAAGCAAAGGCGCTGGTTGCGCTTACATTCCTTAGTTTATAGTTCACAGAATGCTTTCACATGCAGTATTCCGTTTAATCCGTACAACAAACTCTGAGGAAAGGACGGTATAATTACGCCCATGGTATAGCTGAGGAGAGGCTCAGGTTGGTGAAGTGACTTAGGCAGCACCTCACAGCTGGTTGGTGTTTGGTGCTGTGACCAGAACACACACCCTCTGAGGGAGAAGGTGGTTTTTCCCCTATGCTGAGCTCCTGCTGTACCTGCCTCCAGAACTGCAGGGATCTGGTGAGTGTACTGCTTCCTTATGACACAGAGTTTCGAGAGGGATGAGGGGTTTCCTATTTCCAGAGTAGAGCTCTGGTGCTCAATATCCACCAGATGCTGAGAACACAGAGGGGTTTGTTTGCTGATGCATCTTCTGCATTCCCACTAACGCATGTTAATGCAAGCTGCCTGGCAAAAGGGACCCATGCCTCTAAGAGTTAAACATGGCAAAGGAAGATTTGGCAGTAGATGGTGATAGTCAACTCTCCCAGGGTTGGAAAGGTCACCCAAGTGCAGGCTTGTGGAGGCCTGAATATCTTCTGTAGCATCCACGGCAAATCACCACTCCCACCTGCCCCTTGTCTTTTCTTCTTGTCACACCAAATATCCCCACTTCTGTTGTTCATACAACAGGGTTTCAAGACTCTTCGTCACTCTGTACCTCCTCCTCTAAATGTGGTCCAGGCTGGATATTTTAGGTCTTGCACAGTGAGGCCCAACACTCCAGGTGAGGTCTTCACGCTATCATCTTCATTCCCCAAATTATCTTATTAGTGAAAGCTAGGAGTACAGCTTTTATTTTTTTGAGAATCCATATTTAAATCCCTATTGGCTAAATATATATTTTATCTGCGCAAGTACTAAATCCTATACTGTGCCTGATTCTGAACAATTTGGAGGATTTGGTGATAAAAGAAATAGTGGGGATACTGGGATAAAACAACCTTGCGACAGGAGGCTTTGAAACATCTAGGGAGAAAAAGGCTGAAGGGTACTGTTCTTACACTGTCCTTTCTTCTACCACATTTTCTTCTTTTATCAAAAGGAAGACTCAAAAAGAAAAAAAAAAGAAAGAAAAGAGAAAAAACAAACAAACAAACCCCAAAACTAAAAATAAGGAAGTGGAATTTCCTAAAACCTGGGTCAAAAAGATCTAATATCTCAAATTCTTGGCAGGACATGCGATACCCACCATCGCTTACAAGGTATTGGCCCTTAGGGCCCTTTCTCTTTCCTGTCTCAGGAACTCAAACATGACCAGGAAGATCTTCACAAGTACCAGGGAGCGGTGGAGGCAGCAGAACGTCAACAGCGCCTTTGCCAAGCTGAGGAAGCTCATCCCCACACACCCTCCAGACAAAAAGCTGAGCAAAAATGAAACGCTTCGCCTGGCAATGAGGTACATCAACTTCTTGGTCAAGGTCTTGGGGGAGCAAACCCTGCAGCAAACTGGAGTGGCTGCTCAGGGAAACATTCTGGGACTCTTCCCCCAAGGATCCCACCTGCCGGACAAGACTCTACTCGGTGACTACCAGGTTCCTTCACTTGAACCAAGCCACAGCATTGCGTAGCGGGGCTCTGGCTGTCCTCACCCGGGGCAGCAATTGCTCAGAAGCCACTGGCTGTCGACAGCCTTTTGCATGTTCCAGTGTCAACTTGATGAATAATTTGTGAGGCATGCATTTAAGCTTCAAGGAGGTGGTTCAGGGACAGCTGCAGGGAGCCAGACAGAGGCCATGAGGAAGATGGCTTTGGAGTCTGCCACCCGCAGAGCTCCAGGCAGAGCAGCCTGCCTCTATTTTATGGATCCAGGATCTGCATAAGATGTTGTTTGGGCGCGGGGGGGGTGGGAGGGGGTGGGGGGGGTGGTGGGGGGGCGGGGGGAAGCATAGGTTAAAAACAGGTTTGGAAATCGCTGTTTTACTCAGTATGTTTTCAGTTACAAGGAAGGAGTTTCCCCATGACTGATCTCAGACAGATGAGTAGAAAATACTTGCCTCAGAACATATTTTACAGATTGTTTTGAAGAATGAGGTATATGTGATCGAGGGTGAACAAAATAACGTTGATAAATGTGAAGAGAGCCCTCACAGAAACCAACCTGGAGACTTGTGAAAACTTGAGGGACCTCCTGACACGTGAGGATTACAGAAACACAGCAGATAACATGTGGAAGAGCTCTGCATCCTTTATCCCTGTGGAAATATGAAGTGTTACCTGCCTTGAGCCATTTATATCTATGTTATCTCTAAAGCCAAATGGTGGATTATTTCTGTGAGAGGAAAGGACTTGATAATTTATGAATTAGAGTTCATAGTTTTCTAAATAGCTAAAATAGGTTATCTAACCCCTTAGTTGCGCATGTCAGGCATTAAAACGTTTAATTCAGCCTGAGTTCCTCCTGGTTTAAGACCTGTAAACTTCAAATATAATTATGAAAATCCAAACATTACCATTTAACAACTCATTTAACAGAGAGCTTAGTTTAAACAGAAGATCTAGAGTAGACAATAGGAATGTAATAACAGACTTTAATAAATTAATGAATTTGTAATTTGTCTTCCTAGCTATGGAGCATTAGCTCAATCTTATGCTGGTAGGAGTGGTACCCACTAGGCAATGAAACAGTGCGGATCTGGCAGAACTACTCACAACCACGTGCCCCCCCCCCCCAATGATTGGATTCAAAGATGGATTCAAGGATGAATCCCATAGCTGAGCCCAGAATACAAATAATGTCAGTTGATTGTCTCTGGGACATTTTATTTCCCTAAAGTTCTTGACAGTACATTGGTTTTAAAACCTTCTGAACCACAGGTATGAAACTGATGGATTTGCAATTATGGGTTTCCAGTGTATACACAATAGAAGAATTTAAATTTCCTGCTACTCTAGAAAGAAGATATTGATTTATGGAAGGTTGAACTGAGCCTCTTTGGTTTGGTGATCAGAAAAAAAGCTAGATGAGGCTCCCCCAAAATCTCCTTCCCCCCAAATAACAAGGTCATAATGTCATTAACATTTACACAGCATTCACACTCATAGCCCAGTGCATTTATCCGAAGCACTATGTTTTCCTTCTAGGTCTTCCTTTAAACTGCATTCTATACACTTCCCTATGGACCCAGAATAGTCCAGGGAAACACATATGCACAGAGACTAAGGGACTTCCTCCAAATGTGCATTTCTTGCTCATGAGGTTATGTGGACTTAAATT
Source organism: Leptonychotes weddellii (assembly GCF_054177405.1). Classification (NCBI taxonomy): domain Eukaryota; kingdom Metazoa; phylum Chordata; class Mammalia; order Carnivora; family Phocidae; genus Leptonychotes; species Leptonychotes weddellii. Next base: position 56,333,511 of record NC_138382.1, read on the forward strand.
TGTCCCCAAACTACCAACTGATAGTATATCTCAAAGCTTTGATGACAGTTGTCAATTGAACAACATTACTTACTCTCTTCATCTAGCATTAAATCAAAATAACACTTTTGACAGCGTTTTTATGTTAGCTTCCTATTAACATGTTGCTGACGAGGGCACAGAGGACCTCTTTGCCTGAATGCAGGATTTTACTGCTCTTCTCAGAATGAGTGCCCTTTTCTGCTGTTGGGGCCGTGTCTGTCAGTACAGAGGGCCTTTCCACTAAAGTGTAAGAGAGTGCTCCTGAAAAGTCGTGAGATTGAGTTATCATTAAACTATATGAGGGGGATAATGATTTAAAGAAACCCTGCAGGAAATTCCATTGATAAACGAATAAACACTTAAAATATTACTTGATGTAATTTACCTCTTAAATTATTTACAAGCTTAGATTTTGGTATATCAAGTTGTGTGGGGTTAAAGTGACTGTCAAAAGGAATTGTAGGTACACATGGATCAAAACCTTTGGCAAGGTATCCATGGGACTGGAAACTAATTCAAAAATTACTCTGTGGTCTTTCATGGTGTCTTATACTCAAGGCTTGGTGATTGCAGTAGTAAGAATTTTCCATTAAAACACATTATAGTTCACTGATGGTACATCTCTTTATGGATTATTTGAACCCAACAGAAAAGTTTAGATGGATTATATCTACACTACTCTGTTACTTGAAAAAAATGTTTGGTCTGCTCTGGACACCACTAGAAATTTCTGGAAACCAGGCATAAACAGGGCCACTGATTTATATAGATCATGAGATTGGCTTGTTTTACTCCTTGTTTTACAGAGGAGAAAATAGGTCCACAGTGTTGTGAAGTGACTTTCCAGAGGTCCCATGGACAATTAATGGAAACCCAGGACACGGTGCCTGATTTCCTGACCCTGTGTCCAACCTTTCTACAGATCTGTTCAGCCTCTAAGTTTTTTAAGATTGAAAACAGATAAGCACCTTATTGTTATGCTCATCTCTTTTCAACAGCATACAGTAGTCTTCATATGCCTTTTTATTGAAATTGATTTATTGTGCTTTATAGAATGTGATTAGATGTATTAACCAAAGATTTTTTTGTTGATGTGTTTTGTGAGTTTTTAACCACTGAATTTGCTATTTAACTATTAATTTATTGCAAATAAATTATTTAAGAAAAGAAATTATTCTTTAAAAAAAGAATTTCATAAATTTACTAAGCTTTTCCTCCTGTTCTCTCCATCCTCACAGCCACTGCTCTGGCTTTGACCCCCTCCCCCACTATTGTCTTTAGTCTAGAAAAAATCTAACATGCCCTGGTTAGTCTTTCTTTCCTCTCTATTTCTCTCTCTCTCTACCTCTGGCTCTCTCTTCATTTCACCTTACACACAGCTCCCTCACTGTCCTTCTCAAACCACAGCTGGGGTCAGATCACTCCCTAGCTATCAAACCTTCAGCATCTTGTCCACCAGACTGAGACAAATGCCTTACTCCAGGCACTCTGCAGCCTGGTCCTTCCTTGTACCTTCCACAATCCCCTAAATATATTGTACATGCTAATGAAACTACCTCCCTTGATAGTCCCCAGACATGTTCTACTTCTTAGTAGCTCTGACTTTTCTCTTGTGATTCCACTTGCATGCATGCATGTTCCCATTCTCGTTCTACTCACCCCTCCACCTGCACCAAATTCCACTCACTAACATCCTTCATGACTGATCTTAAACACCACTCCTTCACAAAGCTTGACTCCTCGTTTAAACACCATCTCTTACATGAAGTCCTCCTAGATTTCCACCATTCAATTGAAACTCTCCTTTCTCAGAATTCCCTTTTGTGCTTCGCGACCCTTACTTCCTCTACTCTAGGTTGCAGACATGTGTGTATATTCTGTCCCCCTTCTCCAGTAAGCTAAGATCTCCTTGAGGAGAGGGATGGTTTTTAACATTTACTCCTCACAAGCAAGAGACCTCACTTTCAAAATGAGAAAACTGTATCGAGACTGCCTCTGTTAAGAATAATCCTCTAGCCTCCCCTAAAAGAGGACATTGAAATGAAACTGGAACAGGCTGAGTTTTCCTGAGAAACCCAAAGTCTATTGCTCTTCTTAACAGTTTGTTTCTCGTTTCTATTCAGTGTGCCCCTGGCAGCACCTGTCTTAGGAGGTTTCACCACCTAAGAATGGCTTGAGATGGCCAAAATATGTGTAAGTTATGCACAATTGGCTTTGTCCTTAAAAAGGCAAAAGATGAAAGAAGTCTGGGAGAATGGACAGCTTAACTGCTGACCCACAGGCCAAAGGTTAGTTAAAAGTCACATCCTTAAATAAAAAGGTCAAAGATAAGGAGGGAATCTGAAAGTCCAATGGCAATGCAAAGTGAGGGATTTAAACTGGCAGGTGTTAGAAAGGAACGCCAAGGAATGAATGCACTCAAAGGATTGCTGGAAGCCAGGGGCAGTCTCCTAAACCACTTTCGCCTCTGGGACTGTTGGGTTTACCAGAAATAGAGAAACTTTCCCTCTTATTTTTTCTTTCTTGCTGATGACCTATCACAAAGAGATCTTAAAGAGCACTAGATTTTAACATAAATATACATAAATTTAGTTAGGTTTGTCATCTGCCAAATAAATTTAAGAATTTAACTTCCAGAGCTCGAGGATTTTCTGGTAGTCAAGTGAAGCAAACTGTTGAATTGCCTTTTCTGGATAACTCTGACAAAACAGGATTATCATCCAATATGTTCAGACGCTTGGACCTAAGTAATTATCCTTCTAGGAACCTATCATAAAGAATTAATCGGAATTATGGTCAGAGATGTATGGGCATGGATCTCTGTTTCAGAATTTTACAATGTACATAAAAGTATAATAATAAGAATAAGAGCTCAGACTCTTGGGGTTCCTCCCAAATGCTAGAAACTGAGCCAAGAGCTTCCAATGTGTCAGCTCACCTAATCTTCATAACAATGTTGTATTGTTAACATTATGTTAATTATGTGTGTTGTTCTCACTTCACAGATGAGGAAACTGAAGTTTAGGAGTTTATTTATCTTGCTCAAGTTTCCACTGCAGAGTCAGAATTTGACTCTCAGTCATTTTTACTCAAAATTACTGCTTTTCACAGATTTTTTTTGCATCAAAATTCTTAATTCTTTTTTATTTTTAAATTTTAAAAAGTTATTGTCCTTTTTTAATTGAAGTATATTTGACATACAATGTTGCATTAGTTTCAGGTGTGGGAATTCTTTTTATTTATGTTTATTTTTATTTATTTTTAAAATTAAAATTTAATTTAGTTAACACATACTATATTATTTGTTTCAGGGATAGAATTTAGTGATTCATCAGTTGCATATAACACCCAGCATTCATTACATCAAGTACCTTCCTTAATGCCCATCACTCAGTTACCCCACCCCCCAATCACCTCCCCTCCAGCAACCCTCAGTTTGTTTCCTATAATTAAGAGTCTCTTATGGTTTGCCTCCCTCTCTGTTCTTGTCTTATTTTATTTTTCCTTCCCTTCCCCTATGTTCATCTGTTTTGTTTCTTAAGTTCCACATATGAATGAAACCATATGGTATTTGTCTTTCTCTGACTGACTTATTTCACTAGCATAATACACTCTAGTTCCATCCACGTCATTGCAAATGGCATGATTTCATTCTTTTTGATGGCTGAGTAATATTCCATTGTATATGTATACACCACCTCTTCTTTATCCATTCATATGTCAGTGGGCATCTGGGCTCTTTCCATAGTTTGGCTATTGTGGACATTGCTGCTATAAACACTGGGGTGCATGTGCCCCTTCAAATCACTATTTTTGTATCCTTTGGGTAAATAACTAGTAGTGCAATTGCTGGGTCATCAGGTAGCTCTATTTTTAACTTTTTGAGGAACCTCCATACTGTTTTTCCAGAATGACTTTTGTGGATGTTGCTGCTATAAACATGGACCCTTTCGAATCACTATTTTTGTGTCCTTTGGATAAATATCAGGTGTGGGAATTCTTAATTTTTTAAATCCTGACCACTTTCATGGAACATTATGGAGCAGGCATATTACCCAATAACACTATTGAGTAACCAAACACAACCCTGAAAAACAAAGCCTCTTGTTTAGAAGCACCAAGCTGGGGGTGATACCACGGTAAGACACCGTGAGGATACTGTCCTGCAGAGGCAGGCTTGAAAGGAGGAGCCTGCAGGAGAAGCTGTTTGTTCCTCTGTTTGGACTTGGCTTCCCCTTTCCCCCTTGGCTTGAGCATGAACTATGGCTCAGGGCATTGGTACTTGTGAATGACTGTGTGTGTGTGCGCGTGTGTGTGTGTGCGCACACACACGTGCGTGCACAAGCATGTACAAGGTGGGAAATCTACTCCTCCACATCTCCTACCTGTTCTTCTTCTGGTTTTAGCTCCTCTGGAGTTGAGGAGGAAGGAGGGTCTAAGGAAATGGATAGTGTTTTTCTTCACTGGGTATGGGATCGTATTCTCTTCCTATATTCAGTTTAGCTGTATCAATTCTTTTTAACTAGTGATACAAGTCCCAGGTTTAGAAACACTGTGGAAGAGCAGAGAATTAAATCTCTTGGATTCAACAAGACTCTGCCTTGCACATAGGCTTATGGCCACTGTGACCCTCTCCCCAGTTTGGAAGAAGTGGAGTGCTGTGGTGAATATTTAGCATCTGCTCCAGTAGTCAGATAACTTCAGGGTATTTTTTTTGGATCTTTCACTAAATAAACCAACAAACTTGATGATGTGTGTATGTGTGCACATGTTCTCTTTCCACCAACCAGTGATACACCCAAGAGTGTACAATTGTGGGCGCCTGGGTGGCTCAGTTGGTTAAGCGACTACCTTCGGCTCAGGTCATGATCCTGGAGTCCCCGGATCGAGTCCCGCATCGGGCTCCCTGCTCAGCAGGGAGTCTGCTTCTCCCTCTCCCGCTCCCCCCCTCTTGTGCTCTCTCTCTCTCTCTCACTCTCTCACTCAAATAAATAAATAAAATCTTTAAAAAAAAAAAAAGAGTGTACAATTGTGTCAGCAATTGGGAAGCACCAACCCCGTTGCACCTCATACAGGCATCGCACAAAGAATGGATTTTGAAGGATTTAAAAAATGAGACAATGGTGCCCGGAAAATATGTGGAAGGGGTTGGGCTAATCAGTTACATGAGACTCTTGGGTCTCTAAGAGAAGTTCGGAGGGAGAGGTTGTCATATCAGTAACATCTTTTGGCCTGCCCTTCAACTCCATTCAGTTTGGACCAATAAGTAACTAGACAAGGTTATAGCTGAGGATCTGTTGGCCCAAGATCCAGTTTCTTGGTGGCTCTTTAACACTCTACCCAAGGAGGTAGAGGTTGTCACAGAGATCACAAAATGAGCCAGATCCCATAGGGAGGAGCCAGGGGGAGGAACTGCCGCCAAGGGTCCTGGGATGTCCCCAGTCTTATCACATGGCACGTTAATATTCAGGATAGGACAGAATATTACTGTGCCTGCCAGACTGAGCATCAGGCACTTCCTGGGCAAAAACCGGATACATGTTTAGCTTTTAAACAGTATGTGAGAGGAGAGCCCCAGATGTTCTCTGAGTTTACTCTCCCGGCATGTGGGCGTGAGTAGATTTAAAAAGGAGAGGAGAGGGCTGCTGAGGACAAAACAATCAAATAAACAAACAAGATAATATAGTGTTTGCCAAGTTAAGATCTGAATCTTCTAAAAAGCTTTTGCCTTCGAGCCCTAATTTGGGCAAACATATTGAAAAATATTTTGGAGTAAAAATTAGTTTTCAGCAGATAGTCACGTGCATAGATGAAAAGAGAACTTTCTAAGCAAAAGTTTAAAAATACAAAATTTCCAAGCCATAAACATCTTTTTCCCCCAGTACTTCCGTTTAAAGAATAAATGTGTGTTACCCAGTGAGATAAAATGTTTAAGTGGATAGGCTAAATGTATAAAAAGTTAAAAAGCTATACATTTTATCATTTGTGGCTATGAGTATACTAAAATAAAATGGTCTCAATACAACTGCCATATTTTTTTTTAAAGATTTTATTTATTTATTTGACAGAGAGAGACACAGCGAGAGAGGGAATACAAGCAGGGGGAATGGGAGAGGGAGAGGCAGGCTTCCCGCAGAACAGGGAGCCCAGTGCGGGACTCGATCCCAGGACCCTGGGATCATGACCTGAGCCGAAGGCAGATGCTTAACGACTGAGCCACCCAGGCGCCCACAACTGCCATATTTTTATAAATTGTTGAAGTGTTTTAAAATCTATAGTTTTTGTATTTTAGAAGTAATGTTTTTAAAGATAGGATTGAGATAATAGGGAGGATATAGTAATATGCCCAGGAAATGGTTATCAAAAAGTCACTTTCCAAGGCTGTTTTTTTAATTAAATAGGCTCCATGCCCAGTGTGGGGCTTGAATTCACCACCCTGAGATTAAGAGTTGCATCCTCTACCAACTAGCAAGCCAGTCACCTCTCGAAGGCTATTTTTTTAAAGAAAAAAAAGAAAAAAGAGAGTGGGACTGGGGTTAGTAACAGCATTATTTTTTCTTTTAAAAAGATTATTAAGCTCTATGAAAGACAATGTCAAGAGAATGAGAAGACAAGCCACAGATTGGAGAAAAAAATATTTTCAAAAGACGCATCTGGTAAAGGACTGTTATCCAAAATATACAAAGAACTCGAAGAAAACAAAAAACCCAATTAAAAAATGGGCCAAAGACCTTAATAGACACCTCACCAAAGAAGATATACAGAGGTCAAATAAGCATATGGAAATATGCTCCACATCATATGTCATCAGGGAAAGGTGAATTAAAACAATGAGATACCGTTACACACCTATTAGAACAGCTGAAATGATCACTGACAACAGCAAATGTTGGAAAGCATAGGGAGCAGCAGGAACTCTTAGACATTGCTGGTAAAAATGCCAAGCAGCACAGCTGCTTTGGATGGCAGTTCGGCAGTTTCTTAGACAACGAAACATATCCTTCCATACACTCCAGCAATTGCACTCCTCAGTTTTTACCCAAAGGAGTTGAAAACTTATGTCCACACAAATACCTTCACACAGATGTATAGCAGCTTTATTCATAATTGCCCAAACTTGGAAGCAACAAAGATATCCTTTAGTAGATGAATAGAAAAATAAACTGTGGTACATCTAGACAAAGTAATATTATTCACTAAAAGGAGATGAGCTTTCAAGCCAGGAAAAGACAAAGAGGAAACTTAAATGCATATCACCAAGTGAAATAAGCCAATCTGCAAAAACTAGATATTGTCTGATTCCAACTACATGACATTCTGGAAAAGGCAAAACTGTGAAGACAGTAAAAACATCAGTGGTTGCCAGAAGTGGGCGGGGGTAGGATGAATAGGGAGAGCTCAAAGGATTTTTAGGGCAGTGAAATCATTCTGTATGATATTATAATGATGCATACATGTTATTACACATTTTTCCCTCCAGTAGAAATTTTTTTTAAGATTGTATGTATGTATGTGTTTAGAGTGTGAGTGGGGGGAGGGGCACAGGGAGAGGGAGAGAGAATCCCCAGCAGACTCCATTCTGAGTGTGGAGCCCAAGGGGTTGTGGGGGGGGCCTCGGTCTCACAACCCTGAGATCATGACCGGAGCCAAAACCAAGAGTTGAATGCTTAATGGACTGAGCCACCTAGGTGCCCCTCCCGGTTGAAATTTTATTCAGGATGCCAACTCGTAACATTAACAAAAACTAGATTTTTAAAATCAATAACATTTATTTGTATGAGTTTATGTAATATCTAGTTATAAAATTAATCAATGATAACAAAGAAGTCCTTTTAGTGAATACAAAATTAGTCCTTCTAGTGAATACAAAACTAGAATTTTTTTAAATTCCAATATAGTTAACATACGGTATTATACTAGTTTCAGGTGTATAATACAGTTATTCAACAATTCTGTACATTATTCAGTGTTCATCATAAGTGTGCGGTTAATCCCCTAAACCTGAGTTTAGGATCCTCCTATTCCGCCATCTTCCATATGTCATTATACATTTATCAAAACCCTTAGAGTGTACAACACCAGGAGTGAACCATTATCTTTTAACTAATGTACCTGTATCTTTGTGCAAACAATATATATTCTAATTTCCTTCTTTCTTATACCACCTTGCTTTCTCTCTTAACACTACATCCTGGAGATCTTCCAATACCATAGAGAACTTTCTCACTCTTGTTAACCTCCGCATGTATTATATCATATGGATGTACCTTAGTTACTGAGGGACACTGGGTCTTTTTCCAGCCTTTTGCTGATACTAACAATGCTGCAATGAATAGCAATGAATAGCCTTCAACACACAAGATTTCCCATTTGTAGATATCTGTGGGATAAGTGCACTGTTAGCAGCAATGTGTGGGAATTCTTGTTTCCACAGTCGACTATAGAGCATATTGATCATTGCTGGGATACTTGCCAATCTGATAGGTGAAAATGTTATCTCAATGCAGTTTTAATTTGCATTTTTCTTTTTATGAGTGAGGCTGACATCATATGCTTATGAATCATTTGTGTTTTTGTGGACTGTCTATAGATATTTTTAGCTTTTTTTCCTGTTGGGTTGTTGGGCTTTTTATTTCCAGTTTCTAAAAGCTCTTTACATATGAAGGAGATCAACCATATTCCTGAATAACAAATATCCCCCCTCCAATATTTTATTTGTCTTATGACTTTGTTTATGGTGTTCATTTGCTATGTATAAGAATTTGATTTTTATGTTATACAATTTATCAGTTTTATGGTTCTGGATTTCTAGTCATAGTTAGAAAGACTTCCTTCATTCTGAGGTTTTTGTTTTTTTGAACCCACTTTAAAATCTTGTTGTGAGGTCCCATTTTTGAGGTTTCTGAGGCAAGAAATGGTGGTGGTGGTGGGATGCTGAGTATTTCCTCCCCTTTAATACGAAGGACTTATTAAGACATTGAAAATTACATATTTCAAATAAATTCAAATAGATAAAATTGTTCCCTCACCAAATTCTAAATTCGGCTCTAATAAAGAGAAGTTTCAAAAACTTCTTCCTGGAACTCTGACACAGGGCCCACCAGGTCTGAGATAGATCGGCCCTCTCTATCCTAACCTGGCAGAGCTAAGAGGACACACACTCTTGGGCAGGAAGAAGAAGAAACATCCAAGAGGCAAAACAAAAAGAAAAGGAAGGAAAAAAACAAAAAAAGAAATAAAAGTTCAGAAGAACAATTTTCTCAAAAATTGGGTCTCCAGAAAGGGAGAGCTGGGTAAAGGTAAAGTCTGCTACTGCCTGGTACCCGCTGTGTGACTGGCCTCCTGTAAAGCCGTGTTCAGGATGAAGGGCCGTCTGATAGGAGCTGTGGTTGCAGATGAAGGGGTGGGGAGGGGGACGGATAAATACCTTGACCTTTTTTTCTCCTGCTACACTCTGCTCTGCTACTGCTTTCCATTTGTGAAGCCAACCAGAAGTCCAAGAGTAGGGAGGCTGAGGTTTGTATAGATCTACCTCCTGGGGCATAGAGGAAGGCAGTTTTCACTCCCCACCCCGCCCCAAATAAGGGCCAGGTAATACATTTTAATGAAAGGTTTTTGGTATCTACTGAAATTGGTATGGGATATGTAATATTAATATATTTCTTTGCATTGTTTGGATAAGTCTTTAACTTGGTCATGATCTAAATATCATGATATATAATTGTATATAATTTCATATATTGTCAAATTATGTTCCCAATCTCTATCTTGACCATGATGTAAAATATCCCTGAAAAAGTCAGACTTGCAAAAGCGACCTTTACTAAAGTCTGCACGGGAAGGCAGAGCATCTTGTCCGACTAAGGACACCCTGCACCACTTCCTTTTATGCCATCTGACCACTCTACGTAAGAGATGTATGAAGTGCAATTGTTTCAACCCACAGCCCGAGGGAGATATGGGCTGTCAGGGTTAATGAGCTTCTCAGGACTTCCCCTGATCACCTTCTTACCCTTTCCTCTAGGTATCAGGCCTCCAGACCGCCATCTCACACTCAGGGTGTTCTGCATGCTCACTTTGGCTTCTAGCACATAGAAATTATTTTCCTGCCTGCCTCCTCAGACTAAATTTTTTCCCTTGGTTCCAGAGCTTCTGAAAACAACCTTGTAGGGTCTCCTGGGTCCTCTCTGAGAGACAGAATGACTCTAGGCTCCCAGAGGAAAGATGTTCCATCACAGAAACTGAGAAGGAAAGATATACTGGCCAAAAGTTGGGGGAGACAAAGCAGAGAAAAGTCAGCTCTTGGGACTAGTAAACTCTCTGCTCTGTGTTTGAAGATCATGATACCCCTACATCGACATACAACATAAACAGACGTGAGTATGGCAAGGTGGGGATGGGGAAGGGATGTTTAAACACCTTAAGGAAAGGTCATTAATATCCATTGAGAGTCTATTACATGCCAGGCATTTTATAAATGCCATCTTTGATACTAATAACCATTTAATGGCAGTACTGGTTCCAATTTACAGCTGGAGGAATTGTGGCTTAAAAGAGTCTAGGAGACAAACCTGAGATCACACAGGGATTTACTGCACACGTAGAGTCCCTTTCTTAGTTTTCCAAATGATGAAAATTGCGTCTCTACCCAGAAACGGCCTAGAGCAGAGAAAGGTGCACTCGGTCAAAAAGTTTTCTTGCTTCACTTGTTATAACAAGTTGACTGTTGAGTTTTTCTTCTGTGGCTTCTAAGCACACATTACCCAAAGACCTAAAACAGGTACCACCACCTCGCTTTCCCCCTTCTTTTCCAGAAATAAAGGAAACATACAGGAGTCCAATTCAGAAAGTACAAACATCCAATGAACTTTGTTCCCTACAAGTAAACCCCTTATCAGTCTCTTGCAGAGATTCTAAAACGCTTATCTCGATAGACCAGATTATGGGGCTGACCCACTCTCAATGCTGAGTAGGAATCAAATGGGCATTCTCTTCTGTCAGCAACTCCCGCTTTGCCAATCCAGATAAATCAATTAATGGGATGCAGAGCTGCTGTCTTGCCTTTCTCTTCCCGATGCTTACCTCCCCAAACTCCCCCGGACTCCTCAGTGCCCTGTTTAATACTATCTAAGAGTCCTTATTTACAAGAGGGCTTGTGCAGGTGCAAGCTTTCAGGCCTGCAGCCCAGGACCAATTGTCGCCCCTCCCCTTGCAAGCTCCAGGCTCCCCTCTTTGTGAGAGACTTTTGTTTTTCTCTGCTTTTCACACCAAAGACGTCCCTCAGCAGCTAATCTAATCGGATTATGCTAATTTGTACTTCATGAACCTAAATGGCATAACTAGATCTGCAGAGGGCTAAGGCCAGGAAGAGAGGGACAACGACTTTGTTGGTAAACCTACCCCCCAAAAAATGCAAAAAGAAAGCGCGTCCTGTGTTTAGCCACACAAAGCTGCTACTCTGGAAAGCCCACAGAGCTCTTGACAACTTAGAGTGCTCAGAAGTCTGTGTTCAGAATAGAAAAGGCAGTGAGCACAGTGAAAGCAACAATAAGGACCACAGTGACAAGGCTGTTTTTCCCTCTTATAAAGTAAGGTTCCTCTTCTTTCTTTCACCCAATTTACTCGCATTTACTGTCTTGGCTAATCAATATATAAATTCAGAAGCCAAAGCTGGGTGGTATAGTTCAACAAACATTTATTGGATCCTACTACTCATTAAGGATGATGCTTTGTGCTATGGTCTGCACAAAAGTGTCTAAGACTTAGTACTTGCTTTTCAGAATTTACACTCTGGTAGGGAAAGATATTTAGGTACAGAAAGTAGGAAACACCTCAGTGTGGGGATTGCAATTCTTCCATTTGTTTTCTCTGCCTCATGCTTGATGACCCTGCTAGTCATCTTCCACAATCTTCCACAGATTATTTTAAAAATCACTTATGTTCATATAAAGCTTTATGTTTATTCAAAATACCTAAGTATATAACTTGATCTTCATAACAGACTGTGAGACAAGTAAAACTGATATTTCTAATTCCATTTTCAAGTGTTGAAACTGAGAATTGGAGACATTAAATGGCTCATGTAAGATGAACCCTCTGGTTAATAATTGGGCTTCCGGTTCCCAGTCGAGTGCTTCCTGCCCCCACCCCCAGCATGCTGCCTCACATAAGGCTAGAGGGGACCTTAGAGACCAAGTACTCCATTCTATTGTGTAGAATGAGTAGGACAGCACAAAAATGTTAACATGTTACACCAACAGCTTAAAAAAAAAAAATCATGCTTTGGGCAATTAGCAAAACCAATTTGAATTTTCAAATGGGTAACTGAAATTGTTCAGCTGGAATAATGTAAACAAGCATTTTTGATAAACTTCAGCTCATTTTTAGCCTTTACCTCTCCTATCACTGTTCTTGTGTAATTATACCATTCAGTTTCTTCCTCTCTTGGTCTAGACATCAAATGCTCCCTGAATTGGTCGCTCACACACGTTTTGAAGCCAGACCCTTTCACACTTCAGGTTCTTGCTGCCCCAGGTGGTTAGCACTCAGCACTTTTGCTAAGTAGTTTCTAAGCTGAGTGTACCCTTGGGTTATGAAGCCCCAGCCGTTGCAGGTATCCTCCCTGGAGATTGCCACATACCCTTCTCTGTCACAGCTCGCAGAGGAGTAAGTTCCTCTTATTCAAGAGTCTTCATTCCCTCTGGGATCTGACACTGATTCCTGTATCTGATCTGAGAGACTCGTAATTCCCAGTTCACTTACAGAGCTGACAAGATTGACTATCCTAAAATTAATGAATGATTCAGGCCTTCTCAGTTCACGTGCTCACTTCACCACTTCTCCCTCTCCATCACCTCTAAAATAGCCTAAGAATGCAACAATAATCAGATTCCATCAGAAGAACAGAAAGGCGTATTTCATTTCTGCTGTCTGTCCCTCCCCATCTTTGTTTAAAAACTAAAAAAAATTATTCTTATCATCTCATAGCTTCAGACCCTGGTTAAAGTGGAGAGTGGCAAGGCTGAGGGTTAGACGTGGCAGATTTCAGATGTGCTTAAATAAACCATTTCTCAGCACAAAAATGTTTTTCTTACTCAACTTATAGTTGGTTTAAGATAGTTTTTTGTCTGAAGAGTTTCCACCAGTAGTTTTAATTTCCTTGTATGGTTGAATATTATAAGCCAATCTCAGACTTTTGCTTGAGTTTAATATTCAGCGATCTAAACAAGGATGAATATTTAAACATCTTCATCTTTGTATAATTTTGCTGCAAATGGCCTTCTTTTGCCATTACAATGTTGCCCTACTGGATTTTTATGCTCATTTAGTGCACACTCTCATGTCAAATTCTTATAATGAACTAAGGGTTGGGGGTTAGGGTGGATGTGGGCTGAAGTCTTGGGACTTTCCCAAACTAACTGCCCTGACTTCACTCAAATCAAGTATCATGGACATAGCTCTGTGAAAAAGATGTCTTCTTTAAGAAACCTGTAGTGATGTAGATTTTCTTTAAGCCTAGAAAGTTAAAAAAAAAATGGCTAACATTAGAAAAACCTGATGAGTAAGAAATGCTTGTATTGTATAAAGTTAGATATTTCATGGAATATACTAATATACATTATTGTTATGCTAGAAAATATGTGATTGAATTCATTCTGGCAGTTTTTTTCCCCATGTGTTGTGTAGACCCCAGAATTTTCCAAAGCCAGAACCCAGCAAATCTTTGAATGTAGAATACCATGTGAATGATCTTTCCACCCCAGTTATACAGTAGAGTGCAGTCTCTAAGGGATGCTACTATTGAGGCAAGCATACTAAAGACAAAACTAAGAATGGGAAAGGAGTTATATATATCAGGTTAGAATAGACAGGATCCAAAACAAAGTCCAAACACCTTTGGGTGTTTTGCCTCGGATCAATTTTTACGGTACCATAATGGAAATTGGCAAATGCACATGCAACGTAAGAATCAAAACCCACTATTACATCTGGGATTAGAGTCAGAGAAAGCTAACAAATAGAAAAGATCAGAGGAATAGCAACAGCAAGATAGCAGAATAAGAAGTTCCAGCCATCATCCCTTGCACAGAAACACTGATTTAACAACCATCCCTGGAATAGAATATTATCACTAGAGCTCTAGAATCCAGATGAGAGGTTACAGCACCCCAGTGGAGCACAGAAATGAGAAAAGATGCAATGAAAGGGTAAGAAGAACAGTTTCACTTTATATATGTCACCACTCCCTCAAGCCAGCACAGTGCAATGCTGAAAGGGATCCCCTTGGCTTGTGAGTCTTCTACGAGGGAAAGAGAGAGCAAAGTGAGCATTCAACTTCCCCTGCCTTTCAGGGTGTTACTTGTGAACCCCCCTTCTGTAATGCTTCACTCAGAACATTGAGAGAATCAGCAAGACTAGATCACTGGGGATCAGGTAAGAACAAAGAAAAGAGGTAGGGGATTTCACCAACAATGTACATTTCTCAACAGCTGGCCTGCAAACCCCAGTAGCAGCCTGCCCTTGACCCCCTGGGACCAGGCCCACCTGTGGACCCCAGCAGCAAGCTCACACAGAATCTCCGGCTGGATTGACTGGCGGAAGGCTTTCCTTAACAAATCCATTCTGTAAAGATTGGAAAAGGTGACTACTTTTTCAAATGTGCAAACACCAATACAAGGTACAAGGATCATGAAGATAGGAAAATAAATACCACCAAAGGAACAAAATAAAGCTTCAGTAACTGACTTCAAAGAAATGGAGATCTATGAATTGCTTGACAAAGGATTCAAAATAATCATCTTAAAGAATCCCAGTGAGCACAAGAGAACACAGATAAACAATAAATAAAGTCTGGAAAACAATACATGAACAAAATGAGAAGTTCAACAAAGAGATAGAAAACATTAAAAAGAACCAAACAGAAATTCTAGACCTGAAGAAGAATATAAAGACTGAACTGAAAATTTCAACAGAGAGCTTCAACAGCAGACTCAATCAAGCAGAAGAAAGAATCAGCACATTCAAGGACATGTCATTTGAAATTATCCAGTTGGAGGAACAAAAAGAAAAAAAGAATAGAAAAGACTGAAGAAAGCCTATGGGATTTATGGCATATCTTTAAGAAAATGAATATATGCATTGTGGAAATTTCAGAAGGAAAAGAAAGGGAAAGAGGCAGAAAGATTATTTAAAGAAATATGGCTAAAAACTTCCCATTCATCAATGGATGAATGGTTAAAGAAAATGTGGTATGTATGTACAATGGAATATTATTCAGCCTTAAAAAAGAAAAAATCCTGCCATTTGCAACAACATGGATGAACCTTGAAGACATTATGCTAATTGAAACAAACCAGGTACAGAAGACAGATACCACATGACATTGTTTACATAAGGAATCTAAAATAGTTAGATAGAAGCAGAGAGTAGAATGGTGGTTGCCAGGGGCAGGAGGGAGGGGGAAATAGGAAGGTGTTAAGTCAAAGAGGACAAAGTTTCACTTATACAGGATGAATAAGTCCTAGAGACCTACTGAAGTTTAGAGCCTATAGTTAACAATATTGTATTATATACTTAAAATCTTGCTAAGAGGGTAGATCTTATTACACAAAAACACAAAGTAATAATAAATAAAGAGGATGGGAGGAAACTTTTGGAGGTGATGGCTGTGCCAATGGCATAGCTCATAGTGATCATTTCGTGGAAGTATACTTATCTCCAAACTCATCAAGTTGTGTATGTTAAATATGTATAACTTTTTGTATGTCAATCATACCTCAGTAAAGTGTTGTTTTCTTTTTTTAAATAGGAAAGACAAATGGTTATTAGATCTAGTGATTTGGTGTATTGGGGCTTCTTATAAAGATACAGAGAATCATCCATGTGACTCTTTCATTATTCATAAAGACCCAGTTCTCTGGACTGGTATGTGACACTGGTTTTCCCCCCATTGTTCTTTCCTGCCACTCTGTGCCAGTTCTCTCATCCAAGTAGTGGCTAGTCTTTGGACTTTGTGGGAAGGTAGTGGGAGGATGTCATATGTTTTAGGTATTGCAGAAGTTGGCAGCAAGTTTTCAGTTTCACTCTGGCTATTTTCCCAATTTCCAGTCCCCATCCAGTAAATGCTGCAATTCCCCTGAGAGTAGTGGAAATCCTTCTGAAAGATAGAAAAGATTATTTGCTTTCTGAGCTTAGTTTTTGGTAGATGAATAGGTCATGGAACAAGGGCCACAAGAGGTACCAATAGACATAGCAGTGGGCCTTAGAGAATATGATGCTGGGGTGTGTGTGTGCATATGTGCGTGTGAGTGTGTGTGCGTGTGTGTGTGTGCGTGGAGTGCTTGGCCTATGCTTCCATGGGTGGGTATATAAACAGGAATAGAGAAATCGATTGCTCTATAAAATAGTCCATTGAATAATGGCTGATTTGCCTCCAGGACAACTATCTTTCTACTTTAAACAAATTGTTACATCAGTTCATGGACTTGTACTTGGGCTTCTATGAGACAGCTGTTACAAATTCTAGACTTGGAGACCAGAGTCCTGGTCAAGTTCCAAGTCTCTTCTTTTAGTCGGAAGCAGGACACACTGTGAATTAAGATCTGGGAGAATATCTGCTATTCAGTGGCCTAATTTGCTGCCATGAGATTGGCTAAGAGCCTCCTGAAGGAAATCCCCTGCTTCATAGCCAGAAATGGCAGGTATTCACTGTGGTGTACAAGATGGGGTTATGACTCGCGTGCATTTACTAAATGGCTATTTCCCAGACTTTCTTAACCTCTCGAGTTTGGGTTAGGAGTTCATCTTCCAAGGGCTCTGATAGTACGTTGTGCTTCCTGCTGTTACAGTACTCATTATGCTATACAATCTTTGTTCATTTATCTGTGTGCCAAGTAGAGCAAAGCTCCTAAGAGCCTGGAAGTGTTCTTCATCTACCCATAAAGTTGATTAGATGCATGAACCAGCCTATTGGAATTTCTCACAAATATCTCACAAAAATCCAATGTAGGCAGAGATGCTGGTGGTCATTTTTCATATAACTATTGAACCATTCACCATTCTTCTTCTGAATGGCAGTCTTTAGGGGAGTTGATGTATTCTGATCCCTACCCTCGCTGGCTCTCATGATCTAGCAGCCTGGTGGAAAATAGATGCTTAATGAAATTTGAGCCTGACTTCGGGTCTCCCTGTCACCCAGCTCTGAGTTCAAAGTGCCCACTAAAATTTGTATGCCTGGAGCCCATAGTATACCTTTGTTCAAGCAATGACACAAGAATCTTACCCCTACTTAGGGGAAATTACTTCCCTTTCAGGAAGAAGAGAGCTCTTGTAGCATCTAGAAGCATATAATTGAAGGGCCCCACAGTGGACTTGGCATTTGATCCCCTTCCCCTACTTTTAAAGCATCTCTGCCTCTGAATATATATTTAAAAGGTAAATGATATAAAGAACTAACCATTCTTAAGGCCCAAGATTATTGGCACCTGAAGATTAACTCCAGGATGATTATTAACTTCATCTCCTCTGGAGGGAATTCTTTAGGAGACAGATTTCAGGAGAGTATGAACTAAGAAAATTGCATGCAGCTTAGCTATTTTTTCTCAAAGTTCCAGAAGAAACCTCTGACTGAGCTGATAACATAACAGTGCCTTTGATTGAATTAAGATAGGCTTTAATGCCTTGGCTTATCATGCTACTCTCACAGAGCCTGGGCTCTTCCTGGAGAGACAGAAAACCCAGTCAGGCCCAGACTGCGTGCCAAGCCCCAAGCTTCCTAGTAAGTTTGTTAGAAAATGCCATTCCTCCACTTTGCTTGAAAAAAATTTTTTGAAGTATAAAATACACATCAAAAGTGCACAAATCTTAGAAGTGTAAGTATTTTCAATAAAGTGAACACAGTAACATCATAATAAAGAACCAAAATTCCAGAAGCTCCCTTCTCCTGCCTCCAAGAACAACCACTCATCCTAACTTTTAACTCCACAGAGTAGTTTTGCCTGTTTTTGAATTCCATTTTAACGGAATCATGCAGAATATATATATTTTTTAATCCCTGGCTTCTTTCTCTCAACATTGTGTTTGAGATTCATGATTCACTGATGTTGTTGCAAGTAGCAGTATTTCATTCATTTTCATTGCTGTACAGAATATTGTGTGTGCATGTATATATATATGTGTGTGTGTATGT
The DNA here is from genome assembly GCF_054177405.1 of Leptonychotes weddellii. Taxonomy (NCBI): domain Eukaryota; kingdom Metazoa; phylum Chordata; class Mammalia; order Carnivora; family Phocidae; genus Leptonychotes; species Leptonychotes weddellii. The sequence continues at coordinate 56,351,719 of NC_138382.1, forward strand.
ATACATACATATATAGCAATTATATATATAAATAATGGTGCTATGTATATTTGTGAATGGAATTTGTAGGTCTGAGGGTATCTATGTTCACCATTAGCAGATACTACCAGTTTTCCAAAGTGGCTGTATCATGTTAGACTCTCACCAGCAGTGTATGAGAGTTCAAGTGGCTTTATATTCTCACCTGGTATTGTATATTTGCACTTGGTATTGTCTCTTTTTTTTAATTTAAAAAATTTTAATAAGCAGTTTTAATTTGCATTTCCATGATGACTATTGAAGTTGAGCACCTCTTCACATATTTATTAGTTATTTGGTTATCCTCTTCTGTGAATTATCTATTTGAGTTTTTGCTCGGTTTTGTATTGAAAAAGCTAATTGACTTTTACTTATTAATTTATATGAATTCTTTATATTTTTGGGGTAAGATTTTTCTGTTGGAGATAAATACACATAACAAGTATATTCTTCCACTTCATGTTAGCATTTTTGTTCTCTTAATAGTGTCTTTTGATAATTGGAAGTTCTTAATTTTAATGTAATCCTATTCATCAATTTTTTCTTTCATGGTTTGAGCTTTTTTTGAGGAGGTGACTTTAGGATAGCAAATCCTTTTTGATGCAACTCTTCACCCACCTGGGAGAAATCCTTGTGTGGCTCCTGCCCAGTGAGCCTCAGTGGTTTTACAATGGCAAGTCATCCATACCTTGTCACTGAAGTGTTTCTTTCTTCATTGGCTTGACTTTTTTTTCACCTGACATTTTTGTTCTGGTAATATGTTTGGCTATTTCCTGCTAATGCCAGATGACTAAACCTCATCTGGTCCTCAGGTTAGATTTCTTAGTGTCAGCTATGATTTGACTGACCAGACTTGCCAATTACCCACTTCTATTTAGGTAGTCTCAATGTCTCTATATCTAATTTTATCCCCAGTCTCTCTCCTAGTTATGAATGTGCAACAACTGTTGGCCCAGTTGTCCTAACCTCTGTCTGGTAGGGAATGTTCTCAGCCCTTCTTTAGAGTATGTTCTGGCTAACTTTTTTTTTTTACTTTGGCACCTCAAAGTTAGGTGAATTTACAGGATTGGAGGCCCTGTCAAAGACTTTTCTGAATTGAACTGGTAGACTTCAATGTAGATGGCTTCTAGCTGAGAAGATGTGATAAGAGAACTCAAGGAAAGCTCAAGAATGTGACTTTTGTCAAAGCAATAGCATTGTCTTCATGTATTAAGGGAAGCACTGTTGTTATTTCTATTTGGGCACACATTACTATTACAATGTACAATGCTAAAGAGAAGGAAATAAAAATAAAAAACAAAACACAAACCAAAAGGAAGCAAATAAAGGAGAAATGCCTATATTTTTTCGTGGAATGCTAAAGACAGTTTCACTGAACTTACTAAAGTCTGTCACCTCAGCATCCTTTTCTATTGCACACAGATGATTTCATTCATTATTTAGGTTAATATACTAGATCACCAATTTGAGAGTGCTTTTATGTGGTAGGTACTTTTTTAATGAAATTAGGTTCCAATTGAATTATATTCGTGATAAGAGAAAATTATTGAAGTCCTTATAATGCTGGTTAAGTAAATTCTGAATAATCACTGACATTTATTTGAGGGCTTTCTATGTGCTAGGCACTGCTCTTTACAAACATTAATATATTTAATCCTCACAAAACCCCATGAGGTCCAGAGTATTATGTTCACCATTTTAGAAATGAGAAAACTGAGGCACAGAGAAACTTTCCCAAGGTAGTTCAGCTAGCAAGGGGCAGAGCCAGGATTTGACTCAGGATCTCTGGCTTCAGCATCTGCAATCTTAACCACTATGCCTCTAAAATTAGTAGTTATTAGAAATTATACTTCAGTAGTTAAGAAAGCAGTAGGAAAGAATGTCCAAGGTCCTTCCAAGAGATCTGAATATCATAGGAGAAGACTCATAGCTAAGATTTATCAAGCAGTATGCTACACTGTCTCCCAAGATGAGAGTTTCCCAAGTAACTCCTTGGTATAAAATGGAGAATGCAATTTGATATGCTGCTGCTAGCTGGCTAAGCTTAACAGAGAGGTAGCTAAAGAGATGGAGGGAAAGACTTTCCTGTTATAATCTGATGGGCTCTATTTGAAAGATGAGATACGTATTTGCTGAGTGAATGAACATTATAAATAATCTGATAGTCCAGCTGACTGTAGTGGAGATAGGAAAAGATTTATACGGAAACTGGATTTCCAGTTTCATGAACTGCTTGAAGGGGAGAAAAAAAATAGATTTCCATGTTTAAAACACTTTGGGGAATTATTCCCTGCTTAGATAATCATAATGCCTATAAGAAGTTGTGCAGTTATTAAAAATATTCTCTTGGGGCACCTGGGTGGTTCAGTCGGTTAAGTGTTGGACTCTTGATTTTGGCTCAGGTTGTGAGATTGAGCCCCTGGTCAGTGCCACGCTCAGAGGGGAGTCTGCCTGAGATTCTCTCTCTCTTTCTCTCTCTCCCTCTCCCTTTGCCTCTCCCCCTGCTTGCATGTGTGCGCACGCTCTCTCTCTCTAAAATAAATAAATAAATCTTAAATCTTCTCTTCAGCTTTTCTTTTTTTCAGACTAAGGAAACTTGTTACTAATTTTTCTATGCAAAAACATAAGAACGTGGATAATAAATACTAATAGGTCTTTACATTTTACAGATTTTACATCTAACATGATTTACACAGATTTACAAATATTCAAAGAACATTCAGTGATTGAAGCAGTCCCTGGAATATACATTCTGTCCACAGAAACATATACAATTCCACTAATTGACAGGGACTTTAGAAATAGACCTGGGAGATATGTAATGTAGATACATTCTGAATGAAAGCTAGATAGCTTTGGGCCCAAGCAATGAAATACGTATTTATTGTCAACTGTCCTATAAGGGCAGCTTTACATTGGATTAATTTGCCTCAGTGATTGTTACTGGACAGAGACCACCTGCAACTGCATTAACCGTCTCTATTTGTACTTACGGACCCTCCTCACCATTCATTCCCTGTTATTTGGACACACTTCTGCATCTCTAGGTAGGATTCCTTTGGTTTGCCCAAATGTCAGGTGCATATTATGTTCTCATTCCTAATGTTTTGGTTTAATCAACCCATCTACACAGATCACTTACATTTTGTGAGTTCTTAGCTTTAGCTACATGCATTTTCTTTCAAGCCTTCCTCATCGACCTCATTTTCTAATCTCTCTCTTTTGCCTATTTTCTGGTGTAGCAAGATGTTAATTGGGACTTATTATCTTGGAACTCCAGCTAGCACCCCTAAGACAAAATATGTTACCTTCATATTCTAAAGAGAGGAGGTAGACCATCTAACTGGGACTTAATTAAAGATAACAACTGGTCCAGAAACCTTTACTCCCAATACCCCAAGATGTCAACAATTTGAAAGGAAATTCATAGAAGGGAATTCAAAGGTTTGGAGTGTTTGCTTTTCTACTCCTCTCTCTGTGAGGAAGGAGGTACACAGCTCTCCCCCAAGCCAATTCAGACTCTATTTAAACAGATAAAGGGTTACTTTTTCTCATAAAACAGTAAGCCTGAGAGAGATAGCTGATATCTTCAGTTATCTGCTTTTTCTTGACCTTCTCCCATGGTCACAAAAGGGCTGCTACAGCTCTAGGCAGAAAGAAAGGAAGACCCATCTCAAGGGCACAGGTTACCTTTTTAAGAGAAGTCACATTGTTTTCACTGATCTGTTTGTCTCTTCTTTTATCAATATCACACTGTCTTGATTACTGTAGTTGTATAGTAAGTCTTAAGGTCGAGCAAGCAGTGTCAGTCCACCAACTATGTTCTTCTTCACTTTGTTTTTAGAACCACTCCAACAGACTCCCTCTTCATTTTCATTTGCTGATATTCTAATACCCCTTGCTGAGAGGCTGTAAAAGCCATATTTAATGTTTTAATTCAATGTGCAATGTTGGATACACTTGTTGTGTTAGCCATCTGATGGTGTCTGCCATAACTGTAGATGTTGGGAAACCTCGCTATGTTGAGGTCCGTGGCATCATTGTGGAACCCACAAATGCACCCCATGAGTAAGTCAGCACTGGGAGCCTGCCATAAAGAAATATCAATAGCCAAAACAAAACCAAAAACTATAACCAACACTTGTTAACTAGAAGGCCTTTGTTCTTTTTCTATAATTTCCCTACCTTCTACCTGGACTTTGGAGGGCACAGAAGATGGAAGGGGCAGAAGATCAGGAAAGGTAAAAGACCACATGCCCCTTTCTTCCATAGCAAGTTTCTGGGCTAGGCAGACCAAGCTAATGGAATATAAGAAGCTCTGAATTAGATGCAAGACTGACAATTTAACAGTAGTAGACTTTAACATTTTTGTTTAATTTTATTTTTTCGTATCTTTAATGACAAGAAGCAATGGGATCGGCTGAGATAATGTTAAAGGATGGGAAGGGGAGATCTGACATAGGATGGTAGTTGGGGGTTTTGTCTGAAGGAAGATAAATTCACTTCCTGATTGTGTTCCACTAAATTCAGCCCCTTCAACAAACTGGTTATGCTAGAAACTACAAACTCCTTTAATCCTGACCATTGACCCACTGCCCTGACTCCTAATAAGTCTTCCTGGCTCTTACCTGGTAGCCTTTTCATTGCTGTAGGGGTGATGAATCTGTTATTAAAAGACAAATTTAGGAGGAATATTTGGTGTCTGCAGGACAGGAGAAAGCCCAGAGGAGTACTTAGGAGAGACTGAAACAGGATAATAACAAATCCTGGTTTGCCACTGACTGCATTTGCAATCTCTCTGTAGCCCTGGGTTTCCTACTCTGAAGTAAGTGGACTAAAGAAAATGATTGTAATAGACACCTCTTGTGATGGTTGCCTACCTCACTTTGTTTTCAGGACATTGCCTCTGATACCTAGCGATGCTCTGGGTCCATGTGACCCAGCCTCCCTTCAGAGCTGATTAAGCAGGAGAGGACATCTGTATCAGGCAGCAGGTTCTTTCCTGCAGTATTGAATAGGGGGACACAGAGATGGAACAATGTTGACATTGACTATCATTAGTAACTGAGAGCAACCCACCCCCACCTGCTGCTGCTGGCCTCAGAAATGCCCAGCTTCTTTTTTTTTTTTTTTTCAGTTTACTTAGGGCTTTATCAGTTAATTTTTTTTTTGTTTATTTATTTATTTTTTTTATTCTTATGTTAATCCCCATACATTACATCATTAGTTCTAGATGAAGTGTTCCATGATTCATTGTTTGTGCACAACACCCAGTGCTCCATGCAGAACGTG
>NC_138382.1:56357528-56375295 GCF_054177405.1 Leptonychotes weddellii
GAAGGCAGTCGCTTAACCAACTGAGCCACCCAGGCGCCCCAGTAATGTATTTTTAAAATCATTATGTATGTTACGTTCATCTGCCCGTTCTCCTAGATCTGGCACAGCTTCCAGCGCGAAGATGCCAGACCCTTACTTGGAGAACCAGGCCCAGCCCCGCCGAAACAGCAAGGAAGCCGCTCGCTCCGCCCACTCCCGGGCCACACGGCCCCGCCCCAAAGCGCTCCGGCGCCGGTCCCAGGGCGCACGCGCAGGGCTCCTCCAGGCCGCGCGGAAGGGCGCGCGGCCGCGGAGGCCCCCTCCCCCACTTTTCGCTGCGCACGGCAGGAACCCGTCGCCCGGGCTGCTTCGTCTGCTGTGGTCGGTCGTCGTCATGGATTCTCCGTGGGATGAGCTGACCCTTGCCTTTTCTCGCACGTCTATGTTCCCCTTCTTTGACATCGCCCACTACCTGGTGTCCGTGATGGCGCTGAAGCGTCAGCCAGGTGAGTGCCGGGAGCCGCAGACCGGCCCCCTCACCGAGAGGGCAGCCTGAGCCGCCTGAACGGCCAAGCTGCCAGTGTCCCGGAGTCCTGTAGTCGAGCTGGAGGGGCGCCGCGAGCCAACCCTTCCGACCCCTCAAGCGCAGGTGGGGAAACTGAGGCAGGGAAGCGCGGTGGCCCCGGTATTCGTCAAAGGCGGCGCGACCTTGGGTCCGCGACGCCGGGTCAGGGACAGGTGACAGGGAAGCCGCCGCGGCATTTGGGAGCCCGGGTCCTGCCTGCGCCCGCCCAGGATGTGCGCCGTCTCCCGGTGGTGCCACCACTTCCTTGGAAAGTACAGTATTTAAAAGTCACCGTGGGACAGAGCTCCCGGGGACAGCAAGTGGGACTTGGTCGCTTGGAATGAGTAGTTCTGAAAGTTGTATCAATAGTTAAAAAGCCTCAAGCAGGCACACCAGATTCCCCTTAATGCAGCGCTCTGTCATCTTGCTTAGTGATTGTTGGAAGAGAGTGGATCCCCATTTTCCGTCTTATGAGTGACACCGTCCAAGAGTCCCTGTCTGTAGCCTGGGGGTAGAGTCTGAATACAGCATTTTGAGTTTGTTTGTTTTTTTTAGTATACGGCCAGGGAGCAATATTTGTATTTTCTTGTATTTTACATTCAGGATATGTTTGCTCCTGTACTGCTTTATTTTTGTAGTTACTCTGTTTGCCTTTTGGTTTTATGGATCTCTTCTTTCTTTGAGTCATTTATTTTCTTTTTCTACTTTCTCCCTGTTCATGCTGCCTGGTGCTATAGAGAGAGTAAGGAGTGAGGGCTTGAGGAGGTGCTGTACCTCTTATGGACTGTTGTTTGTTTTGTTTTGTTTTTAAACTGTTTGGTCTCGGAAATATTTTTCATTTACATTGATGTTTGTAGCCCAGTCTAAAGCATTGTTTGGTAAAAGTTTTGACCTGGAAAAGGTGACTGTTTTATTAAATCAGGACAGATAATCTGCGTAAGAAAGTGTTTCCCTGATTTGAAAAGAAGTACATCGTCATGCCGTATTCAATATTTGAAACTTTCTTGTATAGGCTACATCAGGTTCTCAAAGTGTGGTCCAGGAACCCTTGGGGTTCCAGACAGTTCCAGGTCAAAGTTATTTTCATAATAATATGCCGATGTTATTTGTCTTTTTTACACTGATTTTCTCACAAGTGTACAGTGGAGTTTTCCAGAGGCTACATGACCTGTGACACTGTAACAGACTGAGTACAGAAACAGATATGAGAGTCCAGCTGTTTTTTCTTTGAAGCCAGACATTAAAAGGATTTGCTAACATATAAAACAGTGGGACTTTTCTCACTAAATGTTTTTTGCTTTGGAAAAGTTATTTTTCATAAAGAATGCATAATTTATGTTAACATTTAGTACAGTTAGTATTTTTAAAATGAAAACATTAAGTACTACTTTAAAATTTTCTCAGTTGACAATTTCTAATATGCTAAATATTGCTGCCTGTAACTCAAATAAAAGCTCTTTGGAGTCTTCAAGAATTTTTTTCAGGTCTGACTTTAACGGTTTAATTTACATATATTATATTCACCCTTTTTAATAATAAAGTTTATGATTTTGGAAAACACATACAGACATGTGATTACCACCATTATCAAGATATACAATAGTTTCATCACTCACTCCAGATTCCTTCCTGCCCCTTTGTAGTCAGCCCTCCCCCCGTCCCTGCAACCACTCATCTGCTCACTAATTTTTAGGGGCGCAAGGAGTCCTGAGACCAAAAAATTTGAGAAGCACTGGACTAATTGAATGCTAAAACATAAATTACACATGGTGTGAAAAATATTTTACATTCCAGTAGCAGTGCTTGTAAACAGGTAAAAATGATAGAATTCATACAAAAGGGTGTACCTTTTTAAGCTTTTGCCAGGAATGTCTTAGACTGCCTTTTTCTTCCACAGTATTTGTTTTTACCCACTTTGTTACCGTTCGTAAATATCTTGTTATTCTGATGATAAGAAAAATAGTTTTCATTTCCATCTGTCATGGTTACTGAATGTGTGCTGCTTAAGTTTATTGGCAGTTTGTATTTCCACTTCTTATTGAGTTGATCATATTGTTTTTCCTATTTAAATTGTAATGTAATACATTTTTTAAGATGATAAATCAGGGGTGCTTGGCTGGCTCAGTCAGAAGAGCATGCGACTCGATCTCAGGGTTGTGAATTCAAGCCCCGTGTTGGGTGTAGAGATTACTAAAAAAATAAATAAAAATTAAAACTTAAAAAAATGATGAATCATCTTTACATTCTTGGGATAAACTCTATTTGTTTGAGGTATTATTTTTGTTTGCAGTATTATTTTAAGCATAGGGATTTTGATTTGCCAATACTTTATATAAATTTTTACTTAATTGGCAACTTTTCCCTAACCCCCGTTGACTGATTCTGTAGAACTTAGACCAATAGTACAATAAAGCTACAGTTCATCCATGTAGTACCAGGATTCTTCTTTTTATTCTCTCAAGCATGTTATTCCTTGAGTCTCTTGACTTTTGGAATGTGCTCTACCACTGCCAATACCTCATTCCTCACTTTCCTACTACGTACATCTTATATGTCTTTACGTAGACGTTAAAAAATGCTAGTGGAAACAAGAGGGTAAAGGGGATTAACTCTTTCTTTCTGTGGTGTGGATAAGGACAGCATCCCTTTTTTGTTTGGTTCAGGCTGTAGGCCTTCAAATCCATATAAAGATTATGGTTTTCCCCTCCTTTTCCATATGACTTGTGCTTCAAGCAAAGACATCAGGGTACTTAATAAACTGGGTTGTTATTTATTTATTTATTTATTTTAAGGTTTTGTTTATTATTTGACAGAGAGAGAGAGCAGAAGTAGGCAGAATGGCAGGCAGAGGGAGAGGGAGAAGCAGGCTCCCAGCTGAGTGGGGAGCCGGATGTCGGGCTCCTCCCAGGACCCTGGTATCCTGACCTGAGCTGAAGGCAGATGCTTAACTGACTGAGCCACCCAGGTGCCCCTGTTTTTTATTTCTTAATTTACCTCCATTTGTAAATAATTAACTTTAGTTTCTCCTAAACCTTGGCATCTGATTATCTATAGTTTTTAGTTTTAGTTAGTAGGATAGGTTTTGCTTGTTTGTTTTCCATTTTCCTGGGTATTTTATTAGGAGGTTGGAAAATGCTGCCTTGAGGGCTGTTAGTCAGAAACCATTTAACGGAAAGTTTACATCATCAACTTTAATCTCTCTTATCTTACATTTTTAATCTGCCTTCTGTCTTTTCTTATTTAAATCTTCATTAAAATAAACACATTTCTTCAGTCATACATTCATAATCCAGTTGCTATTTTCTGTAAGACTTCCTGAAAATTTAATCTACAATTATTTCTACTTGATTTTTATACACAAAATCTATTTTTCTCCTTAATTCTCCCATCACTATTTTGCTAACCTTTCTCGAATCACAGGGAGTTCAGTTAAGCAAATATTTATTGAAACTCCACTGCATATCAGGCACTATATTAGATATTGAGGATACCAAGATGAAAGATGCTGTTGTAGCCCTGAAGGAACTCAGTTGTGCTTTTGTCGTCGTCTTTTTTTGATAGTATCACATAAGGTTTTCCTACCTTTCCTATACAATAATAGTATTCATTTCAGATACATGCAGAAACACTGTAGTATCTTAATTCACATCTCTTTAAGGTAGGTATCATTGAACTCATTTTACAGATGAGCAATAGCCTTACAGGAATAAAATAACCGTATTTAAGTCACATCCGTTAATAAATTATGGAGCTTGGTCTTCGGCTAATTCCAAAGTTCTCAAATATTCTGTGCTCTCTTTTTGCAGGTCCATTTAATGTTTCTGGTTTCTCAATATTTAGCAATTTCTCAATAAGAAAATTATTTTCTCCCATGATTTCTGTCATTTCTTTATCACCAGTGAGTTTTTCCTTTGCTTTTAGGAATTAAATCCAGGAATAAAGCTTATTATTTTTCCCCCTTCTAATTTGTAGGAAATGAAAGGATTAATATGTCAAGAATTTGTCAGTTCTGATGATTCTGTAAAGGTGGCAGCATAGTTTTGCTGTCTTTATGAATCCACACATAAAAGCATACAGAAAAGTACAAAAATTGTAAATGTATAGATCAGTGAATTTTAAAAACGAGCACATCTATTTAATCAACATCCAGATAAAAATAGAACATTCATGAAACCCTAAAAGCCCCTTATGTTATGTGATATGTTAAAAAGTGACAGTTTTTCCTCCCCACTGTAGGGTGGAAAAGGATGTCTCAGAAATGACAGCTCACAATACTTCCGTTAGTTTAGAGAATCTTACTTGAATATCTTTAACTTTTAAGTGAAAGAATATTTGATTGACATGACATAAAATATTGGTCAGGGAGTGTGGTGTGGTAGAAAGAGCTCATAAAATCAGGAGACCACTGTTAAAACTCTATCACTAACTTGGTAGTTTGGGATAAGAACTTAAAACTCAATATTTTATTTGTAGAGTGAGTGGGCTGGACTAGAACAACAGCTGAGCAGTGTTCCCTCCTTAGGAATCTCAGTTTTGGTTCTAAAGAGATGTTTGTTCACAAGTTTCTAAGTTTAAATAATTTCAACCCATCCTTTGTTTCCCCAGCTGTGGTAAACTCCTGTCTGTAGTTGATAACTGCTGTGATACCATAGTATTGACTTTTTACCTTTTCAACAATATAGTTAACAATTTTATACTTAACGTCTTTATAGTAAATTCTCTCTGTTAAAATAACCATGTATTTTCTCTTTCCTAACTGGACTCTGACTGGTACATAATCCTGGCAGTGAAGTTTAATTTCCTACTTTCTGGTTTGCGTATGTCATGTTAGGATATCTAAAGTACTGGCTACTACCTGCCTGTAGATCCAGTAAGTACAGTGTCATCAGTGTAGTGGACCAGTGTGATGTATGGATTCCCAATATGATCAAAATCTCTGTGGACTTTGTTGGAGAGCAGGAGAGTTGACATAGACCTAAGGCAGGACTGCAATAGTGTACTGTTCACCTAGCCAGGTAAAAGTAAAGTGTTTCTGGGGTTCCTTGCAAATTAATACGGAGAAAAAGGATTTGCCTCCCAGGTTATAGGGGTTATGTTGCTTTATTGCAGTAAAAATACTGGATCTTGAATACCAGCTGCAATCAGAATCACTACCTGTCTACATTTATGATAATCCACATTTTCCAAGATCCATCTGCTTTACGTATAGACCAAATAAGCAAGTTAAATGGGATGTGATAGTTATCACCACCTTTTCATCTTTGATATTTTTGGTTATGGCACCCATCTCTGTGGTATTGCTTTTTAAAAATACCTTCAGGAGGAGAAGAAACTCTAGGAGCTTCTACTTGAATGTTTCTACCATACTGATCCTTACTCCATAGATCAGAGGATCAGTATGGGCTTTGTGTCAGTTGCCAACTATGTCTGTTCTAGTTATACATTAAGGAACTGGGGAAATAACCACAAGGTGGGTCTGTGGATTTACTTGGCCCAGTATGATTCAGACTTGATCCAAAACTGGAAGTAGAATATGACTTTATTTTCTAGCTTTCATTTCATAATGAAAATATTTTGATGTTAAAGTCCATAGGTGCTTATGAGTGCTTCAAAACTCATATACTTTGCATTAGAGTAAGGCCTCAATGTGACAAATTTTGCTAAGAGTTTTGGGGAAAATAATTCTATTGCTAGCATATCACAAATATGTTAACTCAAGGTAGGACAGAGAATTTTTTGTCTTCTAAATATCAGCATGTTAAAAATAAAATAACATATCTTAACACAGCTTGTTCCTTAGCTAAAGGAATACATCTTTGTTTTAAAACTGAGAAAAAAATTAAAGCTATCATATTAACTATTTTTTCCTACTGAAAATTATTTATATGCTGGAAAGATATACAAGCTGTTTCTGGTTAACTATCTGTATTTTCACAGTTTAACTTCACGATAAACTAATTCTGGTACTGGTGTGATATATACAAAGGAACATAACACCTAAAGAAATTTGTCATAAGACTGCCTCATACTGTAAAATGTGTTACCACAGTGTGTGTACTGAAGAGAACTTTATAGAAAGACCAATTTGAGTTAGGGAAATTTTTCTAGCTGACATAATTTTGAAAGTTAGGCAAAAAAGATTCATGTGAGGGGGACCCTTCAATTCTGTTCTTTTCCTTTCTTTTTTTCTCTAATAAAATCTTAGTATCACTGATTAAGTCTCTTGGGGTTATGAGTACTTTTTTAGAGCTGTGGTGTGTTGTTTTCATCCCATCCTTGCAATAAGAACTCAAAAGAATTAGATCTTGGGCTCAGAATAAAAGCATCCAAGGGTTGCATTTTGCCTACTTTTTCTGCAGGTTGTGATCAGTAAATAAATCAACAAAGTGTCTCCCATGTACTAGGTAATAAGTGTGTTTTTATGTGTATTTCCTTATTTTAATCCTTATTTTATGAAAGTTGAAACTTAAGCCAAGAGGGTTTAGTGGTCCTACAAAGACGTTACAAAACTGGTATGTAATTACAGATGCCTCTTTGATTTGTGACAATACAAAGGGAAATTCATGGTAGTAAAATCATAATATTTGAGCTCTTGAAATACTTCCATATATTTTTCTGTCATTCAGTACATTTATAGAGCACCTACTCTATACTAAAGTCTCTTAGAATTTTAATAGGTAAGAACTTTATAATGGAGCTAACACTTAAAAACAAAATCTAGAATGTGATATGTCTTAAGAGGAAAGAATAAAATGTGCAAGTTGAGGAAAAAGAGCTATTTTGACAGACTTAATCAGAAATGAATATTACATGAGCAAATCATTTGTATGAAATCATTTGGTAAATTTGATTCAGATTGTTTTTATGGTCAAAGGAAAACCTGGGTACATTTGAATTTGGCTGAGTCAGTGAGTGGTGAGTATCAGATGGATGAAGGTAATGCTAAATCTCCATTAGAGTAATACCAAGGAACACAGAGGACGGACACCAGTGAGTATTCCTAATTGTATGTTTATTCAAAGTAATCAGTTACCTTCAAATGTGTTCTTCATGGTGACTGTGCTATGATTATGGCTCTCATGCAGTTAGAACTTCCATTTTCAGAATGCATTCCCAGAGCTAACCAGGGTATGCCTGAGAGAGAGGGAGAGAGAGAGAGAGAGACAGACACACACACACACACACACACACACACACACACACGGTAGGGTTGGGAGAGAGTTAAGAGTAAGGGGGAAAAAGAGTGTGTGTGTGTGTGTGTAAATAAGCATAGGGAAGTCTGAAAGTTGTCTCAGACAACTCAGAATAGGAGTGTGATAGAATGGCAGAAATAGGAGAGGGTAATTTTGCTTTTCATTTTTATTTACTTACGTAATAATAGTGATAAGCTAATACTTAGTTGCTTACTATGTGCTAGGCCCCCATTCTAAATGATTTCAAAGTACTCACTTGTAATTGATCCTTAGTTGATCCTTATAACAACCCTGTGATGTAGGTTACTTTTTTCTTTACCTCTTCTGTGTGTATGCGTATTTTTTTTTTTTTTTTAAGTTGTGGGAAAGCTAACAATTAGCTTGTTGAGTTCACATAGAGTACGGGCTGGTGCCAGGATTTATACCCTTAAGTACTCTATATTGCTTTTTTTTTTTTCTTTTAAGATTTTATTTATTTGAGAGAGAGAGAGAGACAGGTGCAGGCAAATGGGGGGAGGGGCAGAGGGAGAGAGAGAGAAGTGGACTCCCCACTGAGCAGGGAGCCAGGCCTGGGGCTCTATCCCAGGACTCTGGGAACATGACCTGAGCTGAAGGTTGACAGATGCTTAACTGACTGAGCCACCCAGGTGCCCCTCTGTATTGCTTTTCAACATGAATATGGTGCAGTATGGGAGTTAGTGACCATTACCTAAAGAAAAGATTATGCTCATTTATTAGGCTGACTGACCAATGTTATAATTAGTCACCACTGCGTGGTGCTCTATTGCCCATACACATATTTAGGTAGGTCATAATATTTAGGTAGAGACATAGTGGTATCACATTTTGTGTGGGAGTTTGGCTTTAAAGAGAGCATGATCATGTATTATCAAAATAATTCTTGAAAATTCTTAGGTTTAGGGGAAATTGCTACACTGAAGATTGATGTCCTGCCTTTTAGTACATTTCTCATAACTGATTTTTCTTCCAGATTGGAACAGGTCACCATTTCTTGAGTTATCACTAGATGCATATCATTAAACCTTGGCATCACTTCACTTGACAGGATGTGTACACCACAGAAAATGCACATCTGCCAACTCATGTTCACTCCTGGGCACATTTTGTTGTGTGGAATGGTGGGTTGTACTATTTGACTTTTATCTCTTTTTTTTTCCTGAGCACCTACAGATGAATTTCCAAGTATGATGATGTTACTCTACTGAATTCACACATATATTTATGTAGTTTGTTTTGTTTTTGCATAAATGTGCCTTTTCCTAAGAGATAACAACAGTTAATAGTTTGGTTATATATTCTTGCAGACCTTATTTTATGTATTACTTATATATGTACTGATAGAAATACATGGTTTTCTGTTTTCCTCCTGTAAATGATTTCTTACTGTACATATTATTTATATACATATGAATTTTTTGTCATATTAGTGCATGTAAAGCTGCTATATTCTTTTAAATAGATGCATTGTATTCCACAGATTGGGAGTGACATAATTTGTTAAAATTTTGTTTAATTATACAATTAGTAAATGAACATTTTATTTAAAAAGAATTCAAATATGATTAAACAACATAATCAGTATAATTAAATAAATTTAAATCTCCTTTGACCATCCTCCCATATCCTAGGCTTTCTCAAGAGATAATAACAGTTAACATTTTTGGTGTATTGCAGACCCTTTTCTGTGCATTTCATATATATGCATGTACCTATAGAAATGTATAGTGTTTGCATTTTTGCTCATAAATGATTCCAAAAAATAAATGACTCCATGCTGTAATATTGGTGTTCAACATCATTGTATTTGGTTCTTTGTTTTTACTCAATAGGATGTCTTAGGGATCTTCTCATGTTGATGTTGCTTTATCACACTCTTGATTGCTCCTGTGTAGTATTCCATAGAACAAATGATTATGGTTTAACTGTTCTCTGATGATGGTTGTTTAGATTTTTTTCATTTTTTTCACAGCATTATAAACAACACTGCTTTAATGTTCTTGTATGAAATTTCTTGGGCACTTGAGTCCGTTTTAAATTAAAAATTTAAATTTATACTCCCAAATTATTTTTAATACTGTTACAGGAGTATATGAATTTCTTCACACCTTTTCCAGCTAATAAGTTAATATTAATAAATATTAAGCTGTAAATTTTTTTTGCCAGTTGGATGTGTGAGAAATATAACATCTTTTTAAATTTTGTTTTTTCTTGCTTACTGGTGATTTGAGGGAGGACTTTCTTTTTTTGGTATGTTTATTAGTCATTTATATTTCCCACTTTGTGACTTGCTCATTTTTCTCTTCTGTTTGTTGTCTTTTTCTGTTGATTTATTGGAATTTGCCTTATGTAAGTTGAAAAACACTATGCCAGACTTTTGTCATATAGAAGTTTTAAATTTTAGTGAGGGGAGACGAACCACGAGAGACTATGGATTCTGAGAAACAAACTGAGGGTTCTAGAGGGGAGGAGAGTGGGGGGATGGGTTAGCCTGGTGATGGGTATTAAAGAGGGCACGTATTGAATGGAGCACTGGGTGTTATACGCAAACAATGAATCATGGAACACTACATCAAAAACTAATGATGTAATGTATGGTGATTAACATAACATAATAAAATAAAATTTAAAAAAATTTTGGTGAGGTCAGAAAAGTCTTTTCCTTTATAGCTTTATTCAGGTTAAGTACTTTTCTTTCTGTTCTTAGATTGCTTGATTTTTTTAAAAATCAGGAATATTGAATTTTTAAGTCTTTAACTGTCTAAAGGGGAGATGATAATTTGTTAGCATAGTGAATGATTTAAATGAATTTTTAAATATTGAATCCTTTTTTAATTCTTTGGATAAAATCTACTTGGTCATGATTTATTATCTTTTCAAAAAACTACTGATTTCAATTTGTTATTAATATATTGGTGCATTATACTCATAAGTTAGAATTATAGTGTATCTTTTTCCTTTCCTTCCTCCCTCCCTTCCTATCTCTTTCCTTTCCTCCTTCCTCTCTCACTCTCTTTTTTTCTTTATAATTTTTGATGTTAGGATTATGTTGTTTCATAGAATGATTTAAGTTTTTCTCCTTTGCTATATTCCATAATGGTTATATAGCATAAAAATGAGTAATCCAAAAATATTTGGTAAATGTTTTCCATTAGTTTATTGGGGTTAACACCTTTCTTAAGATAGATTTTTGCCTTGTAGTTTTTTTTCCATAGTTATATGTACAAGTTTCTATCCTAAGGGAATTTTGCTAATTGTCCATTTCAACTACATCTTCACATTTATTAGATTAAATGCATGTTGTTTTCCTGTAATTAAAAAACCCTATAAAACTATTTCCTTAATTTTCCTTCTAATGTTTTGCATTATTTTTGTTCCTACCCTTTCTCAGACTTGTTGAACAATGGTTGGTTTTATTGGTCTTTTCAAGAACAGCTTTGGGTTGGCTTTATTGATTGCCCATCTCCATCTCCCTATTCTAGCTTCTCTTTAGTGGGTTTCTACTTTTATTTTTATAAATTGTTTCTATTTCTCTGGCTGAGTTTATTTTTTTTTTGTACTTTCCCTTTGATATTTCATACTTACAGAAAAGTTACCAGAATAGGTCAAGGAATTCTTGTATACTTAGATTCACCAACCATTTACATTTTGCCCCATTTATTTTTTTTCCAGCTTTATTGAGGTATAATTGACAAAATTATATATATTTAAAATGTACAATTTGATGGTTTGATATGCATATGAATTGCTAAATGATTATAACAATCAAGTTAATTAGCACATCCATCATCTCACATAGTTACCTTTTTTTTAATTGGTGGTGGTGACTTATGATTGACTGTCTTAGCAAATTTCAAGTGTACTGTATTGTCACTATGCTGTACATTAGATCCCCAGAACTTACTCATTTTATAACTAGAAGTTTGTACTTTCACATCTCTTTGAACGTTTTTATTTATGCATATTATTTTTTCAGAACTACTTGAATGTAAATTGGAAGCATTTGCCCAGTTACTTCAAATTACTTAAGTGTGTTAATATTTCAGAACCACAGAACTGTTACTAAAATCAGAAAGTTTAACAGTGATACAACACCATTATTAAGCCAGGGTCCATATTTAGATTTCATCAGTCATCCAAAAAGGTCATTTATAAATATTCTTTCCCACTCCAGGATATGATCTAGAATATACGTTGCATGTAGTTGTCTCTTTAATGTTATTTAATCTGGAGCATTTTTTTTTTTTTTTAATTTCTTGACTTTGACATAATGTTATTTAATCTGGAGCATTTTTTTTTTTTTTTTAATTTCTTGACTTTGACATAATGTTATTTAATCTGGAGCATTTTTTTTTTTTTTTAATTTCTTGACTTTGACATTGCTAAAGTTTAGGCCATGTTTTTTTTCCAGAAGTGCCCTCAGTTTGGGTGTATCTGATTAGATTAGTTCAGGTTGTATGTTTTTGGTAGCAATACTATAGAAATAAAGATGTGTTCTTAGTGAATCATAACAGGAGTCATCTGATGTTTATTTACAGTGATATCTGCAAGGTTTCTCCACTCTAAAATTACTGTTTCCCTCTGTAATTAATAAGTTGTTAGGAGGCATTTTAAGATTATGTATATATCTGTTCCTCATCAACCTTTCACCTCTGGGTTTATTTTGTTACTCTGTTTCTAGCCTGTCATGTTAAAAGCTTAGTTTGTTTATTTCAGCTTTTATTTTCTAAAGTACTTAAGATAATAAATTTTTCTTAAAATATGCTGTGACATATCAACTGGAAGTACTTAAATAAGGCTGGGAATAAAAGGAGAGAGTAAGTAGGGAGATTGTTTATAATAATGTGCTACTAGGAAACTGGCAGTAAGAGCCTGAACAGAGTATTTTAAAGGTGGCCCAAATCACGTATGTCTTAAAATGTTTCCAGTCTTGCTTTAAAGAACAAAAGATAGAGTTTATGATGATTGTCATTGTCACACCTATGAGTAATAGTAAGCTTTTGAAAGTTAAGAAATTAAGTTTATTTCTTTAGTGCCACTGGGACTTTAGGATTTGTTTAGTATACAATTATCTCAGACCACATTTTTACTTTACCATTTCAGGAGCTGCGGCAGTGGCATGGAAGAATCCTCTTTCAAGCTGGTTTACTGCTATGCTCCATTGCTTTGGTGGAGGAATTTTATCCTGTGTATTGCTTGCAGAGCCTCCGTTGAGGTTTCTTGCAAACACCACTAATATATTACTGGCATCTTCAATCTGGTAAGCTGCCGTTATGATGAACTGTGAGACATTTTAAAAATTGTTTTGTAAATTCTTAGTAAATGAATTTTTTTCTTTAAAACCTATTTTATGTTCTTGAAAAGTGAATGCATGTGCAAAGGAAGGAATCTAGATAAAGCCAGTGTTTTTAAGTGCAAAGCGTGTCTCTTTCTCACCCTTGGCTTTTATCCTGTCCCAGAGGCAAGTATTGTTACCATCGTATGTATCTTTAGTTGGAAGCTTGTCAGATGTGATACAGGGCACCAAATATTTGGCCCCAAACAGTTTATCTAACTCATACACACAGATATACAACAGGATAAAATCAAGAATGTGACCAACTACACAAAAATCCAAGTGATTATGATTCATATGTAATAATCGTTCTTGTCATAGTCCGTGTTGGATTTTTCAGAGCCTTATGGGATTTAACATTAATTTTGTTTTTAATTTAGTTTTGAAGTGAAGAAAAAATGTTAGCAGGAATTGCTTTGGATTCTTACAAATTAAAATATTTAGTTATCCTTAAGATTGATCCATCAAGCTGGGGAAAAAAAAACTATAATACAATCAGTGCTTTGCTACCTCTGAAGCAGAAACTATACTTTTGATTAAAAACAATATCGGGGCGCCTGGGTGGCTCAGTCATTAAGCATCTGCCTTCAGCTCAGGTCATGATCCCAGGGTCCTGGGATCGAGCCCCACATCTGGCTCCCTGCTCAGCGGGAGCCCTGCTTCTCCCTCTCCCACTCCCCCTGCTTGTGTTCCCTCTCTCTCTGTCAAATAAATCTTTTAAAAAAAATCAAATATATAATGTTAGGAGCACTTAAAGTTCATTTTTATTGTGATAATTTTTTAAATGAATATGTAACCAGTCTTAAAAGGGAATATTATAAATAGTAGTGGCAATGGGAAAAAGTTAATAGTGGAAACCTGTGGCAGTGGAAACAAGTGGAAGTAGAATAATAAATTTGATAGCTAATATTTACTGAGTTGTTAACTGTATATCAGCTAAATTCTTTATATTCATATTTAATCATAAGAGTCATATAAGGTAACCATTTTTTGCATTTGACAGATGAGAAAACCGAGGTATTGAGAAACTTTGCTAAAATTTACATGTTTAGTAAGTGATTGAACTAGGATCAAAACCAGGAAATTTGACTTTAGAGCCTTGACATTTAACAGCCACTATCTCTCATAAATTAGTTTTTTTTTTTAAAGGTTTTATTTATTTGACACAGAGACACAGCAAGAGAGGGAACACAAGCACGGGGAGTGGGAGAGGGCTTCCCGTGGAGCAGGGAGCCCGATGTGGGGCTCAATCCCACGATGCTGGGATCAAGACTCGAGCTGAAGGCAGACACTTAACGACTGAGCCACCCAGGCGTCCCTGTTTGTTTGTTTGTTTTTTAAGTAAACTCTACTCCCAGTATGGGATTCAGACTCATGACCCTGACGTCAAGAGTGCATGCTTTACCAACTGAGCCAGCCAGGTGCCCCTATCTCTCATAGACTTGTTTAACCATCTCTTAAAGTATAGTCTTGCTATGTGTTTGTTTTCTTTCTTTCTTTCTTTCTTTCTTTCTTTCTTTCTTTCTTTCTTTCTTTCAGTAAGTACAATTAACATATAGTGTTTTATTAGTTTTGGTGTACAGTAAAATGTTTCAAGAATTCTATACATTCATTACTCAGTGCTCATAATGATAAGTGTACTCTTAAACCCCTTTATCTATTTCAGCCATCTCCCTACCCAGCTGCCCTCTGGCAACCAGCAGTTTGTTCTCTGTATTTAAGAGTGTTTTGGTCTCTTTTTTTCTTTGTTTGTTTGTTTTGTTTCTTAAATTCCACATATAAGTGAAATCATAGTGTATTTGTCTTTCTCTGACTGACTTATTTTATATAGCATTATACCATCTAGGTCCATGTTTAACATCACTAATTATCAGGAAAATGCAAATCAAAAGTACAGTGAGATATCACCTCACACCCTGTCAGAATGTCTAAAATGAAAAACACAAGAAACAAGTGTTGGCCTGGATGTGGAGAAAGAGGAACCCTCTTTCACTGTTGGTAGGAATGCAAGTTGGTGCAGCCATTGTGGCAAACAGAATGAGGGCTCCTTAAAAAATTAAAAATAGAATTACTATATGATCTAGTAATTCCACTACTGGGTAAAATGAAAATGAAGATTCTAATTTGAAAATATACATGCACCTCTTTGTTTATTGCAGCGTCATTTACAATAGTCAAGATATGGAAGCAACCCGAGTGTCCATCCATAGATGAATGTATAAAAAAATATGGTGTGTGTATGTATATATATATATACACACACACATATATATACACACATATATATGGTGCAGTATTACTCAGCCATAAAAAAGAATGAGATCTTGCCATTTACAACAACATGGATGGACCTAGGGGGTATAATGCTGTGTTTTAAAAGGCTTACTCAAACACTTTTATTTCTATAACAATATTTTAAAAAGATACTAGCTTAGCATTTATTGTAATTATAATTTTATAATTTAATTTATTATAATTTTATAATTATATATTATAAATAAATTTATAATGCTGAAACTATATAAAAAGTAGGATATCCAGAGTCTGACACTTACTGTCACTTCTACTTCTGCTCCTGTATACTAACCACCACTCTTTCTTGGATGGACAAAGTGATTATTTAAAAATAAGTTAGAGGGGTGCCTGGGTGGTGCAGTAGGTTAAGTGTTCAGCTCTTGATCTCAGGGTCATGAGTACAAGCCCTGTGTCGGGCTCCACGCTGGCACGCTGGGTGTCGAGCCTGCTTAAAAAATATAAAAATAAAAATAAATTAGAATATATTACTCCTATGCTCAGTGGTTTCTTACCTGATTAAGAACAAGATCTAAAACTCTTACTATGGCCTATAAAACCTTACAATATCTTCCCTTTCATTCTTTCTGATGTAGTCTTTCCACTGTACTCCTGTTCATTGTTTTAGCCACCATTGGTTTTACCATTTCTTGAATACATAAGGTGCTTTTCTACCTCAGTACTTTTGTGCTTGCAGTCTTCTCTCTGTAATACTGTTTCCCCAGAAAGCTTGTTTTTTTTTTTTTCTTTTTTCAGAGAGGTCTCCCTGACTGAAATAGCACCTCCTCCCCCATGAGTATCACATAATCCTTCTTTATTTTTCTTCTTAGGCTTATTACTGTCTCACGTATTATCTATTTCTTTTTATGTTGGTCTGTCTCATTCTACTAGAATAATAGTTTCTCAGAACAGGGACTTTGTTTTGTGAACTGTGTGATAAGTACTTTTCTAGGTTCAGTAAATACATTGCTAAAGAAATGAACTGCTATGTATTGTTATAAGGGATTTCTGTAATTGAGTAGTAAGGAATTATAGCTCTTGATTATTTGATCCCTTAAATGAAAAAAAAAATTGCTTGTCTATAAATGGATGCTTTCTTGGCTTAAATTAAAAGGTATGTTAGAAATGGAAAATAAATGCATTTTTATATGGTGAATTAATAGTATAGTGTTTAATTATTTGTTAACCTCAGATCTTTTATTATCCCAGTTTTACATAGGAGGAAATTGAGGCTTAGGGAATTGGTGAATGGCAGGGTCTGAGTTCAACTTAGCATTTGGACTATGATCTTAACCAAGATGAGTTTTCATTTTTTTTTAAAGATTTATTTATATATTTATTTATTTGGAGAGAGAGAGAGCACACACAAGCAGCCCGGAGGGTCAGAGGAAGGGGGAGAAACAGACTCCCCTCTGAGCAGGGGGTCTGATGTGGGGCTCGACCTGAGACGAAGGCAGACGCGCTTAACCCACTGAGCCACCCAGGCATCCCTAGATGAGTTTTCGTTTTGAACAGTTTTCTTTTTTTAGGACCAAATCTTTTTGTCTTTATTTATTATTACAATATGTTTTTTTCTTTAAAAATTTTCCGGGCACCTGGGTGGCTCAGTTGGTTAAGCGACTGCCTTCGGCGTGGGTCATGATCCCGGGGTCCTGGGATTGAGTCACATATCGGGCTTCCCTTGCTCTGTGGGGAGCCTGCTTCTCCCTCTCCCACTGCCTGCCACTCTCCCTGCTTGTGCTGTCTGTCAAATAAAACCTTTAAAAAAAAATAAAAAAAAACTTTTCAATTAATATTGAATAGGTACAAAAGAATATTTATAAAATATATGCAAAGTGTAAAGAACTGTAATATAATGAAAACTGCATTTCCATCATTTAGAATAAGAATCTTTTTATTATAAAGTGAAAATTCAGAAAACCACAAAAAACAAATATTTTGCCTAATGAATTATTATAAAGTATAACCTTGAAACCACTCTCCAAGTCAAGAGATAAGGCTTTGCCAGTTCATCCTAGAAGTCCCTTCTGTGTGTCCCATTCCAATCACAATGCTTTTCCCACCTTAAATAACCATTACAGTAGCACACCATTATCTTGACTTTTATGGTAATTGCTTGTATATTTTTATAATTTTATCTTCCAAATGTTCATCCCTAGACACTATAATTTAGTCATGCCTATTAAAAAAATTAATGTCTCTTAAGTTTTTTTATAGGTTCCCCCTCCATTCCTTTTTTCCCTCATAATTTATCTTTTTTTTTTAATGTTATGTTAGTCACCATACAGTACATCATTAGTTTTTGATGTAGTGATCCACAATTCACTGTTTTCGTATAACACCCAGTGCTCCATGCAGTGCGTGCCCTCCTTAATACCCATCACT
>NC_138382.1:56375795-56387021 GCF_054177405.1 Leptonychotes weddellii
TTGTCATCATGTTGCCTGTGAAGACCTTGTTTTTATAGATTGTCCCTGTAAATTTCTTTTCTGTATCTCTCTTGGGGTCTTTCTCCATTTATAGGACCCACCCTTAATATTTCTTACAGGGCCGGCTTAGTGGTCACATATTCTTTCAGTTTCTGCCCGTCTTGAGAAGCTCTGCATCTCTCCATCCATTCTAAATGACAACCTTGCCGGATAAAGTATTCTTGGCTGCATGTTCTTCTCGTTTAGTACCCTGAATATGTCTTGCCAGCCCTTTCTGGCTTGCCAGGTCTTTCTGGTTAGGTCTGACGTTATTCTGATGTTCCTCCCTCTGTACGTAAGGAATCTCTTCCCCTTAACTGCCCTTCGGATGGCTTCCTTGGTTCTAAGACTTGAGAGTTTTACTGTTACATGCCGGGGCGTTTGCCTGTTTTCCTTGATCTTGGGAGGGGTCCTCCCTGCCTCTAGGACACAAATGTTTGTTTCATTCCACAGATTAGGGAAGTTCTCAGCTACGATTTGCTCAAATATATCTTCTAGTCCTCTCTTTCTCTCTCTCTCTCCACCTCAGGGATTCCAGTAATCCTGAAATTGGAACGTTTCATGGTGTCACTTATTTCTCTGATTCTCTTTTCATGTATTCTGAGTTGTTTTTCCCTGGCCTCCTCTTTTCCCTTTTTCTCTATTATTTGGTCTTCTAGGTCACTAATTCGTTCTGCCTCACTCACCCAAGCTTTAGATTATCTAGATTAGACTGGATCTCATTGATAGCATTTTTAAGTTCCTCCTGCTAGTAGTCATTCTGTTGAGGGATGGTTGAGGGAATGTATAGAGTCCAAATTATTGACCACAACCCAAGCAAGATGCACCTGTTTTCCAGGGACCTAAGGGTTGCTGGCCTCTTGTTTTCCCAGTCTGTCTTCTGGGGGAGGGACCTGCCGCTGTTACTCAGGCAACCCTGTTTGGGCAGAGTTGCCCTGCCCCCTGTGGTGGGGGATGGGCTCAGTGAAAACTGGTTTGGGGGGGCTTTTATTCTCTGGCGGCTTTCCCTGGCAGCTTTCCACGTCTCTTAGAGAGTCAGAGCAGAAGAGACTGTTTCCCACCCTCTGCCTCAGAGCAGAGAGATTGCAGTCTGTTCTTCAGTGAGCTCTCCAGGCCACACTATCTCCATTTCTGTCTGTGCGGCTATAAACTGCAGTCCTGGGTTGTGTGCCCCTCCACAGCACTCCCAGTCCTCACCTCCAGGTCGGGGCACATCTCTGCCCTTTGTGCTTCTAAAACCGCCAGCTACACCCAGTTTGCATGCGCCACCCAGCGCTCTGGGTTTCCCTACGGGGGCTGCCTTAAAGTCCTTTTCCCATCGGTACCGGTCTGCGAATCTGTGCCCCCTCCCTAGTGCGGGAGGCTGTCGCTCACCGGCGGTGTAGGATCCCTACCGCCGGGCTCCCTCCCGCTGCCATTTATCCTTTGATATCTGCCTGTGGAATCACAGCTCCCCGCTTCATACCTTGAAACCAACCACCTGTGATATTCTGTTTGTGGAGATCCAGATCTATCTTCTTACATCTCAGGCTGATTTTGTGGGTGTTCAGAATGGTCTGAATTCTGAATTCCAGGGACCGGTTGGAATAGGGTCCCCTACTCCTCTGCCATCTTTTCCCTGTGGTCTTATCTCTTGAAGAACCAGAGCCATTTGACATGTAGAGTTTCTCATAGTCTGGAATGTGCTGATTGCATACTCATGGTGCAGATCATTATATTTCTGTATTCTCTGAGTTTCCTGAAAATTGGTAGTTTGTTTCAGAATACAAATCAGATTCAGGTTAGATCCCTTTGACAAGACCATAAGAGGCCCCAAATATCTGATTTGCTTTCTTTTTTGTTGACATTAGCACTCTTACACTTAATGACTGAATTAATTGACATTAGCACTCTTACACTTAATGACTGAATTAATTAAATAGGAATTGCAAAATGGTAATAGTCTAATTCTATCTTTTCTTATGTATTAGATGGAATAGTATAAATAAATACTACCCCCTAGTCATCTATTATTTGGTGACCCAGTTGTAGGAACATATAGGAACAGCAGGATAAATCCTTGATTCTTTATCTTTATGTACCAGTTTTCATGATAGTTAATTGGTCCTCTGTCATCATCCAAAGGTGACCAATTTTTTTTTTTATTTTTGAGTAATAATGAACTTACAGATTTAAGCATATTTTATAGGTTTCAGTATATTGCAGTTGTCATTATTGAAGCTCAAATTGTTTTACCTTTGGTGGGAGCTTCTTCAGATTGGTTCTTCAGACTGATTAGCTCCTTGCTACTTAATATAAGATTCATCTTGTACTTTTCCTCTGGAATCACTCATTTCTGTAAGAAGCTCTGGTTTCTCTTAGTGAGAAATGGCATTTCAAGACCAAAATTTGAGCACTAGAGATGTTCATTATTACTGGATTGATACTGTTTCTAAGCCTTTTCAGTGGACAGAGCTAGGAAAAATAAGGATGAAAATTACTCATGAGTTCATATTGATATTTCTAATTCAAATTCACAACCACAGAGCCTATGTATCTCCTTTCTTCCACACTAATAATTTTCTTTCTTGAGAGCACAAGACATAATAGAATTAGAATATTCCAACATTATTCATTTCTTTTATTCTCTGTTATACACACAATGCACAATAGCTTTGGAGTAACAGTACTAATACTACCACTGATTACTGAGAACATTAATTTTTTTGCATATATACTTCTTGTTCTCTTCCCATTTTTAAAATAGATGTACTATTCTACATTGTCATAATTATAACTATTACATTTGATTACTTTTCCTTTCCTAATCCTCAGTCTTAGTTTTACAGCTAATAATATGTTTAATGCTTATCACCAGTCCTTATGTCTGTGTCTCTTTAGTAATTTTGTTTGTTTGAAGCTTATGCTCTAGGAGATTCATCACTGAATTCCCATATGTTGATGTTTGTCTGTGTCTTTTGTACTTGAAAGTCAGTTTTACTGGGTATAAAATAATTGGATTACACTTTGTATCTTTGAGGATTTTAAAATGTTACTCCATTTCTTATGTCATAAAGCATTGCTGTGAAAAAGTCTGATGATCATTTAATTTTCACATTCTTCTATATGCCCCCAATATTTTTTTTTCCTGTTAAAGCCTAATAATTTAAATAAAATAAGTCTTGGTGTTGGTCCTTCTGGGTATTTTTAGGTAGGTGGTATGTTCTTTTTAGCAGGTACTTTTTTTTTTTTTTTAATTGAGACCAAATCATTTTAGTATTTGTACTCTTCAGGAACTTGTATGGTTGGTATATGGCTCTTTGTCTTTCTTCAGTGGACTTTTTATATCTCTTTTTTTAAATTTAAAATATTTTCCCCTTCCCCCTTCTATTTCTTCCAAGGTATTGTTATATTTATTTCTCTTTGTTTTCATTCTAGTTTGGTTTTCATTACTGAAGTGATTTCTTTTCCTTTAATTTTCTTTTTTCCTGAGAATTGTATCTTCAGTTCTCAGTTTTTTTAATTCTGATGTCTGTTGTTCTTTTATGTGTTATATCACTTTTCTTAATGTCTTTAGCTTATTTTGAAATAGTAAGTCGGAAGTTTTGATCTGTTTGGTGGACACATTTTCCTGAGTGCTTTCATTGTCTGTAGGGATTTATTCTGCTTTTTTTTCTTATAATAAATTTGTGTGGGATTTGACCTTGATACTTTTCTGTTGGTCATTTTTATGTTGAATTAGGTTTCTTGAACTTTTAGGGTAATTCAGGAAAGATGTTCTGACTTCATAGAGCTCCTGCTTCTGTTGTTTTTATAGTGTTCAAAAGATGAGGACCATACTGTTCTCAGATTTTCTGTGTCTCTTTCCCCTTAACCCAGTTTGGTCTGAACCCTCTGTACTGCTCAGTTTTGATTCTATACCAGTGTTTTCTTCACATGGGGCTTGTTCTGGGAGACAGCTTGGGTGGATCTGTTTTGAAAGTTCATGGGGACTAAATTACTTCAACCCCTTAGGAGCTTTTTACTATGGACCCTTTGTCTCACCTGGTATTGGAGAATGTCAGAGTTTCTCCCAGTTTCAGCTGTTGTTATTGTTTCCAAATTGGCCTGTTGTGCTTTCTAGTGATTAGCCATTTGCTATTTTGGAGTTGTTTTGTTTTTAGGTCCATTAGTTGCCACCTTGTTGCCTTCTTCTTCCTTCCAAAAAGTATAGGTCTTGTGGGTATTGGTGAATTGTCTCTGCCCATTTGCCTTTTGGGGTTTGAAGGGATACCTTGTCAAATAATTTTATTTTAAGTGTGTTGTGGATGGGATTTTGGTTTTGCTTTCTAGTGGCCCTGTTTTTATGATGGGATTTGAAGAGATCAAAGTCTGTGCGGCCAGTGCTGCCACCATCTTCCCTAAACCCTTGCCTTTAGTTTCGATGTCCCTTGTATGCCACTCCGCCGCCTGCTTGATCTGATCTCCTTTCTTCCTTTCTCAGGGGTAACCATTATTCTTAATTTTGTGCTTATCCACTCCTTTACTTTTCTGTGTAGTTTTAGCATATGCTTATATCCCTAAACAATATAGTTTCTGAAGTATTATATATGGCATCATGTGTATGTATTTTTCTGTGACTTGCTGTTTTTGGTCAGTCTGTGTTCTTGAGATTCAGTCTTATTGTGTATGGTTGTAATTTATTAATTTTCCCTTACAGCATACTAGAATTAATTGTCATAGTTTATTCATCCATTCTTCTGTTGACAGAGTTGTTTCTAGTTTTGTTCTGTTACAAACAGTGTTGCTAAGAACATTCTTGTATATATTTAAACTGGTGTACATGAGCAAGATTTTCTCTTGGTATTTGGTTAAGAGTAGATTTATTGAGTTACAGAGAAAGTGATTTTTAAACTATACTACATAATGGCCAAATCATTTCTCAAAGTGGCTAACTAATTTCCATTTCCCTTGTATTACACCCAAACTAAAAACTGGACTTTACCAATAACTTACATATATTTCTTTTCCCCTGCCCCATTTCTCTGCACTTTTCCTACAGATAACTTCTTTACTGTTTGTGTTTATCTTACCTTTCGAAAAAAAGAAGGCATAATAATATATATGAATATCTACACAGTAAGTTTTTAGTTTTACTTGTTTTGGGCCCTATTTTAAAATGGAGTATTACACTGTATATAGATCTCTGGGATGTGTCTTTTTTAAATTTTATTTATTTGAGAGAGAGAATGAGCAGGGTGGGGGGTGCAGGGGCAGAGTTAGAGGGAGAAGCAGACTCCCCGCTGAGCAGGGAGTCCGATGCGGGGCTTGATCCCAGTACCCTGGGATCATGATCTGAGCCAAAGGCACTTAGCCTGCTGAGCTACCCAGGCACCCCTGGGACTTGTTTTTTTCACTCAACATTATATTAGTAAAAGTCACCTGTGTCTTTGCATATGGTTGTAGTACATTCCTTCTCATGCTCTATAATTTATTAATATCTATATTTTATTTATTGTGCTGATCATTATTATTGGTTACAAAACAATAATAATAGCAACCACTGGTAGAGTATTCACTATGTCCTAGGCATTTTTTTGTGTTTTATATGTATTATCTCCCTTAAACCTTACAAGAACTGTCTGAGGTAGGTACTGTTTTATTCTCATTTAGCAGATGATGTAACTGAGCAAGATGGGTTAAGTAACTTGCCCAAGGTATCACAGATATCTAGTAGTTGGGGCCAGGATTCAAATCTAGACTATCTTTAGTCGGCTCTTATGCACTGTGTTGTTTTGGATTCTGGAAATATAGACAATATTTCTGTCCTCTCAGACCCTTAAATACAAAAAATGATACTTGTTTAAAGACCCAGTATATTTTACTGTTTTATTTTTAAGGTTTTAATGTTGAGAAAAAATTTGTAATCTTTGCTTTATTTGATTTTAATTTGAGAGATAAAATTATGTTTGGAATGTACTTCAAACTCTAGCAAGCTAAACTACGGGATTCTGTGAATGCACTTACTGAAAGGCCATTTTTATTTAGTACACTAGCTCATAGTGCTCACATGAGGATATTAGCACCATCTACTGGCAATGGGAAACAATAGCTTGGTGTGTATATAGTATTGTTTGGAGGACAGTGTTATACCTTCATAGTTTTTTTCTTTTTGAAAACTGTTCCTGGGGAAATTAATATTTTGTAATTTTTCTATGTAGTGGGTTTTGTGCCCCAGTTTGGTTTCCTTAAACTTACAAGTATCAGCTATTAAATATTGCACATTTGCATAATCGAGACTATTGCTTTGAGGAAAAATACCAGAAAGGGTATAGTTTTACAAGTCTGTCATCCTCCAGCAGTCTTTTTCAAAGCATACATAAAATACATAAACTTACTAATTTGTTAGAGTAATAAGAGCAAAGCTGTCATATTGGACCAGTATGAACTGTATTTAATTTGTCATTCTGTTTGGCTTAGTTAAGTAATACTGTCTTTTGTAGTCAGAGGAGTAGAATTAATAATAGAGTGAAAACAAGGGTTCTCTGACTAACCGTGGGAAGCTTCTCTCTGCTCAGCTCTTGGTATTAACCTAAATTCTACTTTCAACTTTCCTACTTAAACTGGTTTAGCTTTCATTTGTCAGTGGCCTGGTATCTTGTTTGTATCCTATTTTAGACTAACTTCTATTATTTTGAACTATTCTTTGCTATTTTTTTCTCTCTTTTAACTTATGTGACTTAAAAATGTATGAGAAATCATTTGCCTTCTCATTCTATTTCTTGGCTGATATATTCCATTTCTTCTTCTTTTCCAATATGTTTTCTTTTTTTTTTTTTTAAGATTTTATTTATTTATTTGACAGAGAGAGACACAGCAAGAGAGGGAGCACAAGCAGGGGGAGTGGGAGAGGGAGAAGCAGGCCTCCTGCCAAGCAGGGAGCCCAACGCGGGGATCCATCCCAGGACCCCAGGATCATGACCCGAGCCGAAGGCAGACACTTAACAACTGAGCCACCCAGCCGCCCCTCCAATATGTTTTCTTAAAGACACTTTACAAGTTAAAGTTGCCCTAGATGTGACGTTAGTAAGAGGTGAAATATAATCTTTATAAAAGGAGGGACATGGTGATTGCTTAATGAGTGTTGGTTGAGTGATTCATTCAGGGAATTTTAAAAAGCTAGCTTACATTATAGAGCAAGAATGGCTGTTTAGGGAACCATTGGTCTGATATGTTTACTTGTGAATCTACTGAGAACAATAAACAATTGTTTTTTTTTGCCCTGTGGCTATTTAACACTTGAAATGAGAGCTGCTTTCTGTTTAAAATGTTAGCTTAGGGGCACCTGGGTGGCTCAGTTGGTTAAGCGGCTGCCTTCGGCTCAGGTCATGATCCCAGGGTCCTGGGATCGAGTCCCGCATCAGGCTCCCTGCTCAGCAGAGAGCCTGCTTCTCTCTCTCTCTCTCTGCCTTCCTCTCTACCTACTTGTGCTCTCTATCTCTCTGTCAAATAAATAAATAAATAAAAATAAATTATTAAAATGTTAGCTTATTGTGGGTATACTTTAGCAATATCTGATTAAATAAAATAAAGACTTGTTTATTTAAAAATAGCAATAAACAGATTTTAGACCATATGCCATAATGTCACATAGTTGAATTTAGAAAGTCCAAGTTGCTGGGGCGCCTGGGTGGCTCAGTCGTTTAAGCATCTGTCTTCGGCTCAGGTCATGATCCCAGGGTCCTGGGATTGAGCCCCACATCAGGCTCCCTGCTCAGCGGGAAGCCTGCTTCTTTCTCTCCCACTCCCCCTGCTTGTGTTCCCTCTCTCGCTGTGTCTCTCTGTCAAATACATAAATAAAATCTTAAAAAATAAATAGTCCCGAGTTGTATTACTAATAGTTTAGGTTTTTAACTAATGTTAAAGATAGTCTTGGCGTAGAGAATGAAAATGGGATCATAATACTATATTCTTTTAGTTTTTGTTGTTTCTTTGAGTATTTTACTTTTTTAAGATTTTATTTATTTGACAGAGAAAGACACAGTGAGAGAGGGAACACAAGCAGGGGAAGTGGGAGAGGGAGAAGCAGGCTTCCCACAGAGCAGGGAGCCCGATGCAGGACTCGAACCCAGGACCCTGGGATCATGACTCGAGCTGAAGGCAGATGCTTAATGACTGAGCCACCCAGGCGCCCCGAGTATTTTACTTTTGAGCACTTATTACTGCTAAAGGGAAACCTCATTCCCCTTTCTTAATCTGATCTGTGGTGGATACCGAAGTATTTTTATTATATTTAAAAATATTTTTAAAAATTGCTTATTTTAACTTTTCCCCCCAATCCTTAATCGACTTTCTTATTCTATATTTAAAGAGAGAGGTGTATAGAGGCTCTCAAAATATATGAACATGTAATACTTTTAAATGATATGAGTTGTTTTCAAAATGCTTTTTATTACTCTCAGATAATTTATTCCGTTCTCTCAAACTCTTTAATTATCAGCTGATCCTTTGATTTGATATATTTGTCTCTTCATTAACTGCTAATAATTATTTAATTCAGAGCTACTTTTCATCATGCTGAGTTTTAGGTGAGGGGATAACAAAATGAATGATTACTGCCATCTAAGGACTATTATAATTTATTATGAGCTTTACACTCTTTATATGTTATAGAGAAAAATATGTAAAGAGATCTGTTGAGGCATAAGAATTGATTGTTTTAGTTGTACAGAGCCATCAAAATTTAGCCTGAACTGAGAATATTAAAATGAAACTCCCAAAGTGAGATGTACATGGTAGTATTTGAGTGGGACTTTGAAGAATAGGAAGGAATTGGTGAGTGGAGATGAAGAAAGGGTGCTTCAGCCTGAACAAACCATTGCAGCTTACATTGGATCTCTGAAGTAGTATTTTAACAAATTTCATATTGCATGAATACTTTTGGGAATTCTGACTTTATGAATCATGAATTGCAGTTCTTTTGGAAGACCATATAATACTTCTTTCATGTGGTGTATTCTATATCACTACATTAGAAAGAAGATTATGTTCTGTTTAAGCATGAAATTGTCTGCCAGAGTATTTTAGAAATGGGAGGAAAAAAAAAGCTAGTGTGTTTTCCAGTTAATGCTATCGGTAAACTGTTTGAACAGGTGCTTAGAAAAAATAAAGCTTCAAAAAATAATTTACCCGAGGAGGAGTGAGTTATTCTTAAACTAGTATCACAATTTAGAGAACAATTTTCATATTCTTTTACCTGTATGTAAAAATATTTTTCCTCAACACAAATCTGTCTCCTTGAGAGTTGTGATCTTTTTTTGTATAGGTCCTAGTTTCTGTGCTGCACAAAAGGGCACAGGTAAAGATGTTAATAGGGTTGAAGCCCTTCTCAGCTACTGAGGACTCTTCTCTAATTCCTTTTCCCAGAGGACAAACACACTCCAGTTAGAGAAGTCCCTATCCTAGAAGTGATTATACATTTGCCTTATTTAGTTAGTGGATTCAGCACTTACCTTCTAGAAGAGTATAGGCACAAATTAGGAACTCAGTAAACACTTTCCTCATATATAGAGTATTCAGAAGTCCAAACAAGATGAAATTCCCCTTTGATCATGTCTTTTGGGCAGGTTATTATATATGCCTCCTGTGATTTAGAAAAATTGACTACCCAATCTCTGGTCTTCTTGAAGTCAAATTCTTGGTTTATATGGATAATTCAGTTTGTTGTGCTTTGCCAAATTGTTTTTGCCAGTATGCTGGGTTTTTATTTCTTTTTATTGCTGTTCTTGTGATTTAATTGTTTAAAAATCTAAGCTAACTCAACTAAATTGAGTGTATATTAAATATTCATTAAATAATTTATAATTATATTAACACACATTATACTTAGTATATTTAACATTTTATAAAATATTAAGATATTTTTATTATAAATATACTTTATATGTTAAAATATTTAAATTTTAATTTCAGGTATATTATATTTTTTTGCCCATGTGACCTAGTTTCCCAGGGCTATTCTTTCCTACCTGTTCAACTCTTGGCTGCGGGAATGAAAGAAGTGACCAGAACTTGGAAAATAGTAGGTGGAGTCACACATGCCAATAGCTATTACAAAAATGGCTGGATAGTCATGATAGCTATTGGATGGGCTCGAGGTAATATTAACGTTATGTGTTTGTAAATATTCTGTTATTGATATACAACTGCTACTGAATGATTGTCTAGTTACATTAATGAGGATCGCATACTTCAGTAACAGTATTTTTGGAAGAAGGAAGTCTTCTCTTGGCTAGTAAAGTTAATTCATAACTAGCACTTTCACTAGTACTCGTCATCAGCCATTATTTTTTTTTTTTTTAAAGATTTTATTTATTATTTGACAGAGTGAGACATAGTGAGAGAGGGAACACAAGCAGGGGGAGTAGGAGAGGGAGAAGCAGGCTTCCCCGCGGTGCAGGGAGCCCGATGTGGGGCTCGATCCCAGGACCCTGGGATCATGACCTGAGCCGAAGGCAGACGTTTAACGACTGAGCCACCCAGGCGCCCCATCAGCCATTATTTTGAGCCTGACTACCTTAGAGTATAAAATTCTTCTGATTGATTTGATTAGTAGCTCAGAACCAGAGGGATTCATGGTTAATTAAGGTACAGTGCCACCATAAATAAAATAAGTTAACTTAAGAAATTATATAAAAAGATTATATTAAAAATTGCTCTTTTTTGTGTTTTTTTCACCCTAGATAACTAGAAGTAGTAAATATGATTGATTATGGGTTCATCTTTACTCTATATCACTTACCTTTATTGTTGAGTTCTTTTGTATGTAGAAATTGAACAAATTTCTCTAATCTCTTGTTGTATTGTACTGCATCTAAAACTAGTATCAGGGAATGAAATGATAAAACAGAAATTTTTATTTTTCAGGCCTGAAATAAGCCTTTAGGAACATCTCTGTGCTTGAGGCTCCTTAACCTTAATTATGGTACCATAGACAGTTGGCAACACTGATGAAAAGGGAGGAATTACAATTGTCTCAGTACCATAAATGTACAAGAAAACTTTTTTTCTTCCTCCTCAAAGTTATATTTTGGGGATCTTCTTGGGTTGTTTCAAGTATTTTCTCCATAAAATTTGGCTAAATATTCTTGTTTCATTTTATTTTTAGGGGCAGGTGGTACTGTTATCACGAATTTTGAGCAGTTGGTAAAAGGAGGTTGGAAACCAGAA
>NC_138382.1:56387121-56403845 GCF_054177405.1 Leptonychotes weddellii
GCTTAACGACTGAGCCACCCAGGTGCCCCTCAAATGTAGTTTTTAATATATGATTCTTTTCTCTGTGGGTTCCTCCCCTTAGAAAATAAACCAAACCAAAGCTCCTGGATTGTTAAAGAATTGTGGGAAGAGTGTTTATTTATGGAGAGAAAACTACATAGGAACACACTTCCCTGGATGTAAGTGAATCAGTTGCAGGTTCTTGGCATTTTCATTAATGACTACAACATTACTCAGATTTCAAATTCACATAGTAGTAAAATGTTAAGCTTATGGGAACAAATCAGTCCGTTATAATGCCTTGTTGCTTTAAAAATGAGAGTTGAGCTTAATTACACATAAAAATAAGAGAAGATTAGAGGAAATAAACCACTCTATGATTGTAGGGTGCAGACTACCTTTTGCATCCATTTAAGAGAATCTGATCATTAAATGTTATCTAAAGACACTCACTCATTCTTAAATAAGTTCACAGATGTATCCCTGATGCTCCTGAGAATGAAATAGAGAGATGTAGTTACTATTTCCACCGTTCAAGAAGGAAAAGACTTAAGGAATAGTGGCCATAGTAAGCAAGCTGAGGAAAGACTCCATGTGAAAATAAGCTCATTAGAATAGATTAAAAATGAAGTTGAGAAGCAGTCTATATGATGAAGTGTATGTTTGTGTGAAGCAACAAATTCTAGGATATTTAACTTGGAAAGTACCCCTTAAAGTGTGAATGAGGTAGTTTAGGAATAGAACAAACTAGGTTTTGATTGATAAGTTATAAATAAGGCATTAATGAGATTCAAGGGAAATTTTTCTCATTTTGAGCATATGCCTTGAAATGTCTTTCATAAAACATTTCTTGGGCTGTTATAACCAAAATCAAATTGTTTCTCCTTTGTTCAAAACCTTGGAATGACTCCCAGATGGTCTGTAAACCCTCCAAGATCTGCCTTACTTCCACACCCTATTTGCTTTGACTTCATTTCTTACTATTCTCTCTTTTGCTTGTATCCTTGAACAAATCTACCAAGTAGTAGACACTCAATAAATATTAAATGAATGAAAGAATTATCAGTTGGTCAGATGAGATTGATCACTGGTTCATTATGATATTTTGTGTATGTGTGTATATACAGAAATTTTCATTTATCTATTACCAAATACTTTTGCATAGTAGAGAAAGCCTATATGGTCTTAGAGAATACATATATTGTCATAAACACAATGTTGGTAGAACTATGAATGTTAGAGGTGCCGGTGAGGTCTCAGAAGAAAATGAGGAGCATGATACTCGCAATTGGAGATGTGATATAGTTATATAGTGGGAGAAAACTTAGTTGAGTTGTGTGCTACAGTTACATGGAAAGCATAATTTGTGAGCAGTGAACTTGGGTATTAGCTGAGGAGATTTTAAAGCAGTGTTAAAGGTCTGGACTTGTTTCTCCTTGCTGCTTTTAGTAAAGTGAGAGAGGAAAAGTTGAATTGAGGGAATAACTGCTGGACAAAGAAACCAAGATGATGATTTGGAAAATTCTCAGCCTATCCAGATTGCAAAAGATGATTAAATTAGGAGATACATTTTTAGGAAACTCTGTTGTGGAGACTTTCTAAGTCTTACTCTAAAGGTAAGGATTAAAGGTAAAGGATGCGGCTGGAAAACTTTTGCTAGTGTTAAAGAAATAAGGTGTGTGACTCATGGATCCATTCAGCCATCACAGCACAAGCCAGGAATAGACATGAGATTATCCAGAAAAGATATGTGGAGGACCATCTTAACTAATGTCATGGATCCCTGTGTCGTATGCTGGAGACCCACAAGGTTTTTGAAAATGTTCTATCAGTAGAAACACTGCCAGCTTGCACTAAAAGGGACAGAGAGAAGGTGAAATAAAAGGAGGCTGTCAGACTCCCAGAAATCTATAGGCAGGAAACAGGCTGATAAAACTGCTCAGCTGCACACATGTGTTACCCTCCAAAGAAAAGGAAAAATGGATTTTGGTCTGAAGCCATGGGCCTAGAGGTCTGAGACCAGGCCCACAGGTTGGAGTCCAGGTGCAAAGGCCAGAGCCATGAGTGCAGAAGCTGGAGCTGTGGACTCAGAGGATGGAGCCTAATGTCACAGAGGATTATTCCCAAGCCTTGAAACCTTGAAACCTAATGGAATTGGCCCTGCTGGATTTAGAAATCGCATAGGACCAGTGACCTCTTTCTTCCTTTCCTTTTGTTTTCTCCCTTTTGGAATGAAGTGTCTCTATTACCATATACCTATTCTACTATTGTATTTTGGATGCAGATAAGCTTATTTTCTAATTTCATAGGAAACTAATATAAGAATATTTTCTAAATGCATCCTGATCTTCCAAACCAGTCTCATTGACTGAATCTCAGCCCTTCAATTCCCTGTCCCATTTTATTGTCTGCAGAATCCTTGCTTTTCAGATTCAGTGCCTCTGAATTTATGCTCTAAGGGAATGCAATCCCTTAGAGCATATGCTAAGAAGAATCCATAATGAGGTACTGTGGTACAGAACCCAAACTGTTAGAAACCAAGAATAGCAAAATGAGGTTAAGATAAACCTAATTCCTGGGGCGCCTGTGTGGCTCAGTTGGTTAAGCGACTGCCTTCGGTTCAGGTCATGATCCCGGGG
Source organism: Leptonychotes weddellii (assembly GCF_054177405.1). Lineage (NCBI taxonomy): Eukaryota > Metazoa > Chordata > Mammalia > Carnivora > Phocidae > Leptonychotes > Leptonychotes weddellii. Next base: position 56,389,761 of record NC_138382.1, read on the forward strand.
TCCTGGGATCGGGTCCTGTGTTGGGCTCCCTACTTGGCGGGAAGCCTGCTTCTCCCTCTCCCACTCCCCCAGCTTGTGTTCCCTCTCTCGCTGTCTCTCTCTCTGTCAAATAAATAAATAAAATCTTAAGGAAAAAAAAAAGATAAACCTAATTCCTTTTTCTTTTGATCTCATCCTTTAAAAATGTCAATTTGGTATACATTTTGTAATACAGTTGTATGTATATGTAACTTATAAATTAATTGATAAACACATATTAGTGTCTTAAAACACTTTTTCCTTTTTGGGTACCAATAAAGATTCACAGTTAAAAAGTTTTAGAGACCATTGTTCCAAAACATGAGTGCTGCCCAGTCAGCTGTTACACAAGGTCTAAACCCCTGGTGCCCAAACCTAATGCTGTTTTGAACTCAGTCCTCAGCTTATAATAAATAAATAGGTAATTTTTCATGAAATGAAATTTGTCGTATTTTGCAGTGTGGCATTCTAAGAGTTTATCATTTATCTTTCTGCAGTTGTAAGCACAAAGCTAGATAATGATCTGTTACTAAGATATACTTTAAATATGTGGCAAATATATAATATGAAAGTAATGCTTTTTGTAGATTACCATCTTACTGTAGATGTTAAAATTTCAGCCTTAATTTGTTAAGATACTAGCAAACACTAATATTCTGTGTTGGGCTTAGCAAAGTAATGTGCTGGATCTGGCTCCTACTGTTACATGGGAGCTGATTGTGCGCATCTGTCTCTTCTCTGTTCTGCATAGCACCCTGAAATTTACTGTGATGGGAGTATTTACACCATGGAAATGGGAAAATACTATAAATCAGGGCTTTCTTTTCCTTTTCCCACCTGACTGAAGGAGCTTGTTTTGTCCTATAATGACTAATCTTTTTCCAAGTCATACTGTGGAACATGGGACTTTCAAATCTTTGTGAAAAAGTATTATATGGTCAGATGTGTTTCAGAAATACTGTATATAGAAATGAACTTTATCAGAGAGTCACAATATATGTAGGAACATTCTAAGATCTCTGGTATTTTATCAGAGTGAAATTACACTTTATATAACTTAGCACTTCTAAAACTTTGTTTATATTAACTTATTTTTGTCTATTAATAACTCATTAAATTAATATTTTCCAGAGTATTCTTTGAGAAATATAGAGATGGATCATGTTTATTACTTACTGACTTAAAATGTGTTTTATTTTCAGCCCTGCCAAGGTAACCCTACTGGGGTCAGTTATCTTCACTTTCCAGCACACGAAGCATCTGGCAGTATCAAGGCATAACCTTATGTTCCTTTATACCATGTTTCTTGTGGCCACAAAGGTAAGAATTCAAAGTAGCTGTAAATCAGTATTATAAATTCTGTATGATCAGAATTCTGCATACTTGGCAGGTAACAGGAACATTTATTTTTTATTCTTATTACAGTCTAAAAAGGTAAATTTTGGGATTGTTTATTCAGCACATCCATGACTTTCTGAAACAGAGCTCTTGTTTGATTCCTCATTTGACTTATTTCGAGGCTATCAGGAGAGATTTACAGATAGTCTAATAGTATATCGGACGCCAGAGAGTAGTGGAAATAGCTATAGCTCATCAGAGACTGCAGACAGCGTTGTCTCATTTGTAAAATTAGGTACTTGTGGTAGGTGTTCTCTGAGGTTCCTTTAAGCTTTAACATTACAAAATTTTTCTAGTAGGTCATACTTGTGCTTAGTCTCTTGTATTATAATTGCCTCGTTGGAAGCTTTATTGTATCTTGAAGATAGGAGATAGTGTGGTGTAAGATCACAGGTTTTGTCGACAGGCAGCCTTTTTTTTTTTTTTAATTTTATTGAGAGAGACAGAGAGCATGAGAGAGAGGAGGGTCAGAGAGAGAAGCAGACCCCCTGCTGAGCAGGGAGCCCAATGCGGGACTCTATCCCGGGACTCCAAGATCATGACCTGAGCCGAAGGCAGTCGCTTAACCAACTGAGCCACCCAGGCGCCCCTTTTTTTTCTTTTTTTTTTTTTTTTGTCGACAGGCAGTCTTAAGTGCAAATCCTAGCTTTGCTATTTAATTCCTGAGTAGGCAAGTGACTTAATGTCTCTGAATCCTGATTTCCTCGTCTTCATTGTGTGATTGTTGGAAGGATTTGGGGATGGTGCATATCCTTCTATCACTGTGACACATCTTACGAATTTTATTTGGACCACGAGGCTAATACTGATTCTTCTTCTTTTTTTTTTTTTTTAAAGATTTTATTTATTTATTTGAGAGAGAATGAGAGAGAGCATGAGAGGGAAGAGGGTCAGAGGGAGAAGCAGACTCCCTGCTGAGCAGGGAGCCTGATGCGGGACTCGATCCCGGGACTCCAGGATCATGACCTGAGCCGAAGGCAGTCACTTAACCAACTGAGCCACCCAGGTGCCCTGATTATTGTTGTTATTAACCATTATTAGATATTGTTCCCTATTCAAAAGTAGACAGTTGGTTTTAAAATAAGATTATTATTTAAGTGTAGAGGAATTGTATAGCTAATTCTGTCTTAGCCTAGGTATTTTTGGTTAAAAACTTACCTATGGGGGCGCCTGGGTGGCTCAGTCGTTAAGCATCTGCCTTCAGCTGGGGTCATGATCCCGGGGTCCTGAGATCGAGCCCCATATCGGGCTCCATGCTCCGCAGGAAGCCTGCTTCTCCCTCTCTCACTCCCACTGCTTGTGTTCCCTCTCTCACTGTGTCTGTCTCTGTCAAATAAATAAGTAAAATCTTTAAAAAAAAAAAAACAAAAAACTTACCTATGAAATTCTTAAAAGGAAAAACTTATATCTTAGAAAGAGCCAAGTTGCTATAGGGATCATTTACTTTTGTTTCAGTAGTCTCTGCAGTGGAGCTGATCTGTGGCTGTAATTCAAGTACTTCAGGTATCTGAGGCAGTCTCTTCATATGTGTCCTTATCTTCCAGTCCTCACATTTTGAGCTGTATATATTTTTTTGTAACAGCTTATTGAGATATATGTTACATACCATACAATTCATCCATTTAAGTGTACATTTCAATGTTTTGTTTTGTTTTTGTGTAGTCACAGAATTGTGTGGCTGTCACCATAATCAATATTAAAACATTTTCAGTACTCCAAAAAAAATTATCATGCCCATTAGCAGTCTTCACATTTTTCTTCAGGCCCTCCAACTGTAGGCAACCACTGTTCTATTCTCTAGTGTTTTTGTCTCTATAAATTTGCCTATTCTGACATTTCATGTAATTGGTATCATAAATATGTGGCCTTGTGACTTGTTTCTTTATTTAGTGTAATGTTTTTGAGGTTCATCCATATTGTAGTATGTATCAGTATATTCTTTTTTATTGCCAAATAATAGTCCATCATATGGATATACCACATTTTGTTTATCCATCATTTGATGGATATTTGGGTTTTATTTTTTGGTTAGTAGGAATAATGAGCTATGAGCATTATTGTACTTTTTTGGTGTGGATATGTATTTCATTTCTTTGGAGTATGTCATATAGAAATGGACTAGATAATATAGTAATTTTGTGTTTAGCCTTTGGGGAACTAATAGACTGTTCTCCATGGTGGTTTCATCATTTTACATTCCCACCAGCAGTGTATGAAAATTCTCATTTCTCATACCATCATCACTGCTTGTCTTTTTTATTAGAGCCATCCTAGTGGGTGTGAAGTGGCATCTTATTGTGATTTTTATTTAGATTTCCCTGATGACTGATGATGTTTAGCAGCTTTTCATGTGCTTGTTTGTAGATCTTCTTTGGAAAAAATGGCTCTTTAGATCACTTGCCCATTTTTAATTGTTTCATTTGTCTCTTTAATGTTGAGTTGTAAGAATTCCTCATATATCTGATTTGCAGATATTTTTTCCCATTCTGTGGATTGTCTTTCACTTTCTTGGTAATGTTTTTAGAAGCACTGATTTCTAAAATTTTGATGAAGTCCAATTTACCTATTTTCTCTTTTGTTGTATATGCTTTTGGTGTCATATCTAAGAAACTATTGCTAAATCTAAGGTTAAAATTAGATTACCTCTATGTTTTCTTGTACTAGTTTTATAGTTTTAGCTCTAATATTTAGCTCTATGATCTATTTTGAGTTAATTTTTGGGTATGGTATGAGGAAGGATTCAGTTCAACTTCATTCTTTTACATTCTGTGTGGATATGTATTTTTACATTCTTGTAGATTCTGTGGATATCTAGTCATTAGTATTATGTGTTGAAAAGACTATTCTTTCCCTCATTGAATTGTCTTGGCAACCTTGCTGAAAATCAACTGTAAATGTGAGGATATTATCATTCTGCTAGTACCACACTGTCTTAATTATTTCAGCTTTGTAGTTAGTTTTGAAATTGAGAAGTGCGAATCCTCTGAATTTGTCCTTTCTAAGGATTGTTTTGACCATTCTGGGTCACTTGCATTTCCATATAAATTTTAGGTTTAACTTCACAATTTCTGCAAATGAGGCCAGCTCATATTTTCTTAGAGATTGTATTGAATCTGCAAATAAGTTTGGGAGTATTATCACCCTAACACTTTTAAGGCTATCACTCTGTCAAGACAGATGTCTTTCCATTTATTAGGTCTTTTAAAATATTTTTTCATGATGTTTTCAGTGTACGAGTTGTATACTCCTTTTGTTAAATTTCTTCCTATTTCTATTTGATGAAGTAGTAAATGTAATTGCTTTTTAGTTTTATTTCCAGGTTGTACATTGTAAATGTGTAGAAATAAAATTGATTTTTGATCTTGTATCCTGTAACCTTGCTAATAAACTTGTTAGCTCTAATAGGTTGTCGTGGGTTTTTTTGGTGTGGATTCCTTAGGATTTTATGTATTTAAAATCATGTCAACCTCAAATAGAGATGGTTTTACTTTTTTTTTTTTTTTTAAAGACTTATTTATTTGAGAGAGAGGCAGAGGGAAGAGGAGAAGGAGAGAGAGAATCCTCAAGCAGGCTCCCTGCTGAACACAGAGCCCAACGCAGGGCTTGATCCCAGAACCTTGAGTTCATGACCCGAGCCAAAATCAAGAGTTGGCCACCTAACCAACTGAGCCACCCAGGTGCCTCTACTTCTTTCTTTCCAATCTACATGTTTTCTATCTAATTTTCTTGTGCAATTGCCCTGGCTAAACAATCTAATACAGTGTTTAATAGAAATAGAACAAACATCCTTGTTTTTTTCCTGGATCTTAGGGAGAAGTCATTTAGTCTTTCACTATTAAGTATGATATTAACTGTGGCGCTTTCATTGATGCCCTTTATCAGATTGAGGAAGTTAGTTAGATCCCTTCTAGTTTGTTGAGTGTTTTCATCATGAAGGAGTGTTGGGAGATGTATAATTTCTGAGATTTTCTAACTTTAATCTTTAAAAAAAATGAACGTGTGTTGTGGGTTTATTAGTAAGAATAAGTAGGACCAGTATCTTGAATTTTTTAATTACGAGGATCAGTTTTTGTTGAAGACCTAATTAATAAAAAAGAGTTTTTCTTACAGTATTTGCTGGACATATAGTTCTTTATTATAATACCTAAACTTAAACACCATATTGCATAATAACATAGAGTATTGAACTTGTCTCATAATATTTCCCAGCATTTTCCTTATTTTCCACCAACTTCCAAATAGAATGTGCATTTTAACCCATATTTTTTGCCTAAATTCCATTTAGATTTATATTGATTTTTAAATGGCTTGTCATTTGTTTCTGAGTAGCTACTATAGTTTTTCATTTCTTAGATATGAAAAACAGATTTTTTTGGGGCGCCTGGGTGGCTCAGTCGTTAAGCGTCTGCCTTCGGCTCAGGTCATGATTCCAGGTCCTGGAATTGAGCCCCGCATCGGGCTCCCTGCTCAGCAGGAAGCCTGCTTCTCCCTCTCCCACTCCCCCTGCTTGTGTTCCCTCTCTCGCTGTGTCTCTCTCTGTCAAATAAATAAAATCTTTAAAAAAAAAGAAAAACAGATTTTTTTATATTGACAATATATAGGGAAAAATTTGGCAGTAATTATTTTATTTATTTTTCTTTACTTTGCTATTTTCCTGTATTATGTATATAGTCAGGAAATGTGCATTGTCTCTTTGTTTTGGATAATAATCTAGTGTTTTGGCGTATACAGAGATGCTAATAAATAGGATTTGTCTTTTCAAAGAGAATAACTCCCCAAAAGTAAAACAAGTACATAGAAAGCTATAATACAAGTATAAAAATTGTGAGTTCTGTAAGAGAAACAGAAAGTAAATGCCCCTGCCATTGCTCAGTCTGTAGTATCTCTTTTGATATCTCAACCCACTAGCAGCCACTCTGTGGTAAGCCACAGGAGGTCTCTCTCTTGACATGTGCAGGCTAGCCCTAAGCCAAGGACTTGTGGCACCATCTCATATAGATATCTGGAGTCTCCTCCCCTGCCCCCTGTGCCTACTCAGTTTCCTCCTATTTGATACCCTGCCCTGCAGATCTAAGTCCATTTAGCTTCACTGACCTCAGTCTCTGGCACCTCAATTTCAAGTTCTAGCTTTCTGTTTGAGAAATTGTCCTGAGACAGAAGTGAGGGTACATGTGTGAATCACTTTATCAGTTACTCTCTTCTTATGATCAGTCTTACACTCTCTGTTGTCAGTGCCCAAAAGTAGTTACTTCTTTTTTTGGTCAAGTTTATGGTTTTTATGCCTGGAGTCTAGAACTAGTTATTCTATAGTCAAGGATCTTACTTGATCAGTCTTGTCAGAGGTTTTTGTGTATTATCAATCTCTTCAGAGGACCAACTTTTGGTTTTGTTGTTTTTCTCAATCATACTGTTTTACATTGTTGTGTCTCAGGTCACATGTTTTCATGTATATGCTTTTACTGTCATTCAGTTTAAATTCCTCTTTTTTTTTTTAAGATTTAGCCATTCATTTTAGAGAGAGAAAGAGCATGCAAGCGAGTGCAGGGAGGGGCAGAGGGAGAGGGAGAGAGAAACTTCAGCAGACTCCTCGCTGAGTGGGGAGCTGGATGCAGGGCTCACTTCCAGGATCCTGAGATCATGACCTGAACCAAAACCGAGAGTCAGACGCTTAACTGACTGCATCACTCAGGCACCCCAGTTTAAATTCCTTTTAACTTAAAATTTCTTTGATAAAAAATGTTTAAGAGTATGTTTTAAAATTTCAGACATTAAAAAAATCTTTTAAACTTTTAAAAACTTTTCTTTAACTGCATTATAGACAGTATATGTGGTCTGTTATTCTCTGGTGTTTGTTGAGACTTCATTTCTATACAAGTATTGATTAGATTTTATAATTACTTGTATATATGAAAAGTAAGTATATTCTTTATTTTGGAGGCATAAGGAGTCTGCATATATCTATACATATGCTTGCTCATTATGTTTCAAATATATAGTTACTAATTTTTCTATGTCTGATCTATTAATTTTCTTTCTTCCTGAGAGAAGTGTGTTAAACTTCTCCCTCATTCTCTTCTTGTCTCTTTTCCTCCCTCTTATCTTCCTTTCCTTTCTTCCTTTCTTCCATAGCCCAAGCAACTGAACATTCAGTGATGTTCAGCCCTTGTAGGATCCTAGTTTCATTCAAGGAGGACTCACTACTTTTCCAGCTTTCACAAGTCATTTATGATGGTTAAAATCCAAGTCTCAGAGGAAAGAAATAGGTGCCGACTAAGACTGTTGGTATAAAGAAAAGCACACGGGCTTTGGAGTGAGAATGTGAAATCCAGGCTTCACAATTTTGAGCAAGTCATTTATGTTTCTTAACCTAGAGTTACACATACCCTAAGGGGTGTATGGCTCTTTTTTGGCACTAGCTGTACAAAGTCACATTATAAGTGTGATGTATTATGTACTATTGGTTGATCTCAGTGTTAATTATTATAAACATTTTTAAGTTAAACAGGGATATATTATGGGATAGAATTCAAAATTCACATTTTTTTAAGATAAGATAAAATATGACATTTTATATTTGGCATGCCTTTGTTTTGAGCTCTGCCAACTTCATTTTCTTTCATCAGAGATTATTTGAGAAAAGTTTGAGAAGCATGGATTATCTTTTGGCTCCTTGGTATAAGGAGTTATGGTGAAATAGTGTTATTGTGAAATAAAATACAGGGAGACTTGAGTGGTTTAGAGTGATTAAAACTGAAAAGAGGCTGTTGGACTTTGAAATGAAGAGGTATTTGGTGACCTTAGTAAAAGCAGTTTCAGTGGACTGGTAGAGAATAGAAAAATGATTATAATAGACTGAGGTAAATAAGAGGAATTGAAGACAAAGCATACAAACTATTTAAAGGGATTTGGAAAGAGTATAAATAGAAATAGCTTGGGAAAGCAGTTTGGCAATATTTGACAAAGTTGAAGAGTCACATATCTTGTGACCTGTTAATTCCTTTTCTAGGTATAACCTACAGCAAGCAGTCTCCCAGTGTGTGGTACAGAGCCCGACTTCATCAGTATCTCTTTTTAAAAATGTTTTAACAGGGCGCCTGGGTGGCTCAGTCGGTTGAGCGACTGCCTTTGGCTCAGGTCATGATCCTGGAGTCCCGGGATCGAGTCCCGCATCGGGCTCCCTGCTCGGCGGGGAGCCTGCTTCTCCCTCTGCCCCTCCCCCCTCTCATGTGCTCGCTCTCTCATTCTCTCTCTGTCAAATAATAAACAAAATCTTTAAAAAATAAAAAATAAAAAAAAAAATAAAAATGTTTTAACAAAGTAGCATTTTTTCTTTTAGATCCCTCTAATACCCAAGCCACCGACTTATTCTTTCGTGTACTCTGATTTCTTATTATTATTTTATGTGGTCTTTTATTAAGGGTCTCAGATCTGAATAATTGGACTCAAAGATCTTATACAGAAAGTTAATCTGACTGATTGATGGTACATTTTCCAGAAATACAAAGGATAACTTCAAAGGGCTGTTACATTTACAAAAAACTTAGGAACAAGCTCTTTAAAAAATTTTTAAATACCTAACTTATTAAATTTATTTTTCATACAATAAAATATACTCATTCTAAGATTACATTTTGATGAGTTTTGACAAATTTATGTATGTGCTTAATTATCATAATCAAGATATGGAATATTTCCATTACTTCAGAAAGGTCCTGTGTACTACTCCAATAAATCCCAACTATTGTTTATAGCTCCATGGTACCACTTACCCTGTTTCTGTCACTATAATCTTTTTTCAAGTTTCATATAAATGGAATCGTAAACTATGTATCTTTTGTGTCTGGCTTCTTTTGTTCAGGATAATGTGTTTTTTTTTTAAGATTTTATTTTAGAGAGAGAGCACAAGCACAAGTGGGGGGAGGGGCAGAGGGACAAGCAGACTCCCTGCTGAGTGGGGAGCCCAACGTGGGGCTCGATTCCAGGACCCTGAGATCATGACCTAGCCAAAATCAAGAGTTGGCCGCTTAACCAACTGAGCCACCCAGGTGCCCCTGTTCAACGTAATGTTTTTGAGATTTACCCATGCTGTTGCATATTCCTTTTTATTGCTGAGTAGCATTATACACCCCAGTTTGTTTATCCAGTTATCTGTTGACAGATTTTGGATTGTTTCTAGTTTTTTATTTTTCCAATAAGGTTATTATGAATAAAGTTGCTATGAACACATGTACTTCGTGTGGACATATATTTTCATTTCTCTTGGATAAATGACTAGGAGTGGAATTACTGGGTCATATGGAAAGCATATGTTTAATGTTTAAAAAAACTGGCACACTGTTTTTCAAAATGGTTATACCCATCAACATTACTATCAGCAGTATATGAGAGTTCCAGTTGTTCTACATCCTTGCCAATATTATTGTCAGTCTTTAGCCATTTTCTGTATATGTAGTGGTATCTCACTGTAGGTTTTTGTTTTTTGTTTTTTTTTTTGCATTTCTCTGATAAACTAGAGATTTGAGCACCTTTTCCTGTGCTTATTGGCTATTTATATTATTGTTAAGCAGTGTTTGTTCCAATCTTTGCCCATTTTTGAAAATTGGATGGTTTGTCTTCTTACTGAGTTGTAACAGTTTTCTGTATATTCAGGATACCAATCCTTTGTGAGATACATGAATTGCAAATGTTTTTCTCCTAGTTGGTGGCTTTCTTTTTTGTTTCATTAGTATTGTCGTTAGAAGAGAGGTTTTTAGTTTTGATGAAGTTCAATTTATGAAATTTTCCTTTTGTGGTCCTGCTTTTTGTGTACTATGTAAGTAATCCTTCCATACCCCAGGGTTGTGAGGATTTTTCGCCTGTATTTTCCTCTTACAATTTTTGCCTTTATATTTAGGTATGTGATCCATTTCAAATTAAGTTTTATGATTGGCATAAAATAAGGGTCAGATTTATTTTTTCCATATGAACACGAGTTTGTTCCAGAACTATTTGTTGAAAAGACTGTCTTTTCCTTCATTGAATTATATTGGCATCTTTGTTGAGTATCAGTTGCCCTTATATGTATGGGTCTATTTCCGGACTATGTTCTGTTCCGTTGATTTATATGTCTATCTTTAACCAATACCAAATTGTTTTATGTAACTATAATTTTATAATGAGTCTTGAAATCAAATAGTGTAAGTACTTCAAATTTATTCTTTCTCAAGATTTCTTTGGATGTTTTAGGTGTTTTACATTTTCATATAAGTGTTAAGATTAGGATGTCACTTTCTACAAAAAAACCCCAACACGGCTTCTAGGATTGTGATTGAGATTGTGTTGTGTTCATAGATCCATTTGGGAGAAATAATATCTTAAAAATATTGAACCTGCCAATCTATCAATATGATATATTTCTCTATTTAGGTCTTCTTAAATTTTTGTGTTTTCATTGTTTTACATATATTTTGTTAAATTTAAATTTATCCTGAAGTAGTTCATATTTTTGGATGCCTTTATAAATAGCAATTTAAAAATTTTCAATTCTATAGTTTACATTGCTTGTATGTAGATATATAGTTGATTCTTGCATGTTTTTCTTGTTTTCTATGACCCTTCTAAATTTACTTATTGTATATTTTGTGTAGATTTCTTAGCATTGTCTACATATACAATCTTGTCTATAATTTTTTATTTTTTATTTTTTAATATGGATGCTGTTTATTTCTTTTTATTGCCTTATTGTTCTGGCTAGAACCTCTAGTACAACGGTGAATAGAAATGGTGAGTGAGAGTGGACATCTTTGTCTTGTTCCTAACCTTAGTGGGGAAACATTCATCATACATTAAGTATGATGTGAGCTGTAAGTTCTTATCAGTATACTTTATCAGGTTGAGGAAATTCCCTTATATTCCTAATTTGGTGAGAATTTTTATCACGAATTGGTTTGGAATTTTGTTAAATGCTTTGTTCTGTATTGGTTGAGGTGATCATATGGTTTTTTTCCTCCTGTATTCTGTTAATATAGTAGATTACATTGATTTTAAAAAATGTTGTATCAACCTTTCATTTCTGTGACAAACCCCATTTGGTTATGACGTATCCTTTTTGTATATTGCTAGATTCAATTTGCTGATATTTTGAAAAGATTTTTTTCCAGTGTGTTCATGAAGGATATTGGTTTGCAGTTTTCTTTGTTGTTTCCTTGTCTGGTTTTTGTATCAGCATAACACTTGGCTCATTAAATAAGTTGAGAAGTGTTTGATTCTCTATTCTCTGAAAGCATTTATGTGGGTTGATATTATTTCTTGGTTAAGTGTTTGATATAAGACTTCAGATTTTCTATTTTACTTGTATTCATTTTGGTAAATTGTATTTTTCAAGGAATTTGCCATTTTGCTTAAATTTTTTATTTTATTGGCATGAAATTTTTCATGGCAGTTCTTTGTTACCCTTTTAATGTCTGTGGAATTTGTAGTAATGTCTCCACTTTAGTTCCTGCTACTGGTCATTTGTATCTTCTCTCTCTTTTTTAAATCTGTCCTGCTAGATGTTTATCAATGTCATTGATTTGTTGGAAAGACCCAGCCTTTAGTGTCATTGTTTTCTGTTTGATATTTCACTAATTTCAGGCCTATACTATGTCCTTCCTTGTACTTACTCTGGGCTTTCTTTATTCTTTTTCTATAAAGAAAAGTTTGATAAGTTTGACTCTATAACACTTTTTTTAAAAAGTTGCATGGACGAAAGCACCATGGACAAAGTAAAAATACAGCTGTCAAACTGTGATGGAAGTACTTGCAACATATATCACAGAGGCGTATATTTGTAATACATAACAACCTCTTAAAAATTAAGGGATACTGGGCCAAAAACCTGATAGAAAAATTAAAAGGAAGCTGTCAACAGACAATTCACACAGAGCAGATACGATGGCTTTCAAACATGTGAAAAGATGCGCAACACTCATCATTTGAGAAATATTAATTAAAATAACACTCAGATATCATTTCTCATTTATCTGGCTGGCAAAATTTAAAAAGTCTGGCTCTGTGTTCTCTCTGCAAGGCTATGGAGAATCAGACACTCTTGGAATTTTTCATTTTCAGTGTTTTTTTGGATATTCTTGCATGTTTGTTTTTCTCTTCAATTTTTCCAGCTATTTTTTCATATTGATATGAACTTTAATAGCAATTTGTCTTAACTCCATAAAAAAACTTGTTGGTATTTTTTTATTGAGCTAGTGTTAAATTTATAAGTTAACTTGAGGCAGTTATATTACATAGAGAAACAGAGTGAGACAAGAGTGAGGACAGAGCTATGAGATTGTTTAATACTTAGAGAAAGAAGATTCAGAATGGGAAACTGGAAAGAAGTTGTTAGTCAAGCAAGGGGAAAACCAAGATATGGTTTTAGGAAGGATGGACTGGGGAGTTGTGCTGAATGCTGTTGAGAGGTATATTCAGATATTACGTTATTGAAAACATGAATGAGGGACAGTGTTATTAGGCCCTTTGAGGGATACATATGGGCATATAAACTTTGAATAAGACCCAGACTCTGTCCTTAAGATGTTATGAAGAGAAATATGAGAAAGAGAAATATAAGACATGTACACTCTACTTTGAAGCTTTATGAGGATAGGGACTAGGTTTGTTTTATTTATCATTGCATCCCTGGCAGTGTGTCTAGTATTTGTGGTAGCTTTTAAATATGTATTTGTTCACTGATAAATGTCAAAAGCCTCTTTTAGAGGTCTCTCTGTATTGAATTCTTCCATACTTAATTATCTAAGACTATACTATCAGAAATGAACAATTCATTTACCCAGTTTATTGAAAAGGACATTTATAAAAATGGAAATTTTAAATTTTTAATTTGACAGTCATCAGGTTAATAATTACTGATGCCTGAGTAAGTGACATCACCAATGAAGAAAGCATAGATGACCAGAAAACATGGTTGAATATGCCACTTGCCATTGGGAGATCATTCAAAGGCAAGGAGATTTTCTTTGGAGGTTGTCCAAAGGGCTTAATGGAGTAGACACATGAGTTGCCCTGCAAAGGATTGTTTGGATCTGGGGACTTAAAGACAGGAAGTATGTTCTGGGTGGAAAGAGAGTAATAATGCAAATTTTGCTTATATAGATTCTTTCAGTTGTTCATGTGAGGTGGAAACTATGTTTATTCATTGTACTCTCTTTGCTAGGCTCTGTAGAGGATCTAAAAGTACATGAAGTACCATTTGTGCCCTTAAGGAACTTAGGTTGTATGTCACATTTTTCTGGGCATCTTTGACATGCTATAACATGAGATATTACATAAAGACTGTGGTGGAGCTTTAAACAGTTTCTTTACCTGAATTATAGGATATTATAGGATATGTTGTAAATATCAGATTGTCTTTAGGGTTTCTACTTTCTTTTCTTTCTTTCCTTTTTAAGCAAGAGACTGAAGTCAAATGCTATTTAATTTAGGTATTATGCTTTTTCTGTTAATAGTTTGCTAAATAAGGAGACAGTTTTATATTTTATTTGTAAAAGAATAAGGGTTCATTCCATTTGTCACCATTATATTTGTGTTACCTTACTGAATCAAGACCTGGTAAGAGGCTGAATTCACAGAAGTTTGTCCTTGAACCTCATAAGTCTATCTCAGCAGTAATTTCTATTTATTTATTTATTTTTT
>NC_138382.1:56404345-56496919 GCF_054177405.1 Leptonychotes weddellii
TTTCTGCTCTGATCTTTATTATTTCTCTTCTCCTGCTGGGTTTAGGCTTTATTTGCTGTTCTTTCTCTAGCTCCTTTAGGTGTAGGGTTAGGTTGTGTACTTGAGACCTTTCTTGCTTCTTGAGAAAGGCTTGTATTTCAGCAGTAATTTCTGATGCCAGCAATACTTCTCAGCTGAGTGATGAGTCTACTGGGAGTGGAGATTCTATTAAAACACTCGACTTTGAAAAATACTATAGTTCATGTACTCAGGAAATACTTTAGATCCTGACGGTCTTCTCTTTTAGTGTTTGTAAAAAGACATTGCTGTTTTCCTGACAGTGGACCATTGTTTTTAACTGAATTCTTTTATTTGTTATTGGCAGTCTATGAAGTCAAGCTATGATTAAGGTAATTATGCTAGTACACCTTATTGTAACTGTTTATTCTAAAGAATAATTTAATATAAAGAAGTTCTTCTTAGATCTTACCCAATAATGACATAAACTTGTAGATTAACATTATATTTAGACTCTTCTTACTCTGTATTCTCTCTCCAGGTGGCCACATTCATATTCATGCCTTTCCCTTTTACTTGTATGGTAATGACTTCCAAATCTATATCTCATACTTAAATATTTGTGACCAGACCTCCATTACTGCATTTACTCTTTTACTGTTCTGTAATTACTGATTTACTCTGTCTCTGACCAGCCTGTCTCTGACCAGTCTGTAAGGACTTTCAGGGCACGGACTACATGCAACTTTTTTCTGGCAGCCAGGTGTAATGCACAAGCAGATTATTTTAATCCTGTTGATAGTTGCTTTTAGGTTTTGTTCATGCTGTTCTGTTTTGGGTTTGCCCTTTTAGAATGTGACCCTTTTGGGTCTCAGTTTAAACCTGAGGTATATGCCTAGGCAGTTCCACTTTGGCTGGCCTTGAACTCCAGCCTTCAGCTGGCTGCTGAAATGTCTGATCAGCTTTTAGCCTTCCAACTGTTGCTCTGCTAGGTTTTTGAAATCTCTTTTGCACAGTTTTGGGTTGGTAAACTTCTCAAGAGCAAGTTATGTGTGGATCTCTGGGCTTACTTTTTTGTGATTCTCTCCTCTTTGAGTTGTATTGCCCTCAAGTCCCAGATGCTTTGGCCTTCTCACACTGCAGCTCTTGTCTCCTTAGCCCATTGGGACTTGTGTTTGCTATGAATTGACACATATCATTAAAAGAAAAAAGCCAAGTTGAATGTGGAGGTCACCTTACTCAGTTAACTTTCTCTTAGGGATCATAGCCCTATTAGGTTCAGCCTGATTTGTTATTCTCCAGTGCTTTTTAGTGGTTGTTTTATGTATTTGTTTTTTTATATTGATTTTGGTGAGAGACTGGGTTTGATATAAGGCATCTTTTTTAGTCATGGCTGGCTTGGAGCCCATGTGCATGCATTTTTTAAAAAGTTTGTTATTTTGTCTATTCTTATTGAGGTCAAAGTCACAAAACAATCAACTATTTCATAGTATACAATTCTGTGACATTTTGTACATTCATAATGTGTGTGCATGCATTTTTAATTTATCTAAACGATAGTACACTATAGCTCTTGTTCTTTGTCTCATTTTCGCCTAACAGTATTTTTAAGAATTTTTCCATATTACTTTTCTATTACTATTAATAGTTGCACAGTATGCATTTCACTTACGCGTTCTTCTTGATGGACACCTATTCTGTCTCCCAACTCCTCACTACCTAGACAACATTGCAGTTAGTAAGAATTTTATTCTTGATTCCATTTTCCTCAAACAAATAGATTAGGTAGGGGCCTCTTGTGGAGTTTTGATTCCAAAAATTTCTAATTTGATTCATTATCTTAGATCTGCTAGAGGAATTGTCTTTTGGAAATTCTTGGGCTTTTTGGAACCGTTCTAGTCTTTAACATTCTCCCCTCAGATCCATTTTGGTACCAATCTAATTTTTTGAGTAAATCTGATTATCTCCAAACATTGTGCGTTTGCCAGATAAAGAGTTGGTAGCACTTTATATTCCACCTCTTAATGTCTTGGTGCTTTGTATATAAATATACATGTGGGAAAAATTGGATGAATTAGAGACTTTCTACTCTCCCTCCTAAGGGTAGTATTCTGCAATTTACTGAAAGTCTCTGACTTTAGGTAATGATAGAATGCAGTGTATTTAGTGATTGAGCTCAAAATCTGGGTGTTCCAAACTGCTTTATTGCTTATTAGTTCTGTGACTTTGGGCAAGTTACTGAACCTATCAGTCTTGGTTCACATCTCTATGCTGAGAGTAATAGTGGCGTAATTGTTGGGTTAAATTTAAAGAGGATAAGATCATATAGAACACTTATCAAAGTTCTGCCACGTGTTAAGAGCATAGTAATGGTAGCTGTTATTGGTTGTTTGGTATAGACCATAGATGATATTTTATCTTCCTATTTCCTTTGAATACTAACTGTATTTTTGTGGTTATACTACTCATTTGGCACCCAAAAATATGGTAACTTGTATTATTATTATTAATGAGTTATGTTCTTTTGCTTTGGTTAAGTATAAACTTGTAGAGACCAGAGATTTTCTAGAACCTAGCTGAGTTTGCTTCTTCTAAAGATTAAGGAATGCATTTTAGCTCAGAAGTAAACCCATGCGTATATAGTCAATTAATTTATGACAGAGGGGCCAAGAATATACCATGGGGGAAGGATGGTTTCTTCAATAAATGGTGCAGGGAAAACTGGAGAGCCACATGCAAAAGGATGAAACTGGACCACTATCTTACACTATACACAAAAATTAACTCAAAATGGATTGAAGAACCAAAACCATAAAACTCCTAGAAGAAAATATAGGTGGTAAGCTCCTTGACATCAGTCTTGGCTATTTTTTGGATCTGACACCTAAAGCAAAGGACATCAGAAGCAAAAATAAACAAGTGGAAGTACATTAAACTAAAAAAACTGCACAGCAAAGAAAAAAAAACTGCACAGCAAAGGAAACTGTTAGCAATATGAAAGGGCAACTTACTGAATGGGAGAAAATATTAGCAAATCATGTATCTGATAAGTGGGTAATATCCAGAATACATAAAGGACTCATACAACTGAATAGCAAAAAACCGAACAACCCAATTAAAAAATGGATAGCTCTGAACAGATAATTTTCCAAAGACATACAGATGGCCAACAGGTACATGAAAAGATGTTCAGCATCACTGATAATCAGGAAATGCAAATCAAAACCACAAAGAGATATCACCTCACACCTGTCAGAATGGCTGTTATCAAAAAGACAAGAAGTAACAAGTGTTGGTGAGGATGTGGAGAAAATAGAACCCTGTGCAGTGTTGGTGGGAATGTAAGTTGGTGCAACCACTATGCAAAACAGTATGGAAGTTCCTCAGAAAATTAATAGAACTACCATATGATCTAGCAGTTCCACTATGGATATTTATTTGAAGAAAATGAAGACACTAATTAAAAAAGATAGATGCACCCCCATGTTCATTCCAGCATTATTTACAATAGCCAGGATAATAAAACAACGTGTCGGTTGATGGATGAATGGAGGAAGAAGATGTAATATATGTGTGTATATGTGTATATATATATTTATACAATGGAATATTCAATAAAAAATGAAATCTTGCCATTTGCAACAACATGGATGGATCTTGAGGACGTTATGCTAAGTGAAATAACTCAGAGAAAAGCAAATACTACATGATTTCACTTACATGTGAAATCTAAAAAACAAAAGAAATGAGCAAACAAAACAAAACTTCTAAATATAAGGAATAGATTGGTGGCTGCCAGAGGTAGGGGTTTGGGGGAATGAAATGGACAAAGGGACTCAAAAGGTACAAACTTCTGGTTATAAGTCATGGGATGTAATGTGCAGCATAGTGACTGTAGTTAATAATAGTGTATTGCGTATTTGAAAGCTGCTAAGAGTAAATTTTAAAAGTGCTCATCACACAAAAGATTTGTAACTATATGGTGACCTATTGTGATGATCACTTTGCAATATATACAAATATTGAATCATGTTTTATATGTGAAACTGTGTCAATTATACCTCAATAAAAAAATTTTTTTAAGAGTAAAAAATAAGAATGTGTTTTTAATCTTTCTTTCTTTTTAAATTTACTTCTCTTCTCAGTTTTGAGAAGTAGGAAACATTTGTATTTCAATTCAAAACTGAACCTTTTTTTTCCAGATAACCATGATGATTACAGAGACTGCTAATGTGCCTTTCGCTCCTTTTGAGGATACATTGAGTCGGATGCTGTTTGGCTGGCAGCAGCAGTTTTCATCATGTGAAAAGAAAAGTGAAACAAAATCATCTTTTAATGGTACTGGTTCATCGACCTCAAAACCTATAGCTGTTGCTTCAGATACTGTTAAAAAGAAACATACTAAGAAGACTGAGTAAATTTACTTTATGAGCTCTAAAGGCAGAAATTTTTTTTCTTATCTACCTGTCTGTTTGTGATAAATATTTCTATGTAAATGATGTGAAATAAAGATTACATATAAGGAATGGAAGTGACAAAAAGAAAGAACTTCTTTCTGTTTCAGGGAGATTGTCTCTTTCTGGATTGTAATTCTTGAGTGTTTTGAGTGTATCATGTGAAATTGTTTTCCTAAGTTATATATAAAAGATTCTGTTGTGATTATTTTCATAGTTTTATATTGATAAAGGAGGCTAGATTTTTTCCTAATGTTAGAAAAAGTAAACTTACTATCATTGCAAAATAATAAAAATTAAAGCCTTTGTTTTATTTAGATATCTCCATACACATTTTTAATTGAATCTGAGCTTTAGTTCAGCAAAATTAAACTTACACTTAACATTACTATTATAATTCCTAGATATGAAATACAATTCCTATTTAACTTTGAGCACTGGGAAAAGTAAACCTTACCTAAACCACTTTATATTGTGAATGAAAATAAATGACTAGTTTATATTTCAGATATAAACATTGTATTTTTTAACCCACATTAAATGGAAAATATTTGAAATTTTATTTAATTTTTTAAATAGTATTTTTCAGCAAGAACAGAGTATTGGTATGAGTCACGATCTGAAGTCTGTTTCATGCCCTTGTTTATAATGTTCCTTTTTCTCCAGAGAAAATTAGGGGTATAATTTTTAATAAATTACTAAGCCCATGTTTTGCTTTGTAAGTTTCATTTTAGGAGCTTATTTTTTTCTCTCTTAAAACACATTCATTTTAACTGTAGAAGCAATTCTTCTTGTCAGCATTTCACATATTCTTCATTCTTTTTTTTAAAGATTTTTTATTTATTTATTCGACAGAGAGAGAGATAGCGAGAGCAGGAACACAAGCAGGGGGAGTGGGAGAGGGAGAAGCAGGCTTCCCGCCGAGCAGGGAGCCCGATGTGGGACTCGATCCCAGGACCCTGGGATCATGACCTGAGCCGAAGGCAGACGCCCAACGACTGAGCCACCCAGGCGCCCCAACTTCATTCTTATCTTAGCTGGTCTGGATACAGTGATGATAGTATCTTTAATGATTCGGCACTTCAGTTTAAAAATTTTCCCTTGTGTTGTTTCCTTTCTAATGGGTACTTTTCAGTTTTCTAGTTGAATGTCTCTTACTAGTTTGCATATGTTTGTGTTATATTTTAATCTACATATATTATTTTATTTTAAATTAAAACTACCCTTATGTGAAAATGTGCGGTTCTAATGAGAATTGTCCTTGGGCCTTTGATATTAACCAGCTAACCAAGAAGAAGCATAAACTAAAACCTCATACGATAGTCCATTTGAATGAAGAATGATGTTAAATCTGTCCTTATTGGAGAAAAAAGAGAGAAGAAGAAAGGATAATAATGTTAAACTTTCTTTATTTCTAGCTTAAAAATCTAGTTATAGTTTTAAAATACTGTGACTAACATGATTTTTTTCTACCAAGACCATGAACCTACCTGCAAAGAGTTAGTATGTACATAAGGCATTTGGGGATGGCATAGAAGTACTCAAATCACAGTGAAATTAGAAATTTTTTGTTTTTAAAATTTTTTAATATAAACACCAGCAGGGTACTATACTTTTACTTGTTAAATAAAAAAAGATTTTGGTGGGGCGAGGACCTTTGATAGCCTTGGGATGCTAAGAAGTTTACTTTCAATATTGTAACAGAAAGCATTAAACATTTGGGTTTTGTATTATATTTGATACTCTTGTAGTTAAAGACTTTTCAGAATTAAGATGTTACTAATTATTGATTTAGCTTTGAAGTGTGGGTTTAACTATAGCTGCAATGGTAGGAGTGTTGTTTTGTACTTGTATTAAAGACAAATTTATTAAAATAAGTTATTTAGCACCAGTGGAGTATTACATTATTTTAATGTTTTTTGTTTTATATTTTTCTTGAGTTAGGAGTTCAGAACTCCTCTGGCATTTTGACTGTTATACAGTATATATCCAATGATTACTGTCCAAATGGAGTATTGGTACAAACTTTATTAATTTAAAGATTTTTTTTATTTATTTGAGACAGAATGAGAGACAGAGAGCATGAGAGGGAGGAGGGTCAGAGGGAGAAGCAGACTCCCTGCCGAGCAGGGAGCCCGATGCAGGACTCGATCCCGGGACTCCAGGATCAGGACCTGAGCTGAAGGCAGTCGCTTAACCAACTGAGCCACCCAGGCGCCCCAAACTTTATTAATTTAAATGTGCATCCTCTAACCTTCAATTTGAGGTTCTTAGGAAAAAGCCACTGGAGAACATGGCTTAGGCTTGAAACCTCCCACTCCAAATCTACTCATGTTGCCTAGACTAGAGACTTCACTAGGTTTGCAAAGCAGATTGTTTAGACTTCTTTCCCAACATGTAGCATGAGAGAGGCCTATGGGCCTGTTTCACACGACCAGTCATAGGCAGCAGTGAGAAAGTCAAGAGCTGGTAGGTCTCCTTAAGTAAGAGGAGGCAAGATGCTGGTAAGAACATGGGCTGGCTTAGCCCAGTGGTTTCACCCTCTAGTGAAATGTGGCCAAATTAATATCAAACTCTGATTTATCGAATTAGTCACTCTTCTTTGCTGAGGGAGTAAAGGCTGGAGAGGGCCCAGATATGTGAAGTAGGTGGATTTCAGTGGAAATTCCAGCTTCCCTCTAGGCAGAGACCAAAAGGTGGGAATGAGAGAAGAAGGGAGAGATTCCTCGTTTACTGTATTTCTTTGCCATTTCTTTGAGGCCAGACACTTCATTTAAATCTACCTTAAAGCTCAAGTGGATTGCAGTTGAGTGATATGTTGGAAATGGAATAATGTGTTCATTATTGTTCCTTCTCCTCACTGTTCTCTTGGAGTTTACATTCCACTGGTGGAGAGTCTTACAGTAAACAAACAGATGTGTTCTTGTGGTGATACCAAAGGTTGTGAATAAATATTAAGCAGGACACAAGGATAGAAAGTGAGGGACTCGGGGGTGTTTGTTGAAATAGCATTTTTAGAGAAGACCTTTGTTAAAATTGCATTTTAGCAGAGACCTGAAGAACACATGAGGGAGCAGGCCAGGCAGACATCTGGGTAAGTGCAAGGGTCATTTGGTTTCTTTACATACTTGAGTTAGATTATGTATTTTTTCCGAAAAATTATTGAATTTATTTTTCGTAATAAGTACGATTTCACTCTTCTGGTTTTTAACAGAGATTTTTTTTTTTTTTAAGATTTTATTTATTTATTAGAGAGAGAGAGCACAAGCAAGGGGAGCGGCAGCCAGTGGGAAAGGGAGAAGCAGGCTCCCCGCCAAGCAGAGAGCCCATTGTGGGGCTTGATCCCAGGACCCTGGGATCATGACCTGAGCTGAAGACAGATGCTTAACCGACTGAGCCACCCAGGCGCCCTGAGATATTTCTTTAATTTGTTTCTATTTTTACCTTTTTTCCCTTGAGGTGAAATTTGCATACGATGAAATGCACAAATTATAAGTGTACATTTAAATAGTTCTGACAAATGCATACAACTAGATTTCCTAAACTTCTGTCAAGATATAGAACATTACCAGCACCTTGGGAAGATCCTTTCCAGTTAAATCTGCCTCACCACCCCAAACTATTCTGAATAGAATAAATAGAATCAGGCAATATATTCTCTTTTTCATAAGACTGCTTTCATACTCAGCATAATGTTTTTGAGACTCATTAATCTTGTTGCATTTATCGGTAGTTCATCCCTTTTTAATTTCTTATACCACATTTTGTTTATCCTTTTGATGGGCTATTTCTGGTTTGCGATGTTCTGAATAAGCTACTATGACCATTTTTGTATAAGTCTTTTGATGAGCATATGTTTTTATTTCTTTTGGGAAAATACCTAGGAATAGAATTATGTTTAGTTTTATAAAAAAAGCAAACAAACCTGGTAGACCTTTTTTTTTTTTTTTTACAAAATGGTTGTACCATTTTATACTCCATAACATTGTATGAGAGTTCCAGTGTTCTACATCCTTACCAAGGATTAGCGTTGTTAAACATTTTAATTTTGCCCCTTTCCAATGGGTTTTTTGTGGTTTTTATGTTGTAAATACGTATTTCGCTGATGACTGATGATATAGAGCACTTTTTTTGTGTGCTTATTGGCCATTTGTTTATTTCCTTCTGTGAAGCATCTGTTCAGACCTTCTGTCCATGCTTTATTGGGTTTACCTTTTTATTATTAAGTTGTAGGGGTTTTTATGTATTGTGGATATTGATCCTTTGTCAAATATATATTTTGCATATATTTCCTTTCTGGTTTGTGGCTTACCTACTAGTTTTTATAATGATGTCTTTAAAGGAGCAGAGGTTTTTAATATTGCAGAAGTCTAATTTCTCAATATTTTATTTTACAGTTACTGTTTTCTGTGTCTTAAGAAACTTTTGCCTACCTCCAGGTTATGAAGATATTTGCCTGAGGAACTCCAAATAAAGTAGTACCTAGCTTTTATTCTAAGAAATACTTAGGAGAGAAATACTTTATGCTATTATGTAAAGTCATAATTTTGTTATTCAGCAAGTCACTCAGGCCTAATTTTTAGTTCTGCTTCTTGAAAGTCATTGTACACCTTATATGTGTGGTCACTTTTTCTGTGCTTGTGTTACAGTTCGTATATTACAGGAATTTAGTGCTTTTCTCAAGGTGTCTGTTTAGGGACTGTGGGCAGGCGCTTGACCTTGTTTCATCATAATCCTGAAAATATAGAAGAGATGGTAAATAAGAATGTGATAATAGAAAATATTTTAAAAATGAAATAAATCTCTAAACTCAGCGTACGTATGGGACTGGTTGGAAAGGTAGTGGTCCATATTGGAATATATAATCTTAGTGCATATTTGCGGTGACAGAATGTGGATCAGTGATCTGGTATGAAAATCAACAGACCTTAGATTAATTTACATGGCAGATTGTCAGGTCACCCATCACAGTACATTTATGTGGCATGCTTAACCGAAGATAAGTATTACTTTCTTCTATGTTTAATAAAGATACTTAAGATTTAATTGGGATCAAGAAGAAGTCAATTCATTTGGTGGGATTATTACCAGCAAACAGTAGTTTGGTTAGGGAGGCAGAGGATTGGAGGGCCTCCTGCCTCACAAATTTAGTAGCTTCATATGTATTTTTACCCCTGTAGAATTATAGTATTAGTAAAGAGAATAAAGTTGATAATGGACATTTGTATTTTTTATAAACATTTTGTGTAATCATGCAGTCATGACTTACAAATCCATTCTAATCAATAAAAATATAGACTGTACTGAAACCTTCCTTGAAAATAATACAAAATGAAATGATTCCGTCCGTGGCTTATAAATAGCATTTTTATATTTTGACATCTTGGCTGTGAGAGGAAGTACATAGTATCTTATAAATTTGCAAAGGACATTAGATGTTATGAAAGCCCATAATGACAGGAAAAATTCAAAGGTCTAATAGTTATGTTTGGGAAATGATTTGGCTTAAAAAATACAAGTATGTAGCCAGGAAGAATTATAGAAGACTGAAACCTAAGGAAATATACATGTATTTTGTAATAAACTGTGATTGACAAGAATTAATGAAACATTAACATGTTATAGTCTTCGTTTTGAGCAGCCTGACATTTTGAGGGTTACCTAACTGAGGAAGAGAGAGAAGTTCATGTTAGAGGACATACAGCAGTCTTTGCCAAGACTGCTCACCTAAAAAGACTGTCTTGAAAATAATGTATCTGAAAATGTTTTTAAAACATTATTTCACAGAGAAGAGTCTAGTTAATTTATAGGTGAAACCAGAGTTCTGTACAGTTTGCAGGGCAAATAATGTGCCCCAGTCATTCATTTCTCGTGTAATATTTGAATCCCACAAGTCAGTAAGACTTGAACTTCAGAGGTCCATTCTTATTATACTGTTACTATGTTTTATTGTTATGATGCTGTGGTGACGTAATAATATGAAGGAGCTGAGTCACTATGGCATTCTGACTCTTACATTTAAATCTCTCATTTCTGTCGCTCCACTACTATGTCAGTTATCACATTCACATTCTGTGTCTGATCTTTCAGTATTCTCAGTTGGATACATGTCCTCAAAAGCTTACATTATTCTTCCCTGTATTTGTAGATTATGTAGTATTATAAACTTTGTGGTAATTAAATCCATTAGAATACAGTCTTTTAAAAGTCCCTTCTCTCTCCCTCCAATCTTTTACTCTGTGTGTGTGTTCAAGGGGCTTCAGGTTTGGTCCTGACTCTTTATGGTGAGCAATGTTATTAATGTTACTCTTCTTAAAGGAGACTTCAAGCCAAACTGTCCGGCATCTTTAAAGTACTTTCCAGTCCCTCTCTGAGCCAAATCTGTGGGATTCTAGGGTGCCCCAGGACAGTGAGAATGGATGAAGCAGTTGATAAATGTGTGAGAGCTGTGGGCAGTCGGAACAAGGTGGAGAATTTCCTAGAAAGATCTGAGGCTCATTGGAGAGGCTCCAGGGAGGGCAAGTGACTTCTGTGCTGCAACAGTTATCCCCAAATATTAGGCCTGAAATAAGGTGGCAGAGAGGCTAAATTCTGAGCTAGCTGTTATTAAAGTTGCTAAGGTCAAGTTCTTTCGAACAGCAGTTATTTAAAGGACAATCATCCTGGGTCTTAATATCCTAATAGACCTTGTAGAAACACTACCTTCCAGTACACAAACCTAGAACTTTTTCCTCCTTCCTCCTCAGCAACTACTTCCACAAGAGATCATACTTAAAGCCATTCAAATACTGTTAGTTTTGTTGTTTTGCTAAGCCTTTCTCTGAGGACAAGAACCCACTCAAGAGATTCTTTGCAGGAAAGGGAATATCTGCTTCAAGGTTACTTTTAGTCTTTGTATCAAAATGCAGTTGACATCTCACGTGGAAGAGAAATTAAAACACATTTCAGTTCTGACAGGGCACTCCCCTCAAAGCACCCTACTACCTAAAGGAGACAAATGAGTTCAATTCAGTCAAGGATGAGAGGAAACTGGCAAGGCAAGTAATCTCCATTAGAAACAGGAACATTTCTTCAAAAGGACATTTATCAGATTTGCATTTAAGAATTTTAATTGATGTATAACATTCAGAAAAGTGTACAAATTGTGTTTTTCTTGTTAAATTATCACAAAGAGGACATACCCATGTAACTAAATCCCAGGCCAAGAAATGAAACAATACCTCTGTTTTCTAATCACCACTCTTACCTCTCATAGGTAACTAGTATCCTGACTTCTAATATCAGATGTTTGTTTTAATTCTTTTTGAATTTTATATGAATGGAATTACACCATATTTGTCCTGGTGTGCCTGACTTCTGCATATGTTTGTGAGATTCATTTATGTTACTTTGTGTAGCTTGTAGTTCACTCATCTTCCATTGCTAGTATTCCATTGTATGACTATACCTCAATTTGTGTATCCAGTCTATTATGTTGGTGTGAATTTAGATTGTTTTTAGTTTAGGGCTATTGCAAATATTGCTGCTATAAAAATACTCCTTTGCATATCTTTTGATGCACATGTGTATACATTTTTGTTCTGTATGTTCTTAGGAGTGAAAGTGCTGGGGATCATGGAATATGAACATACTCAGCTTTTGTAGGTAGTTCCCAAAAGTTTTACAAAATAGTTGGCTTAATTTGCACTCTTGTGAGCAGTGTTTGAGAGTTCTGCTTCCTTACCAATACTAGGTATTCTCCATCTTTTACATTTAATAATTCTGGTGAAATTGGAACAGTACCTCATGTTTTAAAATTTATATTTTGGGTGCCTGGGTGGCTCAGTCGGTTAAGCGTCTACCTTCAGCTCAGGTCATGATCCCAGGGTCCTGGAATTGAGTCCTGAGTTGGGCTCCCTGCTCAGTAGGGAGCCTGCTTCTCCCTCTTTCCCTCCCCTCTGCTCATGATCTCTCTTTCTCTCTCTCAGATAAATAAAATCTTAAAAATAAATAAAATTTAAAAAATTTGTATTTCCCTGATGACTAGTGAAGTTGAACATGTTTCAGACAAGTTTATTGGCCATTTGGATATCCTCTTTTGTGAAGTGTCTGTTCTAGTTTCTTGCCCATTATTTTCAATTGGGTTGTATGTCCTTTCATTTGTGTATAGGGTAGTGTGTGTGTGTGTGTGTGTGTGTACGTACATACACTTTGGATATGAGCTGTTTCGCAGTTTCATGCATTGCAAATACATTCTTCCACTCTGTTAGCTTTCATTTCCACTCATAATAGTTAAGTAACATGAACAGAAGTTATTAATGTTAATGTTGTCCAGTTTAACAATATTCTCACTATAATTGATTAATGATTAATGATTTTTTTGTTTTTAAGAAATCTTTCCCTATGCCACGGTCATGAAGATATTCTCCTATATTATCTTCTGGAAGCTATGTCATTGTATCTTTTATCCTAAAAGATTCTAAAATTCCACCTGGAATTTATTATTTTTGTATGGTGTGAACATGGGGTCAATTTTCCTTTTTTTTCTTTGTCTATATGGATATCCAGTTCATGCACCATCGTTTATTGAAAAGTGCCACTTTGTCATAAATTGGACATATATGCATTAAAATGTTCAG
Source organism: Leptonychotes weddellii (assembly GCF_054177405.1). Lineage (NCBI taxonomy): Eukaryota > Metazoa > Chordata > Mammalia > Carnivora > Phocidae > Leptonychotes > Leptonychotes weddellii. The sequence goes on from NC_138382.1 coordinate 56,417,415, forward strand.
GACTCTGTTGCATTGTTTTCTTTGTCTATCCTTATGCTATATTGCATGTATACTATATATTGATTATGTTAACTATGGTAGCTGGATAAGTCTTCATATCCAGTAGAATAAATCCTCCCACTTTGATCTTTTCCTTCTTCAAAGTTTTCTTGTCTATCCTTGGCCCCCTTTGCTTCTATATCAATTTTGGAATTGTCAACTTCCACAAAAATAACTTGCTTGAGGTCTTTTGAGATTTTTTAAATTGGGATTTAAAAAACAATTGTTGGTATTTTTTCATTTGTACTTTCACTTCTTTTTTTTTATTTTATAGAGAGAATCTTAAGCAGGCTCCACCCCCAGCTCCGAGCCTGATGTGGGGCTTGATGCCCCGGGGCTCAGTCTCACAACCCTGAGATCACAACCTGAACAGAAACTAAGGGTCGGTTGCTCAACCAGTTGAGCCACCCAGGTGCCCCTTTCACTTATTCCTTCTTGAATGCTGTTCCTTTCTTCATGTAGATGTGAGTTCTGACCTATTTTCTTTCTTTCTCTCTAAAGAAGTTCTTTTAACATTTCTTGCAAGGCAAATCTACTGGTAACAAATTCCCTCAATATTCATTTATCTGAGAAATTATTTCTCTTTCACTTCTGAAAAATAATTTTGCAGGGTGCAAAAGTCCAGGTTGTTGGTTTTTTTCTCTCAGCATTTAAATACTTCATTCCATTCTCTTCTTGCTTCCATACTTTATGAGAAATTGGATATAATTCTTATCTTTGTTCCTCTTACAAGTAAGGTGTTTTTCTCCCACTCTGGTTTCTTTCAGGATTCTTTTTTTTTTTTTTTTTAAGATTTTATTTATTTATTTGAGAGAGAGAGAATGAGAGACAGAGAGCATGAGAGGGAGGAGGGTCAGAGGGAGAAGCAGACTCCCTGCTGAGCAGGGAGCCCGATGCGGGACTCGATCCTGGGACTCCAGGATCATGACCTGAGCCGAAGGCAGTTGCTTAACCAACTGAGCCACCCAGGCGCCCCTTTCAGGATTCTTTGTCTTTGATTTTCTGTAATTTGAAAATGATATGCTTGCTTGTAGTTTGTTTTTTTGGCGGGGGGCGGTATTTATCTGGCTTGGTGTTCTCTGACCTTCCTGGATCTCTGGTTTGGTGTCTGACATTGGTTTGGGGGTGAAATTCTCAGTCATTATCATTTCAGATTTTTCTTCTGTTTCTTTCCCTCTCTATTCTCCTTCTGGTGTTTGTATACATGTATGTTATACTTTTTGTGGTATTCCCACAGTATTTGACTATTCTGTTCCTTTTTTCAGTCTTTATTCTCTTTGCTTTTTGGTTTCCAGGGATTTATTGATATGTCCTCTAGCTCAGAGATTCTTTCCTCAGTCATGCCCATTCTACTAAAAAAGCTCATCAAAGGCATTCTTCATTTCTGTTAGTGTTTTTGATCCCTAGCATTTCTTCTGGTTCTCATTTATGATTTCCGTCTTCCTGCTTACACTGCTTGCCCCCATCTATTCTTGCATGCTGTCTGCTTTATCCGTTATAATAGCCCTTAGCATATTAATCACAGTTATTTTAAATTCTGGCCTAGAATTCCAACATCCCTGCCATGTTTGGTTCTGATGCTTGCTCTGTCTCTTCAAATTGTGTTTTGACTTTTGTCTAATTTTTTCTTGATAGACATGATGTATCAGGAGGAAGAAACTACTGGAAATAGGCCTTTAGTAATACGATGGTGAGCTGTGGGGAGAGGGGAGGCATTTTATAGTCTTGTGATTAGGTCTCCATCTTTCAGTGAGCCTCTGCCTCTGGACTGTGAGCCTTACAAGTGTTTCAGGTTGTTTTGTTTTGTTTTCCTGCCCCTTTAAATGAGACAGAATGGCTGGCATGGGCTGATGTTAGGTATTTCCCTTCTCCAGATCAGTTAGGCTCTGATAATATCCCAGCAGTTCAGGCTCTGGTTAACTAGATCCTCCTTAGGGCAGGCCTTGTTAAGAACAGAGTTCTCTGACTTATTTCAAAATGGTTCTTTTCCCCTGCTGGAAACTCAAGGAGATTTTTCTCCTATATTTACTGTGGGAATCTAGTTGAGCTTCTGCAGGTAAGTCTCACAATATTGTTGGGGCCCACTTATGATTGGGTCCCCCTGTAGTTTTTAACTCTCAGAGTTGTCCACACTGAGCCTTCAGCAATTCATCAAGTACAGTTTAGGTTTTCCTACCTAGCACTGATTTTTTGGCAGTTTCTACTGGTGAGTCTCTGCTCTGGTAAACTGTGACTCCCTCTATTCGCCTGTTTATTTCTGCGATCTTGGGGGCAGTGGTTTATTCTTTGTCTTCTCCTTTCTTATGGATCCAAGAAGCGTTAATTTTTGTTCAGCTTTTCCTTGTTAGGACAGAATGGTGACTTCCAAGCTCCTTACATGTGGAACTAGAAATTGGAACTCTCTCATTTTTTTACTGTGTAAAATAAGTGAAACATAATATTTACCATTTTAACCCTTTTTAATTGTACAGTTCAGTGGTATTAAATCGATCTAAAATGTTGTGCAACTGTCACAACCATTCATATCCATAACTTTTAATCTTCTACAACCAAAACTCTGTATCCATTAAGCAATAACTCCCTATTTCCCCCTTCCCCAGCCTTTGGCAACCACCAGTCTACTTTATGTCTCTATGGTTTTGACTACTCTACCTTATATAGGTGGAATCATACAGTATGTATCTTTTTGTGACTGGTTTATTTTACTTAGCATAATGTCCTCCAGATTCATCCATGTTGAAGCATATTTTAACATTTCTGTCCTTTTTAAGGCTGAATAATATTCCATTGGGTCCATATACCACATTTTGTTTATCGATTCATCTCTCAGTGGACACTTTGGTTTCTTTCACATTTTCACTATTGTAAATAATGCTACTATAAACATGGGTGTATAGATATCTCTTTGAGACCCTGCTCTTAATTCTTTTAGGTATATACCCAGAAATGAAATTGCTGGATCATATGGTAGTTCTGTTTTTAGTTTTATGAGGATCTGCCATACTGTTTTCCACAGCAGCTGTACCATTTTATATTCCTGATAGTGGTGCATAAGGGTTCCAGTTTTTCCACATCCTCTCCAACACCTACTATTTTCTGTTTTTAATTTTTTTTTTTTTATAACCAATGTGAGGTGATATCTCATTGTACTTTTTTTTTTTTTTAATTTTATTTATTTATTTGAGACAGAATGAGAGAGAGAGAGAGAGCTCATGAGAGGGGGGAGGGTCGAGAGAGAAGCAGGCTCCCTGCCGAGCAGGGAGCCTGATGCGGGACTCGACCCCTGGACTCCAGGATCATGACCTGAGCCGAAGGCAGTCGCTTAACCGACTGAGCCACCCAGGCGCCCCTCTCATTGTACTTTTGATTTGCATTTCCCAAATGGCTAGTGATGTTGAGAATCTTTTCATGAGCTTATTGACCATTTGAAAACCTCCTTTGGAGAAATATCTATTCAAGTCCTTTGTCCATTGAATTTTTTTTCTTCATTGAGTTTTAGGAATTCTCTCCATATTCTGGATATTAATCCTTTATTTGATACATGACCTGCAAATATTTTATCCCATTCTGTTGCTATTGTCTTTTGATGCACGCAGTTTTTAAATAATCACAAAGCCCAATTTGTTTCTTTTTTCTTTTGTTACCTTTGCCTTTGGTATCATATCTAAGAAATCATTGCCAAATCCAGTGTCATGAAGTTTTTGCCCTCTGTTTTCTTCTAAGAATGTTACAGTTTTAGGTGTTATATTTAGGTCTTTGATCTATTTTGAGTATACAGTGTTAGGAAAGGGTACAGCTTTTTTCTTTTGCATGTGGCCATTTAGGTTGAAAGGATTGTCCTTTCCCCATTTAATGGTCTTAGCACTCTTGCCAAAAATATATGTGAAGTTTTATTTTGGGGCTCTCTCTTCTGTCCAATTGATCTGTATGTTTGTCTTCATGCCAGTACCATAGTTTTTTTGGGGGGGCTAGGTGAAGATTTTTTTAAAAATATTTACAGTATGGTGCCTGGGTGGTGCAGTTGCTTAGGCATCCGACTCTTGGTTTCGGCTCAGGTCGTGATCTCAGGGCTGTGTGATTGAGCCCCACGTTGGGCTCTGTGCTCAACACAGAGTCTGCTTAAGACTTTCTCTGCTCCTCCCTCCTGTGCTGTCTCTCTCTCCCGGTCTCTCTTTCTTTCTCAAATAAATAAATCTTTAAAAAAATATACTTAGAGGTATTTATTATTTTATTTATTTAGTTTTTTCCCCTAAGTTTTTATTTAAACTCAAGTTAGTTAACATATAGTGTAATATTGGTTCCAGGAGTAGAGTTTAGTGATTCATCATTTACATATAACACCCAGTGCTTATCACAACAAATACTCCCCTTAATACCCATCATCCATTTAGTCCATGTCCCACCCACCCCCCTCCCACAACCCTTACATTGTTCTCTGTAGTTAATAGTCTCTTCTGATTTACCTCTCTCTCTGTTTTTATCTTATTTTATTTTTCCTTCCCTTCCCCTATGTTCATCTGTTTTGTTTCTTAAATTCCACATACGAGTGAAATCATATGGTAGTTATCTTTCTTTGACTGACTTATTTCACTTAGCATAATACACTCTAGTTCCATCCACGTCATTGCAAATGGCAGGATTTCATTCTTTTTGATGGCTGAGTAATATTCCATTGTGTGTGTGTATGTATGTATATATATATATAATACATACATACATACTACCTCTTCTTTATCCATTTATCTGTCGATGGACACTTATGGGCTCTTTCCATAGTTTGGCTATTGTTGATAATGCTGTTATAAACATCAGCGTGCATTTGAATCTTTATTTTTGTATCCTTTGGGTAAATACCTAGTAGTGCCATTGCTGGGTTGTAGGGTAGTTCTATTTTTAACTTGAGGAAATTCCATACTGTTATATAGAGTGGCTGCACCAGTTTGCATTCCCACCAAGAGTGCATGAAATTTTCCCTTTTCCCGCATCCTCACCAACATCTCTTGTTTCCTGTGTTGTTAATTTTAGCCATTCTGACAGGTGCGAGGTGGTATCTCATCGTGGTTTTGATTTGTATTGTCCTGATGATGAGTGATATTGAGCATCTTTTCATGTGTCTGTTAGCCATCTGGATGTCTTCTTTGGAAAAGTGTCTATTCATGTCTTCTGCCCATTTCTTAACTGGATTTGTTTTTTGGGTGTTGAGTTTGATAAGTTCTTTATAGATTTTGGATACTAACCCTTTATCAGATATTTGCAAATATCTTCTTCCATTCCATAGGCTGTCTTATAGTTTTGTTGATTGTTTCTTTTGCTGTGCAGAAGCTTTTTATTTTGATGAAGTTCCAGTAGTTCATTTTTGCTTTTTTTTCCCTTGCCTCCAGAGATGTGTCTAGTAAGAAGTTGCTCTGGCCGATGTCAAAGAGGTTACTGCCTGTGTTCTCCTCTAGGATTTTGATGGCTTTCTGTCTTACATTTAGGTCTTGCATCCATTTTGAATTTATTTTTGTGTATGGTGTAAGAAAGTGGTCCAGTTTCATTCTTCTGCATGTTGCTGTCCAGTTCTCCCAAAACCATTTATTGAAGAGACTGTCTCTTTTCCATTGGATATTCTTTCTAGCTTTGTTGAAGATTAGTTGACCATATAGTTGTGGGTCCATTTCTGGGTTCTCTGTTCTGTTCCATTGATCTATGTGTCCATTTTTGTGCTAGTACATACTGTCTTGATGATTACAGTAATTGATGATTGTAATATAGCTTGAGTCTGGAATTGTGATGCCTCCCACTTTGCTTTTGTTTTTTGACATTACTTAGGCTATTTAGGGTCTTTTCTGGTTCCGTTCAAATTTTAGAATTGTTTGTTCTAGCTTTGTGAAAAACGCTGGTGGTATTTTGATAGAGATTGCTTTGGATGTGTAGAATGCTTTGGGTTGTATAGACATTTTAACAATATTCTTCCAATCCATTTGGAAGCTTTTCTATTTCTTTGTGTCTTCAATTTCTTTTATAAGTGATCAATAGTTTCCACAGATCTTTTACCTCTTTGGTTAGGTTTATTCCTAGATATCTTACGGTTTTTGGTGCAATTGTAAATGGGATTGATTCCTTGATTTCTTTTTCTGCTGCTTCATTATTGGTGTGTAGAAATGCAACTGGTTTCTGTATGTTGATTTTATATCCTGTGACTTTGCTGAATTCATGTATTAGTTCTAGCAATTTTTTGGTGGAGTCTTTCGGGTTTTCTACGTAGAGTATCATGTCATCTGCGAAGAGTGAGAGTTTGACTTCTTCCTTGCTGATTTGGATGCCTTTTATTTCTTTTTGTTGTCTGATTGCTGAGGCTAGGACTCACAGGGCTATGTTGAACAATAGTGGTGAGAGTGGACATCCCTGTTCCTGACCTTAAGGGAAAAGCTCTCAGTTTTTCTCCATTGAGGATGATATTAGCTGTGGGGTTTTCGTGTATGGCCTTTATGATATAAAGGTGTGTTCCTTCTATCCCTACTTTGTTGAGGGTTTTCATCAAGAAAGGATGCTGTATTTTGTGAAATGCTTTTTCTGAATCTACTGAGAGGATCATATGGTTCTTTTATTTTAAAGATTTTATTTTTATTTGAGAGAGAGAGCGAGTGAGCGCAAGCAGGAAGGGGGAGAGGGAGAGGGAGAAGCAGACTCCTCACTGAGCAGGGAGCGCGACACGAGGCTCAATCGTGGGACCCCAAGATCATGACCTGAGCGGAAGGCAGACACCTAACTGACTGTGCCACCCAGGCACCCTGAGGATCATATGGTTCTTATCCTTTCTTTTATTAATGAATACCACTCTATTTTAATTATTGTAACTTCGTAGGAAGTTTTGAAGTTACAAAGTGTGTGTCCCAGGTTTGTTCTTTTTCAAGATTCTTTTAGCTGTTTGGGGTTGCTTGAGCTTCCATATAAACTTTAGGATGGGTTTTCCTGCAAAAAAAGCCATTGGGATTTTGATAGGGATTGCACTGAGTCTTTAGATCATTTTAGGTAGTGTTGCCATCTTAATTAACAATAGTAAGACTTCCAATCTGTGAACATGAGATATGTTTCCATTTATTTATGTCTTCTTTCACTTCTTTCAGCAATATATTGTAGTTTTTATTGTGAAGTCTTTCAACTTCATGGTTAGTTCCTAAGTATTTTACTCTTTTTCATGCTATTGTAAATGGAATTGTTTTCATAATTTCCTTTTCAGATTGTTCATTATTAATGTATAGAAATGCTATTTGATTTTTGTGTGTTTACTTTGTATTCTGCTACTTAGATGAATTCATTTATTATTTTTAATGTTTTTTTGTGTGCAATATTTAAGATTTTCTACATTTAAGATCACCTGAGAACGAGATCATTTTACTTCATTCTTTCCAATTTGAATGCCTTTTCTTTTTCTTGCCTAATTGGTTTTGCTAGGGCTTCCAGTACTATGTTGAATAGAAGTGGGCATCTTTGTCTTGTTCCTGATCTTTGAGGAAAAGCTTTTAGTCTTTCATCATGGAGCATGATCTCTGTGGGTTTTATATATGGCTTTTATTTTGTTGAGGTAGTTTCCTTCTAATCCTAGTTTATTGAATATTTTTGTCATGAAAAGGTGTTAGGGGCGCCTAGGTGGCTCAGTCGGTTAAGCATCCAACTCTTGATTTCAGTTCAGGTCATGATCTCAGGGTCCTGGGATGGAGCCCTGAGTTGGCTCTGTGCTCAGCACAGAGTCTGCCTGTCCCTCTCCTAACCCCCACTGTCCCTCTCTCTCTCCCTCTGCTCCCCTCTTGCTCACCCGTGCGTGCGTGCTCTAATTAAATAAAATCTTAAAAAAAAATGTGTTGAATTTAGTCAAGTGCTTTTTCTGTGTCTATTGAGATTATTATGTGTTTTTTTTCCCCTTCCTTCTGTTAATGTGGTGTTTTAAATTGATCAGTTTTCATATGTTGGGCCATCCTTGCATTCTGAGAATAAATCTCAGTTGGTAATGCTGTATAATCATTTTAATATGCTGTTGAATTTGGTTTGGGAGTGTTTTGTTAAGGATTTTTGCATCAAAGTTCCTAAGGGATATTGGGTCTGTAGTTGGTACCCCCCCCCGCCCCCATAGTGTTGTGGTCTAGCTTTGGTATTAGGGTAATCCAGGCCTCGTAGAATGAGTTAGGAATTGTTCCCCCACTCTATAGTTTTTTTGAAAAGTGTGAGAAGGATTTGTAAGGATAAGTATGTAGTCAAAATCAGAGTACTCTAATACTATAATACTGTGATATGTTAATCACGTTAGTATAGATGTTAAAGAACAATAGTATTAAAAATAACTAGTTAGAATAATTTGTTTTGAATACACAATATAAAAAGAGGTAAATTGTGACATTGATAACATAAAAGGTGAGGAGTAAAAAGGTAGCGCTTTTGTACGTGACTGAAGGTAAGTTATTATCAAAATAAAATAGGCTGTTATATCTATAAAATGTTTTATGTAAACCTCATGGTAACCACAAAGCAAAAACCTACAGTAGATACACAAAAGATAAAGAGAAGAGAATCAAAGCATGCCAATAAGAAAAATCATTAGTTCACAAAAGAAGGCAGAAGGAGAAGAAGAAAGGAATAAGAGAACTACAAAACAGCCAGAAAATAATAAGATGTCATTAATAAGTCCTTACCTATCAACAATTATTCTAAGTATAAATGGATTAAATTCTCCAGTGAAAAGTCATGGAGTGGCTGGATGGATTAAAAAACAAGACCCAACTATATCCTTTCTACAGGAGACTCACTTAAGTTTTAAGGATACACATAGGCTAAAAGAGATAAAGATATTCCATGTAAGTGGAAACCAAGAGAGAGCAAGGCTAGCTATATATCAGACAAAACAGACTTTAAGCCAAAAACAGTAACAAGAGACAAGATCATCATACAATGATAAAGAGGTCAATATATCGAGAAGATACAACAATTGTAAATATATATGCACTCAACATTGGAGCACCTAAATATATTAAGCAAATGCTAATAGATCTGAAGGGAGAAATGGACAATACAATAATAGTAGGGAACTTCAGTCTTCCACTTTCAACAATGCATAGATCATCCAGACAGAAAATCAGTAAGAAAACAGTGGATCTGAAGAACACCATAGACCAAATGGACCTAACAGACATATACAGAATATTCCATCTGACAGCACAATAGAATACACATTCCTCTCAAGTGTACATGTAATATTCTCCAGGATAGATCATATGTTAGGCCACAAAACAAATTTCAGCAAATTTAAGAAAGTACAAAACATTGCTGAAAGAAATGAAAGGAGAACCAAATAAATGGAAAGATATCCCATGTTCATGCATTAGAAGACAATATTGTTAAGATGGCAGTATGTCCCAAAGCAATCTATAGATTCAGATTTCAATAATTTCTTTTTGCAAAAATGGAAAGACTGATCTTAACTTATATGGAGGTTATGAATCTACTGTCAACAAATGGACATCTACTCACCAAGGCCAACCTGGCTACAGCTGCTGCTGATGCCCAGTCTACCAGCAACAGAGACCAACACTGAGCCCTCAATATGGTACCAGTATGATTACATTGGACTGCTTCTAACATGGAAGGGGAATTGCTTTGTTCTTACTGGAATTGAGACTTTGGACACAGATTTGACTTTCCTATACACAATGCCTCTGCCAAAGCTATCATTCTTGGGCTTGCAGAACCTACCTATCTATCTATCTATCTATCTATCTATCTATCTATCTATCTATCTATCTATCTGCCTACCTACCTACCTACCTACCTACCATTATAATATCCCAAAAAGCATTGCTTCTGATCAAAGAATTCCCCCTCACAGCAAATGAAGTGCAGGCATGGGCCCATGCTCATGATAATTCACTGGTTTTACCATGTTCCCTATGTTTCTTGTGTCTCATCTCTTCCCTGTGCTGGTTCAGGGGCTCAAGTTCTAAGCCTCTCATAAGCATTGGCACGCTAACAATGTTTTTTAAACTGGATTAATTGAAGTTTTATCTGGTTTCAGGATTTCCCAATTACCCTAAGGAAAGCACTTTTCACATCTACTATCACAAGAACCAATTAAAAGAATCTATTCCAGGAAAGTAAGGGAAGTCAGTGATATATTGGCATTCTTTTGGATCCTCTCATCTTTCATAGAGGGACACTGAAGTTAAAGACTTAGATTCTTCCTTGCTGAGGGATGCCAGTCAAGCCATCTCTGGATGAGTAGACTGGGAGAAATAGGTTCAGGGCTGTGCATGTATGTGTATAATCCCCTATTTCCTTGCCATAAATCTAGGCTTTTTTCCATCCTTGAACCCATAAGGTACCGCATGTGCTTCCTTGATGGGATTGGCAGATAAGATGCTGGAATCTCAGCCATACATGGTAGGAAAAACCTGCAAATTGGGACTGAGCACGTGGCCAGAGAGGTTGACTCATCAGTGAGAAAGGTCCTTGTGGAGGATTCTCTAAAGGGTATTAGTGGATTGGTACTTGATCCACTTGTATTAGTTGGATAGGCCAACTGCAGTAACCGAAGTTCCCAGAATATATAATGGCTTAAATACAGTCAAGTTTATTTTCACTCACATGAGCCGTCTAATACCTTCAGATGGTAGAACTATGTTCTGCACAGACATTCAGTGATCCAGGTTGATAAACTCTGCCATCTTTAATACATGGCTTCCAACTTTGCCCTGGAAATTAATACCCAGCCACTGGAAGGGGAAAGAGGCACATCCAAGGTTTTTATGGGCCAGACCTGGAATACCATTTCTTACTTTTCCTTTGGTACAACTGAATCATATGGCCACATCTCACTGCAAGAGAAACTGGGCTATGAGCCCAGGAAGAAGAAGAAATCAATTTGTGAGGACTAGCAATGTCAGTTATATAGCCTCTATTTCCAAGGGATAGGGATGTGTGTCTGGAACAGGGTAGCAGGAGCTAAAGCCAAGAGTTTGCTAGAATTCAGGCAGAAGGCAGCATTCTCTCTGAACTCTTCTGGCCAATTTAAAGTAAGGCGTTATCCAGCTGCAGGTGTGGAGATGGTTTTGGTGGTGGAAGTGTTAATTGATGGTAGACCCTGGGAAAAGGGCCTCCAAGAGGGTGGCATTTTAGGACCCGAGCCAAGAAATAAGATTTTAAGTCCAAGCTCTAGTGGTGATATTAAAGACCAGTAGTATGGACAGAGATTTGGGAGAAGGCTTACATGTGAGGGTTTACCTTGAAGATTCTTTGCCCTTGACTGCAAGGCTTAATCCCAGGTCACCCCTGCTGGTGGGTCTGGGAGTGTTTGAGTCAGGCATGGCTCTGGGATAGTTTGAGGATGGTCCTCCTGAAATTTTCTTTTAACATTGTCTTTTCCAGATGGGCACTCATCTGTGCTCTTCAAAGAGCTTACTCTCCTTAAAAGAGAGTTGTCCTGCTACCTTTGGCTTCTTTAATCAGCCATAATATTCATACTCCCTAGCTTTTAGGAATTTACCTTAGAATAATGCTGGGACACCGGTCAGAATTTCTGATGTCCTGTGGTCTCATAGGACACATTCTGTCTCACAGTTTAGGCATGTAACCTAGAGGCTAAATAACTACTAGATTTTAAATAACCAATAGATTCTTTATGGAAAACTTGCATGAATTACTTACTCTGTTTGCTTTCTTTGGAGGTGGCCAAAAAAATCTTAACAATTGTTTAGGGCTTTGTGAAAATTGTCTTTTAAGGATGATACTGCATGTACTGTCTAGAGATGTTGTTGGAACAGATGTTGTGAGGCTCTTACACTGTAATATGCTAAGAATGCCTATGTATCCCCCAGGCGTTTTCACAGAAAGTCCTCAAACACATTCATAGCACTACAGGGCGTTGCCTTCCACTTGACCCTTCCATTCTCTTGATTTTTCAATGCACAAGGGTTATTAAGAAGCTGAAAGATGATTATTATACTACATCTATGCTGGCAGATTTTTGAAAACAGATTCAGGAAACCACTGTAGGTTAATGACAGGATATGGAAGATTCTGGTCTTGGAGTAAGCTAGCCTATTTCATGGAACAAAATACAGGATAGTAAAGGAGACAATATATATGCTAGTATTTGAGCACAGATTGAAGTAAATCTACCATTTAATGGCAACTTGATCTTGGGCTAATTTTAACCACTTAGTGCCTCAGTTTCCTCAATTGAGAAATGGGGATTATAATAGTACTCACCTCCACAGAGTTATTGATAGAGCTAAATGAGACAATGCATAGAAGGTGCATATCATGAAGGCTGGCATATGGTAGGCCCTTGAAAAATAGGTTACCTATTATTATAGGCTAAGTTTTTTTAAAACCTATCATTTGAGTAAGAAAAAATGAGATACTAAGCAGCCACCAAATTCAAACACTTGTTCTTAATGGTTAGAATTGAATCCTTGAAATTCTGCTGGTAATAGGGAACATCTTTGATCATCTCCACCTGCATCAGCCCTTTTAGTTACCCTCTCAGAGAAAGTATCAGACCAAATAGGAGAATAACCCCCAAAAAAGTCTAGAGCAGAGATTCTTATATTGTGGGCCCCAGGTCAGTCATGTCAGCATCACAGGGAACTTGCTAGAAATACAAATTCTTGGGTTAGGTAAACTAGACCTACTAAATCTGAAAACCAGGAATCTGTGTTTTAACAAGCACTCTAGGTGACTCTTAAGCTCCGATTTGGGGACCACCGGCATAAGCCACCAGAGGTAAATCTGTTGACAAAACTCATCCTGCAGTCATTGCAGAGAACTTGTGGAAGTTAATGAGCCTGGGCCTTCACTTCCAGTACCTTCTGTAATCTCCACCTGAGCCCTTCCTGCCCCTACTCTGCCTCCTGTGACATCTTGCTTAATAGTCCTGCCATCCATGTGCCCACTCTTCTGGATCCTTCTGTCCTCTCACGTGTCATCCAGACCGGCTCTAAGAACCTGTTGATTTCCTTTCCCGAGAGTGTGTATCTGTCTGCTCGTCTCTCCCACCACCTCTGCCTTCATTCAACTCACACTACTTCTCATTGCTTTAGGATGACAGAGCCACATTTTTGTTCTCGCCTCTTTTTCTTTAGTTTCCCAGTTCTTCTCTCCACGCTGCCATAGAGGGACTGTACTAAAGTATGATCTTATTCCACATCTTGAAAATCTTCAGATGCTATAGATTAAGTTCCTTACCATGCTATTCCAGGCTCCTCACAGCTTAACCAGAGATTACATTTCCAGCCTGTCCTTCCTGCCCATTTCTCTCATACCGTATACTCCAGCCACCTTACCTTCTATTCTGTCAACTCCAAGCTCTTTGCTCTGCATATGTATTTGTCCCCTGCCTTTCATGTCCTTCTTCATTATCTGCTCATTGAGGTTCTATTTAAAAGTTCAGCTTTAACCTCACTGGTCCTGGAACCTTCCTTGACTCTTCTAAGGAGATTTAGAATCTCTCTTTTTCATTTCACCAGTCATTCTCCATTTTCAAAAGCATTTACTACTCCTATTGATGGTTTTCCTACTAGACTGTGAACTTCTTAAGGGCCCCAAAATGTATCCTCTTATTCCTCTTTGCACATCCAGCACTCAGCACAGTGCTTAGGACTCATTAAGTAGATGCTTAATAAATGTTTGCTGATGGAATGAAGGAATGAAAGTAAGTGCATTGTTACAGAGAATTTTCCTTTGAAGGAACAAAACCTCAGCTTCCCAGGCACAGAATACTGCCTTTGAGAGAGTATTTATGTTCTGGATCACGGCAGCCGTGGAAGAGGAATACATCTCCCGGGGGAAACCATGGAAGGGTTTGGGCAGGTGAAATGTAATTATCCAAGCTGGCCCTGGGCCAAGGATTCTCAGAGCCACCGAGAGGCCAGGGCTAAACACGAATGGGTACGACCTTCGTCTCTCATCCCTTCTGAAGAGCTGCTCCTCCAGCAGCGCGGAGCCCCCTAACAGCTTGCCGGGGCCTGGGGTCAGTCTCACTCACAGGGAAGGGGCAGCAGGGCCCCGTGACCCAGCTGGGCTGGCTGCTTGGCGCTCGGCTGCCTTTGGTCTAAACCCAGCCCGGTGTGGAAAACAGAAGCTGGCCTGTGATCTTTCATTCTTTGGGGCTGCACTGCTGCATTCCTCCCAGCTGAAGTTAGCAACATGCGCTTGCCTTTGAGGACACAAGACCCCAGCATGCAACAATAGCTTGACCTCAAGTTACTGGCAGCCAATTCCCTCACCTTGTGTGTGTGTTTGTTTATTTCTAGAAACAATAAATCCCCCTATTCAAATTACTAGGCAACACGTGCACAAGTACACACAATTGAAAAGCCTTTTTGCGGATGACTTTAAGTCCTTCCTGGAAGGGGGTGCAGGTTACACAAAAAGTGGCTGAGCTGGTATTTAAGCACAAACTCCGACACTGGCATCTGAGGCATCCGAGCTGTGAGGCCATCTGACTTTGTGGCAGGTTGGATTCTCAGAGGATCCACCTGGGAGGGGCGGCAGGTAGCAGAGGCCAAAAAACATAGCCAGGACTCCTGGGCTCTTGGTTTTAATATAACTAAAATCATAGAGCCTTGGAGTTTCCACAAGGAAATGACCTTGGAGGTGGCCACAGGAGACAGGCAGAAGAATGCAGAGTAAAGAACAAGGCACGTCTTTATACAAAGCAATCTCACGTTTAGTCAGTATTGTGCTTCTCAACCATTCTCCAGACAAGATTTTATGCCCAGAGCAGGGACTTTCCCCCAAACAGTAATATTCCTGTATGTTCTACTTTTCATTTCCTTGATTCTCCCTCCAAAGGTCTCCAAGCAATTTACAAACTGTAGGTTGTGTTTGCAATTCGGACCCTTGAAGTTTATCTATCTTTCTCTCCCCTCTCACTATTCCTTTGTCTTTTATGATTGTGATTGAAAAAGAGGCAGAGTTGGGAGACCAAAGCTCATGAATGTATATGAAGCCATTACATCTGCTGGGTGAGATGCATGCCCAGGCACTCTCATTTAAATGGTAGTCTCTGCATCACCAGAACTGCTTTGGAGCTTTTCCCTCCAATCGCACAAATTCATTTATTTACTCTTTTACTGCATCTATTTACAAGTCCACTTGGCCCTCTGGGAGCCCATTTCAGGCCTCAGAGCTCCAGTAATGAAGCCTGGCTCACTCTACTTTGATATATCTCACCGCTACTGCTGTTTGGGGGATAGAGAGTGTGCCCACCTCTTTTTTTGGAAGGTCAGGCTGACTGAGGACAAAGACTTTGAATTGTGCTCTGTGGAATCCTGGAATCCTGAGTAGGCTGCTAAGAGTTCTAGGAAATACCAGTAATAAAATCAGCATGGGCATATTTTTTTAAAAATTATTTTTCAAGGCACTATGATTTTGGTGTGGTTGTTAAACTTTTTCTGGGGTTAAAATGTATATCTCGTGCAAACAGACTGTACTCCCTGAAGTTTGTAAGAGTGAACCACAGGTGTGGATCAAGGGTGTTTGGAGGAGCCAGGCAAGAATGGCTGCTGGGGGCCTTCCACGGTTGTGATTCCTCCCAGATAGAGGGGTGTCAGCTCCAAGAGGAAGACTACCTGGCAGTAGTGGACACTCAGTAAACATTTGTCGAGTGAATGAATTTTCTGGTTGCTCCATGTCCTCTGATAGCCCTTCTTGCAGGCTTCCTCCTGCTCCTGGATCTTGTGTCCATTCTGACCAAGGGAGGAATTTTACCAGCAGCTTTGCTCTATGTGCATCACATGCTTAGAGTCAGGATCCTCAGGCCCAACTGGGACTGGGGGACCCCACTGTGACCTACTGGCTGATCCCATCATTGCTCCCCATGTCTCCTTCGCTGCACAACACTTGCCCCTAGGGGAGATCCTGGTGGTGTGGCTCACCTCCAGTCCCAGCTCTTCTCTCTCCCCTCCAGCGATGGCTCGGGGGTAATTCTGGTCTTTGCTCTCTAGTCCCCTTGATTCAAGGGCAAGAGCTCCAGGCTCCTGTCCCCTTTGAGTTGTTCTCCAGGTAAATGCCTATTATAACTCCAGAGTCTTGGCCACCAGCTGAGATGATCAGGTTCCTGGAACCGACAGCTCTGTAGCCTGACTGCTCCCTGGAATATGCTTCTCTAGCTGGTAAGACCTCCCTCTCGGAGCTGAGCTGAGCACATGAGTATGGGGGCGAGGCTGTCAGGGTGGGATTCAGTTTCTCTTCTAGAGTCACCCATACGCTCCAGTCCTCTAGCCTCTCTTCTGCACAAAGGCCAAGGTTCTCAAACTAGAGGGAAGGGACATCTTTAACCTCTCCCCAAGTGGTCATAGGTAAGTTAACAATAACACGTGCCTCAACTAACAAACACATATAGTGACTCTTTGGGAAAATACTGGGGCCCTTGACCTCTTTGCTCTCTGAGGTTGCATTTGTAACAAATGGACAAAATTACTACCCAAAAAGTCCTTTCTTATAATTACCTTAGGAAAAGCAGTCAGAGTGAGAGAACCTTGCTTCTTGGGGGATTTGGCCCATTTCCCTCCATAGTGAGTGAGGGAGAGTCTCATCCTACTGTGGCTCCATGATGGTAGAAGCAGAAGTACTGGCAGTCAATTTTGGTGAGGCTGGGGGGTGGAGGGGCGGGTGCTGGCCTGTGAGGAAGGAAAAGTGGAGAACCCGCAGGACAAGGCATTTGGGGAAAGTTCACCAAGAGACATGGAAGTGAAGTTTTTAGAGGAAACAGCTGCTGGAATCTAAGAAATGCAAAAGGATGGAAAGACAATTTTGAGAAGGCTCACTTGGGTTATGATTATCACCTCCTTTAGCGGCTTTTAAGAACACAATAAAAGGTCTGAATTGTTTTTGGCTATTGAATTAGTTTACTTGGGTGAGACACCATGCTGGAATCCAACGACTTGAGAACCAGGGATTTCATTCAACAAATAATTCACTGCCAACTACCAGGCATATAGCAGTGAATAAAACAGATCCAAGCCCTTTTACTCATGAAACTTACTGGAAGAGATAGAAAGTAAATAAAATAAGTAAATTATGTCATATATTGTAAAGTGGTAAATACTATGGAAAAAATAAAGAGGAGAGAGAGATAGGGAGTTTCAAGGTTGGGGGTGGGGGACATGTTGAAAATTTTAAATATGGTTGTCTGGGAAAGCCTCCGAGAGAGTGACATGGGAGCAAAGCTTTGAGGTGTGCGAGGGGGTGAGCCAGGCCAGATATCTGAGGCTAAGTCTCAGAAGATTTGGTCCCAGGACATGTTTGTGGAACAGCAAGGAGGCCTTATGGCCATAGTGTAGAGAGTGAGGCAGGTGGATGAGCGCAGAGGCCTGTTCACTAGAAGTCTGTGGATTTGTTAGCATTATGCATCCATTCATTCACTAATTAATAAATTATTTAATAAATGATTTAATGAATATTTACTGAGTCCTCACAGAGATGACAATCTGAAATGGAAGACAAATAGTTAATTATCAGAAGCCCATCCAGCTCCAGAATTCTAGGAGAGTCTAAGGAACCAGAGAAGGAAGGAACTCTCACTTTTCCATCATAGAATCTACTGAGAAACAGAACTTTCCATCGTAGAATCTTTTGACAAACATGAACAAGAAGTGTTTGGCAGATGCCATGCACATTCTGTATGGACAGTGGACGGAGCAGGGGGAGAGGCCCAGAGCCAAGCAGGGGGGAAGCTGAATGTGGCTGGTGTCAGCTGTATGAAGGAGGGTGGCTGGAGGTTGTGCCCCAAGGGGAGGTGGGAAGCCACTGTGAAGGGCACGGTGGTGAGAAGGGGGTTGGGGGTCGGAAATCCCCTTGGCAACAGCCACAGCAGTACAAGAAGATCTGCTTCCCTCAGTCCCACCTGTTCTGTCTCTAGGGAGACAGGTAGGGTGTCTGCAACCAAATGGGATGCTGAGGCAGAGGCAGGCCGAGCCAGAAGAGCCCCCAGAGATTACCCATTCACCTAGAGGTCAACATCCACTCACTATCTAGAGGATGGTGTGGAAGCCCAGGGAGGGGAGGAATTTTCCAAAGTCACCAGTCAGAAAATGGCAGAGTGGGCTCTTGAGCCTGGGCAGAGTTCTCTCTTATTGCACCTGAGTATGCCAGAGGTGTTTTTCAGTCTTTTCTTTCTCTCCTTTATTCACTGGCATGTGGCCCTTTCTCTCTGGCATTTACTGGTCAGGACCCATGCATGCTGAGGTTCTGGTTTCTGTCTTGGTAGGCCAATCATGGATGGTACAGATGTTGCCTTGGAATCACACTGGTCTTGGGCTTTTTCTCAGGAGTTTTGACCTGTGGCCCTTTCTCACCTCTTTCATCTGTTGGGACTCGTGACTTGCTCTATAATCTCTTTCTTCTGTGACAGCTCATCTCTACCTGATGACCCATCTGAGGCTGTGCCCAGTTCTGTTCTATCTCTACTAATCTCTCATACAAGGCAACTATAACAAAGTCTCATTTCTCTCCCATCCCAAAGTCTAAAATATTCTCTTCTAAACCCAGCCTGTAAGGTCTTTTCATCTCTGTATTAATTTTTTTTCTCTTGTCCTTAGTTCTCTACCTTTCTTTCTTTTTTTTTTTTTTTAAGGTTTTATTTATTTATTTGACAGAGAGAGACACAGCAAGAGAGGGAAAACAAGCAGGGGGAGAGGGAGAGGGAGAAGCAGGCTTCCCGCGGAGCAGGGAGCCCAATGCGGGGCTCGATCCCAGACCCTGGGATCATGACCTGAGCTAAAGGCAAACGCTTAACAACTGAGCCACCCTCCCTTTCTGTTTTAAATCCTGATATCTTCTCCCTCTTCTTGTATTATTTTTCTTCTTGATTACCCCACTAGTCACAAAAACATCTAGGGACTGATTAGATAATTGGGCAAGAAAGAATCCTTTTGGGACTGAGTGGTAAGGAGGGAAAGAAGCTATGAATAGTCATACTTTATTATTTTTTGTGTCACATCTGTGTCTCATAACAAGTTCGAATTTTAGGTTTGATCTGGACTGTGTAGAGTAGAACTATTATTTCTCCTCTCCTCCTCATCCTCTTCCTGCTCATCCTTCAGATTGTGACTTTAGACTGCCAAGAGTGTGAGCTCCCTTATCTTCCTTTTACCTGCCATTACTAAGCCATACGATCTTAGTTTGTGTACTGGAATCCCTTTTTGTCATTTTCATGGCTCCAAGTTTATCAATCTATAACTTCAAATATCACCTCTATTCAGATGGCTATCAATTTTGTATTTCCAGCCCATATATCTCTCTAGATTTAGGACTCTTTAGATAATCACATCATTCTCTTATAACTGTTACAAGTTTGGGGGTGAGTCCCAATCTCATAATTTTTTGATTATCACCTAAGGTAAGTTCCTTAGCTTTTAGGCTGCTTTTTCTTCTGTGGAAAATGGAGAAAATATGAATATCCACTTGTCAAAGCTGGTGGGAGGATAAAATGAGATACTGGATGTAGAATTGTCTTGTAATTTATAATGGATGTTAAAAAAAACCCCTCTGCATAGATGGCCAACAGACACATGAAAAGATGTTCTCAGCATCACTAATCATAAGGGAAATGCAAATCAAAACCACAATGAGATATCACCTGACACCTGTCAGAATGGCAAGATTGCATGAAAAAGACAAGAAATAACAAGTGTTGATAAGAATGTGGAGGAAAAGGAACCCTCATGCACTGTTGTTGGGAATGTAAATTGGTGCAGCCATGGTGGAAAATAGCATGGAGGTTCCCCCAAAAATTAAAAATAAGAATACCATATGATCCTGGGCACCTGGGTGGCTCAGTCGGTTAAGCGTCTGCCTTCGGCTCAGGTCATGATCCCAGGGTCCTGGGATCGAGTCCCGCATCGGGCTCCCTGCTCTGTGGGGAGCCTGCTTCTCCCTCTCCTCCCCACTTGTGCTCTCTATCTCACTATCTCTGTCTCTCTCAAATAAATAAAATCTAAAAAAAAAAATTAAAAAAAAAAGAATACCATATGATCCAATAATTCCAATCCAATTTGGGAATTTACCAAAAGAAAACAAAAACACTAATTTTAAAGATACATTCACCCCTGTGTTTATTGCAGCATCATTTACAATAGCCAAGATATAGAAGCAATCTAAGTGTTTATTGATAGACAAATGGATAAAAAAGATGTGACACACAGACACACACACACAGTGGAATATTACACAGTCATAAAAAGGTTGAGATCTTGCCATTTGCAAGGTGGATGGACCTAGACGGCATTATGCTAAGTAAAATAAGTCAGATTGAAAAAGACAAATATATATTTTTTTAATATTATTTATTTATTTATTTATTTTTTATTTATATATTCGAGAGAAAGAATGAGAGACAGAGAGCATGAGAGGGAGGAGGGTCAGAGGGAGAAGCAGACTCCCTGCCGAGCAGGGAGCCCGATGCGGGACTCGATCCCGGGACTCCAGGATCAGGACCTGAGCTGAAGGCAGTCGCTTAACCAACTGAGCCACCCAGGCGCCCCGAAAAAGACAAATATTATGATTTTACTCACATGTGGAATCTGAAAAACAAAACAAATGGATACACAAAAAACAAAAAGCAGAATCAGACCTATAATATAGAGAACAAACTGATGGTTGCCAGAGGGAAGAAGGTGTTGGCTGGAGGATGAGCTAAGTGTGAAGGGGAGGGCGGAGATATAGGCTTCTAGTTCTGGAATGAATAGGTCAGGGGAATAAGAGAAGTTGAATCACTATGTTGTACACCTGAAACTAATTAACATTGTGTTTCAACTATACTCAAAAAAAAAAGCCCTCTACAAATCATTGTTTAGTAAGTTGTATTTGCAACTTCAGCACATGCCAACTAAATTTAGAAATTGCCCCTGCAATAGACATATGTTGCCACCAGGTGGCAGGAGAAACCTGTGATGCAATCAAGGAAGGCGCTGTTCTAAGAGCTAAAATAAATTCTGATCGTTAAAGGCAGACAACTCTTCAATGATTGTTAAATAAAAAAGCTTATTTATAAATCACAGCAAACCTAAATAAACCAAATATAAAGTCTGTGATATAATGTGTTTCATTTTTTAAGGCAATGGTGATCATTTTCTAGATGAAATCTTATACAAAATTCCAAATATATAAAATAGATAAAAATGGCAAGGACACTGGGAATCTGTTCCCTCAACCTCCTCTTTTATTCTTGAGCCAACTCTACCAAACCTCAGATCTTAATGGGACATAGTTTTATTATTATATTTTTGAATTTATTTTATTGAGGTATAGTTGACATACAGCATTATATTAATTTCAGTGTACAACATAATGATTCAATATTTGTATATAATGCAAAATGATGACCATAATAAGTCTAGTGAACATCTGTCACCATACATAGTTACAGAATTTTGGGGATCGAGTTGTTTTGTTTGTTTTGTTTTTTAAAGAGAGAGAGCAACTGGGGTGGGGAGGAGGGAGAGGGGTAGGGAGAGGGAGAGAGAGAGAATCTTAAGCAGGCTCCATGCTGGGCATGGAGCCCGACGGGGGTGGGGGGGTGGGGGGGTGGGGGGGGTCGATCTCACAAGCCTAAGATCATCACCTGAGCCGAAATCAAGAGTCAAGGGTCAGACGCTTAACCTACAGATCCACCCAGGTGCCCTAGGGACAGAGTTTTATTTATTTATTTATTTTTAAAGATTTTATTTATTCATTTTGACAGAGAGAGAGACAGCGGGAGAGGGAACACAAGCAGGGGGAGTGGGAGAGGGAGAATCAGGCCCCCCAGTGAACAGAGAGCCCGATGCGGGGCTCGATCCCAGGACCCCGGGATCCTGACCTGAGCTGAAGGCAGATGTCTAACGACTGAGCCACCCAGGCGCCCCTAGGGACAGAGTTTTAAACCACCGTTCTTATTAGTATATTTTCCCAACACCCTCTTAAAATATCCTTTTATCATTATGAAAAAATACATAGTAGTCTTTAAAAATAGAGTTTTAAAGTATATATAAAATATAAATCATGAAGAGATAAAATGTATATAAATATAAATTTATAGAATTTGGGGTGCCTGGCTGGCTCAGTCAGTGGAGTATACAATTCTTGGTCTCAGGGTTATGGGTTTGAGCCCCATGTTGGATGTCAAAATTGCTTAAAAATAAAATGTTTAAAAATTTATAAAACTTACAGAATATATAAACATAGAATTTTTATAAACTCTACCCAGAATTAGAACATATAAATATAAATTTTTAAATTTTAGAATAAAAACATTTTAGGGCACTTCAGGAAAGTTTCTTAAAACAATATTCTTAGTATTCTCAGCTGCTTTCAACCTTTATTTTAATTGTTGGAAAATTTCTATCTAGCTTTCAGTCCAAGAGCAGACTGAGCACAAACATTTCAACCCCTTTCACCCTTAAAAGTATCATGCTAAGTGAAATAAGTCCATCAGAGAAAGACAATTATCATATGATCTCACTGATATGAGGATTTGAGAAACAAGACAGAGGATCATAGGGGAAGGGAGGGAAAAATGAAAAAAGATGAAACCAGAGAGGGAGACAAACCATAAGGGACTCTTAATCTCAGGAAACAAACTGAGGGTTGCTGGAGTGGGGGGTGGGAGGGATGCAGTGGCTGAGTGATGGACATTGGGGAGGGTGTGTGCTATGGTGAGCGCTGTGAATTGTGTAAGACTGATGAATCACAGACCTGTACCCCTGAAACAAATAACACATTATATGTTAATTAAAAAAAGGAAAAAAAAAGTATCAACATGATTTCACAGAACTAGAACAAATAATCCTAAAATTTGTATGGAACCACAAAGACCCCAAACAGCTAAAGCAATCTTGAGAAAGAAGAACAAAGCTGGAGGCATCACAATCCCAGATTTTAAGATATACTACAAAGCTATAATAATCAAAACAGTGTGGTACTGGCACAGAAATAGACACATAGCTCAATGGAACAGAATAGAGAACCCAGAAACAAATCCTATACTTATATGGTCAATTAATCTATGACAAAGGAAGCAAGAATATACAATGGGGAAGACAGTCTCTTCAATAAATGCTGCTGGGAAAACTGGTCAGCCACATGCAGAAGAATGAAACTTGATTACACCATACAGAAAAATAAACTCAAATTGGATTAAAGACCTAAATGTGAGACCTGAAACCATAAAAATCCTAGAAAAAAACATAGGCAGTTGTTTCTTTGACATTGGCCATAGCAACATTTTTTTAGGTAGATCTCCTCAGGCAAAGGAAACAAGAACAGGGCGCCTGGGTGGCTCAGTTGGTTAAGCGACTGCCTTCGGCTCAGGTCATGATCCTGGAGTCCTGGGATCGAGTCCCGCATCGGACTCCCTGCTTGGCGGGCAGTCTGCTTCTCCCTCTGACCCTCCTCCCTCTCATGCTCTCTGTCTCTCATTCTCTCTCTCAAATAAATAAATAAAATCTTTAAAAAAAAAAAAAAGGAAACAAGAACAAAAATAAACTATTGGGACTATACCAAAGTAAAAAGCTTTTGCACAGTGAAGGAAATCATCAACAAAACAGAAAGGCAACCTACTGAATGGGAGAGGGTATTTGCAAATGACATATTGATGAGGGGTTGGATAACCAATGATCGCCAAACTCATGAAGGGAATAAGAAAGAGAAAATGAAAATGAACTAACACAACTGACTTCAGAGCATATATAGATAATTCAGGGAAAAGAAGAAAACTTTAGAAGGATTATTGAAGACATGAATTAGTCAAGATGATATTTTCATAAAATGAAAAGAGTATATTATAATAAAGAGGCAGTTGCCTTGGATTAGTGACCAAAGAAAATTCCAAGCATTTTAAAAAATGTAATTCTTAAATCAGGGCTGCCGCGGTGCATAGCTCCAGGGGTGTAGCTGTGTGAATGGAGTTCTCTGGATGGTGTCGTGTAGAGCCTGTGTGGCCACGTGCAATGGCTTGAGTTTGGAGGTCAGGCACCTCGATTTAAGTGCAGACTATCTCACAGCTGGGGAGAGAGCTTGACTTCCCTGGGCTTTAGGTTCCTTCTGGCCCCGAAAGATTGTGGGATTAGGAATATATTCGAGGGAGGAGGCCTCTTCCTGCCTTGGTTCCGACAGATGTTAAGAGACTCCCCCAGGTGGTCCTGCCCCTCTCACGGTCATTTAATAATCTCTGCATTTATAACCTGTTGCAACTTTTCTCTCCTTTTTTTTTTTTTTTTTTTTTTTTTTACTTTTCTCTCCTTTCGATCTGCACCTGGGAATGTGAAGGAGTTGAGAGGACACCCTCTTCTACTACCCCTTCGCCCAAACTCTGATCAGTCCTGAAGCAATTCTTTCTTGGTAATGCCTCAGTCTTGGATGAGTGTATATCTCCTTCATAAAGATGAGTGTATATGTCCTTCATAATGGAACAAAATCAATATAAGGTTTATGGAAAAATTCTGTTGCACAAGAGAAGCATGGTAATGTACTGTGACTAAGCAAATTCACTTTCCTCTGAGATATATTTCTTATAAGAAACTGAAAACATATTTAAAAAAAATATCAATTCCTAACAAGACATGCAAAGATACTTGCTTCTATTAAACTGACTGGGCTGTTCTTGGGAGGGAAGGGAGTAAGAAAACAAAAGGATGCACAGAAATGAGCAAATATAGTAGCTGAAATACAATCTACAGAGGAATCAAGAGAGGGGAGACTGGATACTATTAAAAAAAGCAATTAAGTGAGGTAGAAGACAAACTTTAGGTGTTCTCAGAATGCAGAGGAAAAGGGCAAAGATATTAAAGCAGTATCAAAGAAGATGGCAACTGTCAGCAATAGAAAGCAGAAATTAGCTTCATGATTAATATGCATTCTAGAAAACGAGTCCAGAACGAATGGAGTGGAGGCAATAAATGTGGGAAAAAATAAAAACAGGATTTCTGACTTTAAAATATCTTTTAAAAATTTTTAAAAATTGGATTTCAAAGAAAAGAAATAACCCTGCAAGCATCCTGAAAAGAAAGTAAAAAACCTGTTTCTGACAAGAGAGCAGAAAGCAGATTGATATTAGAATTCTTGGCAACACTGAATGCCAGGAAACAATGTAGCGATGTCTGTAGAACTTAGTGGAGAAGGCTATGGTTCCTATGTGAAGGAAATAGGAAGATACCTTCAGAGATGTTTGGTATCTGGAGAAATATCCCACCCACATAATATTGCTTAACAAATTGGTCACAAGGTGTCCGTCCCAGATCCTTGAGATGACATACACTGCAGTGAGCATTGACTATGTTAAATACACAGATATAATTTAAGTAATGGTGACAGAAGGCAAAAGACTATATGTAAAGAAATTATACATGTTATATATACATTTAAAAGAGAAAATAATATCTGAATTCAAAATAGAAGAAAGCAGAATGGAAGGAATAGAGGCAAGAGAAAATGTAAGGGCTAATTTTCATATTTTCAATAGATTACAGTAAAAATTACAGTCTGTATTTGATAAAAATAGATTTGAGAGTGCTTTTGAAAGTTTTCCATGGAATTCATTATTGGAATTCCAAATTTTTGTAGAAGAGTGAAACAAAGATTAACCTATAAAGAAAACTGGAACAGAAAGGAATATCAAAGAAACGAAAAACAGAAAATATAAAATGGCATTAGAAAGACGAGCATAACAAGTCTGAGAATAAATATAAGTAGTTTAAAATTTCCTGTTTAAAAAAAATTAAACTTCCTCCAATTTGATCATAAAATTCAGTGGTTTGCTATGTTCAACTATAAAATAAAAGGCAAGGATGTATGAGGAAAATGGAAACAAAAAAAGAGAATGGTTATAGGAATCACTAATAACTCATTTTAGAATCATTTTATGCTGCTGGAAGTGCTGATATAGATCAGTGGTTCTCTAACTGGTACATCAGAATCACCTGGAGGGTCTGTCAATAAACAGATCCCTGGGCCCCACCCACAGAGTTTCTGATTCATTAAGTCTGGGATGGGGCGTGAGGATTTACACGGCTAACAAATTTCCAGGTGAGGCTGATGCTGCCAGTCACCGAGAAAAACCGATTGAGAGTGGAGATTTAATGGGAATGCAAATGTATGTGCTAAGGAATAGCATCAAAATATACATAGCAAAAACCATTGGAAATATAAGAAGATAAGAGAATAACAAATTTCAACATTTTTTAAAATAAAAATAAAATTATAAATCTCAAAAAAAAAAAAAGAAAGGAAAACACAGTCCAGGCTAGAGGTGATTATGGATAATTCTTCCTCAATTGACAAGAACTGTAAAAAATTTCACTATCATTTGTACTGTTCTAGAATAGGGAACCTGATGAGTTTAAAGCCAATCAAAAAGTAGCATAATCTAAATATTCTCAAGAGAGATGGATGAAAAGGAAACCCATAGACCATTCTCAGGAATCTTAAGTCTTAACAAAAAAAAGTGAGTGGAAAATGACACACTAGAACCAAGGAAGGTTTATCCCATAAAGGAAAGGATTATTTTTAGGAATTTATTACAATAAAACATTATATTCATAGAGATCCCTAAAAAAAAAAAAAAGAGAACGTATTATACCCATTTACTAGAAAACTTAGCATTATTAAGAGTTTCTGTGTAAACCCAAATCATCCTTGGTGGTGATCAATTATGGTGATCTAGAGTTCCCATTAATCTCACGACATTAGTGAGAACATTTATAGTTCTCAAAATAGAGGACTTGATTGGGTCAGTTTCCCCCCATTTATATGGAATACCCCTTTTTTTTTTTTTTTAAAGATTTTATTTATTTATTTGACAGAGAGAGACACAGCGAGAGAGGGAACACAAGCAGGGGGAGTGGGAGAGGGAGAAGCAGGGGGAGTGGGAGAGGGAGAAGCAGGGGGAGTGGGAGAGGGAGAAGCAGGCTTCCCACAGAGCAGGGAGCCCGATGCAGGGCTCGATCCCAGGACCCTGGGACCATGACCCGAGCCGAAGGCAGTCGCCCAACCAACTGAGCCACCCAGGAGCCCCATATGGAATACCTCTTAACTAGTGTCTTTATCAAGCGATCTTATGAGTTCCTGGCCTTCTTCAGACCTTTGCAACTGCTCCCTGGTGCCATCAGCTATGGCTCAAGTGGCAGATTATGGATGTGACACATAGGACTCCAGCCGGGGTATATACCCAAGAGAAATGGAAACATATGTCTGCCAAACAAACTTGTATGTGAATGTTCACAGCAGCGTTATTGATGATAGCCAAAAGGTGAAAACAACCCAAGTGTCCATTATTGGGTCATAAAAAGGAATATCGATACATGCTAAGTCAATAAATCTTAAAAATATTATGCTATGTGGAAGAAGCTAGTCACAGAGGACCACATATTGTAGTATTCCATTTATATGAAATGTCCTGAATAGGCAAATTCATGGAGATAGGAAGTATTCTAGTGGTTACCTATACTAGGATGAGGAGTTTAGGAGCTAAAGGGTATGGAGTTCTCTTTGGGGTGATGAAAACGTTCTAAAGTTGATGGTAATAATGGTTGCACATTTCTGTGCATATACTAAAAACCACTGAATTGTGCACTTTAATGGATAAATTATACAGTATGTAAATTATATCTCTATAAAGCTATTATAAAGACTAGAATATTGTGGACATCGGGGTCATACATAGACTGAATCTCCTCACTGTATCCTCCGTATCTTCTTACATTTAAAAAATGTTTATTTTTCCTGCTTAGAGTTTTAAACTTCTCCTGTCTCTTCCACTGTGGTAATCCAATTTTCTGCAGTATCTGTCTGCTTCCATTACAGTTTAATTCCAGTTTTATTTTCATGTTCACCCAATCTTTCTTGATGTCAAATTGTTACTTTTTCATGACTCTGTTTTAGTTTCATAGATTCAATATATTCTTGAATCTTGCTGAGCATATGACTCATAAATGCTTTAAAATTTCTGCTGCTTCTTGGAGTAAATCTATTTCATAAATGCAATTTTTTAAAAAAGGATTTCCTCTTCTTCTGACCTGCAGTATTCTTACTTCATAGATGGGGTGATTTTACTCTGTTTGAAGACTTGGGGCATCTCACCTCCAAGACTCAGCACTTTGCTTGTCCTCTAGAAAATAAACTTAGCTGTTTGCTAAATGTAGTACATGCCCTGGGGTGATGCCGATGTTGGTAATCTTCACTGGGGTCAGTCTACAAATTGTTAATGGATTGCTGACTCAATATGTTTGCCATTTTCATGGAAATTTGGGAGTGGAGACATTCAAATGTCTTTTCTAAGTTGCCATCTTAGCCATCTTTTTCTGGTCAAAAAGAAAAAAAAAGATTTTTTAAGCATACACTTGGTTTATTTGGAAATTTCAAATAAAGGTGATTTTTTTTTTTTAAGTCAATAAACCCTTCAGAAGTCTTCCTTTTTGCTATGGGTCGGCTTGGGACTTGGGACCCCAGTGGCTCAGGCAGTGTGTGCTCTCTTCTTCTTTCTGGTCAAATTTATTTGCTAAAAAGTTTAATGTTGCATTACCTATACATAGCTTAGGGAGATTAAGAATCATATTGGTAGGAATTCAAGTAATTGGAAAATCATTTGGAAACTTAAACTTTGAGAAAAGAACAACTTATCTTGTGTTAGTAATTGCAGGAAAAGGCAATAAGGAGGCTTTTGTCAGAAATAGTGTTAGCTAGACCAGTGGATAGAAAATCTGATTACTACCATACATCAAAATGAATTCCAGATGGATTCAAGAGTTAAAAGAATGTACAGTTGAAAACAGACTAATGTAAAATGGAGTTGTTATCATTTTTTCCCCAAAGAAGAATACTTTACCAAGCACTGAAGTCACAGAAAAATAAGAGACAGGGTTCCAAGTTTGGACCCCCAAAATGAAAAACTTCTGTTCAACAACAAAAAGAACCAAATTTAGAAGGTAAACATACTTTGGATGTATTTGTAACGATAATGACAAAGTCATGGTAATAGAATTGCGTATCTACATGGAACCTTAGGAATTACTTTGGTTAAATTTTTCCCAAGGTGAGGTGGGGTATTAGGTCCATACTGGACCTGTGACTAACAGGCTATGTGAAGACCACCAGGTGTACTGGTACGGAGGATGGCCTTGGGAATCTGTCGGGCGGACTTGGGTTTCAACTACTAGCTCTGTTACTTGGGGAAACTCATTTCTCTCTGAGCCTCAGCTTCTTCAACTGTAACATGGAGGAGAATGGTAATCTCTATCTCACAGGTTGCAGTAAGAATAAAATGAGATAAAGCATTGAGGTACCTAAGAGTGTCTAGCACATGGAAAGAGCACCACAGGTGGTATTGCTTTATTTATCCCACTGCCTTCATGTTACTCGTCATCTTCATCATCGGTCATTACCATTCTCGTCATCCTTATCCTCATCCCTACCTGTGTTTGGATCCTGAATCAGCATTTCTGAGCATCAGAAGCTTTTTGGAGCCTTCAAGTTACCTTGGAAGTCAGTGCAACAGGTGGATGAAATGAAAATGAGGCCAGATAGGGCAGAACCTCACAGGTCCCTGCTGTTGTTCTGCTCTGGTTCCTTTCTTCCCTCTGCTGGTTTCCTGGTTTGGCATTATTCTCCCTAATTCAGACACTCCATCCCCCGGCCCATTTTGATGTTCCAGGACACTGTGTAACATTGGACAGTTTCTAAAACTTTTCTTTCTTCCAGTTTCCTCACTTGGAAGTTGGGAATAACAATCTCTACATCCTCACGGATGTGATGAGAATTTTTGAAAGGACATAATTGTGAAAACTAGCATAGCAGCAGACATTGTAGGTCCCCCAAAACTCTTAATTAATTTAGAGACGGCAACTTGCTTGGTGTCACACATCTTATTGAACCAAGGAATGCCCTTTGGCACAGTGTCTAACTATTGTTAGATTTATGGCCCAGTCTCACGTTAAATACGGAAGGACAGGCTGTTGCTTGGATATGCTCGACTTGACCCATTTTTCTCTAAGCTCCATATCCATCCACTTTTGAAATTCCTGGAGTGGCTTTTCCTCGCCCAGTGGAAATAGCCTTTTGGCTTTCTGTGATAGCTTTCTTTTCCTTTTTTCTTTTCAAATTACTTATGACCACTTGTTTTTTATACATAATTTAAAGAACCAAAGCTGACACCCCTCCCCCATGTAACAGTTGGCAAAAACACTAAAAATATGCCAAAACTTAATTTTATGTGTGTACTTTTTTTTTTACCCCCTAAGAAATAATAAAAAAATTATACTTGCAAAACATGTAGTGTGGGTCTTGAATCAAGTAATCAAGTTACTTCTGCCAGATGCCTTTGACAGCACCCCAAAAGGTCTAGATTCCTGGGAATTACATTTCCTGTGTGTAGCCCTCCACATGTCTGCACTTTGTGTGTGTGCAAGGTGGAGGCTGGATGTGGCCCGCCCCCAGGGACATGATTCCTTGTATTAAAAGGCAATACTAAGGACATTTTTTTGTGTGTTTCAAACAGCATATTTTTGTCTCAACAGTCTGATGCTGAAGCAGACCTCTGGAAAAGCAAGTCTGTTTCTTGTGCAATTCCTCCTCAACCCCCTCCCACCCTAGCCATATGCTTTTTCTATCTAACTCCCATCTCTTGGATGCCATAAGGTTTGGCAGAATCTTGGCATGGGGCTCAGAGATCTGAAATTATGTTGGGTGTGATGTCTGACCATTCTCCCCTTGTCTGTCCAGCTTTACTTTTTGTGGTAATATGGATGTACATGGTAATATGAGTTTTGATGTATTTCTCTGGTAGTTGGAGTCAGTTGGTTCTCATTGATATTGATAACGCTCACTCTGATTTAAACACTGCCTTTTAATTTAAAGAATTTTATTGGGAAGGTGTTCTTAGCATATGTTCCTAAATGACATTATTCTCCCTTAGCTGTAACTCAGTGGGAACCGCATTCAGTAGGAGCTGCATCGCTGCCCCCTGGACAGGATTCCTCTGCCTACAAGTCATAGTACCACAGTGCCGGGCACTGCTGACAAATGGTTGCGCTTGAGTTATTTAATACAGAAGATGGACTCCCATTGTTATGGTCCCTATGTTACAAACACTCCAGGGTCAGTTGTGAAACACTCTAGAAAGACCACAGTATCAGCTGCCATCTTGATATCAGCTGCCATCCTGTTTCCCAGAGCTCTGCCTTCCTCAGCAACATCCCACTGGATTTTCCAATATCTTCGCCTGATAGGACCTCTCCTTCCTCAAGTCCTGAGCACATCATGATTGGGAAAGCTCTTGTACTCCTTTCCCTTAACACTATGGTCCTTAAAAGGAATTCAGCATCTACCCTAGATCCAGGCTCCACCAGTTAGCCACCACCATTAGTCTTTTTTTTTATTTTTTTAGTTTTTTTTTTCATTAGTCTCTTCTTTACCCACACCCTAACCTACCTGCTAACATCTGTTCCGTGCTAACTAACTTTTAGATTTGTATGCCACCAGGACCTAGTCCAAGTCACCTGTGTAGCTTTTCATTCATCCATTCATTCACTCACTCATGCATTCATT
Organism: Leptonychotes weddellii; assembly: GCF_054177405.1. Classification (NCBI taxonomy): domain Eukaryota; kingdom Metazoa; phylum Chordata; class Mammalia; order Carnivora; family Phocidae; genus Leptonychotes; species Leptonychotes weddellii. The sequence goes on from NC_138382.1 coordinate 56,449,002, forward strand.
CACTTATGCATTCACTCAGGACACATTTAATGAATCCCTGCTCCTAGATAGGCTCTCCTCAGGCCCTGTGATGGGAATAGAAAAGGGGACAATTATACTATATGTAGTTAGTATAGTACAGTAGAGGGACTAAATTAGAGGGAAGCACAGAATGCTATGAAAACAAGGAGGAAGTTTTAACCCAGTCAGGGGCTGAGCAGAGAGGATGTGGGGGGGGGGGCGGCTGTCGGGGAACATTTCCTAAGAAGCAAACTCATGGAACTGAGTCCCTGCACACAAGGAGCACTTCTGCCTCCCTCTATGGGACTAGTTTCTGTCTTAGTTCTCTGCCTTGTGCTCTATCAGTTGTACTTTCTAATTTTTTACTTCCATCTTTGGGTGGAAGTCAGCCTCCTGAAATTCAGTAAATTTGGCTAGAATCCAGGTACTCTGCTTAACTCCTCTGGACACTACCCTGCCCTCTGGGTGATGGAATATGCCTGGTCCCCTGTCAATTTTCTGAATCTTCCAGAACCAGGTCCACCGCCTCTGGATTTCTGAGTGTTTGCCCTCTGAGCCTTGGACCCCCATTACTGCAACATCCTCCAGAGCAGGTTGCCCAACACAGGCATGTGGATGATCGGACTTTGGGAGCTAGGCTGGGACCTACATACTGGTCCACACCAGCCTGGTCTTGAGCCAGGTTAGCTTCCCTAGATCCCTTCAGTTGGCTTCTCTTCCCATCTCAGAGTCCACATTGAATGCCCGCCTCCGCTAAGAGTCTAATATGCCTTACATCTAAGCATATCTGAATTACAAGTACAACTGATCTATAAGCTGAATGGGTTGAACTTGGTAGCGTAAAATCCAAAAATAATTTTATTTTTTTTTATCAACCACTGCTCTTTAAACCAGCTCTGTTGGGAATCTCTTTCCTATTCCTAGCTAATACCTCAGAAGTACTAGCTTTTCTGGCAATTTCTCGTATCAGAACAGACTCATTTCTATTTTTTTTTTTTTAAGATTTTATTTATTTGACAGAGAGAGACACAGCGAGAGAGGGAACACAAGCAGGGGGAGGGGAGAGGGAGAAGCAGGCTTCCCGCGGAGCAGGGAGCCTGATGCGGGGCTCGATCCCAGGACCCTGGGATCATGACCTGAGCCGAAGGCAGACGCTTAATGACTGAGCCACCCAGGCGCCCCCAGACTCATTTCTGGAGTATTAAAAAGCTCAGTTTGATTTAGATTAGGTTGGACTCAGCTTCCGGCCTTGGAGAAGAGAGACAGACGTGGTCTGTTCTTTTACTTCACCTCCCAGCTAGCTCCCTTTCTACTGCTTCTGGATGAGTGGGAAGGAGGAATGAGAGGGAAATCTTAATTCTTATTTGACAGCTGTTGGCATAATTGGCCTTGGTGTTGTCTGTGTGGCAGATGCCCAACTGCTCAAGGAGAGACTCTGTGAGTCCTTGAAGCCCCAGCCCTGGCCCTCCCAGGGATCTCTGGTGTGGGCGATGCATTCTCTGGCTGGCAGCCAACAACCCCTCCTCAGCCCTGGCTCAGAAGGAATACCTCCAGACTCTTCCTGCTGGCATCTCTTCAGCCTGCCCCATCCTTCTGCGTGGGGCTTCTTTGAAGATGGCTCCAGCTTAGCTACTCTGGGGGAAGTCCACTTAACCCATGGGAAAACCCACGTCAGCCTTGCTTCACCTTCTGAGGAGGTGGAGCTCAGCCCTGCACGGCTCTCCACTCTGCAGTCACAGGTAGCTCTCTGTGGGCCGAGGTGGGGTGAGTACCCTCTCTCCTGCCCACTTCCTTCCTTTGTAGGGAGGGGACGGGAATGTCAGATGCTTCCTGCCAGATGGGCAAATCTCTTCAAAGACACCCTTACTCTGACTCTTAAAAGCTTGGAAGGTGGGTGACGCATTAGGAGATCCAGGACCTGTCAGCTTTGGGCTTCCATGAAAATTCGGAGATACCATGGAAATGCCCATTTAACAGAGACACCCTGTGGGGTGTTCTACTGAGAAAATGTACCAGCAAGAGTCATCCAAACTTGGGGGGGGGACTTGAACTTCAAGTTGAACTTTATGGATTTGTGAACTGAGATTCCCTCACTCCCCAGAGAAGCTCCAGTAGCTGCAGCTGATGTTGTAGTGGGCCCTGCTCACCCAAGCTCTCTGAGTCTCCACCAGCACATTCTAAACCCATGGGCTCTGGAGGGAAGCCAGCTGGGAGCAGAAACTGAAAGGAAAGGCTGCCCACGGTGGGGCCACAGACACGGAATAAAGAGGAAACAAGCTCATTGGCAAAAGCTATCCCCGGTGACTGGCAAGTGTGTGCCACTGGGAGACAGCATGGTGCTCAAGTGTGCTGAAACAGCAGGTGTGACTTATCTCTCACCTGAGCCCCACCTGTGATGATGGAGAGTGCGTGTGTTGGAGAGAGAGGGAGGGAGGGAGGGAGAGAGAGAGAAAGAAAGACAGAGAGAAACAGAAAGACAAACCCCACTGGAAGAGCATTTGAGTCTGGGAGGGGAAGTGGGGGATAGAGAGAGAGGAAAAGGGAGGGAAAGAGAAAGCGAGAAAAAGAGAAAGTAAGAGAGAGAAGGAGAAAGAGAATGCAGCTCAGAGCAAGAGAGCCAGAAGGAGGTGAAGAGGTGTGAGTTCTGGCCAGCCCCCAGCGGCTGGGTGGAAGGCAGCCTCCCAGAGCCGGCCGCCTCGCTGTGGGTATCAGGGCACATCTGGGCCACGTCAGTGGGTCATTCAGTGCTGAGCTGCAGCGTTGTGTCTGGGCTCCTGCCCAACCACATGCGACTCAGTCTATGTCCCAAAGAACACTAATATGAGGGGTTTGGTGCCAATTACTTCCAAGGAAGTGCCGACTGGGGGTCCTGGGACGTATGACAAGGGCTTCCTAGAGGAGCAGGTATTTGTCCTGGGGCTCCACGAAAAGGGATTAGGAAATGCGGTGCCTGGAGAAAGAGTGTTTCAGGAGGAGGAAGCAATGACAACCACAAAGGGTGTTGCCCTGAGAATAGAGCCCCTCCCGTCCCACAGGAGAGGAGACCGGACCAAGGCCAAGAGTGAGCAAGGGCTCAGGGCTCACCACTACTTTGGCTGACCACTGCGGACTTGGTTCCTTGCCTTCTCTGACCTTTCATGATTTCCAGTTTAGTTTAGTGGGAGTCCAGGTCCTGGCCCCTCCTGAGTAGCCCCCCAGTACTAGTTTCCTGCAGTAAAAGGAATGCATCATCATCCCTGCCTGCTTCCCATGTCGGCCGGGCTCCTCAGCCAACTTCCGGCAGCCGCATCCTTGCCTCCCCACCGCACTTGCCACAGGTGGAAGAGATGTCAGAGAAGCTTTGTGGCTTTTTTAGTCAGCACGGCCTGCCTTCCCACCCCGATCATAGCCACAGGCAGATGGGAGGCCCAGGATGAAGATTCGTCCAACGATGGAGTGAAGGATAATGAAGGGGCAAGAGCATAACTTTGATGTTGGGAAGCCTTGGCTTAACTCAACTTTATCATTTCCTTGTGGACGAGTTTGGGCAAGTCACTTACTTTCCCTGTTTCCAGTTTCCACTTAGTCCCCTTGGTGACCGTGAGACCTGTATGAAATCACTGTTAAGTAATGCACCACGGCATATGCATTGTATCAGTGTTTTCCCAGCCTTTTATGAAGGTAAGAATTACATGAAGCTCTTCTTAGAAAATCCAGACTGGGGAGCTCCTTCCCAGAATTAGCATTTCTGGGGGAGAGGCCTGATGATCTGTATATTTAGCAAGTATTCCAGATAATTCACATCAGCAGTCAAGTTTGGGTAATCGATGCTATGATGTTATGTAATACTCAGGGGATGGGAATCCAGTAGAAGCAGTAAGAGTGAGAAATGGAGGTTGAGGGTGAGAAAAGAGAAGCACTCAATAATTTATTAGAGGTGAGTGCCGAAGCCTTATTTTTTAAGTATTGGGTATTAGAGTTATCATTTTTAGTCCTGGTTGTGAATCAGAGTCAGGAACCTTTGCACTGAGGAGGCTGACCTTCCTGTCGCTCTCCACCTGAAGATTAACAGCTCCATTCTGCAGCATCTGCACCTGAGGTCTGGGGCACTGAAAGCATGAAGACAGGGAAGGACGGCGAGAACTGTTCACTTTTGTTGCTAAAGGCAGGGGCTCCTGCCTGTGGGAGAAGGAGTCTGGTGAAGAACAGAATCCTTTGGGCAAGGTGGGCTTCAGCTTGCCACAGAAGGAGAGTTTGTCCAGTCCTTCCTCTCCCTAGTGGATAGAGAACTAACCTCACTGCTCCAGAATATATAGCCTGACCACTGAGACAGAAATAATGCCTCTTCTTCTCCTGGACAGCTGGGCTGGAGGGAACTGGCCCTCCTCTTAACTTGTATCATACTCGACTCACCTCCTAAGGAACAGGACACTGGCTACTTTGTTTTCCAGTTACTTCTCTAGCAGAGCCTGGCTGGATGGTTACCATTGTGTATGCTCTTCCTAGGTATCCTGTGGTTGGAAATGATGTTTTCCACATCTACACCTGGGCATTACAGTTTCTCTGCAATATTCTTGGCTCTCTTTCTCTTGTCCAACCAACTGGAGGTGAAGGACTCTGATTTGGTGGAATGACACGTGGAAGGATCCAGATCCCGGATCCTGGCATGAACAAAAACCTCACAGACCTGCATGGGACTGTGAGAACAGTGAGAAATACACTACTGAGATTTTAGGGTTGTTATCATGGTTAATACATCCCTATAGACTGGAAATTTTGTGATGGAAATTGATGTCCCGTTCATCTCTATGGTCTCCATAGCTGGAGACAGGGCCTGGAGTTGAAGACATGGAGGTGAACATACTCTAGGTGGAGGAAGGGGAGAAGTCATGAATACTCCGGCCACTAAAGCAGAACTGATGAAACTCTGTTCTTTGGATGAGATGATATACTATTTTTTTTTTTTTTACATTACATCATTAGCTTTTGATGTAGTGTTCCATGATTCATTGTTTGTGCATAACACCCAGTGCTCCATGCAGAACGTGCCCTCTTTAATACCTATCACCAGGCTAACCCAACCTCCCACCCCCCTCCACTCTAGAACCCTCAGTTTGTTTTTCAGAGTCCATCATCTCTCATGGTGAGATGATATACTATTGAAAGCACAGGTTTGGAGCCAGATTTACTTGAGTCCAGACTGCCACTCTGCTACTGATAAAGCAGGCAATTTTACCACCTCTGTGAACCTGTTTCATTATCTGTAACATGAGCCTGAAAACTCCTCCTTGATATGCTTGTTTTGAGGATTAAATGAAGTGACATTTTTGACAGAGCTACAGGGCTATGAGAATGTTCATTAAGGTAATATATGTAGACTGGTCCCTACCTGTGACAACCCTGCATCCATGCATAGACTTTTTTTCTGGTTGGATTCATGTAAACATCAACATATTGGACCTGTCTTATGCCCAGGGAGGAACCTGTTATAATAGTGCAAAAGTTTCTCATGGGCATGGAGGCTGGAGTGTGCAGTTAGACCTCAGGAGTCCTACCCTTTAGGTCTGCCCTTTAGGATGGCTCCTCTTGGGGCCACTACTTTATTCTTCTCTCCTCCTTCAGACCATCCTACTCTGGTTCCTTCTGCTGCTAGAGGTTGTCTAAGAGGTCAGCCAGAACACACCAAAGTCAAAAGTCTTGGGGAGGAGGGCTCCGTCCACTTTACTAGAACGTAAGCTCTGAGAGGACATAGATGGCATTTTAATTACTTAGCACCTGTCTCCCAGATATACAAAATTGCTGCCATGAATTGGAAGAATTAATGTTGTTAAATAATCCATACTACTCAAGGTGATCTACATATTCAATGCAATACCTGTCAAAATCCCAGTATTTCTCACAGAAATAGAAAAATCAATTCTAAAATGTGTATGGAACTACAAACAACGCACGGTAGCTGAAGGAATTTTGAAAAAGAAGAACAAAATTGGAGGCACCATACTTCCTGATTCCAAATTATATTATGAAACTACAGTAATCAAGACAGTATGGTACTAGCATAAAAACAGACACACAGATCAATGGAACAGAATAGAGAGCCCAGATAGAAACCTAGCCATACAGAGTCAGTCTTCAGCAAGGGCACCAAGAATACTCAAAGGGGAAAGGATAGTTTCTTCAATACATGGTGCTGGGAAAACTGGATATCCACATGCAAAAGAATGAAATTGGACCTTTACCTCACACCAAACAAAAATCAGCTCAAAATGCATTAAAGACAAACCTAAGATGTGAAACCATAGAACTCCTAGAAGAAAACAAAGGGGAAAATCTCCTTGACATTGATCTTGTCAATGATTTTTTGGATATGACACCAGAAGTATAGGCAGCAAAAGCAAAAATAAACAAGTAGGACTATATCAAACTAAAAAGCTTCTGCACAGCAAAGGAAATGATCAAAAAAATGAAAAGGCAACCTACGGGTTGGGAATAAATATTTGCAAACCATACATCTGATAAGGGGTTAATATCCAAAATATATGAGGAACTCATACAACTCAATAGTATAAAAACAAACAACCAAATTGAAAAATAGGCAAAGAACTTGAATGGACGTCTGGCATGTAGAAGACATACAAACAGCCAACAGGTAGTTGAGAAGGTGTTCGATATCACTCATCATCAGGGCAATGCAAATCAAAACTACAATGAGATATCCCCTCATACCTTTTGGGATGGTATTACAAAAAAAAAAAGTTAACAATTGTTGGCGAGAATATGGAGAAAGGGGCACTGTTGGTGGGAATGTAAATTGGCACAGCCATTATGGAATACAGTATGGAAGTTCCTAAAAATTAAAAATAAACCTACCATATGACCCAAACAAGCCCATACACTTCTGAGTATATATCCAAAGGAAATAAAATCAACATCCTGGATAGAGAGCCACACTTCATGTTCATTGCAGCATTATTCACAATAGCCAAGATGTGGAAACAACCTAAATGTCTTTCAATGGATGAATGGATAAAGAAATTGTGAGAATATATATATGATAGTATATAACATTATATGTAATATGTTACTTTATATTATTATATAAATAATATAAATGTTGTTTTATATTTTTATGTGTATAGTATATATGTTACTCAGCCTGGAAAAAGAAGGAAATCTTGCCATTTTTGACAACTTGGATGAACCTAGAGGACATTATGCTAAACGAATTAAGTACAGAAAGGAAAATACTGAACAATCTCACTTATATATGGAATCTGAAAAAGTCAAATTCACAGAAGCTTAGAGTGGAATGGTGGTTACCAGAGTGGGGAAGTGTGGGAAAATGGGGAGATGTTGGTCAAAGGGTACAAAGTTGCAGTTTATGCAAGATTAATAAGATCTAGAGATTTAAGATATAGCATAGTGACTAGAGTTAATAATACTATATTGTATACTTGAAACTTGTTAAGAGAGTTGACCTTAAGTGTTCTCATTACATACACCACACACACACACACACACACACACACACGCACACACACACACGAGGTAACTGTGTGAGGTTAATTAACCTGGCTGTAGTAATAATCATTTCACAATGTATATGTATATCAGAACATCATATAGTATACCAGGGAGATAGTAGAAAATATATATTGGTCTCTGTCCTCAGTTCCTGGCACAGAGTTCCACCTTATAATTTCCTGGGTGGTAGGAGTGTCAGTTTGTTCTAATGAGACAGCTTTGCTCCTGGATGAGGGCTGGTCCCTGGGAAAACCAAGCCATGATTGGAAGCTTGGAATTTTCAGCCCCACCCACTATTCTCTTGAGAGGGGAGAAGGGCTGGAAATGGAGTCAATATTCTATCATGCCTATGTGGTGAAGCCTCCATAAAATCCTAAATGCAGAGGATTCGGAGAGTTTCCAGGTTGGTGAATATACATGGAGATTTGGGGTGAGTGGTGTGCTCTGAGAGGGCATGGAAGCTCTGTGCCCTTTCCCCACATTTGCCCTGTGCATCTCATCCATCTGTCTGTTCCTGAGTTACATTCTAACTAACTGGTAATCTAACAGGTAAAATGTTTCTCTGAGCTCTGTGAGCTGCTCTAGCAGATTAATCAAATCCAAGGAGGGGTTGTTGGAACTCCAGGTGACAATGAGGGCCTGGGACTGGCATCTGAAGTGTGTATGTGGAGGGGGGCAGTCTTGTAGGACTGAGCCCTTAACCTGTGCGATGTGATGCTATCTCCAGGTAGACAGTGTCAGAATTGAGCTGAATCATGGGATACTCAGCTGGTGTCAGAGCAATGCTTATTGGTCCCCAGACCCCATGAACACAGTGGAATTTGGTACAGAACCTTTTAACATCTTAAATATATACAATTTTTATGGAAAAAAAGATGGAGATTCCCCAGCACTGACAACAGTTTCTGGCTCAGAGTAGGCCCTTAGCAACTGTTGAACAAATGGAAAACTAGTATTTGGAGACACAGAGTTATTTTGCGATAGCTGGGAGTCCATCCTACACTGGGACAACTCCTAGCAAAGGATGAGCTGGTCAAACACTCCAATTATACCTCCTCGGGTTGGTGTTTTATAGAGCAATAATAGCCACTATTTGCTGGTCACTTACCCCTTGGAAGGCACTGTGCTGAGTGTTCACTATAGTTGGTGAGGCAGGTACTATTGAAGAAGCTCAGAGAAGAGAAGTAACTTCTTACGGATCCACAGCTGGTGGGAGGGGAGCTGGGATTTAAACCCAGGTAGCGTGACTCAAGTGCTGAAATTATTACCTGCAACACTTACCCATATCTCAGGCATCCTGGGAGTTGCTGAATGTCTTTTGCTAGAGGAATGAGGCTGGGTTGACTAAGGTTGCTGTTTGAAATGGCACTTTGCAGAGAGTGAAGGAGGCTGGGAGCAGGGAGAACAATCAGGAGACCAGGGGAGAGGCGAAGTCATCTAGATGGGGCCAATGGCCAGGGGCTTGGAGCGGAGACCCTGGAGGAGACATCCGATCTCAGAGCCAAGGACTTCTGGCTCCGCAGGCTTGGATGCCTGTCTCTGATGTGTGGTCTTAAGGCCTAGGGCATCAAGTTCAGCATGATGAGCCTCTAGTGACCCTGTAGGTTGGCTGTACTCCTCGTGCTCTTGGGGCTGGCACCTGGGGACGAATAATGGAAATATCCTCCCTCTTGCAAAGGACCTTTCCATGTTGGGTCTGCCCTGACAAGCTTTCACTCTAGCACAGCTTTGGAAATTTATGAGGTTGATTTGCTGTCATTGGTCTCGATTGCTTTCTGAACTCTCGAATGCCCTCTTGACTTCTGTGATAGAGTCCTCATCCTTTTCTTCCACTTATATTTTATTCTGCCTGATTTATAACAGCTGCCTTCTTCATTCCATTCCATCCCAGAAACCCCTTCCCTCGAGTTCAATATTGTCTGTCAAAGCAGCACCGAGTGTTGAAAGAGCCAGGAACCTAGAATCTGGAAATTGCAGTGTCCAGGGACAATTTGATAATTAGCTTGAGCTCTGATGTCCTCGACTGTAAAGTGAAGATAACTTACCTCACAGAGTTGTTCTGAAGGGTAAATGAGAAGGTGTTTGTGAAAGGGCTCTGTAAATCCCATGGCCTTATGTAAATGTTCATTAGCTTTCATTAAGTTCAGTTGTTCATAATTTCTTTTTTTTTAAATTATTTATTTATTTATTTGAAAGAGAAAGAGCGATCGTGAGTGGGGGAAGGGGCAGAGGGAGAGGGAGAAGCAGAGTCCCTGCTGAGCAGGGAGCCCGATATGGGACTAGATCCCAGGACCCTGAGATCAGGACCCGAACAGAAGGAAGATGCCCAACTGACTGAGCCACCCAGGTGCCCTGGTTGTTCATAATTTCTTCGCCCTTCATCATCTTCTGCCTGGCTGTGCAGTGATGCTCAGAGACAGGAGTTTCTCAAGCGCACAAGCAGGTGGGATTGTGTGTGGGCTCCTGGGCTCCTGGAAGTCAGGTAGGACTTGATTTCAATCACTTGATCAAAGAGATCCATTGGAGCACCTTCTCTTTCCTACTCAAAGTGGGCTTCTCTGTTCTAATGCAGTCTGAATACTTTCTTCATTGCTCAGATGGGCCGACAGGTTTCATTTGTAGCAGTGCTTTCTTTTCTGAAATTAATTATAGCAGTACTTTATTAAAGGTTAATTGTCAGTCACATTAGGGAATTGTTTAATGATTTGGTAGTTGCATTGGCCAAAAATACTTGAGGCCAAAATTAGTAGCCTCGTGGGGAGGTGAAACATCTTGAAATTTGCAAGGTGGGTTTGAATAGTATTTTCCAGATTTGCCCGGTTTTAAGAATAACCTGAATGATCTGTGAAAGCACAGCTTTCTTGTCCCCTTCCTGGAGCCAATGAAGCAGCAGGCAACTTTGGAATGCACTGATTTTGTACATCTGGGAGATATTTTTAATACTCGTATTAGGATTCCTTTCTTAATCCCAAATAATAAGCCAATTTTAAAAGCTAATAAGCTCAACCTATAGATTATTTTAACAAATCCAGTGTGTGCAGGTGTTTTTTTGTTTGTTTGTTTGTTTTGTTTTTTGTTTTTGCATATCCCCTCATATACAGCAAAAGTGAAATATATTCCCTGGTAGGTAAAAATAAAAAATTTATAATATTGGGTTATAAAGTTCAGTCAGTGTCTACTTTCTTCCTGTTTATTCTTAACCTAGAAAAAGATGAACTCCCTTGCTTTTTTAATTCCACAAAAGAATTTGCCCAAAGAAATATTTCCTTACATCTACAAAAGTAACCATGGCTATTAGAAGTTAGATTATCACTTCAATGGTTTTTGACAGTAATGGATTTCCAAACTATCTCTATAGGGCTGATTTGAAGATTTAGATTAAAAAACTGGGCACTTTGCTGGGTGATATCTCATATATAATTTCATCGTGATTTTGCAAGGCATTGTTCTCTCCATTTTGCTGGTGAGCAAATAAAGGCTGAGGGTTTAGGGAATTCACCCCAGGTTATAACACTAGTAAGTGCTGTGACTTTCTTGAAAACCCCATTAATAAGAATCACTTTTATAACTAAAATGAATTGATATTGAATCTGGAGAGTTGACTTCAGATGTGCTTCTTTGGGAGATTAATGATTAACATTAGTATTGAGAATAATAGCAAGGATATTGGTAACATGCAGAAACCTTTTTCCTGTAATGGAAGGAGAACAGGTTTTTGCAGCTATAAAAAAAAATACCACTTAGGAACTAAGTGACCTTGAGCAAGATACTAAACTTGTCTAAGCTCAGTCTCTGAAAAATGAAGACAATACTGCCCAATTCACTCTTCAGAGAAGGTCGTGAGAAATGAACGAGACAAAGGATTTAGGGTCTAAGAGTGTCTGTCACATGGTTAAGGCTTAATAAAGTTGAGTTCTTTCTTCCTTTCTCCTTCTGGTCGCAATGTGAATATCTGCAATTTAACCTTGTCATTATACATTTTCCTCTCAAGCTTTCCACAAACCCTTTTCTAACTGTAGTAGGATTCCTAATATTTAAATGTATAGACAAGAACTAACATTTATTGTGTGTTTTATATGCATTCTCTCCTTGAATTCTCACCACAACTTTTTGAGGACAATATTATTATTATTATTATTATTTTAATTTATAGATGAGGAAGAGGCAGAGAGAAGGATGTGGTTGTCCAAGGACACACATATACTATATATATTTACTGTACATGGTAGAGATGAGATGAGAACCAGATCCGCCATGTATTCTTAACTACCATGTTCTATTGCTTCCATAAAAATAACCACTTGCTGTTTTTTTCCATGTGTGGAGAGATGGGTTCCTAGAGGGACAACCTAGGTTCTCTGGCTTTCCTGAGACCAAGACTGCCAACTTTGGTTCTGAAGGATGGGTCGAGTTGGTGATGTCTTTCTTTGGAAACTGGCATCTTGGGAGGGTTAATTTTGTGTGTCAACTTGGCTAGACCATGAGGTGCCTAGATTAAACAATAATTTCTGTGAGGGTGTCTTGGATGCAATTAGCATTAGAATCAGTGGACTTGGTAAAGCAGATTGCCTTCCCTAATTTGGGTGGGCATCGGCCAATCCATTGAGGGCCTGCATAGAATGAAAAGGCAGAGCAAGGGGGAGATCCTTTCTCTGCCTGACTGAGCTAGGACATCCGTATTTTACTCTCAGGCTGGAGTTTGTACCATCAGTGCTCATGGTTCTCACACCTTTGGATCCGGCAGGGACTGCTGCCACCAGGTTTCCCAGGCCCCAGCTCGCAGATGGCAGATCGTGGGGCTTCTTGGCTTCTGTAATCACATGAGCCAATCTTCATTATCTATCCATCTCTCCTCTGGGAAGTTCTCTGTCTTTGGAGGACCCTGACTAATACATATCTAATCAGGCCAATTTCTAGTATGATGCGTAATCTACTATCATGATTTTTCTTGGAGTTTTCTTGTGAGTTTCCTAAGTGGGAGTAATAGTGATGGTAGCAGAACCAGCAACAGAATGGTTTTGATGAAGTATTTGCAGATTCTACAACTTCATCCAGTGTTTGCAGAATACCAAAAGGGCTCGTCAGAAAAAGGCTGCCAATGTTTATTAATGCCAGTGTTTTCTCACTGATTTCTTGTCTTCTCTTATAAAGGTTCTTTTTCCCGACAAAGCTACCTCCCAGATTCTTCACCTTCCTTCACCATTTGCCCTAATACTTTTTGCTACCTCTTCTTTACATATGGTGGGTAATGACAGCGAGTGTGAATGGAGCCCTGTCTTCACCTATATCATCTCATTTTGTCCACATTACATCATTGGCCCTGCTCTGCCTTCTATCTGCAACACCCCTTTTAGGTCTGGCCAATTCCGATTCATCCTCTGAAGCCCAGATCAGCTATCCTCTGTTTGAGGCCTATGAACTTCCCAGCATTCTGCGGCTCAGACAGCCTTGCTGCTCTTGAACATGCCAAGCACATCCAGCTTCAGGACTTTTGCATTAGCTGTTGTCTCAGGTTGGAACACTTTTTTCCCCAGATTTATTCATGACATCGTTTCAGTTCAGACTTTGCTCAAAAATCACCTCCTCCATGAAGCCTTCATGACCATGTGTTTAAAAATAAGTCTTTGGAAGCTCTGTCTGTTAAGCCTCTGGCTCGTGAGATGGAACTCTGCCTCAGGACTCCGTGCTCCGCGGGGAGTCGGCTGGAAGGTTTTTTTCCTCTGCCCCTCCCCCCACCCACAATTCTTGCTCTCTCTAAAATAAATAAATAAATCTTTAAAAAAAAAATAAGTCTTTGGTAGACATTAGCCCATTACTAATGTGCACGAATACTGGTTTCAATTATACCTCGATGAAGCTGAAAGACAAAAAAAGAAAGAAAAAAATATTGATTTCTTCTCTCACCTGGGGTTGTAGGTGCTTGCCTCTTGCTTCTCCCGGCACCTGCCGTGGGGGACGGGAAGCCTCGAGCTGAGGTGGCAGCACTGTAGTGGGCCGGCCCTAAGCAGCACCGTGTGCAAGTGCACAGTGGGGGCTTCTAAACTGGATGGAGGGACAGGAAATGATTTCTCAGCTGCGTCTGGAAGGCTGAGCAGGAACGAAGCATTCAAGCCTCATGAGAGCAAACTGTAAACCCATGTTGTGCGAAGCCCCTGAGATGTTGCGTTGTCTGTTTCCACCGTGCAAGCTCAGTGTATCCTGACAGGTCCAAGAGCACCTCCCCCTCTTCTCTGATTCCTTATTCTGCTCTGTTGTTCTTCATAGCACTTCATACTACCTGGTATGAAGTTACGCATTGATTGATTGATTTGTTTATCATCTATTTTTCTCTAGTACAGTGAACACTGCGTCGGGGTCAAGTTCCATGGAATCTTCGTTTTGTCTACCGCCATATTCCTAGGGTTTAATAGAGTGTCTGGCACATAATAGATGCTCAGTAAATAACTTTGAATGGAAAATTGAATAAATGAATGGCTATGCAGGCCTGTCATACACTTACCACATAGCCTTGTGGTATTTTAATTTACATGTATCCATTTAACATGTAACATTCCTCGTGCATGCCTGTTACGTGCCAAATAGGCCCTGGGGATCGAGCGGGGAATTTCTCAGTGCGTTATATATCTGTCCCCCACCTGCGATGAGCACCGGAAGGCCAGAGACTGTATTCTTCCTATTTCTGCCCCCAGTTCCTGCCCTTAGCAGATATCCAGCAATGTTTGTTGAATCAAGGAATGGCTCAGTGCCCATAAGGAAGAGATTATTAGCATCTGCAAAAGAGGACACAGGCTGAGATGACTTTCTTGGGCTCATATAGCCAGTAAGAGTAAAGGCCAGGCTTGACTCTTGCCTCTGTATCATCCTGAAGCATGTGTTCTTACAAGGAGACATTATTCTCTTCAGTTATGATTCAGACACAGCACGTATATGGTAATAATCCATTATTATGCACATCTGTAGGGGCTGTAAGTCCCTTGAGGGCAGGGCCGCGTCTGTCCCTTTCATTGCTGTTTCATCATCTGTACCAGTACAATGCCTGGCTAATAGCAATAGGAACTCCGCACATGTATGGAATGAATAAGTTCAATTTAGCAACTTTTGTAAACGTGTCCCTTTCTTTATGATAAACTTCCTTGAGCATTTTACCTTTTGAGATGGTTTGAAGGCCCGTCCCTGTCCTAAGACTGTGCCAGACTATGACAGTCCTATCCTTTTCACCTAAAAGCTCATTTGAACTTCCTTATTCCTTTCTTCTCCTTTTTGGGGTTTGCAAGTTCAGCACTCACAAGCGGTGGCCCATCTTGCAGATACCTTGACAACCATAATGGCACATTGCCCTGATGGTGATGGGGTGTTAAGTTCTGTGCATAGGAGGGTCTGTCTGCTAGAACTTACCCATCCACAGAGGACTTTGAGAGAAGAACTAGCTTGCATTCCTCCCAGTATACTTTTGAATCAAGAAACACATTGTGTGAAACTTGCAGACTGTCTGGATTCAAATCCTAGTTCCAGCAATTGCTAACTGTAATCCTGGTTCAGAAACCAAACTTCTCTGTGCCTCAATGTTCTCATCAGCAAAATGGACATAATAATTATATTTGCATAATTAGTATGGGTGTGGGTGTGTGTATCTCACATGGAACAGTGCCAGGCACACAGCAAACATGAAATAAATGTTAATTATTACTATAATCAAGCATATATCTATTATTTAATTAAACAAATTTTACTAGCACCCATTAGGGCTCAGGCACTTCGTTCTGGGAATGAATGAGTGAATGAATGAATAAGACACAGTCACTGCCCTTAAATTGCTTGCAGTATTCAGTGGAGGGAAAGATAGGAGAATGGACACTTATTGTACAGTGGATATAAGCTGGGAGAATGGAGGTTGAGGGTGCCTTGGAAGCACATGATGGGGGCTTCTCACCTGGTTGGTGGAATCAGGGAAGACTGCAGGAAATGATTCTAAGTGGAGTCCAGAATGTTGAGCAGGAAGCAAGCATTCAATGTGTTGTGGTTGGGGATGGGTCAGGGCATTCCAGCAAGGGACTAGCTGGTAACAAGGCTATTTGGAGGCTGGAGAGAGTAGGAGGCATTTTCAGAGGAGTGCACATGCTTCAGTATGGTTGGAGTTTGGTTTCTGGGGCAAGGATGGCCTGAGATAGGGCTGAAGAGTCAGGGGCTAGATCAAAAGGGGTCCTGAAGGTCAATGTTTTCCAAAATGTTATGTGGTAACAAACCATGTGGAAATTTTGATCCAATGCAGATTCCGAGTCAGTGAGTCAGCGATGAGGTCTGAGGTTCTGCATTTCTCACAAGCCCCAAGTGCAGCAGGTGCAGCTGAATGACTTTGACTAGTAAGTGGGTATGATATTGAAGAGGATTTGGTTATATTCTGTAAAAATGAATGGTTTTAGGCAGGAGCATGAAGCTGTTGGAAAGAAGATAAGGAAAATAAGCAAAGAAAATCGAAAGAAGACCACTTTCAGGGCGCCCGGGTGGTTCAGTTGCTTAAGCGTCTGCCTTCAGCTCAGCTCATGATCTCAGGGTTTTGGGATTGAGTCCTGCATCGAGCTCCCTGCTTAGTGGGGAGCTTGCTTCTCCCTCTCCTTCTGCCGCTCCCCCTGCTTGTGCTCCCTCTCTTGCTCTCTTTCTCTCTCAAATAAATAAATAAAATCTTAAGAAAGAAAGAAAGAAAGAAAGAAAGAAAGAAAGAAAGAAAGAAAGACCTCTTTCTTCCAGGCCCCAAGCCTAGCCTTTTCCCAAATGAGCTAGACTCTTCCACACCCCTGGCCATTGCAAGTGTTTCTCCTACAGATGAATGTCTCCTCATCCACTAAGTAGAGACTTACTCTAGTTTTTGTTCCTAAATTAGATTAGCTTGTCAGGGTATTTCTCAGAGAATGTTAAGGAAACTTCCTGCATCAGAATCACTTGGGGATGCTTATTAAAGCTGCAGGTCCTCCTTGCTTATGGTAGCTGACAAGTGCTTACCGGTGAAGTTGGAGGGGGTGCTGGGGATGGCCCAGCAACATTCGGCAACCGTCATTGTAAAGATTGGTTCAGGCAAGACACATCAATAGATGCTAAATCTAGGGGAATTTTGATTAGGTGTAGGATATTTGCTTGATCTTAAATTGTATCCCCCCTTTTAATAGATGGGTTATTAGAAGCAAAGGAAAATATAAGTTCTATACAGCGGAGGAAGACTGTACCTCTACTGGATGTTTACAATCAACATCACCAGTATGAGGCAGATGGATAGGGTGACAGTGTGTGCCTTTAGATATGATACTTTGAGAAGGCTACAACATGGCTTTGATGCTATCCCAGCTGGGAATGCATAACCTGGATCTATTTAGGAAAAAACATTAGCACACAGTAAAGAATTTGGCCTTGCCCAAAGAAATTTGGCTGTTGCCCTAAGCTCTGTGTCATCACCGACAGGAGTGGAGGCTGGTCACGCCAGAAAGACCAATCTTGTGAAGAGAATGGGGAACTTGGGTCATGTGATACAGGTTGACCTGGGGACTGTGTTCAACCACGTGGGTGATCAGTCAATCAGTCAGTCATGCCCATGTGATGAAACTCCAATATCAGCTCTATGCATTGAGGCTTGAGTGGGCTTCCGTCACCCAACACTTGTGAGTATTGTCACCTATCAATTCTTGGGAGGCCAATGTGTGCTAACTACCCACAGAGAGGAAAACCGAAAATTCCTGCTTGGAACCCTCCAAGACTGCCCTGTGCACATATTCCTTTGGCTGATTTTAATCTGCGTCCTTTCCCTGCAATAAACCACAACTGTAAGTAAAACAGCCTTCCGTGAGTTCCATGAGCCCTTCTAGCAAATTATCGAATCTGAGGGTAGTTTGGGTAATTTCCTGAATTTGCAGTTGGTATCAGATGTGAGGATAGACTTGGGGACTATGCCTTCAAACTTCATAATTTGGTCACCTCTGGGCAGTTGGACAAATCCCCAGTGAGGAACTTTCTGTTTCAAAAAGCAGATGATATTGTTCACAAAATGTCGGTGTCATAAAAGACAAAGCAAGGCTGGGGAACTGTTCCAGATTACAGGGGGGTTAAAGGGACATGACAAGTAAATGCAACACCTAATCTTAGACTGAGTTCTGTACCAGCAGAAAAAAATTCCATAAAGGATATTGTTGGGTCCATTGACAAAATTGGAAAATGGGTGGTAGTTTAGAAAAAAGAATTCTACATCTATGTTGAATTTATAGAAATCAGTAACTCTTTGTGGTTATGTAAGAGAACATCCTTATTCTTTTTAGCAAACACACACTGAGGTGTTTAGAGGTAGAGAGCCATGATGTCCCAAATGGCTTAGAAAAATTATATACAGAGAGAAAGAGCAAATGACACAGCAAATGGCCTGAAACGCAATGCTTTATTGTAACTTTCCCGTAAGTTTGAAGTTATATTCAAACAAGAAGTTACATAAAATGCAGGCCCTCCACCCAGCACCCAAGTCTTTGTTACTAAAACCACTCTTCAATAACAGAGCTTCCAATGGCCAACACTGGAACGGTTTGTGCAACCAAATACAACAGCGTTGGATTATAACCTGAAATGTAAAATAAATAGCCATTAGTTCATACTGACATAAAAATGATTGAATAAATCAATAGGGAGAAGAGACAAATATCCCATGCAGAAGTTTTCTAAATAGTTTGTGTAGGTACTCTGGCCTCAAGGATGGGGAGGGCAGCTTCCCATTTCTTAAGTGCAGACTGTGCACCGTGACTTCCTTCCAAAAAGTAGAGTATGGAAGAGATTAAAAAAAAAAAGTAGATTTAGAGTGGAGGAAACTGACAAACACAACCTCAGTCCGTGACTGAAGTCAGTATCAACAGTGGTAAGTCCTGCCGATTGTACGTACCCTTGATATGATGTGATGAAAATGGCATGCTCCTTCTGTTGGTTGCCCTCCCCAAACCCGCAGCCCCAGTCCAATCATGAGAAAAACATGCAGTCGAGGGGCACCCCACAAATCACCTGACCAGTACTCCTCAAAACTGTGAAGGTCACGAAAAACAAGGAAACTCTGAGGAACTGTCTCAACCAGGGGGAGCCACCGAAGGAGATGCACTAAATGTAATGTGGTGTCCTGAAAGGGATTCTGGAACAGAAAGAGGCATTAGGTAAAAACTAAGGAGATCTGGGGGCGCTTGGGTGGCTCAGTCGTTAAGCGGCTGCCTTCCGCTCAGGGGCCGATCTCAGGGTCCTGGGATCGAGCCCCGCATAGGGCTCCCTGCTCGGTGGGGAGCCTGCTTCTCCCTCTCCCACTCCCCCTGCTTGTGTTCCCTCCCTCGCTGTGTCTCTCTCTGTCAAATAAATAAATAAAATCTTATAAAAAAAAACTAAGGAAATCTGAGTAATTGATGGACTTTGGTAAGTAAAAATGTATCAGTATTGGTTCATAAATTTTAATAAATGAACCATACAAATCTAGGATGTCAATAATCAAGGAAACTGGGAGAGAGGGTATATGGGGACTCATGGTACTCCTTCTCAATTCTTCTGTCAGTTTAAAACTGTTCTAACAAATAAAGCCTATTTAAAAAAATGCAGGCCCTGGGTTAAGTCCCTGAGAGTGGGGCCCAGCAAGCTGCAAACTGAGAGTCAGCTTAATTCCTATCAGTCAACATTTAAAGATCGCTGACGATCACACTCGTAAAGTTACTTGGTTGCTCAGTGGCTTCCCCAGCTAGACATGATTTAATCAAAGTCATGGAGCCCGTCTCCTAGTTTCTGAGACCCTGGCTAATAAGAGAGCCTGGCTCAGGGAAGTACTCCATAGAAGCCAACTGAATAATTAATATTAACGACCGGTTCTGTGCGTGTGATAGCACCCGGGGAGAGTAACAGTTAAAACAATAACCCCCTAGGTTCAATTTCAACTAATCTTAATGACTGAGCACTTGCTATCCATCAGGAGTCAACAGATATTTACCTTGGGCAGCCCTGCAATTGTTAAGGATTCCAGGTTCCCATAGACTGATCTTTGAAAGGGAGGAGCTGCTGCTTTCTGGCTCTGGGGTGTGTTCTCTGCTCCCTACGGCGCTTGGGGGGCTGGGGCGGGGAGGGAGGAGGAGGTGAGGGCGAACAGTCTGCAGACATCCAGGGTGCCTGCTGGGGGAGCTGCTTTCCTCGGTGTTGCCAACTGAGCAGAGCTGGGAACCGAGCCAGGCCACCGCCTGGGTGACCTGTCCCTGCTCATTCACAGACACCGATGGGGCACTGGCTCCCTGTAGCTTGGCTGGATGCTGGGGCCAGAGGAGCTCGGTGACTAGGGAACCTCTGCTGAAAGCTTTGGGAGTGCTGGTATTTTCTCCCTCCTCTCCTGGCTTCCCTGGGGGGCTGGTCTCATTTCCGGTCATTTTCGTCAGAGATTGGCTGTCTTTTCTTGGCTTTGATCTTTGGCTCTGGCTTCAGGTCCCAGTTTCATTGTTGGGGGGTGGGCAGCATCTCTGCAGAGTGAACCTTTGCTAACAACGTTCTTTAGCACTGCTCTGGGACAGTGCGTCGTGTTCTGCCTTTTGCAGGGGCCCGTCCTGGAGACTATGCGGACTAGGAAGGCAAATCCAAGGGTAGCCTTTGAAAAGCACTCTTAGAAGTGAAATAAGCATAGCAGCTTTTTCACTCTGTGGCAGGCAGTGTGCTGGGTGCTTTGCAAGTGGCATCCCAGGCACCCTAAAAAAACAGCCCTCTGAGGAAGTATGAGTAGACCCATTTTCCAGAAGAAGAAACTGAGGGCAGAGAGGTTCAGTCCCTTGCATCTAGCAAGTGGCCGAGAAGGGCTTTGCACGCAGACAATGTCACACTATTGTTGGTTAACAGAAATATATGCATTAAGAGACTAAATAACGGTCACTTAAGGAAATGGAAGTTTTCCTTTTCTCTTTCATAAAAGTCTAAGCTGGAATGAAGGAATGGAGAGGTGGGTGAGTGTCGCAGACACGTCTGTACTGTGGGGTGGCCAAATCCCCCGCACAGTCACCATTTGTATGCACTTGGACCATCCATCCATCTTCCGGCACCCGTGCCTCCCTGAGGGCCCTCTCTGCCCCCAGAGCACTCTCTGCCTGGAGTGAGGCGGGCCCAAGGTGGCAGCAGAGGAATGTCCCCTTCCTCCGAAATTCCCATCAATTTCTGCAGGTGTTGCCGTATAAATCCCTCAGCATCCTTGCCCCTTGGGCAGGATAACTCTGGGTCATGTTCCACATTCTCCCAGTATTCCCATAGTGATTGAGGGCCAGCTGCCCATGGTGGTAATGGCTTAGTAATGTACACTTTATTGTTCCTTTCCCTTCTCTGTTTTACTCCCCCACTCCCTCCTGGTGTTGCCTTGGCATCACCTCTGTAATAAATGCACTCAAATCCTTATCTTCAAGGATGCCAAACCAAGCACAACGGTGGCATATTCTGTAAACCCTCAGGGACCCAAGTTCCTTCTATCTTTTTTTTTAAAGATTTATTTATTTATTTAAGAGAGAGAGAGAGAGAGCATGAGCAGGGGGGAGGGGCAGAGGGAGAGGGAAAGAAAGAATCTTAAGCAGACTTCCTGTTGAGCATGGAGTCCGTCCTCACAACCTTGAGATCATGACCTGAGCCGAAATCAAGAGTTGGACGCTTAACCAACTGAGCCACCCAGGTGCCCCACAAGAACTTTCTTTCAATGCTACATCCCATAAGTAGCCAACATCACTTTCCCTTACATCCCATTGGCCAGAACGTAGTTTTATGGTCACACCTAGCTGCAAGGGAGTCCTTCTGCTCAGCAAGAGCTCTGGGGTGCCATTAGGCGAATGAATTAGCATTAATTATAGACCCAATACTACACTGCCTTGTTAAGTGATTGAGTAGGGGAGGGAGTGGTCTTGGGGTGGCATCAGTGAGATTACAGAGGCAGCCTGGGTCAGCACATAAAGGAGGCTGTTTTGCAAGTTAAAGGATTCTGGCTTTCTCTGGGAGATGATGGGAGTGTCTCTGTAACATTTTCATCAGCTATGTGAGTCCATGGAATTAATTTTTTGAAAAGAACCCTCTGTTGACAGCAAGGAGCTGGGTTGATGAGGCAGGAGATTTGGAGATTTGGAGATTTGGAGATTTGGACAGCAGGTGCCTGACTTTCTCAAGGATCCTGTTGAGAGCCAGTGGAGGCCTGACCCAGGGCACTGGCAGTGGGGACAGAGATAGGGCGACTAATCTAAGGTATGTTTAATCAGTATTGAGATGAGAGCTCAGGAGAGCACTGAGGATAATGCTCCGGAGTTCTGTATTCAGAGGGCCAGAGCACTGTGGTACCCCTTCCAGCTCAGTCTAGAGGCGGTGTCTACATGAGAGAAGGTTGTTTTTCTGCACCCAGAAGCCTCACTTGTCAACTGAGTGACCTTAGATAGTTAAGTCACTCCCAGCCTCAGTTTCCCTACATGTGAAACAGGCTATTCTTACCTTTTGTGGGGCATAGTGATGGCAAATAAAGAGGGTAAGGTTGTTTGAGGGTGGATTAAATGGAAACCATTTAAAACAAGGAAAACTCAAGAAAGACTTAGAAATTGAGATGGCTGAGATCTAAAAAGGGGGCACATCACATAGGAACACTTTTTTTTTTTTAAAGATTTATTTATTTATTTATTTGACAGAGAGAGACACAGCGAGAGAGGGAACACAAGCTGGGGGAGTGGGAGAGGGAGAAGCAGGCTTCCCCTGGAGCAGGGAGCCCGATGCGGGGCTCGATCCCAGGACCCTGGGACCATGACCTGAGCCAAAGGCAGACGCTTAATGACTGAGCCACCCAGGCGCCCACATAGGAACACTTTAAAGAGGGAGATTTCAGAGAGACTTTTATCGTATTTGTGAAAACTGACTTTGGTGTCTCACACAAAAGAGTTCCAGACCCGGCTTTCCCACACACTTCACTATGTGGCCTCCAGCAAGTTACTCAACCTCTCTGAGCCTCAGGCACCTCATCAGTAAAGCAGAGACAAGCACCTGTCCAGTATAGGATTGTGGGCATTATGTGGGAGTTAGTGACGTGCCCAACACAGAGCCTGGCACACAACAGATACTTTACAAATGTGAATTCCCACCTCCCTTTGTCTAAAAGAAATCAAAAGATCTAGTTGACTCTGTTGGTTTAGTAACAAAAGGGTTAATACAGACAGGAAAAATCACCCCATCTGAGGTTTGGAATTCGGTCAAGGGAACCTGGTTGTTTGACTCAAATCTTCTTTTTCCACTAGTTGTGTTGGCATGGTTTCGGCACAGCCTTTGTCAGAGCCACTTGCTGGAAAACCAAGAGAAGGCTCTGTGGAAATACAAGGCAGGATTAATATGGTGATTTCAGAAATTTAAGGTAGGGTGACATGAAATCGATTAAATAACATTTTTCCCCTCCCACCTCAGGGTATTGACTCTGGAATTGAAGGCAATGGCTCCAACAGAAGGAGAGGGAGCCCTAGTCTGTGGTCCATATGCCTGCTTCCTTTTGCAGCTACTTCTAGCTGCCCATCTGTTTGTGACTGCCTCGTCTAGCCATGGGGCTCATAAAACAGCATCTACATCTATGGATGCCTTTGCTCAACAGATGTGAGAATGAGGGATGCCCACATCTGACACCAAGAGCAGTCACCAGCCCTTCGTGCCTCTTTCCACTCTGTTTTCTCCTGTTTGCCTTTCAATTTCATTTAAATGTATTTCTCAATTATTGTTATTTGTAGCAAAATGTGAAAAGGAGAGGATTCTAGAATTTATGGAGTTCCTGTTCTGTGCTTGGTACTTGCTGGACACTCTGTGTCCAATATCTCACATAATAATCATCTCCATTGGATAGGGATGATGAAGAAACAGGTTCAGAGAAATGAAGTCACTTGTCTAAATTTGTACACTAGGAAATGGTGGCCCTGGGATGGAACTCTAGCCTAACTGCAGAGATCTGAACTAATGATGAATAATGATTAAAATTCTGCCCCCGCCCCGCAACCGACCAACTAACCTTCCCTAGCTTTCTGTGTCCTCTAACAGATGACCTCTTAAGAAGTTGAGCTTAAATGACTTTGATGCTAAAGGATGAGCTCCCTCTAGTGACAGAGTATGGTTTGGTGCAACCTCAGTTTCTTGGGGATACTGGAACGTAAAGAAAGATGGGCCCTCTCTTTTATGCAGTACAATTTTGTCTAAAGATACGTTATTGAGACTATCTCAATACAGTGCAAAACTGGAATCCAAATCTGGGTGGACCCCCATGGAAAAAGCTAATGCTGGGGGAAATGAGAACCCCTTCTATCCCAGTATAGCAGGAGGACAATGGAATTAGCATTTTCACGGAGCTCTGTGATTTGCCAAGAGCTGTCACATCCCTGCTTCAGGGTCTTCACAACATCTCTGGGAGGCAGGTGTTCCTTCTCCATAGTTGAGAGAGCTAGGAATCAGAGATGTGAAGTGTCTCTTACAAGGTTACAGCTGGTCAGTAAAGAAGTCATAATTCTAACCTGGGTTTCCACTTCTAGACCTGGTGCTCTTTCAACCACGCCACGGAATCTTTCCATTACAGAAGCAGATCTATATCACAGTAGATCATCTGCCAGGTGAGGGATGGGTAATCGTGGTGGTGATGTCAGAGTTAAATGAGACAGATTAAATTACAACAGAGAGTTCAAATTTCCTGCCGTGTCCCTTTCTCCTCAGGTCCATCCTCTTGCTGCTCTAGAAAGATAAAAATGAAAGTCACAAATTCCACTGGATCCTTGCCTGAAAACCCTCATTGCTCTCCATGACTCTCAGGATAAAATCCAAACTCTTAGGCTTGGCATGCAAAATCTTTTTCGATCAGAAGCTTCTTTACCTATACAGGTTACCTTTCTCTGCACCTTCACCTACTGCCATTTGGGAAACTCAGCTTTGTCATTTTTCCCTACAAATGTCAACTTCTGTCATATCTTGTGCCACCTTCTCCATCTGGAGCAGTTCTCCTAAACTTTTCTTTCCAGGTGAGATATCACTTGACTCTGAAGACTGCAGAATCCCATGGATGATGCTCCGTGCTTCCATCTCGGCTCTTCTCACATGTGATGTGCAATTTTACTTTCTTTCACCTGTTGCTCCTGGCTTAGTTCATCTTTGTGTCTTCAATGGCTAACACAATTCCTTGGCACACAGTAAGTTCACTAAATGCTTGCTAGATGGCTTCAGGGAAGGTACAAAGAAATGTCTTCCGGAATTGTAGGGTGAATCAAAGCCCAGTTCATGTGTGAAATGGGGTTTAGGGCTACTTGACCATTTGTAATAAAAACTCCTTGGGGAAAAAAAACCTTGAAAGCCTGCATTCAAAAACCATTGACCATGGTGTTAAAAAAAAAAAAAAAGTACTTTTAGGGAAAAATGATTGAAATAAGGGACACTTGGTTAACCTTGGGGTTTTTCTTCACCATACTTTCTTGAGCATGAGGAAGAGACGGAAGTTTGTGGCTTCTTGAATGACTCAGCTTTGAAAGGTCTGAGTTGTTTTGCAGCCCAAATGCAGATCAGTGGATCACCACAAGCTCTCTTGACATCCTTCTCTGTGGGCTACCCTGGGCCATCTCCCTTGGCTCTCCAGGAATCTATGAGGATCTGACTTAGCTGGTCTCTACCCAACCTGCTTTGAGTTAAATTTTGAGTTATTTAAATTACCATCTATAAAATCTTCTGATTAGACAAATCAAGGCAAGGTCTTTGACCTCCTGAAACTCTTCTACAGCATTCTTGACTAATGATCTTGTTGACTTTAAAAAAACTTAAACAAAATGAGTTTATTTGGGAATAGCAGAGGAATTGCAATTTGGGACAAGCAAACTATGGTGAACCATAGGCAAGTCCAGAGAACAGAGGAGATGAGCTTGCTTTTGTAGGGGAAAGGAGGAAGCTGGGAGCAGCTGTTTTGCTGAGTTCTCATTGGCTGAGCTGTTGCTGGGCAAGGAGAAATTCTTCCTTCCCCCGGCTGGGCTATGGAAAGTAAGTCTTCTTCCAGTTGGATGAGGGGAGATACTCTTCTTGCTACAAGTGGTAGTGTGTGAGAACTCCCCTTGCAGGGTTTCATGACTCCATTGTACATGAGGTTTCCTTTATTTATTTTTATAGTTTTTAGCATCTGCTCAAATCTAGTGGGCTTACTATTCTGAAAACTGCCTATCAGTTGTTCTTACAAACACTTCGCTTAAATATCGATCTATACTCTGCCTCTTTTAATGTCCCACTTACTAGTTGTTCGGACTGGGAGGCATAAAACCCTCTTTTCTTGCCTCCTAGAAATATTTTCCTTATTGCCAATTTTTGAACCCCTTTTGCTCAGAGACATAGCTAATGGCTGCCTCTGGACAATCTCTTAGCAGGCTTGGAGGTCTGCCTGCAAGTACGGGCTGTGCACAGATGTCTTTGTAAGGACGAAATGGGATATGATGTGGGCCAGCCACATGCCAATATGAACGCATCTGTAGCCTCGTCTTGTGGGAGGTGGTCAAGGCTGGAAAAAAGTATTTATGACAAACTATGGTAATAGGAATTAAAACCCATCCCTACTCCCTCAGTCATAAAAAACAGTGGTTTTATTTTCTGTTTTTGCTGCCCGTGTCTGTCCATATGCAGAGCTCATTTTTTATAGTTATACTGATGAGGTGGATATTTCACGTTCTTTTCTTTGCTGAATGAATCCTAACTATTTTTCATGTGATTTAAGAGTTGCCTGAATTATTTGAAAGGATATAGAAACACGATGATTGACTCGTTGGTTCCCTAGTGTTGGATAGGCAGGTTGTTTCCAGATTCTGGCAACTGTGGTCAGAGTACCACTGAGTGCCAACCCCTCCCATTCCCACGGGCCAGCAGCAGGTGCCAGGGACCCTGGCCTGGACAGAGTCTGTCATGTTTGAGGGCAATAGTCTGTGGGGCTTTGAACACTCCAGTGGGTCTGAAAAGAGTCCTGCTGCCCTTGGACTGGTACCCACAGAGCTGGAGGAAGGTTTGGCTCCTTCATGCCCCCCAAACCCCCACCGAGTGGCTCCATCTTACACCTGGGCTTTTGTTCTGGTTTCCAGTCCCCTCACCGGGAGACTGGCACCAGCCCTTGTGTTTAACTCTGGCATCCTCACTAGTGGAACCTCAGTGGCCCCTGTGCTGGCCACGCAGATCCCTCTTTAAAAGTGCAGGACGTGGCCCCCCAGCTTCCGGGACTGTTCTCTGCACACTGTCGTACAGGATGGCCTCTGCTGAAGACAGTGCCTCGCCGAAGCCCCTTCCCTGAGCCAGCTCCGTGATGGATGCAGGGATGTAAAGACCTGGCTGTCTCTATGCAGCCTGGGACAGCTCTGAGGGGCCATCCCAGCCTCCAGGCTGAGACCTCTATCAGGGCGCCATCACAGCCCTACTGCTCCCTCTGCTCATTTGGCTTCCTTGCCCTGCTCCTTCCTTCCATGGGCAACAATCCTAAGATCCCTAATAAACTTCCTGCACACTCATCTCCATCTCAGAGTTGGCTTCCTGGGAAAACCTGTGACGCCTTCCTGGTCCCTACTGCCTGGACCCCACTCTCCCCACAGCAGCTGGTCAGCGCCTGGGATGCTAATGCGGGTGGGACGTCCCCACTCCCCTGAGCCACAGGACTGCCTTCAATGACACTTGGGGCATCACTGGCCTCTGGTGAGCTCAGTTTCCAGTTCTTCCTCTGAGATTGTTTTCGATTCTTCTTTCCCCCTTAAATCTCCACAAAGAATTACTAAATTCTGGTGACTGGGTTATTAGAATATGCAGAAAGTCTCCTGCCCTTCCTTCTCTCGCATCCCTCTCTTCCTTTCCTCCTACTGTCTCTGCTCTGTGGGAGCCTCCATTGTCTGTTCCTCCCTCGGACCGTGGCCACATCCCCCTAACTGGCCTCCCTGTCTGCTCTTGTGCATCCGCTGTCCTCTACACTGCGGCCTGAGGGACCCTTTCAAAGCTCACATATGTGCATGTCATTCCCTTGCCTAAAGTCTTCAATGCCTCCTTATAACGTATAAGAAAAAGCCTAGACTCTTAGCAGAACCCTGAAGGCTCTGTGGCAGAGACCCACCTGTCTCCAAGTACCTGCAGCCCTGGCTTCCCTCTTGCAAGCTTCCAAGCCTTGGCTCAAGCATTTTTCTATTTTTTTTAGATTTTATTTTTTTATTTGAGAGAGAGACTGAGCGCATGGGGGGTGGGGCAGAGGGGGAGAGATAAGCAGCCTCCCTGCTGAGCACAGAGCCTGATGCAGCTGATCCCAGGACCCTGAGATCGTGACCTGAGCCAAAGTCAGATGCTTAACCTACTGAGCCACCCAGGTGCCTCTGCTCAAGCATTTTTAGGAATCCTTTTCCTGCACCTCCAGATAAGGCCAAGAGGTCCTCCTTGGAAGGTGTCATGATCCCCAGTGCTTACCATTTACCTTTAATGTTGAAACAAGCATTCACTTCTCTCATTTGTCCAGTGCACAGTGAGCTCTTTGAAGGCAGCGAGCAATTCTTACTTGTACCTGTATTTCCAACACTGGCACAAAGTAGACCCTCAGTAAAGGACTCAGCCTGATGCTCTTCATTTATCATGCTGCAGTGGTTTGCAAGGTATTATATTAATTTAAATTGTTACATGCAATGTGCAAATGAATCAGTTTCAGTATAACCTCACCCAAATTGGGTGTTGTTCATCTTAAATTTGATGGCCATAAAATGTCCTACATTGTTTTGACTGCATTTTAAAAAATAGATATTAGGATTAAGTTGCTGATTAATAGCGCCTCTTCTTTTTTTTAAAAAAGATTTTATTTATTTATTTGAGAGAGAGAGAATGAGAGAGAGAGAGAGAGCACAAGTGGGGAAAGGGTCAGAGGGAGAAGCAGAGTCCCTGCCGAGCAGGAAGCCTGACTCGGGACTCGATCCCGGGACTCCAGGATCATGACCTCAGCCGAAGGCAGTCACCCAACCAGCTGAGCCACCCAGGTGCCCAATAGCACCTCTTCTTGTATGGATCACATATTCTTGTCCTTTACCCTTTGCATTATAATCTACAGTCTCATATCAGTTTCTGGACTTAGAATCATTGACACTGAAGTGAGCTTGTCCAAAAGTGAGCTGGTTTGAATATGACTATGTGATTTTGAGATAGTTATGTCCCTCTATGAGCTTCAGTTTCTTTCTTTCTTTTTGTAAAGATTTATTTATTTATTTATTTGAGAGAGAGAGCACATGTGAGAGAGAGGGAAGTAGGGGAGGGGCAGAGGGAGAGAGAGTTGCAAGCAGACTCCATCTGAGCACAGACCCCCATGCGGGGCTCGATTTCACGACCCCAAGATCACAATCTGAGCTGAAACCAAGAGTGGACACTTAACTGACTGCGCCACCTAGGCACCCTCAGTTTCTTTCTTAAAAATAATACGTTTGTTTTGTTTTGTTTTGTTTTGTTTTTTGGTTTTTGGTTTTTTTACCTTGCCCCTGACAGAAATCACTTGGTAGCTACTAAAAAAAAATACGGACTCCCGGGTTTACACCCACTGATTTGGGCTCTCTCCATGGAATTGGGGATTTTTAGAGCCTCTGGTGACTGTGGTGCAGCCAGGATCCACAGGCTGATTTTTGGGGATCACTGGTCTCCCAGCTCTGTAGTGTGCGAGCTTCTGTTGGGCCCATGTATCTCTCAGGCCGAGGAGAAAAGAAGAAAGAGGAATCCACTGCTGTGTTCTGATACTCGAAGGCATCTCCTAGAGCGCAGAGCATCCTCACTCCACATGGTTCCAGCGGGAGAACCAGCACGAAGGCATGGAAACTCCACAGAGGCAGATTTCTCAGCAGCTGTGGCAACTCTCCGAGGACCCACATTATCCAACACAGGGGCAGGCTGCCTCAGAGGCTGTGGGGAGAACTGGTGCAACCATGCTTGGCCCCAGCCCTCCCAGAGAGCAAGCCGTCTGTAAGGTACCCTCCCAGGGGCAGGGAGCAGCCTGGGAGGCAGGTATCTTGGCTCTGCTCCTTGCGAGCTATGTGACTTCTGGGTGCTCTGGTCCCTGTCTGAGCCTCGGTTACTTCACCGATACAATGAGGAGAGTAGTAGCTCCTTTTTTATGGAGGGTTTGTTTTTTGTTTTTAGAACAGCTTTATTGAGATACACTTTATATAGCACACCATTCACCCATTTAAGGCATACGATTCAGTGGTTTTTGGGAAGTTCACAGAATTACATAACCAACACCCCCTCACTGGTTGATTTTGAAGGGACAGTGAGCCGTGCAGGGGAAACCTCTAGCGCAATGCCAAGGGCCTAGGGTGCACTCAGGAAACGGCAGATACTCTTGTTCTTGATGGATTCCTTATCTCTGGGACAGGTACCTGGGGTGACAACCTCATGGTCTAGTGCAGGGGACGACACTCAGGCATCAGGGAGGGAGCTTCGGGTCTCTTCTCTTCTGTGGCTTGGCGTGTCTGTACTAACAATTACTCATGCACCCACGTGTGCAAATCGTGGAAATTCTCTCATCCTCACATTAGCTCTGTGAGCTGGACTTTTATCCTCATTCATTCCTGTTCTTCAAAGATGAAAAGTGAGGCTGAGGGAGGCCATGGCTTTTCCGAGATCACCACTCCAGGATCTCTTTAATACAGGGCAGATAAATAAGCCTGATTATTTGCCCCCTACCTTTTTTTTTGGACATCGTTTAAGTTTGGAAACCAGTGCAAGTTTCCAGAAGAGATAAGATCAGGTAGAAAAGAAATCCAAAGAGAAAAGGAATTGACACAAAGAAAAGTCTATGTGATGATTTGCGGTGGCGGGCTCCCCTCTCCCTGCACATCCTCTTTTCTCACCTCCTCTGCCAGTCTTGCATGAGCTGCAGGTCAGGGAGACATGCTAGACAATGATCGAAGACTAGAGGCTGTTCGTTAGTGAGAGATTGATAGTGCAGGAAAGTCTGGAGGTGGTGTCCAAACTCACTGGGAGCTTGGGCCCTTTGTGTGCATTTGGTTTGGGGGCTTTAAAATCCCAGTGCTTGAGGGAATTGCTGACCACCCAGTTTTCACCAGGTAGGTTTGAGTCTGTTCCAGCCTCACTTTCTGGGCTGTTTTTCTCTTTGTCAACTTGCAGGTGGATGTGCTGGTGTTCCTGTATCAGGACTCCTTTGCTCCTGTCCCATCCCGGCTGGAGCAGGGACTGGGGCATCTGTGTCAGGCACCTCTCCTCCTCCCAGATGGGTGTGCTCAGTGTGGTAGCCACCCCCTTGGTAGAGCAGGGAAGGGGCACCTGGCTTGGGCTACTGGGACCCCCCTAAATGTGGCCTGAGATGTGCCCCACCCCACGCCTCCCCATCCTTCAGTCAGGATAACCACTTACTATTCCTAAGTTTGCAGAAACCTTGCTGGGTCCCCTGTAATTGGTCTGTGTTCTGCCTCCCTTTCTAAGTTCTTGTGCTGGGACCTCCCTGTTTGTAAGGCTGTCTCCTGTTACCCCCGCTCCTGAGCCCCAGTGCCAACTGTGGACCCACCTTCTGGATGGGCCTTGTCTATTTCTGTTCATGGTTACATCCAGCCTTATGCCTGGCATGGAGTAGGAACTGAATACATACTTCTTGAACAAATGCCTTCAGCTCGGGTCATGGTCCCGGGGTCCTGGGATCGAGCCCCGCATTGGGCTCCCTGCTCAGCGGGAAGCCTGCTTCTCCCTCTCCCACACCCTCTGCTTGTGTTCCCTCTCTCGCTGTGTCTCTCTCTGTCAAATAAATAAATAAAATCTTTAAAAAAAATACATTGTAAACATTCAAGGGAAACCGCTCTGCAGGAATGGATGGTGATCAGCTGTTTGTTTTCAAAGCCGGGATGATTTGAAACATTTGAACTGCTTATTTCATTAAAACCTAACCTGTTAGAGAAACTTAAGACTGATTTCCTCAGGTTTTAGAAGATGTCAGCGGACTTAATTTAACATGCTGAACCTCTTCAACTTTCAGAGCAGTTACCCCATGTGCTCCTGCTGTGTAATCCCAAATCCTGTTCACAATTCTGCCATTTGGATTTGATGTGTATTCCCACCCACTTGGGGATAAACTGCTTTTTCATAATTCTGTAAGAAAATGACTCCAGCCATCTTTGCTGTTCAGACCCAAATCTATCCAGATATTTACTTATAAACGCAACCCCTCATACTTGTTGAAGAGATTCACATACTCTTCGGAGGTATTTCAAATCGAAGAATTAACTTTTTTTCAGAAATGAAAATTCATGGTTGTTTCGCTGTGGGGACCAACCACGTTACTAATAAAATGAAGGGGAATAAGAGTGGCCTGGCGTCAGTTGCACGTGAGGCAGGCTTGCGAAGGTGGCAGAGAGTGCAGGAGGCTGTCCGCCCGGGCCTCCCTCTGCTGCCACCTGCTCTGGGGGTCCCCACTCCAGGACACTAGCTTGGGCTCCAAAACACTTCACTTGCCATGGCGGAGCTGCAGCTATTTGCTCTGGGCTCGAACACACTCTTCACATGGCCTCTGTTATGGACTGAATTGTGTCCCCCTCAAAATTCCTATGGTGAAGCCCCAACCCCCAACATAGCTGTATTTGGAGAGAAGGCTTTTATGGAGGTAATGAAGGTAGAGCTCTAATCCAGGAGGACCGGTGTCTTCATGGGAAGAGGAAGAGACACCCGCGTTCTCTGAGCATGCACGCAGGGGAGGCCGTGTGGGGACCCGGTGAGAAGGTGGGTGTCTACCCTCCGGGAAGACGTCCTCACTAGACGTGCAGTCTGCTCGCACGTTGACCGTGGACTTCCAGCCTCCGGGACTGTGAGAAACAAAGGTCGACCGTTGAAGCCCACCCAGTCTGAGGCATTTCATGATGGCAGCTCAAACAAATGAATACAGCCTCCTCGTGGATTTTTGTTTTTCCTTTTCTTCCCCCAGGGATGATGCATTCGTTTCCTAGGGCTCCAGCAACAAAAGACTGTAAACTTGGTGGCTTTATTAAAGTGGCAGAAAGGTATTCTGTCCAAGTTTCAGAGGTTAGAAGTCTGAAATCAAGGTGTTGGCAGGGCCACGCTGCCTCCGAAGTTTCTGTGAAGGGCCCTTCCTGGCCCCTTCCCCTTTCTGGTGGCTCCAAGCTGGTCCTTGGCCTCTGGCTGGGCACCTCACATCTTCCCTGCGTGGCTCCTCCCGCTTCTCTCGGGGTCTTCTCCTGCTGCTTATAAGAACGCTTGTCTAGGGCTCCCCCAGATAATCCAGGATGGTCTCATCCTGAGAGCCATAATTGGATTACATTGGCAAAGACGCTTTTTCCAAAAAAGGACACATTCCCAGATTCTGTGGGTTAGGATGTGGATATATGTTTTCCAGTCCACTATATTCAATCCACTATACATAGGCTATTTTATGTCATACGAATGATGACCACCGTATGTACGTTTCTTGATAGATAACCACACCCTTTTGATACATATGAGCTTGTGTGTTCTTGACAAATGCTGGGCGAGGTAGCTCTATTACAATCTCCATTTACGCGGGAGAAAAGGAAGCTAGAAGTGACTTGCGCAAGGCCACACCGGGGACAAATTATGTGGCTGTATTTTCATTTTGTTGTCCGCCTAGTTTTCCACCTAATAGGCTCCACCATTTGAAGTACTTCTTTTTTTTTTTTTAATTAACATATAATATATTATTTGTTTCAGGGGCACAAGTCTGTGCTTCATCAGTCTTACACAATACACAGCGCTCACCATAGCACATACCCTCCCCAGTGTCCATCACCAGCCACCCCATCCCTTCCTCCACCCTCCACTCCAGCAACCCTCAGTTTGTTTCCTGAGATTAAGAGTCCCTTATGGTTTGTCTCCCTCTCTGGTTTCATCTTGTTTCATTTTTCCCTCCCTTCCCCTATGATCCTCTGTCTTTTTTCTCAAATTCCTCATATCAGAGAGATCATATGATAATTGTCTTTCTCTGATTGACTTATTTTGCTTAGCATAATACCCTCTAGTTCCATCCATGTCGTTGCAAATGGCAAGATTTCATTCTTTTTGATGGCTGAATAATATTCCATTGTGTGTGTGTGTGTACCACATCTTTTCTAGCCATTTATCTGTTAATGGACATCTGGGCTCTTTCCATAGTTTGGCAACTGTGGACATTCCTGCTATAAACACTGGGGCGCAGGTGCCCCTTCGGATCACTACTTTTGTATCTTTGGGGTAAGTACCCAGTAGTGCAATTGCTGGGTCATAGGATAGCTCTATTTTCAACTTTTTGAGGAACCTCCATACTGTTTTCCAGAGTGGCTGCACCAGCTTGCATTCCCACCAATAGTGTAGGAGGGTTCCCCTTTCTCCGCATCCTCGCCAACATCTGACTTGCTAATTTTAGTCATTCTGACTGGTGTGAGTGTATCTCATTGTGATTTTGATTTGTATTTCCCTGATGCTGAGTGATGTTGAGCACTTTTTCATGTGTCTGTTGGCCATTTGGATGTCTTCTTTTGCAGAAGTGTCTGTTCATGTCTTCTGCCCATTTCTTGATTGGATTATTTGGATGTTGAGTTTGATAAGTTTTTTACAGATTTTGGATACTATGTGGCTGCATTTTCATCCAGGATTTCCTGTCTCCAAATTCCACCTTCTTCTGACTGTGCCCCACCATCTCTCAATCGCTGTTGATGAAACGAAGATGATAGTGTTAAGAAAAGTCACTACAGGGGCGCCTGGGTGGCTCAGTTGGTTGGGCGACTGCCTTTGGCTCGGGTCATGATCCTGGAGTCCCAGGATCGAGTCCCGCATCAGGCTCCCTGCTCAGCGGGGAGTCTGCCTCTCCCTCTGACTCTCCCCCTCTCATGCTCTCTCTCTATCACTATCTCTCTCAATAAATAAATAAAAATCTTAAAAAAAAAAAAAAGAAAAGTCACTACAAACCTGTATTGGATGCTCACTCTGGCCCTGGTCCTGTGCCAAGAGTTTTATTTGCACTAACTCATTTTATCCTCACTGCGACTCCAAAGGCTGGTGCCATTATTATGTCCATTCTACAGTCAAAGAAACTGAGGCACAGATAGATGACATCAGTCATCCAAGCTTCCCAGCTTGGCAAATGGCAGAGCTAGGATTTGAATCCAGGTCTGTCTCAATCCAAAGCTCAAAGTCTTAATCCACGTTAGCTACTTCCTTGAAAGAATGACATAGTGACTTGGCATTTGCAAATACCTATGGAATTAAAACCCAAAGTCCAGATTATGGAATTAAGCTTGCACTCTCATCTGTCTGCCTTTGAGCCGAGAGAGACAAAAGGACATAACGGCGAAGGGCATGGATTCTGGAGCCAGTCTAGGTTTGAATCCTTGTTCTACCAATGACTGTCTACACAGCATTGAAGGAACTTCGCTCTGTGGTTGTCTCAGTTTCCCCATCAGTAAAGTGGAAGTGATATCCATTGTACCTACTTTATGGGGTGGCTACATGGGTTAATGAGTTAATACCTGTCAAGCTTTTGGAACGGTGCCTGGTACATGGCTAGTACTCTGTGAGCATTAAATTAAAACACAAATAAAATCATCAGCCTTCCTAGCGTCTCAAGACAGGATGACACATACCTTAGGACACTCATGTGAGGGCGAAACACAAAAGCTCACGACACAGGCTTGCTGTAGGCTGCTAGACAACCAGTGGGGGCTTTTATTTTCATTGCATGTGGGGAGTTGAAGTTTGCCTTGATCTCTTCCCTGGCCCTTCTTTGGCAAAAATACTGCAGCCAGTGTTCTGGAAGAGGAAGCCCTCAAGCTTCCCACTCCCGTTGGCACAGAGAAGCAGAATTGTCTTGGGTGATTTCAGGGCGGCAGTTTTGCATCAGTTAAAGGAGTGTACTTTACTGTCATGACACAGTCAAGGGGACGTCTGGCTCTCTAAAGAAACTTTCCTTCCTTACAGCACTGGGGCTAGCTGTTGTTAGCCAGATTTTCTCTAACACCCCCCACCAAAATGCAGCCAGGCTTTTGCAGAATGAGTAAAGTAATTTTCAGGGCACCGTGCGTGAGACAATCTCCAGGGCGTGTTTTCACTTTAGCAGGTCATCGTTCACCCCTGAGATTCTGGGACCTGGAAGGGAGCCCATCCTTCTTGCCTGCCTCCGGGGGAGTAAAGATCCACTGAGTTATTTTAGCAGCTATACCCTGACTGCTTTTCCGCTCTCAGGCTCTGAGCTCCATGAAGGCAGGAACAGGGCACAGGTGAGGTGTTTAGGAAGTGAATGTCTCCAGAATTCAGTTGTGTGTGGGTGGTTCTGGGCTGCCCAGTTTTCCAGGGTGAGGGAGCAGGACCAGCTGCATGGATGTGCCACCGATGTAGTTACACAGAAAGGCCCTGAACTTGGCTGACGCTCTGCCATCACTGCCAAACGATTCTTAATCGTTTTTGAAGAGGCTCCATGGGTTGTAGGGCTGCTCTGATGAAGGAGGCTTGTCTACCCCAGAGTTCTCTGACCACAAGTCCTCAGGAGCTCCGAGGGCCTGATCTGTCCTTTGGGTGGTGAATATCTAAAAAGATGTACCGCAGTTTAAGAGTTTCACTTGGTCAGTGCTTTATTATGTATGCCCTTGGTACCACACATTAAAATGCTTCCCCTGCCTTCCCGAGAAGACATTCATATCTGCTGGTCTTTTTCTTCAGTTAGTGGGTTTATTGCCATTTATCCAGGATTGCATGTAAGCACTGCCTTTTGCCGATCGGATCGTTATTATTTTGCTCAAGAACGAGAATAGTACAGGCCTGCCAAGGTAGAGACAAATGCACAGTCTCTTCTGCTGAGTAGCCGGGGCTGATGGAAGGATGGGCTGGCTTGGATCATTCCAACCAGGGACTAACCTGTAAGGTCAGGGGTCCTAGGATCCAGAAAGGACGAGTCCCCCTCCTGGCATAGCCCTGCCAACTCTGTTCCTCCAAGACATGGAGCCGCTTGTTGAATTAGGGGACACCATTTGGAGGCAGAGGGACCTGGCTTGAATATCATCTTCTCCAGCATGTGCAGTTCCTGGGAACTTGGGTATAAAAGAATGAGCAAGAGACGAGGTCTCTTCCCTGGCAGAGCTCAGAGCCTAGGGGACGGAGCAGACCGAGGGAAGCCACATAACAGCACGAATAGGTCATAGCAAGTGCTGCTGTGTGTTGTAACGGAACCACGGGGAGTTAGGAGTGTTTAGCGGAGAGAGAAGATCAGGGGGCAAGAAAGGCATCAGGAGGAACTGATGTTTGAGGAGAGAGTGGAAGGCGGATTTTCTCAGGCGAGGGCGTGAGGAGTGAGGATGGGGCAGTAGAGGGAAGAGCATGTGCAAAGTGCCTGGTATGGGAGGAGGCAGCGGGCGTTTGAGGGGATGAAAATGACCGGTGCGGAATGGCAGGCACGAGAGGCAAGAAGTAGGTGAGGGTGCAAAGCAGAGATTCGGGTTTGGTTCTTGGTCCTTAGAACAAGAAGTCATCGAAGCCAGTAAGAGACTTTCAGTTTTGTGTTGTTAAAACTGATCTGTTTGGATTATGGAGGGCAGATTTGATGGGCCGAGAGTAGGGAAGGGGCGCAGGGAGGAGGCTGTGCCGCTGGCTCAGACGAGAGCTAAGGGGAGCTTGGACCTGTTGGTGCATCCCTGGGACAAACGGAGGGATATTTAACAAGGAAAAGAATGGGACCTGGTGATGTCTTGTTATGGGAAGACCCACGAGCCTCTCTGCCTCGCGGAGAAGGAAGAGCGGAACGAGCGTGGGAACGGTGCCCGCACACATCAGGCAGCAGGCCGTCAGTGAATGTTCGTTGCCCTCCTCGTCCTTGAACCTGGGCTTCCGAGGCTCTGTTAGCCCTTGAACCAACCCTTGGAGGTGACTGCCTACAGCTTCAGCTTCTTGGACGGTTCCAGAGCGTCACCCCCCACCCTTGTAGACCCCATGCCCGTGCAGCCGCAACCCACCTTGCCCTGCACCCTGTCTTGCCATCACGGTCAACCAGGGCCCTGGAATCTTTGTTCTCATGCTGTTGAGGCACACTTCTGTCACCACATGCTTGCTGTCCACACTTGCAGGCCCCAGGTGAGGAGAGCTGCCAGCTGGCAGGTTAATCCTGTGCAGAGGTGGGGCTGTGGTCCTCTGAGGGGCCCCTGGTAACGGGAACCACGGAGTGAGCACTGCCTACCCGCTAAGAGCAGGAGAGCAGAGGGGTGGAAGCATGTGGGTTTCTGTCTTTCCCTAGGTGATGGCTGGCAGGAAGGGAATTGCAAAAAGTGCCCTGGGGAGGAGGGGCTCAGTCAGGGGCCAGTCAGGGGCTTTAATGTATATGCACTAATATATATGCACTTTAATGTATATGCACATGCTTTCATGTATATGCAACCTGTGTCCTGTAGGGGTGTGCAGGTGCACGCTGACGAGCAACGTGTAATTCTGTTACGTCTGTCGGCTTGCATGCTTGCGCTCACGTCTGCATGTGCGTATGTATGTATGCATGGCTCTCTGTGTATGCACATGCGTGCTGGGGCATGTGGGATGTATGTTTTTGTGTGGGCACATGAGTGCACACCATGTACTGGGGTGCCTCTGTGTGTGTGTCCCTGTAGGAGCCCTGGGTCTATGCAACCCTCTCCCCAGAGTCACACATGCCCCCAGCTGCCAGCAGGTGGCCCCTGAGCACCGTGTGCTGGGCTCTGGGGAAGGGGGCCAGCAGTGTTCCTCCAGCCCTCTCCTTCCTGAGCATCACTGCAGTGAGCACCGCAAGAATCCTCCTCACTGCTCTGGTCTCTCAGGCTTTATCCCTGAGGCTCTGCCTACCCTAAGTTCCACCCTCAGCCCACCCGGAAGCAGAGACCCAGTAGTGAAGGGAGCATAAGGAAGATGATTCTGACGTGTGGCAAGGTCTGGAGAATGGCAGGGCCTCAACCTTTATGTAGAGTGAATGAGTAACTGCTCTTGGTTCTGCACGGGACTCTTGCTGGCCCTAGACCAAGGCAGACAGCAGATGCTTAGGCAAGCCCCTGGCCTTGGCTGAGGGTGGGGAGCAGTGCAATCTGAGGGTGAGAACTATTCCCTCTGGGCCACAGAAGGGACAGAAGACAATGCCTAGGGATGCTTGCTAACCTCTGCTTGAAGTGGCATTGAGGCCAAGCAAGGCAGACAGATGACATTTCCCTTTCTTGGAGGCGGGGTAGTTCCATTACCCATATCTCATGAAGACAGCAACCCGGTGCATGAACAAAGACAGCCAGTCTTTATTTAATTTTGACCGTGTGGCCTCAGGACAATCGTGGAGGCTTGAGAAAGAACTAGGGACCGAGTTGGATTTGACCACATTCCTGTGAGAGCCACTAGGATGCCAGGGAATTGACGATGGCCTGGGTTATCTCCCACGTGCAGCTCCTGCAGGACAGGCCCCTGGTCTGCCTGTCTCTGGGTCCACCGTACCCAGTGCAGAACTGAGCCAGGGCCAAGCCGGGGCCCGCACTCACAGGTGACTCCGTGAGCAGGTGCAGTGCAGGGCCGGTGGGCACAGCCTGGAGCACCTGGTAGGAGGGCGGCCTGTGTGAGGGCACTGGGGCTAGTGGAGGTGACGTGGAGAAGGGTGGGGCTTCCAGCTGAGTCTGGACCAGACCTGCTCTGGTGACCCTGGGTAGAAACTGAGGAGGTGGAGTTCCTGAGAAGGAGGGCTCACGGCAGACCTTTGTATATTGAACTGGAAAAGATCTGAGCCATCAGACGGTCCTGTGGTTTCTACAGTTTCCTTCAGAGCCCTGGGGGTTCCTGGGACATACCTTAGGGCAGCCAGTGATGGTGGGAAGGGAGTGGAGAGAGAGAGAGGGAGAGAGAAGACTCTGGACCCCTAGCCTTGGTTCAATTGAAGCAGCTCAGCTTTCTATCCTGAGGACAAATTGGAGTTCATTTTTTTTTTTTAAAGATTTTATTTATTTATTTGAGAGAGAGAATGAGATAGAGAGAGAGAGCATGAGAGGGGGGAGGGTCAGAGGGAGAAGCAGACTCCTCGCCGAGCAAGGAGCCCGATGCGGGACTCGATCCCGGGACTCCAGGATCATGACCTGAGCCGAAGGCAGTCGCTTAACCAACTGAGCCACCCAGGCGCCCCTCATTTTTTTTTTTTAATCAAAGGAGTATTTATTGAGTGCCTACTGTATGCAACTCACTGTTCCAGATTCTAGAGCTATTTGGAGACCAGGACATACAACATCCCTGTTCTTGACCATTATAGAAGACAAGTAAACAAACAAACAGACAAGTCAGTTTTGGGTTGTAAGTGATATGAACACAATAAAACAGGGCATGCAACAGAGGGACTTGGGGGAAGGAAGCAGTGGAGCTACTTTAGATCCTGTGTTAAGGATGGCCTCTCTGAGGTGATATTTGAGCTGAGGCCTGGAATGATGACAATGGGAAGGGCATTCTGGATAAGACTTTGTTTGAAGAAAAAGCTCTGTGGAAAAATTTGAAAATCACTCAGTCTTTTATTTATATTCCTTTATTTAAATTTCAAAGGTAATACATATCCATTGTAATGATTTCAAACCTTATTAATGTATATACAGTCAAATGTAGAAGTAGCTTCTTTCCTCTTCATTCCCCTCCCTCCACCCCCAACTGCACTTCGGGAGAGAATCCCTTTCTCAATTAGGTGGATAACCTCCCAGATTTTTCTCTCTGCGTTTGCAAATATATATGTTAATTTCCCACTCTATCTCTACTTGCCTATCTCATAGAACATTCAAGCTTCACAAGTCCAAATGGACTCTGGACTTTCTCCACCAAACTTCTTTCTCCCCCTGGGCTTTCTCATCTTAGTAAATAACACCACCAGCCCACCCAGTTGTTCAGGCCCCAAGATTTGGTGCCATCCTCAATTCCTTCTTTACTTACTGTCAGACGCCAAGGACAATCCGCTAGCAAATCCTGTTGGCTCTACCTCCTAAGTATGCCCTTATCTGGACACTTCTCGCACTCTCCTGTTCTCAGCCACCAGTCCATCTTGCCAGGACCTCCTAACTGCTCTCCATCCATCAATGTATTGCCTACAATACATTCTTCACCTGGCAGCCAGAATGATCTTCTAAAAATGGCAAACCTGGTCATGTCCCTCCTTGCTTAACACCCCAGTGGCTTCCCAAACTCTCCTCTCTAGTCTCAGCTTGTCCCTTTCTCCTTCTTATTGGTTATCCTTTGTCTCCCTCCTGCGGTGTCTCTGGGCCTTCTACGTGCTGGGCTAGTTCTTTGTCGTCGTTCTGATCTTAACTCAGTATCGCCCTCCAGGGAGACATCCCTTAATGGCTTCATGTACAATAGTCTCCCTTCTGCCCTGTCCACCTCTGTACCCCCAAACATGCTCTATCATATCACCTAGTTTTATTTCCTTTATGTAGTACTTATGTCATTGGAATGTATCTTGCTTATTTGTTTCCTTGTTTATCGTCTGTCCTTATTTACCATCTGTCTCTGCCCCCGACTGAACAAAGGCTCTGTCAGGGCAAAGATTTTGACTCCTGTTCTTGTTCACAGCTCGACTGATGGATATATGAAAGTGTTTCCAGATTGTTGCAATGAACAAGCCTCTAGTGAACATTCTTGCACATAGATCTTTGGGAAATTGTGTAAGGGATTCTGTGGGACAGATTCCTAGAAGTGGAATTTCTAGCTTGAAGATGGTATATTTCAAATTTGATAGATATATCAAATTACTGCCCAAATTATTGTGCCAATTTATACTCTCATTGACTTTGAGAATGCCTTTCTCCAAGTCCTTGACGACACTGGGTAATAAAAATCTTTTTCTTGTTTTGGCCTATGTTATGAGCAAAACCCAAGTATTTTACTTTGTTTAATTTGTATTTCTCTGATTATATGAGATTGAATATCTTTTCACAAGATTTTTGGTCATTTGTACTTTTTTTTTGGGTAATAAACACAGTGCTGGCCCCACCCTCTAATATGGTTCTATTTGTAAGAAAGAATAGATTATAGGTAGACAATTACCAATGTTGGCCACATAGCATTTGGCTGTTTATTATTTTTTCTGCTGTTTGTCTCTATCTTATTAATTGGTAAAATCTCTTTATGTTTAGTGGAGTTAATTTTGTTACATATGTTGCAAATGTTTTCCTTATGTCTTTCCTTTATCTTTCAGTATTAAGAAATTAACATCTTTAAACAAAAACGGAGATGGATCTTTAACTTTTCTATTTCTGTTAATGTGAAAATTGCAACTGCAAAAATTTTAAAACAATCTATAAAAAGATATTACGTGAAAAGTGATTCTCCCTCCCATTACACTGAGCTAACCTTGGGTATCTTTTCAAATTTTCATGTTTACATGTATATTCATCATTTATTCATCAGCCATTCATTCTTCTAGCAAATAATTATAAGCCGTTTATACTTCCAATATGTATTGGGTATTTACTTTATTCCTGGCATCATACTAGGTATATTAAAAAGAGGATATATGCACATTATCTTTTATTTAAAATTTTACTTGGAACATGTGCTTTTCTTTATTCATTTTTTTTTTTTTTTACATTTCAGATGCTTCTATAATAACACATCCATATCTACCTCATTGTTTTTAATGTTTGCTCACGGTTCTATTTTATGCATAGATGGGAACATATTTAATTTGGTCCTTACTGATGGACATTTACATTGTTTCCTGTATGTTTGCAATTACAAACAATGTTAGAGCAAGTATCCTGGTAGCTATATCTTTACAGTCATGTGCAAATATATCTGTAGGGCAGACTCCTAAAATGGAATTGCATTTTAAGTTTGATAGACATTGCCAAATTGTCCTCCAAAACTGTGTTTCAATTCACACTTCCATCAGATGTGTGAGAGTGCCCATTTCTCTACTTTATTTGCAACCCTGGCTATTATGTCTTTTAAATTTTTGCAAACATAAGGCTGAGAGTGGTGTTGCATTGTTTCATTTTGCATTTCCCTAATTAGCCGTGAAACTGAGAATCCTTTCATGTATTTATTGGTCACCTGTATTTTTTTCTATAAATTGTCCATATTCTTTCCTCATTTTTTATATTGAGTTGTCTTTTTAAAAAATTTAAATTGACTTGTAGATTCCATATAGTATGAATATTTAAGCTTTGTCTGTTACATGTGCTGCAAATATTTTCTCCCAAGCTGTCTTTAGTCTTTTAACGTTGTTTATGGTATAACCCCAACTTTTTGACCCCAAGGTATACTACAATTCCTGTGTAGACCATAGTTCCCTAATGTCTTTTTGTAGATGTCTCAAACTATGTTTAGCTACCTCTTCTTTTTCTTTTCAGCCAAGAGTCTTAGGTGATCCTAGTCTGGGGGACTGCAGGTGAATCCTGACCGAGAGGTGAGGAGTCATCCTTCACTGGCCTTTCTGTGGCCATTTCTCCTTTGTTGATAGAGCACTTCATCATTGCTTCGCACATTATCCTACAAACAAAAGCATTTTTGTTTGTGTAAACTTTAGGACTTCATGTCTTTCTCTTGCTTAAAATATTCTATTACTCAAAACACGGATGGCCCCTCATCCTAGGTTTAGATCATCATTTCTGAAACAACTCCAGGGAGTCCTAGCGATTCAGGGGAAATGACTCAGGGGTGGTCATGGGGTGTGGACTGAGAGGGTGGAGAAGAGGCCCGGCCCCTCTTCAACCTGAGTACTTCTGCATGACCTTCTTGGTGAAGAAAGCCATGTGCTTCTGTGCCTAAGCAATCCTGGAAAATGCTACTGTCAAGTGAGGCCTTTATTTTCTAAAAGCTGTGAAACTCCAGGGCTTTCAAAGAATGCATTTCTTTTTTATTGTAATCACTCCCTCACCTCTTAATAATGAAGCCATCTTGGAACTCTTGTAGCAACGTACAGCTGGATGCTCTTGGGTGTGTGCTGGGCAGATTTCGGTAAATAGGCCATCATAAAATTTTTCTTTCTTTGGTGAAGGTACTCAGTGGTAAGATTCATTAGTATCTCTTATTTTTTTTAG
This sequence comes from Leptonychotes weddellii, assembly GCF_054177405.1. Taxonomy (NCBI): domain Eukaryota; kingdom Metazoa; phylum Chordata; class Mammalia; order Carnivora; family Phocidae; genus Leptonychotes; species Leptonychotes weddellii. The sequence goes on from NC_138382.1 coordinate 56,492,528, forward strand.
AGCAACATTAACCCGTGTCTTCTCAAATACATAAATGTGCCCATTTCAACCAAGAAGTTCATTTGGGGCAAGGGTGCAGCAAGAGAGGAAGTGAGTGGAGGGTCATTTCTCAACATACCAATCTATAAGGATGATAATGACCTGTAGCAGAAATGCTGCTTTTGATTATAGTAATGGGAACCCTAGCCACGAGGAAAATGATGACAATAGTGCCCCCCACCCCCCGAACAGTTTTGCTTTCCTCATTTTCAGTTACCCACTATCAACTGCAGGCTGGAAAGAGACGATCCTTCTTCCGACATATCCTCAGAAGGCCAATAGTAGCCAAACATCTATCAAGCCATTCACCTCATGTCATCTCATCATAGAAGTATTCTGTCACCTCACATCATCACACGGAGAAGGGTGAGTGCAATGACAGAGAGAGAGAGAGAGAGACCACATTCACATAACTTTTATTACAGTCTCTTATAATTGTTCTATTTTATTATTAGTTATTGTTGTTCATCTCTTACTGTGCCTAAATTCCAATTCTAATTCTAAATTCCAATTTAGAAATTAAACTTTATTGTAGATATGCATGGAAAGGAAAAAGCATAGTATGCACAGGATTTGGTACTATCTATCCACAGTTTCAGGTATCCACCAGGGGTCTTGAAATCCCCTTCTGATAAGGGCTGGGGGGACTATTGTATCTTTTTTTTAAAACAAGAAGCCCAGGGTAGGGCTGCTTTAGGCTTGCTTAACTCAGCAGCTCAACAAGGACGATGACTTTTTGCCTCTTGCATAATATGACTGTTGGGGTTCAGGGGTCATGTGCAGATCCAGCACTGCACAGTGCTTTTACTGCTGGTGGACTCTCCCTCAAACCTCTTTTTTAAGAGTGAAGAAACCTTCTCTTGAAGGCCCCAGCCCGATTCCCTCGTGTCTTGTTTGTCAGAGGTGAGGCCCATGTCTGCTCCTGGACCAGTCACTGATGAGAGAATGGGATTAGTTCAAGCAGTGACTGCCTGTTCACGATTTTACCCTGAGAAGTGGAGAGGGTCACCTTCTCTAGAGGGGTGATTACCTGGTCAAAATCAGAGAGGGTGTTGTTAACAAGGAAGAAGGAATGGAGAGGCAACCAACAGTGGTTGCTAGGATACCGCTTTTATTTTAACCACTCCGTCAATTAATTAATTAATTAATTAATTTTATTTTCCCCAAATGTTAACATGATTATTGTTGGAGCAACCTGACCCACTCACTATTGTGAGGTTTTACAGTTCACTTCAAATGATTATACATAAGAAAGAGAGTGCACATGCACATATCTTAAATCTGGTCCCACTTCTGGAAGGGGTACTTCGTAGGGCGGTGAATAAAACTCTGTTGCTCTGAACACAGTTCGGCATTCAAGAGACTGAATAGTTGGTGTTAAGAAATAAAGATGGAGATTTATGAGAGGCAGAAGTAGGTGCACAGTTCCTTTATAAGGTCCTCACACTCTTTGAATATTTAACACACACCATCCAATTTCACAATTTCATCTGTTTGAGTTTACATCCGTTGACTTTGGCAACAAAGCTGCCATTTACTAAGAAGAATTTCAATTAATTAGTTAATTATTATTACTTTTTAGATTAGTTGAGAGGAGTTTGGACATGAGGCCGGTGGCTGAATAGTGCTCAGCTGGTTCTGGATATTTTCTCTCCACTAAACGAAGCCACAGCTTTTGTTTTTTTCAGGCGAAAATTTGCAGGTTTCACATGTTGGTAGAAGAGAACAACGGTGTTGTCCAACTTGGATCGTGCTAAAGGTATTACATGCGTTCGTCAAAGTTGGCTCTATGGCAGGTGTTGGTTGCAATGTATAGATTCCCACTGACAGAAATGAAATTGTGTGTGTCCTGCTAGGGCTGCTTGCTGGGCTCTGAAGACACTGGAAATCGAGTTAAGTCACACGCAGTGTGTGTCATTCCCTCATGGCAAAGGTAACACGAAGCATTGTGCACTGGGTCAGGATGCTTGTAGTACCCAGGGAATGCCACAGGCACCGGAGGACACGAATTATGCCACGTGTGGCTCTGAGCTCTTTGAGCGAAAATTGACCCTCCAGGGTCCAGGACCCAGTCCAAATTTCCTCCTGCTGTCATGCTGTGGTATGCAGGAAAGGGAAAAGAGAAGGCTCACCCCTTGCTATGTTTTTATATGCTTTCAAACATCAGAACTGATTCTCCGAAGTAATTTTTCTTTATGCATCCAGACATTTGAACGATGCAACCCAGAGTCAAATCTTGAGCTTCCATAGCAAGTCATCCTGAAATCGAATACCATTCTCAGCCTTGGCAAATATTTTCCCACTACCTCAGGACTCCAGAGACCTGGTGATCCTGTCCTCTTGGGGGGTGGGGCTGAAGGTACATACTGATGGTGGTGATCTCAGCATGGAGATGAGTAGCAAACAAAGGATGATGTGTGTGTGTGTGTGTGTGTGTGTGTGTGAGAGAGAGAGAGAGAGAGAGAGAGAGAGAGGAGAATGTGCTTGTTTCTAAGAGAAGCTCTGGTAACAGGTTTCTTGGGTAAATGAAAGTTGTACTGTCTTCCATCAGAGATGACTTGAAAATAAAGTGCTTTAATGTTAATACTGCAGATGTCTGCAGGAAACTCAGCACCACACTAAACACTGTAGTTAGATAGCTGTGCAAAAAAGTACATGAAGAAAAGGGCTAATGTGCAATACTTCTATTTAAGATAGAAGGAGGAAATAGAAATTGTGATAGCATGCTATTTCAAGTAATAATAGAAAGTACTTGATGTTTACATGGTGAATGGATCAATACTAATTCTGTAGTCAGTGCACATACAGTAGTTTGGATTATACAAGTGATAGATGCACTCAGTATAGCTGAAATTTCTACCCTGCAACACTTATTTCTTACTGTGTGTTAGATGGAATTTTCCACCCAACTATCTGGAAGGATTTGCATAAGAATGGTGATAGAGCAGTATTCTTTAATGATGTGCTTTTCTTTGTTAAACTTCAAAAATGTCTATGGTGCATGATGAGGTTTGGGTGAATTGCCAAGCTAATGCTTTTATATTTTCTTTAAAGAGCTTATCTTCCCTGTGTTGTGGGAGTTACTTTATATGGTGGTTATAAAGGCAGTGGCAGGAAAGCCGAATTTGTAGCAATCCCCAATAAATGCCTCCTCCTCCTCAAGGGTTTGGTCCTGCTAAAAAAGGGAATGTGGGAAGGCACTTGACTGCCGCCGGTTTAGTTGCGATGATGAGTCAGTTGGACTTGTTCTATCTTCCCATACCTGGTTCTGCTCACCAAGAAGCAAGGATGCCATTCTTGCGCTCAGACAATGACCCCTTGTTAGCCTAAATCAGCACCGGCCTGTCCAATGGCTTGAGATCATCCCAGAGCCTGGTGCTCTCTCCAAGGATGAGTTGAATTATTCAGATCAGAGCCTGGGAGCAAAGGCTGTTGGAAAGTGACCTTTTTGTCCCCCCACAAGAACCTAATGTTTACAATGTGAGGAGGAAAAGGGACTGGAATCTTGGGAATTCCAAGAATGCAGCCAACAAGCAAAAGAAGCTTTCCTTCCTGGGTTGTGCACTTCAAGACTCGCTCTCCAGATTCTGCTCCACAGCAAGGATTTGCAAGTACAAAGGTGGAAAAACAAAGCCCCAAAGCTGGAGCCTGCAAGGGTAGTCCAATAGAGGATTTCACATTAACCTCAGTTTCAGTGAAGCAAAGAATTTGAAAGCCAAGAATGGAAGGAAATTTAAGGTCACCTAATCTGATCCTTTGTCTAATGCGGGAATCTCTTTCCCAACACAGCTTCATGGCTTGTTGATCGCCAGTTGCTACTTGAATACGTCCAAGGACAAAGAACTTACTTCCTCTGAACAGTAGGGACAACGGATGACATCATATGGAAGACTTACCGTGTGTCAGGCTTTGTGATAAGCCCCTAACATTCATGATCTTATTATTTTTTTTTTTTTTGAAAGATTTTGTTTATTTATTTATTTGCCAGAGAGAGAGAGTACGAGCATGAGCACGGGGAGTGGCAGGCAGAGGGAGAGAGAGAAACAGGCTTCCCGCTGAGCAGGGAGCCCAATGTGGGACTTGATTCCAGGACCCTGGGATCATGACCCGAGCTGAAGGCAGACGCTTAACCTATTGAGCTGCCCAGGAGTCCCTGTAGTTCCTAATATATTTAAGTTTAAATTTACCATTTTACCAGGCTCTTTCTGTTTCTCCTGCATAGTCTAATTCCCCCTTTCCTCTTTTCTTGCTCTTTGGATTTATTGAGTATATTATCGTTCCTTTCAAACTCTCTGTTACCTTGGAAGTTATACAAATTGTAATATTCTTTTGGTGTTCACCCCAGAAATTAGA